>NC_060066.1:125909247-126514073 GCF_922984935.1 Meles meles
TGAAAACCACTTCTATTTCTTGGCTTATGGCCACTTTCTCTATCCTCAAAGCCAACTGGATTGCACCTTTATTTTTCCTAACTGAACTTCTGCTTCTGTCATCACATCTTCTCCCTCTGATTCTGATCCTTCATTCACCCTCCTATAAAAGACCCTGTGATTACATTGAGTGCACACGAATAATTTCGGATAATTTTTCCATCCCAAGATCCTTAACTTAATCAAATTTACTACATCCCTTTTGTAAAGTAACAGGCTTGGGCATCCTTGGGGTGCTTGGGTGGCTCAGACTTAGGCTCGGTTAAGCCTCTGCCTCTGGCTCAGGTCATGGTTTCAGGGTCCTGGGATCCAGCCCTGCATTGGGCTCTCTGCTCAGCGGGTGCCTGCTTCCCCATCTCTCTGCCTGCCTCCCCATCTCTCTGCCTGCCTCTCTGCCTACTTGTGATCTCTCTCTCTGTGTGTGTCAAATAAATAAATAAAATGTTAAAAAAATTTTTAAAAAGACTTGGGCATCCTTGAGGGACAATTATTTAGTTTACCACAGTGTCCGACATTGGTATGCAGCTAATTGACCTGACTAATCCCTTTCTCCCTGTACCAATTTGCAAAGACTGCCAGAAGCAGTTTGCTTTAACCTGCAGGGCCAATGTTGTAGTTCTACAATGTTGATTCAGCAGGGTTATGCTAATTCTTCTCTTTGCTGTAATACAGTCTATAGATGTTGATCACCTTGACACTCCACAAACATCTAAGTGGTCCACTACGCTAATAATGTGCTGGTTGGATCTGATGAGCCAGAAGTAGCAAGTATGTTATGCAAAGGAAAGTATAAAAGTATACACTCACAGATTTAATGAGTCTGCCTCCACAGGGAGTTTCTGGTATTTCAATAGTCTAGAGCATGTCAAGAAATTCCTTCCGAAGAAAACAAGTTGCTGCAACTTTCACCATCTGCTATGAGAAAAGAGACACAATACTTGGCAGGCCATTTTGGATTTTTGTGGCAACATATACCACATTGTGTTAATTTGTTAACTTATCTACTGAGCTACCCATAAGGTTTCCAATTATAAGTAGGTACTGGAACAAGAGAAGACTCCACATCACATTCAGGCTTCAGTATAAGACATCCTATCACTTGCGCTTCATAATTTTACTGATTTTTAAAGCTTTTATTTATTTATTTGTCAGAGAAAGAGAGAGCACAAGCAGGGGGAGCAGCAGGCAGAGGGAGAAGCAGACGAGGGAGAAGCAGAGGGAAAAGGAAGGAGCTCAATGCAGAGCTTGATCCCAGGACCCTGAGACCATGATCTGAACCAAAGGCAAACACTCAACTGACTGAACCATCCAGACTTCCCTATTTTAACGATTTTAATAAGACTGGCACCCTGGTATATTATATAGGTCTCCAGCAAACTATTAATAGGAAAATAGTAGAGAAGACCTCCAGGATTTTGAGAAAAACAAAACAAAACAAACTTATGTTATCATCAGCAGATAAGTAGTCTCCTTTTGAGAAACAGATTCAGACTTGCTAGTAGACTTGGTAGAGACTGAAAGCTTAACCATGGGACTCAGGTGACTAAGACAGCTAAGACATGTGATTTCACACAGTATTGAGTATGACCAAGGAACTCACTTCAGAGCAAAGGAAGTGTAGCTGTGGGCTCATATTCATGTATTTAATTGATTTTACCATATGCCCAATTAACTGAAGAAGCTAGTCTAATTGAAAGGTATGATTATATATTGAAGATTCATTTTGTTATTGATTGGGAGGCAACCACCTAAGAGGATGATATTCTGTTTACAAGACTCAGCATATGTTTTACTCACAATTCCACAAGATGTGAAGTAGGAGTGACTACTGTCATTATATCTAAAACTCACAGAGTATTTTTTTCTTACCTGTTAACATTGGTCTCTATTTCTTTAGAGATATTAATTGTCAAGGTGGTATGATTCTAGCCAAGGTTTGCAGCAGTGGTTCCACTAAACTGAACACATTTGGGCCTCTTTCTGTAACTAAACTAATAGGAAAAGGGGGGATTAATTTGCTGGCTGGTGCAATTGACCCTGTCTGCTAAGTGAAACTATGTTCCACACAACAATCCCAAGGTAGACTACCTCTGCATTCCATGGGACTCTCAACGGTACTTTCCAGTACATTCATGTCCAATGGCAAAGATTAATGAAAACCTATGGAAATCAAAAAAAGTCAGGACATTGAGGGCTCAGGCCTTTTTACAATGAAGGTTTAGGTACCTGCACTAGATAAAGAACCCCAAGCAGCAGATATTCTGCCTGAAGACAGAGGAAATACAGAAAGAGTAGGTGAAGAAGAAAGACATAGTTGTCAATGAGGAACTCAAGAATAATTATAGAAATGGAAACTATAGTATCTTTGCATTATTTTCTGTTTTTCCTGTATATGTATATTTATCTGTATACATTAGCCACTGTCTTTTCTTTGCTCAATTTTCTATTAGAAACCGCCCCATGAAGAGCTTTCCCCAACACCCTATTAGGCAGGTTTCTGGCAAGTTCCAGGGGATGGATTTCCAGGACTGCAGCCCAACAGTGGCTACTCTGCCACTCAGCAAGCCACAATTTTGCTATTTCCATCTCATTCTGGATCTTTGAACTATAGGCAGAGGCTCTTTCCTATTCCAACCCTATGGAAGTCACTGCTCCTATATCTGTTAGAAAATTCTTTGAGTTACATTTGCTTTTTACCAGCCAATTTATTACTTATCAATCCAACTCTTACTATAGTTTATCATTCTTTTTATGATTCTGTTCAAATCACTGTGTGGTTTCTCTCTCTGGATGGGTCACAGATTTACAAACATGATAAATTATGTTGATTGATTTTGTAAAGTTAAACTAACCTTGCATTCTTGGTACTAAACCCACCTGGTTATGGTATGCTATTCTTTTAAGTATTGTTGGATCCAATTTGCTAATATTTTGCTGCAAATTTTGCATTCATGTTCATGTAGGATACTGGCATGAGATTTGAATTATTAATAATATCTTTAGTATTGGTATC
Source organism: Meles meles (assembly GCF_922984935.1). Lineage (NCBI taxonomy): Eukaryota > Metazoa > Chordata > Mammalia > Carnivora > Mustelidae > Meles > Meles meles. The sequence goes on from NC_060066.1 coordinate 125,912,300, forward strand.
AGTGTAATACTGACCTCATGAAATATATTAGGAAGTATCAGTTACTTCAATTTCCTGAAGATTTTGTGTAGAATTGGTATTATTTCTTGTTTAAATGTTTGGCAAATTCACCAATAAAAACATTTGGGGTTGAGATTATCTGTGTCTCCTAATTTTTAACTATAAATTCAGTGTCTTCTAGGGGCACCTGGGTGGCTCAGTTGGTTAAGCATCTGTCTTCAGCTCAGGTCATGATCCCAGGGTCCTGGGATGGAGCCCTGCACTGAGCTCCCGCTCAGTGGAGAACCTGTTTCTTCTCCCTCCCCTTCTGCTGCTCCCCCTGCTTGTACGTGCTCTCTCTTTGTGCCAAAGAAATAAATATTTTTTTTTAAATCAGTGTATTTTATAGATGTAAAGCCACTCATATTATCTATTTCTTCTTGAATGAGCTTTGGTAGTATTGCCTTTCAAGAATTTTTTTTCCATTTCATATAAATTATCTTATTAATTGGCAGACATTGTTCATTATTTCCTTATTAAGCTTTAGGTATGTGTAGAAACAGTAATGGTGTTACCTATCCCATTCCCAATATTGGTTAGTTTGTGTTTTTACTTTCTTTATTGGTCTCTTTAGTGTGTAATCAACTTTGAATTTTGTTGATTTTCACAAAGAGCCATTTATTTTCTACTTTTTTTCTGTGTTGATTTAAAGTTAGTTGTTCCCTTCTTAGTGATCCCCTACATATTCTGCAGAGTTCTATAATAGAACTTAGCTCTCTGAAGTTCATTTACTGCACCAGATTGAGTTAAGTAATGTTAAGGGTGATATCATGCTTTTGTAGCCTTATCAACCACCATATGATAGATTTTCAACAAATATTTGTTAAATTAATAAAAAATATAGTAACACAAATACCTCTAAAATGTAAAAACAAATATATGGGCAATACTTTTGATATGACTTTGAGCTTTTAGAGTCATAGACCTAAATTTTTTAAGGGATAAAACATATACAGGGGTGCCTGGGTGGTACAGCCAGTTAAGCATCTGGTTCGGTTTTGGCTCAGGTCCTGATCTCAGGATTGTAAGATCAAGTCCCACATGCAGCCCCTCATCAGGCTCTATGCTCAGAGTGAAGTCTGCTTAAGATTCTCTCTCCTTCTCCCTCTACCCCTCCTGCTTGTGCTCTCTCTCTAAAAATAAGCAAATTTTTAAAGGATAAGACATATAATTTCAAACTTTCGTCCTAACCTTTCAACTTATATAATTATTGGTCTTTGTAGTCAGTCAATGACTTGAATTACAGTGATTACTTGTGTGTATGGTGGTAAGTAAACAAAAACGAAAACAAAAATACAAGCAACTTATTTTGAAGAAGTGTGCCAAATTGATTTAAATCAATTTTCTAGAACACTTGAATAAATAAGGTCAAATTAGATTTCCCCAGTCAAAATCCAATTGTCATTGGTTTGTTTTAACTTTTTTAAGGCACATTTTTCTCTTAAATATTTTCAGAAAAACAAAGAACATATAAATGCAGCTGAAGAGGATGGCATGGAAATGCATAGTTAGTTCACCAGCTCTATCTGATTAAACAACAAAAACTTATTTTTAAGCAGGAATCCTACCTGAAGGATTGACTGTAAATTCTCTGATTCCTGTGGTAATGTTTGGTTATATTTCATACCAATAAAGTATTTATAGAAAATGCTGTAACAGTTATCAAAAAAGATAAGATTAAGGTTATTATATACTGGGGTGCCTGGGTGGCTCGCTGGGTTAAGCCTCTGCCTTACCCTCAGGTCATGATCTCAGGGTCCTGGGATCAAGCCCCGCATCGGACTCTCTGCTCAGCAGGGAGCCTGCTTCTCCCTCTCTCTCTGCCTGCCTTTCTGATTACTTGTGATCTCTGTCTGTCAAATAAATAAATAAAATCTTTAAAAAGAGAGATTATTATATGCTAACCACTCTGAATATATGATAGGTAAATATAAGTTTGAGCCTTTAAAAGTATATTAAATGTATATATTTAATAGTATATTTCTTAATATTAATTCCAAGTTTCACATAAAATTTCTTATAATTTTCTTATAATCTTATAATTCTTTCTTATAATCTTATAATTACTATTTCTGAATTTTTATTCAGAAAATATTATATTACTATATTACTATTATAATTACTATTTCTGAATTTTTATTGGCTTTTTTCAATTGTTAATAAAACATTTGGAGACAAAACAAATAAGGACCTAAAATAAAACATCTGCTATAAATAAGTAAAGTGATTACTTGTACTTTCAATATAAATGAATTATATACAATATAATTTATAGTAATAAGCATAAAATATGCAACTGAAGAGACTAATCACTTAAATAAAATTAATGCTTGTTTAATGTTATGTTTATTTCATGCCTTTTATATATATACCTTTTATTATGATATAACTTTTATTTGATTATGGTTGTAATTAAGTTAATGACATTATATGCAATAAAAACTATTAGTGCTACTAGCTGATAACCTATTCCTTAATGAGAAACAATTTAGGTACTATTTGGATTTCTGTAAACTCTATACCTATTAATAATGTTAAGACAGGAACAAGTATATAGATGCATAGTCTTTCTCTAGCAGTGGTAGTTCTCTTTTGACTTTGGTTTAAATTTTATTTTCCAACTCAAATTGCCTATGAGAAAATCAATAATGCAATTTTTAACAAATAAAACAAATGATATGTGCTCACATTTTTGTGAGTCATCATTAAAGCCAGAAGAATCTCAATATATAAGCTTCCTTCACCTCAACCAATATATAGGTGTTGAAAGTGATATAATAGGTTGCATCTCAAAAAATAGAATGATACCATTAAATTGAAGGAAACATTATAGTAACTACCTAGGACAAGAAATGCAAATTTGTGATATACAAATTAATGTTTAAATAATGTTCCTCAAGTATCCAGTGCTTTGTAGCCAATTACAGAGGAGCCCTATCTAGAGCAGAATTCAGCAAAATAAAACCAATGGAACCGGGGCGCCTGGGTGGCTCAGTGGATTAAGCCGCTGCCTTCCGCTCAGGTCATGATCTCAGGGTCCTGGGATCGAGCCCTGCATCGGGCTCTCTGCTCCGCAGGGAGCCTGCTTCCTCCTCTCTCTCTGCCTTCCTCTCTGCCTACTTGTGACCTCTCTCTCTGTCAAATAAATAAATAAAATCTTTAAAAAAAATAAAAAAACAATGGAACCAAACCTGACCAATGATCTATTTGTATAAATAAATTTTTATTGGAACACAGTCTCTCTCACTGATTTACAATCAATTGCATTGTCTACAGCTGATTTTAAACTATAACAGTGGATATCATATGGCCCTTAAAGCCTAAACTATTTTCTGTCTGGCTCTTTGCTGATCTCTGATCTAGAGCAATCCTTGGACAAACAATTTACTTGGCAGGTCCCAGGTTGATTAATATTTATTTTTCTTTTCTTTCTTTCTTTTTTGTCTATTCCTTAACCAATTATCATTTATTGTCTGGGTTTCATAATCTGTAATTGAGTAGCCCAGAATCTCAGACTTCGGATTTCCTTTTATCATGAAAGTTAGGAGGGTTGTGGAGCTGACTATGTCTCATTAAAACTGAGTAATGACAGGTCTACTAAATAGGTAGACACAAATAAAGTCCTGAGTGGATGTTGTGAGATTTTCCTGAGAATGCAGTTCATGAAAAAAAAAAATGCAGTTAATGCAATGGTGGGATATTTCAAAAGTAATGGCAATATATACATAAGAAAGGTAAATGGTTTTCTTTACTGTATTTAATTTCTTTTATTAGTTTTGCAGAGAATATAATAAAAATTAAAACATTTCATTGCTAATTTTTTTTTACGTTCTTAATTTAATTTATTTATTTTTTCAGCGTAACAGTATTCATTGTTTTTGCACAACACCCAGTGCTTCATGCAAAACGTGCCCTCCCTATTACCCTCCACCTGTTCCCCCAACCTCCCACCCCTGACCCTTCAAAACCCTCAGGCTGTTTTTCAGAGCCCATAGTCTCTTATGGTTAGCCTCCCCTTCCAATTTGTTTTTTTTAATAAACATGTAATGTATTTTTATTCCCAGGGGTACAGGTCTGTGAATCGCCAGGTTTACACACTTCACAGCACTCACGATAGCACATACCCTCCCCAATGTCCATAACCCCCTCCCCCTCTCCCAACCCCACCTCCCCCCAGCAACCCCCAGTTTGTTTTGTGAGATTAAGAGTCATTGCTAATTTTTATTTGGCATTTTAAACAGGTCTGAGAGAATTTTTTTTTTTTTTCAAGAGGTGCATTGATCAAAATAAACTACATTTTGCTATGGTAATAAACTGCTCCCAATTCTCATCAGCTTTTAAAAAATAATGATTGCTATTTTTATTAAATGTTAATTATGGGACAGCTTTTGTTCTGTTTATATGTCATTGTCACTCCATCTCTGCCATGAGCAAAACAGCCTCTATCTGCAATATTGTAGGTCTTGCGGGAAAAAAAGCATGACAAACTGATCACTGTTTCTTAGAACATCAGCTCTGAAATGGCAAAAAAAGTCATCTGGCCATACTCTTAGATTCAAGAGCAACAGGAAATATAATTCTCTTACAGGCAGAGAAACTAACAAGCCTTCTCCAGGAATACAATGCAAATATTTATATATTCTGAACAATTGTATTTTTAAAAACTGTTCAGGTTTTAATCTTAGATTCTTCGTAGGTTGTGTATACGGGTATCATAAAATTCTGTATATGTGTGAGTAATAATTTAGTACAGAATCAACTACTTTGGGGTAGGGCAGGGGTATAAAAAGCAACAAATGAGTAATGAAGGTCAGAATTTTATGTCTTCTGATGAAAATTTCTTGAAAAATGTGTATACACATACACATACACATGTAATAATTTACAAATGTCATGAAGTACAAAAGCAGAAATTGGAATATATTTCTGAGCTCAAAAGTTAACATTTCAAATGTATTTCTTAGAGTATCCTGCACAGTATAATATGTTATCATTGCCTTTCAACTCTAGTGTTTCAAATTATTCGGACTTTTGATAACACTACATCAAATAGTTAAAGTGATCAAAGAATTTGAGAAAAAAAATTGTTTGACTTTGTTTATAATTTTAATTCTCCAGTTTCATCCTTGGAGAAAGTAAATGTCAGCACAGCGATGAAACCTCAATTGCATGAGTGAAGGAGTGATTTTTCTGAGGTCCCTTTGGGAGGGTGGATGGCTTTGTAGCCTTTGGCAGCAGCTAGAATAAGTGGCCGTTCAGAGTATATGGTTCGGGTTCTTCTCCTTGAGGTTGGGAGCAGGCAGATATTACTGGATCCTTTCAAAAAAAGCTCAAAGAAAACAATTGCTGAAAGTGGTCCTTAGAGGAGGAGGCAAATTCTCTTGAGTTTGAAATATATATGAAAGAGATACCATGTGTTAAACTCTGGTGAAGTTGCTAAACTCCAGGAACAAAGAAGATACACTACAAGCTTCCAGAGGGGTAAAAGGGGACTTTAAAAAGGGAAGAGATTCATAACTAACATTGAATCTATCAACAGTACTGAAATGTAAGAAATTGTGAAATTCCATCATAATATTTTATAGTTGTATCACAAGTGACACATTTGCCATATTTTATTTTTTAAAAGCAGGTCACTAGGTCTGGCCCACATACAAGGAGAGGGGATTACACAAGGGCACAAATACTAGGAAGTAAGAATCATTGGGAGTCACTTTGAAGATGATTATCATAAGCGCCTATAACAATTAAATTTAGTACCAAGTTCTAGACATTCTTGGGATACTAGATTTATAGGAAGTGAGGGAAGAAGTCAGCTATTAAACAAAAATCTATAGAAATGATATAGACCTATGCATAAATCAAGAGATGAACATTCTGGCATACCTCATGGAAGTCAATTTTCATATTGATTAGAATATCTAGTTCCATTACGTGCATATATAGATCCAATTAATAGTTGAGCTTTTTATCATTAATTGACTTTTTTGAGATTTTTTTCAAATATATTTCCATCATGACCTTTCCCAAATCATTTTCTTCTGTGCCTATCTAAAAGACTTGTAATATGGTTTCTAGAGATCTATAAATGTTTTCAATCCCCTGTTAGTGCATTTTTATAACACGTGTGTTTACAAATGAGTATGCTTGATCAGAAAAGTTACACCTCACTAATCACCCTAATTCCTATATGCTATATGCTTTTAAAATATTATTTGGAATTTGAACATTCAAGTGGAGAAAAAATGTTACATTAATATAGTCTATTTTGTTATTTTAAACTTATTTAAGTTTTAGGAAATCAGTGATATATACCAGTTTAAAATAATAATTTAAAGACTCACATGTATATTTAAACCTAATTTCTTAAACAACAACACTGATAAAAAAATATTCAAGACATCATTTCCTAAATGCATGATATGGCTGTGTTATTCCCACAACATCAATCCAAAAAGAAATTCTCAGGTTCTTATCACATCCAAATGGCATTATAATTTTCATTTTTAACACTTTAGGAAAAACTTATTGTAAAATCTTATTAAGCATTAGAATATATTATGTTTTCCAGAGTGGTAAAACAGCATGGAGGTTCCTCAAAATGTTGAAAATAGAACTACCCTATGACCCAGCAATTGCACTACTGGGTACTTACCCTAAAGATACAAACATAGTGATCCAAAGGGGCACGTGTACCCGAATGTTTATAGCAGCAATGTCTACAATAGCCAGACTATGGAAAGAACCTAGATGTCCATCAACAGATGAATGGATAAAGAAGATGTGGTATATATACACAATGGAATACTATGCAGCCATCAAAAGAAATGAAATCTTGCCATTTGCGACGACGTGGATGGAACTAGAGCGTATCATGCTTAGTGAAATAAGTCAATTGGAGAAAGACAACTATCATATGATCTCCCTGATATGAGGACATGGAGAAGCAACATGGGGGGGTAGGGGGATAGGAGAAGAATAAATGAAACAAGATGGGATTGGGAGGGAGACAAACCATAAATGACTCTTAATCTCACAAAACAAACTGGGGGTTGCTGGGGGGAGGTGGGATTGGGAGAGGGGGAGCGGGCTATGGACATTGGGGAGGGGAGGCGAACCATAAGAGACTATGGACTCTGAAAAACAACCTGAGGGTTTTGAAGGGTCAGGGGTGGGAGGTTGGGGGAACAGGTGGTGGGTAATGGGGAGGGCACGTTTTGCATGGAGCACTGGGTGTTGTGCAAAAAGAATGAATACTGTTACGCTGAAAAAATAAATAAAATGGAAAAAAAAATAAAAAAAAATAAAAAATACAAAAAAAAAAAAAAAGAATATATTATGTTCCCAGATAAATGATATTACTAAGTAATCTTGAAGACGAACCTCTAAAGAGAATCCCAAAGGAAATACTTGGTATTTATTCTTCAGTGAGCAAAATAAGAAAAAAAAACCATTATATCCTAATATTAGTAACGGTAGATTAGTAGTATTAACTCCTGAAAAACTACTGATCATAAAAGATTCTTTTTAATTTACTTAAAAAAACTTTATAGACCTTATAAGAAAAGAGCACTTATCTAGGCAATGAATACATATATCAAGACATCTATCTATATCCCAATGAAAATAATAGATCAATAGAAAAAAATTTAAATAAACATGTCTATAAATGTGCTTCCCTTCATACATAAAATATGAAAACATTCAAAATGTAGAAAGATTGCAAATTAGGAAAAAATCCTTTAAGATTTTGCTAGGAGCCCTTGAGTTTACAATTATCAGTGTCATATGCTTGAAGATTTTAAAAACAATATTTTATAATTGAATATATGTTTTGAAGTTGGAAAAAAATGACTTTAGTAATTCACTTTAGGGAAGGAATAGGGCTTTAAAATTACCTTTGATTTACATAGAATTTTTAGTAGTATTTTTACATTTTAATTTAATTTAAATTTAAATTTTAAAAATCCATTTTTCATACATACTTTCAATTATTTAAAATGCGGGGTGGCTAGGTGGCTCAGTCGGATAAATGTCTGCCTTTGGCTCAGGCCATGGTCTCGGGGTCTTGGGATTGAGCCCTACATCAGGTTCCCTGCTCATCTGGGAGTCTGCTTCTCCCTCCCTCTGTCCCTTCCCTGTCCTGTATGCTCACTCTCTTTTCTCTCAAGCAAATAAATAAATAATCTTTTTTTAAAATTTTAAAAATAAATAAAATGAATTTTATGTTACTATGTTCTAAGCCTTCTGCTTTCTGGAAGGCAATATTTACATGCTTCTTACCCATAAATATATTTGTATTATTGATATAACTATAATTTTATTGATTTTGTTTCTTGCTTCTTAATGGAAAGACTATCTGATTGAGTAATAGAAATATTTGATTATGATCTATCTAGTTTTATCTAAATCCACTTATAAAAATAGATCTAGATTGCCAATCTCAAAAGCATTAGCTGTTATGGCCTTACAACTAGATTAAATCTGGTCCCTAGATTGTTTTAAAATATATTTTTAGGGATGCCTGGGTAGTTCAGTTCGTTAAGCATCCATCTTTTGATTTGGGCTCACTCAGGTCATGATCTCAGATTGTGAGAGCAATCCCCAAGTTGGACTTTGCACTGGGCGTGGAACCTGCTTAAGATTCTTTCTCACCGTCTTTCTCTGCCCCTCTCCCCCCAAAATTATACACACATATATAAGTGCTAAAAGCAATAATTCACAGAGGAGATCTGCATATCCTTATAGCTCTTTTGTGGCAAAATATGCTATAATCACTTTGGTGATTTTAAGAAGTTATACACCTAGTGACAGGTAATAGTAGGTTAGGCATAGGAGCTACTTGCCAATCCAAATAGCCACCTGTACAGGCATTCTTGCTTATTTGTCCCCAAACCCTAACCCAGCTCTTCTTTTTTTTTTTTTTTTTAAAGATTTTATTTATTTGACAGAGAGAGATCACAAGTAGGCAGAGAAGCAGGCAGAGAGAGAGAGAAGCAGGCTCCCTGCTGAGCAGAGAGCCCGATGCAGGACTCGATCCCAGGACCCTGAGATCATGACCTGAGCCCAAGGCAGCGGCCCAACCCACTGAGCCACCCAGGCGCCCCATAACCCAGCTGTTCTACCTCTGTAAAGCCAATAGCTGCTACAGTTTCAGTGGCGCTACAGCATCTCAACAGTGCAATTTGGTTCAGGACTGTTTTCTCTTTACAAATATCCCTGAAACTAATATTATACAGTTTGTCAACTAACTGAAATTTAAATAAAAAACATGAAAAAAAAGAGAAACTAATCAGTTGACTATTAGAACAAGTGTTTTGGAATGCAGAGAAAACTAAACTTGTAGAAATCCTGGACATATGAAAAAATGAGATGAATATGTAGAGATGAGTTGCATTAATTATTGGTCATTTTTACTGACAGTTGAGGACTATGGAGGAGCTAAATAACCTAAAGACAACTGTTAGTTATTATTAATATATATACTATTAATAACAGAAAACCTAAAGGTTCTCAGATACAGGAGAGATGAAAAAGAGGTTGTATATGAGGGATCATATGATAGATTCCTAACCAAATTATTTTGCTTAAAGTTTAGAAAAATATGAGACTAAATTAAAATTATTTGCTTAAGATTTAGAAAAGATGTGAAATACATTTTTTAAAGGAAACATGAATATCTGATATTAATGAAATGGGAAACAAGAACCCTAAATTAAAAATGTGATTCTTCGAATGGATAGATCAGTAAGCTTAAAGAAAAAAAGCAATCAAAAATATATGTATTTTAGAAATGTGAGGGGGGAAAGCTATAAGAAGAGAGCAAATTTTATGATAAACAAATTAGAAAACTAAAAGGAAACTGTTGATTTCTTGGTAAAATAGAAACAAACAAATATGACATAAGACATACTAGTACACTTATAGTGACTAACCATATCTGAAAATAAAAAAATATTCAAAATTAATCTTTTAAAATAAGCATTTGGAGCATATATTTCTAAAACTGAGTTCCAACTATCTGGTAAAGAACAGATAATTAAACATTATTTCAAAGATCTGGGACAGAAACATATGCAAACATTTCCATTCAGTATTAGAAAATCAGTATATAACTTGAAGTGCACAACTGATCATACTAAAAAAGGAAAAATGATTACATTTTGCTTATGACTATGAATGTAAATATTTTAATTAAACATTAGCAAATAATTTACAAAACAGTATTCTATTATCAGGATAAGGTTCAAGACAAAATCCCAAATAAATGTTTATTTCTCTTGTATTAAATGGTGCAGTACAAATGAGTCCTCCAGTGACCCAGGCTAGCAGGAAAATTATGCCCTCCACAATATATGCATTTCAGGATTTACCATCAATTGCTATTTGCAGGCAGGCACTGGAACAAAGAGAACTTCAAGGACAAGAATCTTTTTTTTTTTTTCAATGAGATCAACAAAAAGCTAAATATGTCATTTTTTCATAGTTCATTACCTCAAATTCTGCAATAAAAACACAATTAGCTGAGGGAGGGATAAAAAACTGTAGTGTTTTTTTGTAGCTAATTCTATTACTATGGATTCTATTACTAAACTATGGATTCTATTACTAAAAAGAATGAAGTAGATACTAAATACCATGAAAATTATTTTGTCATGAAAACCAAGGAAACTTTCTTATCCAAAAAATGCAGAGGAGGTTTAAAATCTATTACAATCATTCACTGCACCCTTAGAGTGTGACTAGGGAAAACATAAGCCATGTCAATTTCATGACCGAGCATCTCATATGGCCCCTTAGTGCCAAAAGCAATCCTACTGTATTTTACTAAACCATTCACTCTCTGCTCTCTTAGATAACTATTTTGTAGTCTGTTCTCTCTTCAAAAACCTGTAGCACTTTTCTTTCCTTTCAAATATCAATAAGTCGGGTCTTTATTTCATTGGGAAAATACATGAGAAGGGAACTTTCCCATCCTTTGCCCACAATTCCTCAACTATATGCAACTGTACAGTTTGGGCTGCCCTCTTCTCCCATTACAGTGCATGAACTGACCATGTTTCTGCTTAAGGGCAGCAACTTCCTTCGCCTCGCAGACTTTGTTCTTTCAAGTATAATCTTATTATCCTACATCATCACAGTTTACTTCTCTACAGGATCAGTTCCAACAGCAAAGAATGCTGTTTTCATTTTCCAACTAACAATATACATCCTCTCTTTACCCCAGTTGCTTTTAGTTAAATAGTTAAATTGTTATCTTCTCCTTTAGAGCCAAAGTCCTCCAGATTGGTCTCCGCATCCTCCCTTGACTCTGGGGCTAACCCAGTCAAGCTCTAGAGTCAACCTCCAGACACTAGCAAGTCAACTATAATCTCATCGTTGTTTAATCTGGCTACCAAGTTTCGGCCTTCATTTTAATTAAATTCTCGGCAGCATTTGATGCAGTGGGCCACTCCTTCAATTTTAAAACACTCTTCATCTGGCTTTTGGATTTCCATTCTCTCCTGATTTTCCTTATAGACACTGAATATTTTTTACATTTTTCTCAAACATTCTTTCTTACCAACGTTCCCAAGGCCAGCAGATGACATTGTTGTCTATTTGCTGGGGTTTTGACTGAACTAAAATTTTGGAATCATCCACCATTCCTTTCTTTCATCCTATCAAATCTACCAGCAAATCTTGTTGGTCCTGTCTTCAAAATCCAATGACTCTCCAATATCTCCACTTCTGCAAACTTAGAATGCATTGATATCAATGTTTTGGAATACTGCAATGGCCTTCTAACATGCCTTCTTGCTTCTATTTTTTGCTGGCTCATAATAGAGCACTGTGTCATCAACCAGAGAAATAGGCAAAATAACAACAACAACAACAAAATCAGTTAGAAGTATCAAAAATATTTTGAAGTAATGAAGACTATATAAGTTAACATTCCAGAGAAGTAAAGTACTTATGTCACTAAATTGCATTCACTTCTCTAAGGGAAGCAGTTACCAATTTTTGGTACAAGCAAAAAGCTGTAGCACAGGTGGTTTCTAGGAAGTAAACAAAGGAGCAGATTTTTGAATGCCATGTAAAATGAAGAGATAAAATTAGGGGTGCCTGGGTGGCTCAGTCAGTTAGGCGTCTGACTTTGGCTCAATTCATAAGCATCAGGCTCATTGCCCAGCGGGGAGTCTTCTTGTCCCTCTGCCTCTCCCCTGACTCCTGATCTTTCTCTTTTTCTCTCAAATAAAAAATCTTTTAAAGAAACAAAAAAGAATGAATAGATAAAATTAGAGACATAATGGGATGTATATATAAATACAAGGTAAATAGAAGATACTCAAACTTAATACAGAGATAAATAGAAAATACAGAAGAGTACATGAAAGCCAAATATGAAACATTCAAAAATAACTAATTCATACTCATAATTTATTGTGCTCCTGCCACACACTTACCTCCTTGCTTTTTTTGAAGATCACCAGATTCCTCACCATTATTTAAAATTATTGAAAGTTACTTTTTTCTTTAATGCCAAGAAATTTACAGGATATTTACAGTTATTGTTGTTTATCTCTGTTTAAGATATACTACTTAATCCAATTAGTGAAATCAAGAAATAATTTGTAAAAGTATTGGTCTATTAAAAAAAAGTTTTTCTTCTTGATGATAATATGCTTGCATTCCTAGAAAATCTAGCAATCAATAAAAAATTCTATGACTATTAAGAGAATTTGTCAAGGACTACAACCAAACTAAATATAAGGAAATCAATAGCTTATCTTCCAAACTAGTAAAATTCATACATTTTATTTATAGGGAAAATATTAAATACATTTTATTTATAAATAAATAAAATAAACAAATAGAAATATTTATATTTACATGTATAAATGTTAATATTTATAAATATACATATTTATAAATAAATAAATATATTTTATTTATAGAGAAAATATTAAACAATAGCCTATACATCTCTAGGGACTTTCAAAACATCATGAACAAAACATACAAAGATTCCAGTCTCCTTGCAATTTAAATTTGAGAGTTTGGAATCAATAGAAATAATAACAAATAATTACAACACATGTGATAACATGATAATCGTTAAAGAAAATGGAAATTTAGAAATAGATTGGTATAAATGGAATTGAATGGATTATTACAAGGAGAATATAACTGTATCTCTTCCCTACAATTCATCCTCTGCATCCAAGTATTAAGAGAACTTTCTTCTCATCTTTTTTTTTTTTTAAGAGAACTTTCTGAAAGGAAACCTGGCTACATCAATTGTTTTCTCAGAACATTTCCTCAGCTCTCAAGCTGGCATGACATAAACTATGCCTCATGATTTTGTTTCAGTCTGCATATTCAGAGTCATCTTAACTACCATCCACAAAGGCTGAGATACTTTGGAAACAGTACAATGCTTCTTTCTCTGCTTAACATATTCTGCTATCTTTAAGACTAGATAATTCATATTTATACTACAACACCCTGCTGAGTTTTATTATCTTTTCTGAAACCTCTTGTGACCTTTCACAAATACAGTTAATCAATCTCTATTTCACATGAGTTTTATATGTATAATTCACTTAAATTACTACACCATAATCTTTTTTTTTAAAGATTTTATTTATTTATTTAATAGAGAGAGTGAGAAAGCACAAGTGGGCAGATCAGCAGAGGGAGAGAGAGAAGCAGGCTCTCCGCTGAGCAGAGAGACCGATGTGGGGTTTAATCCCAGGACCTTGGACCCATGACATGAGCTGAAGGCAGTCACTTAATGACTGAGCCACCCAGGGACCCCACTACACAGTAATCTTATGTTGACATAATATATACTTACGAAGACACTGGCATTATTACATACATAGTATATTCGTTCCCTTTGTAGGCAGTGAGCAACTTGAAGACTGGGACATTTGTCATTTTTATCATTTTTTATCTCATAAGAATAGAAGAATGCTTGGTATATTATAATTATTCAGTACATGTTTGAGTAAATGAATAAATAAATTAAAATAACAAAAAATAATTTCATCTATGGACTATGAGACTGTATTTTCAAAAAGTCATTTGTATTCAGAGATGGCACATACTGCTAAGTAAATATTATTTTTTTAAATAATATTTACAGATCAGTTTGGCAGTTTCCAAGGCTATAGAAGGTGTAGCATTAGCAAGTAGCAAAACTTTTAGGCCACCAGCTCATATTTATACCATAGATTTTCAACAGCACAGTATTTATGAATGTGATATTGGAGAGCATCTTAAATTTTAATGAGGTGTTGATATCACATGCAGATGAAGTATCCCAATCTACATAATATATACAATTTCTTTTTGTACAGAAACCAAAAGGTTTGATTGGATTAAATATAAAACCTGGACATATGATAAAATATATGTTCACAGAATGGTTTCAATATATAACCAAACTTTAATCTCATACAAAAACTGAAGAAGATATCCTTATTTTCTTTTAACCATAAGTATTTTTTATTGCTGGGTATTCTTTTTTTTTTTTTAATTTCTTTACTTTTACTGTTTTTAAGTAGACTCCACACCCAGTATAGAGCCCAATGCCAGGTCTGAACTCATAACTCTGAGATCAAGACCTGAGCTGAAATCAAGGATGAGACACTTATTGACTGAGCCACCCAGGCGCCCCTGATTGCTGAGTACTCTTTTGTTAATATTGTGTTTCAGATGCCATAAGTATAAAATTATTAAAATAAGAGATTATAACATAATATAATCCTTAGCCTTGGAAATGGGACAGAGTCTACTACCATTAATATTACTTTTAAACGTAAGAGTAAACTAAATAGGGTTACTTGAATATGATACATCGAGCATCACAATCATAATATTTCATACTGTGATTTTACTATAATTTTAAAATTATATTTAATTTTCCAAGAGGATTTTTGATTTAAAATATTTTCTAAGGGGGTTTGCCTTCAGGACCAATATATTTTGATAGCAATCTTTGATGGCTCTGATATTTGTAGTAAAAAAAAACATAAAATTCTGCCAGGTTTAGGTTTTAACTAGCTAAATAAATTATTAAGAGTAGAAGAGCTATCAACGATTAACAATGAAATTTAAGGAAAGTAAGTTCACAATTTAAGTAAATAAGTTAACATAAAGCTAAAATTTATGGAACTATAAATAATCTTAAAGAACTAAAAGGAAGAATTGAGGTGCTCATCTATGATGCTTTTTTAAGTAAAAACTTTGAACACAGTACAAGATGATTAATTATTTTTACTTTATATTATGATTCTATGCATGTACATATTTTATTCTTTACATGTTAGTTTGAGGATTTTATTTTTTATTTGACAGAGAGAGAGAGAGGGAGTACAAGCAGGCCGAGTGGCAGGCAGAGGCAGAGGGAGAAGCAGGCTCCCTGCTGAGCAGGGAGCCTGATGTGGGGCTCAAGCCCAGGACCCTGGGATCATGACCTGAGCCGAAGGCAGACACCTAACCAACTGAGCCACCTAGGCATCCCTTTTCATGTTACTTTGGAGCAAGTATTTAATAAAGTTTTTATTTTTTCTGGGTTTTTTTTTTTTGTGTGGGTTTTTTTTTTTTTTTTTTTTGGTTGGTTGGTTTTGGGGGGGCTTAGCTTTTTTCTTTCTTTCTTTTTTTTAAATTAATTTCTTTTCAGCGTAACAGAATTCATTGTTTATGCACCACACCCAGTGCTCCATGCCATATGTGCCCTCCATAATACCCACCACCTGACTCCCACAACCTCCCACCCCCCGCCCCTTCAAAACCCTCAGATTGTTTTTCAGAGTCCACAGTCTCTCATGGTTCATCTCCCCTTCCAATATCCCTCAACTCCCTTCTCCTCTCCATCTCCCTATGTCCTCCATGTTATTTTTTATGCTCCACAAATAAGTGAAACCATATGATAATTGACCTTCTCTCCTTGACTTATTTCACTCAGCATAATCTTTTCCAGTCCTGTCCATGTTGCTACAGAAGTTGGGTATTCATCCTTTCTGATGGAGGCATAATACTCCATTGTGTATATGGACCACATCTTTCTTATCCATTCTTCCGTTGAAGGGCATCTTGGTTCTTTCCACAGTTTGGCGACCGTGGCCATTGCTGCTATAAACACTGGGGTACAGATGGCCCTTCTTTTCATTACATCTGTATCTTTGGGATAAATACCCAGTGCAATTGCAGGGTCATAGTGAAGCTTTATTTTTAATTTCTTCAGGAATCTCCACACTGTTTTCCAAAGTGGCTGCACCAACTTGCATTCCCACCAACGGTGTAAGAGGGTTCTCCTTTCTCCACATTCTCTCCAACACATGTTGTTTCCTGTCTTGCTAGTTTTGGCCATTCTAACTGGTATAAGGTGGTATCTCAATGTGGCTTTAATTTGAATCTCCCTGATGGCTAGTGATGATGAACATTTTTTTCATGTGTCTGATAGCCATTTGTATGTCTTCATTAGAGAAGTGTCTGTTCATGTCTTCTGCCCATTTTTTGACATGACTATCTGTTTTGTGTGTGTTGAGTTTGAGAAGTTCTTTATAGATCCTGGATATCAACCTTTTGTCTGTACTGTCATTTGCAAATATCTTCTCCCATTCCGTGGGTTGCCTCTTTGTTTTGTTGACTGTTTCCTTGGCTGTGCAGAAGCTTTTGATCTTGATGAAGTCCCAAAAGTTCGTTTTTGCTTTTGTTTCCTTTGCCTTTGGAGACATATCTTGAAAGAAGTTGCTATGGCTGATATCAAAGAGGTTACTGCCTATGTTCTCCAAAATCTCCAAGTAGTTAACATACAGTGTTATATCAGCAGCAAATGTAAAATACAGTGATTCAACAGTTCTATACTTTACTCAGTGTTCATCCTGATAAGTGGGATTAACCTTTTCACCTATTTCACCCATTCCTCCACCTACCTCCCCTTTGGTAACTATCTGTTCTCTATAGTTATAGAGACTATATAGAGTTATAGACTCTATAGAGTTATATATATATATATAAGACTCAGAGTCTCTTTTTTGGTTTTTCTCTCTCTTTTTCCCTTTGTTCCTTTGTTTTTGTTTCTTAAATTCCACATGAGTAAAACCTTATGGTATTTGTCTTTTTCTGACTGGCTTATTTTGCTTAGCATTGTGTTCTCTAAATCCAACTATGTTGTTGAAAATGGCTGTTGAAAAAGATTTCTTTCTTTTTTATGGCTGAAGAATATTCCAGTGTGTATGTTTGTTTGTGTGTATGCATGTGTGTGCATATACCATAGCTTCTTTATCCATTCATCTCTTGATGGACAGTTGAGTTGCTTCCCTAATTTGGCTATTATAAATAATCCTTCAATAAACACAGGGATGCATATATCCCTTTGAATTACTGTTTTCATATTCTTTGAGTAAATACCCATCTAATATAGTTTTTGATACCTTAAGTGACCTTGTCAGAGGACAAAGTAGGTGGGTGTCAATTTAATAACATGCAAAGGAGTTTAGTGAATCCCATCATCTGCCATTCCACATATATTATTATTTAAATAAGAATTATTTTCTTGTCTAATAAAAAGTAACAATTCTGGAGATGATTACTTGACAGATAATTTTACAGAGGATTTTTAAAAAAGATTTTAGTTATTTATTTGCCAGAGAGAGAGAGAGAGAGGGAGAGAGAACAAACAGTGAGAGCAGCAAAGGGAAAGGGAGAAGCAGGCTCCCCACTGAGCAAGGAGCCCCATGTGAGACTTGCTTCCAGGACCTTGGGATCATGACCTGATGCTGAAGGCAGATGCTTAACCAACTGAGCCACCCAGGTGACCCTACAACTGATTTTCTTGATAGGTGAACATGATCAAAGTCCAAAAAAGGTAGACATAAGTTAGCTACATGGAAGAGGAAGACAATACCCAAAGGGTACAAAATTAAAAAAAAAAAAATTAAGAGAGAACATGTGTGTAGCGGAGGGGCAGAGGGAGTGGAAGAGAGAGGAACTCAAGCAGGCTCCCTTACTGCAAAACCATCACAGGGCTCAATCACAGGACCTCGAGATCATGACCTGAGATGAAACCAAGAGTCAGATGCTTAACGGACTAAGCCACCCAGGCACTGCAGGGTAGGAAGAAAGTATTAATAGGGAGAATGAAGAGGGTTCTGCAACAGAGACAATGCATTTGTTAATTTTCCAAAACTGTTTTCCCTCCTCCAATGTCTATTACAGGGATCCCCTGCTCTTCAAAAGTTCAGGATTGCCACTTAGCTGTTAAGAAAGACCTACATTAGTACCTGTTTTTGCTAACTGAATGAAATTTCTGACAAGGATTTTTGTTTTTATGGAAAAAGGTGATAAGTGAAAATAGCATTCAGCATTTATTTTTCAGCAAGCCATTGTAGTGGTAGCACACACCTCAAGCAGCCGGACTGGTACCACCAAGCTCCTTCCCTGGCAATGACATTCAGCATCTTGGAATCAAGCTGCCAGAGTTCTGAACTGTGTCTGTGAACAACTGTGCTTTATCTCGATTTTTTTGTGTGCATTCTTTAGCAAGATGTGTTCTAAGGTAACAGAAAAGTCAGATAGGTTATTTTGGGGGTCTGAGAATGCTCAAAAATTTTTGATATCAGTTAATGGTAATTACTTCTTTGCTTTCCACCATTTCTGCTTACCTTAGATTTTATAGAAACACTCTATTTTGGATAGTGAGGAAACCTGTATGTTTAAGAGCCCTGGTTCTAATTTAAGGCACAGAATATGACAGAAGTGAAGTACTTAGTACATCTGAGTATTGACTGGCCTTTATCCTCACTTTTGTCACTTTATCAGTAGACAAAATCCTCAGACTTCGTGACTTCTCTTCTTCCTTTTTCATTCCTTTCCTCCTCCCTTCCTTTCTCTCTTATTACTTTTCTCCTACTTATATTTCTTCTCCTCCTCCTCCTCCTTCTCTCTCTCTCTCTCTCTCCCATTTTTTTCCCTCTTTTAGATTATTCATCAGTACTCAAAGATGTCTGGATGGCCAAGTGGTTCTTTCTACTCGACAGATACATATCTGCATACCTTCATGTAGGATCATCTACTTGAGATGCTATAGTTTACAAAAGGTCATTACTGAAAAATGCATATTTTTCTGAAATTTTAAAAACAAAATATTTAGGGTTTTTTTTCTATTAGTATGTTACAGAAAATCCATTTATTTACTTTTTTAAAAAAGATTTTATTTATTCATTTATGAGAGACAGAGACGCAGAGGCAAAGGGAAAGTAGGCTCCCCACAGAGTATGTGAGACTTGGTCCTGGGATCATGACCTGAGCTGAATGTAGGTGATTAAGTGACTGAGCCACCCAGTCACCCAAGAAAATCCATTTATTTAAAATTGAGTACCAAATTGCAGTTTCCAAGTATGTCAACATTTTGGTGAAATAAATATTTTTAAATATATATTTGGGAACTAACTTACATGAAATATGTTACAAATGGGTAGAGATTAAGTGATGTTTAATTATTTATCTATGATTTTATTTATTAAAACCATTGTTTATGTATTCATAAGAAATTACACAAATAAGCATTCTTAAAAATATAACTATGAAGATTAAAACTGTGGAAGGAGACAAATTTTACTATTTATAAATTAATTCCACTGGCCTCTTTTAGCAATTTCTTAATTAGTCATAGTATGCAAATATATGGAAACTTCTCCAAAACATGAAAGCTACTAATAACATCACTGCTTTAAATTTTTTTTCAATTTTAAAGTGAGATAATTATATCATCCTTTGAAATGATGGTTTAAGAAATCAGTTTTTATCTTGTCACTTTCCGATGGAAGCTGCAGTAGGAGAAAATTACATTATAATAGAAATATTCAGAAATTCTTCCAGTAGAGTGTAGTATGTCACATTTATAGCCCTTTATTTTAGGGCATGTGAAACCTTCCATGTGCTCTGTAAAACATTTTGTACTGTTTAACTTGTGTGACTTGCAATTAATCTCAGTGTAACAGAACAGCAGGAAATATTTCTGAGGTTTAAGAATGTTTTCTTTTCCCAATTTTTCTTACAATATGTAATCTGGACATGTCAGGAGAAAATTAGTTTTCCTAAAATTATAATACAATATTGTTGCAATTCCTGGCACTTTTGTAGCAAGTTGCTCTTCTGTGTGTTTCTTTCAAAGTTATTATTACAGTGAGGTGATCATTTTACTCTGACAGTAAGCTGTGTATTTATTGCTGTCATCAGCTGTACTCTTGCTTTATTGGGTATCTTTACCTGCTCCTTTACTGGCCCCTCCAACTGAGAATGTTTCAAAATTTCATTCTCCATTAGTCATCTGATTTAGTTAAGTCACTTCTCAGAACCTTGCTTTCTTAATATCTGAAACAGACAAATTATCCTAGTGGATTTCTGATCTCTCTCCCAGCTCATCAACTATATAAGGTTTTGTTTTGTGTTGGGTCTCCCCAAGGACAAGCTCCTCCTTGTGATTTTCTTCTTGCAATGACACCACCATATATCCAGTTATTCACATTTAAATTTTCAAAGTGTATCCTTTTCTTTATCCTTATGCCTACAAACATACACACAGACACACACAGGAACAAACAAAAACCCACCTCAAGGATTTTGTTCTTCTTTTTAAAAATTAAATTATATTTATTTTATTTTCAGTGTTCCAAAATTCATTGTTTATGCACCATACCCAGTGTTCCATGCAATACTTACCCTCCTTCATACCCACCACCAGGCTCATCCAACCCCCGACCCACCTCCCCTCCAAAACCCTCAGTTTGTTTCTCAGAGTCCACAGTCTCTCATGGTTTGGCTCCCCCTCCGATTTCCCCCATCTCTCTTCTCCTCTCCATATCCCAATGTCTTTTGTGTTATTCCTTTTGCTTCACAAGTAAGTGAAACCATATGATAATTGACTCTCTCTGCTTGACTTATTTCACCCAGCATAATCTTCTCCAGTACCATCCATGTTGATACAAAGATCTAAAGAACTCCTCAAACTCAACACACACAAAACAGATAATCATGTCAAAAAATGGGCAGAAGACATGAACAGACACTTCTCCAAAGAAGACCTACAAATGGCTAACAGACCCATGAAAAAAATGTTCATCATCATTAGCCATCAGGGAGATTCAAATCAAAACCACATTGAGATACCACCTTACACCAGTTAGAATGGCCACAATTAACAAGACAGTAAACAGCAAGTGCTGGAGACGATGTGGAGAAAGGGGAATCCTCTTACACTGTTGGTGGGAATGCAAGTTGGTGCAGCCACTTTGGAAAACAGTGTGGAGGTTCCTTAAGAAATTAAAAATAGAGCTACCCTATGACCCTGCAATTGCACTACTGGGTATTTACTCCAAAGATAGAGATGTAGTGAAAAGAAGGGCCATCTGTACCCCAATGTTCATAGCAGCAATGGCCGCAGTCACCGAACTGTGGAAAGAACCAAGATGCCCTTCAATGGATGAAAGGATAAAGAAGATATGGTCCGTATTTTGTTCTTCTTAAGGTCTTTTTTCTTCTCCATTCTCTTCTCATTTTTCTTATGTTAATTTGGATACACATTAACTTGATCCTAAATTCCTCGGAGGCATTAGTTTCAAACCATCCTTCTCTCAAATTTGCCAGAACAGCTCCATTCATGATCAAATGCATTCCTTACCCTTCTATCTGCAAAATTAATGGTAAACATAATAAATTCTAACAGTTATGATTCCAACCACTATCTACAATTCTAGCTCTATTAACCAACTCTGCTTCACCTGAACTGAACAATGTAGTTTTCTGAAAAAGACAAATCTTTGGGGGGGAGGGAGGGGCAGTCCCATTATTTGCTTAATGCTACTTAGTTTTATTTAGTTTGATGTTATTTTATTTATTTAGCTTTATATCTAGAAATTTCATGCATATGTTATATGCTTTCCTTCCTTTGGAATTTTTTTTCCTATCTCATCACAGGGTCTTCATGACAGTCCCATACAGTTGCCATAGTGATTTTGTCATCAAAAGTAAAAGTTGGGGGCACCTGGGTGGCTCAGTGGGTTAAAGCCTCTGCCTTCGGCTCAGGTCATGATCCCAGGGTCCTGAAATCAAGCCCTGCATCCGGCTCTCTGCTCAGCAGGGATCCTGCCTCCCCCCCTTCTCTGCCTGCCTCTCTGCCTCTGTCTGTCAAATAAATAAATAAAATCTTAAAAAAAAAAGTAAAAGCTGAAGTAAACCTAGAACAAACTCACTAAGTTTTCATACAAGGAAATGAATGTCAAATTGCTCAACAATCTGACAAAATCATTTTTACTTGATGGCAAACCCAGGGCTATGATAGATCACTTCAAAATATGGAAAAGTTTTATGAAATTATAGGCTGATCTATTTCCTTTTGGTGCACTATAGTACTTCAAACCTTTATTACTGTGGTTATTCTAGTCTTCTTTGAATTATTGTATTTATGTATTTATAGTTGTCTTCTAATAGATTATCATCTCCTTATTTGTAGAAAATATTTCTCATTTACTCTTTTTATTACTCTTTAAAATGGGGAAAGTATGTATGAAAAGTATCTTTTGGTCATGAAGTCATGACCAAAGATTCAGTTAACTGAAATATTCATGGACTCACTGATGATATGTACATCCATCTATAGCTATAGCTATATCTGTATCCATATCTAGAGCTATACATACTTGTGGTTGTATCTATATGTATGTCTATATTTGCAAATAGTCATTAAAAAAATAGTATAACGTAGTACCCGTTTTCCACAAATGTGCTAAAAACCAATGAAATCCATGGCTAAAAATTGCTTCCTATTGTCATATGTAACTGCAGAACTAATTTAACTTTTAAGTTTGAAGAACATGACACAAATGATCAGAATGGTTTGATATTGAATTGAATGATTAGTTAAACATTTTTACCAGTTCTGCATGAAATCAGGATTTGCTCATAGTTAAACTACCTTCTTAGGCTACCTTTGATATTTTAAAGTTGCTCAGATGTCTAACATTCTGTTTGTCTTTGAAGAAGAAAAGTTCTTCCCTTCAAACAAAATTATAATTGAACTCTAACTTATTGAAACAAAAATAAAACATATAGGTATACATAATCTTCTACATGTATTTCTAGGGAGACATCTAAATTTTCTATTATCTTCCTTTGTGTATATTATAAAACATATAAAATATCTATATGTAACTGATCACTATACTTTGTTATATAGCCTTCTTAAATTTATCTTTGATTTTCTTAAACATATATACTGGGCATAATTGGTCGATTAATTGATTGACTGATTTTTGGTTTATTGTTGCAAAGAGAAACTACACATCTGTTATCCATCACTCCTCAATATCCCCACTCATTCCAGCCATAGACAAACTTTAATCTCTACTCTCTGGATATAGATTTGTGTCTTCTGGACATTTCATATAAATGAAAATGTAGAATATGTGGTCTTTTGTGACTGAATGCTTTCATCTCACATAATGTTTTCAAGGTTTATTCATGTTGTAGCATGTGTCCAGACTTCATTCCTTTTTTATGAATGGATAATATTTTATTGTAAAGATATCCCACATTCTGTTCATCCCTTCATCCAACTGATGGCCACCTGAATTGTTTCTACTTTTTGACTATTAGATATTTGTGTACAAGTTGTTGTAGACATACATCTTCATTTCTCTTGGTTATATACCTTGGAGTGGAATACTAGATCATGCAGTAACTCTATGGTTAGCTGTTTGAAGAGCTGCCAGACTGTTTTCCACAGCAGCTGTATCACTGTACAATCCCATCAGCAGTTCATGAACATTCTAATTTCTCCATATCTTTGCCAACACTTTTTATTAACTATCTTTTTACTACAATCATCCTAATAGGTGTAAAGTGGTACCTCATTGTGATTTTAACTTGCATTTCCCTAATAACTAATGAAGAACAACTTTCCATTTGTCCCTGGCCATCAGTATAACTTCTTTGGAGAAATGTCTATCCAAATCCTTTCTGCATTTATTAACTGGGTTGTTTGTTTTGCTGTTGTCATTGTTATTGTTGCTGAGTTGTAGGAGTTCTTTATATATTCTGGATATGAATCCCTTGTCAGATATGTGATTTGAAATATTTTCTCCCATTCTGCGGGTTCTCTTTTATTCTGTTGATAGTGTTCTTTGATGTACAAAAGTTTTTAATTTTGAATGAGTCATTTTATCTATTCTTTCTTTTGTTGGCTGTGCTTTTGGTGTCATATCAAATAAACCATTGCCAAACCCCAAATCATTAAAGTTTTCTCCTATGTTTTCTTCTAGATTTTTATAATTTTAGCTTTTATGTTTAAAATAACTCAATATAATTTGAATATAATTCAATATAATTTGATTTAAATTTTTTGTGTGGTGTGTTAAGTCCTTTGTCTGTTTTTACGTGGTTTATTTGTCTTTTAATTTAAGAGTTGTAAGTCCATTTGTTTTTTTTTAATGTTTTAAATTAACTTTTATTTAATTAATTTTTTTTCAGCGTAACAGTATTCATTGTTTTTGCACAACACCCAGTGCTCCATGCAATACGTGCCCTCCCTATTACCCACCACCTGCTTCCCCCAACCTCCCACCCCGCCCCTTCAAAACCCTCAGGTTGTTTTTCAGAGTCCATAGTCTCTTATGGTTCACCTCCCCTTCCAATTTCCCTCAACTTCCTTCTCCTCTCCATCTCCCAATGTCCTCCATGTCATTTGTTATGCTCCACAAATAAGTGAAACCATATGATACTTGACTCTCTCTGCTTGACTTATTTCACTCAGCATAATCACTTCCAGTCCCGTGCATATTGCTACAAAAGTTGGGTATTCATCCTTTCTTTTTTTTTTTTATAAACATATAATGTATTTTTATCCCCAGGAGTACAGGTCTGTGAATCATCAGGTTTACACACTTTACAGCAGCACTCAATGACTCTTAATCTCACAAAACAAACTGGGGGTTGCTGGGGGAAGGTGGGGTTGGGAGAGGGGGAGGGGGTTATGGACATTGGGGAGGGTATGTGCTATCGTGAGTCCATTTGTTTTTATGCAATTATATATGATAGTCTCCTCCTCTGGTTTGTGACTTCCTTGGGGCAGGACTATCTTTCCAATTTTGGCATCTTCAGGACCCAGCCTGATGCCAGGCATAAAGTAGATGTTATAAAATTATTTATTGAGTTTACACAAGGTATCTAAACAATACTAATCATATTATTACCTAAGAAAACATATGGCAGGTTTTGTATTCTATATTTTTTTTATTTAATAATATTTAGGGTTTGAAATCACCTAAAGTGTCTGCCTTTATTGTATTTCCTTGATGCTCTCTATTGCTGGCTCAATTCAAGCCTAAATCATGTTGGTTCCTCCCTCTTTCCTTAGAAGCCTTTATTATTAATTTCCTTTCCTTTTCAATCATCTTAAACTAGGACATGTGGGTAAAGAAGACCTAATTCAAGTGAGGACAATCCCATGTATATAGGGATGACATGCTTCATGAAAACCTGGAGAACATCTTACCTAATGGATAGTCATCTTTGAAGAAATGTCTGTTCATGTCCTCTGCCCATTTCTTGATTGGATTGTTTGTTCTTTGGATGTTGAGTTTGCTAAGTTCTTTATAGATTTTGGACACTAGTCCTTTATCTGATATGTCATTTGCAAATATCTTCTCCCATTCTGTCAGTTGTCTTTTGGTTTGTTAACTGTTTCCTTTGCTGTGCAAAAGCTTTTGATCTTGAGGAAATCCCAATAGTTCATTTTTGCCCTTGCTTCCCTAGCCTTTGCCAATGTTCCTAGGAAGATGTTGCTGCGGCTGAGGTCGAAGAGGTTGCTGCCTGCATTCTCCTCAAGGATTTTGATGGATTCCTTTCTCACATTGAGGTCCTTCATCCATTTTGAGTCTATTTTCGTGTGTGGTATAAGGAAGTGGTCCAATTTCATTTTTCTGCATGTGGCTGTCCAATTTTTCCAGCACCATTTATTGAAGAGGCTGTCTTTTTTCCATTGGACATTCTTTCCTGCTTTGTCGAAGATTAGTTGACCATAGAGTTGAGGGTCGATTTCTGGGCTCTCTATTCTGTTCCACTGATCTATGTGTCTGTTTTTGTGCCAGTACCATGCTGTCTTGATGATGACAGCTTTGTAATAGAGCTTGAAGTCCGGAATTGTGATGCCACCCACTTTGGCTTTCTTTTTCAATATTCCTTTGGCTATTCGAGGCCTTTTCTGGTTCCATATAAATTTTGGGATTATTTGTTCCATTTCTTTGAAAAAAATAGATGGTATTTTGATAGGCATTGCATTAAATGTGTGGATTGCTTTAGGTAGCATAGACATTTTCACAATATTTATTCTTCCAATCCAGGAGCATGGAACATTTTTCCATTTCTTTGTGTCTTCCTCAATTTCTTTCATGAGTACTTTATAGTTTTCTGCATATAGATTCTTAGCCTCTTTGGTTAGGTTTATCCCAGTGCCCACAATAGCTTAGGGTGCTCGGTCTTTTAAATTTGGATGTTTATGTGAAATGGCTCAACTTTTAATGATTTCTAAACAAATACCCCAGGAGGACAACCCTTTGGAAATTTGGCTTTATTATCATTTACTGTGTATATGATCATGTGTGTATATGTGGTATGTATAAAATCTTCCATAAGTATTTTTGTAGAGAGATCTAAATGTTTTATTTATCTTATATTATTCATTTTCTATTATATTTCTTTGTGTAGACTACAAAATACAGATCAAATCTGTATATGTAACTGATTGCTGAAATATCTTTGATTTTTAAAAATATATATATCCTGGGCATGATTTCATATTAATCGATTTTTTGAGAAAGTCTGTATTATGCAAGATCGCTGAGAATTACTCAGTAGAACTAAAACAAAATAAAATACAACAAAAAACATTCATCTGAGAGAAACAGCAATAGGTAAAAAGACTTTGAAGCAGAGAGACATTTAAACAATGACCAAAGGTAGGAAAAGATAATCATTTTCATTAAAGGAAGAATATAAATTGTTGGTGGAGACAGATAATGAAAATATCTTTGGCCTATGTTTGAATGTGTTTTGGTATTTCAGTTCATGTACTAGGATACAGTGGGAAATTAAGAGATTGGCTCTGAAAGGATGAATACCCAACTTTTGTAGCAACATGGACGGGACTGGAAGAAATTATGCTGAGCGAAATAAGTCAAGCAGAGAGAGTCAAGTATCATATGGTCTCACTTATTTGTGGAGCATAACAAATAACATGGAGGACATGGGGAGATGGAGAGGAGAGGGAGTTGAGGGAAACTGGAAGGGGAGATGAACCATGAGAGACTATGGACTCTGAAAAACAACCAGAGGGTTTTGAAGGGGCGGCGGGGGGGGGGGGGGGGGGGGCGGGTGGGAGGTTGAGGAACCAGGTGGTGGGTAATAGGGAGGGCACGTACTGCATGGAGCACTGTGTGTGATGCCAAAACAATGAACACTGTTATGCTGTAAATAAACAAATAAAAAATAAATAAATAAAAATAAAATAAATTAAAAAAAAAGACTGTAATAAAAAAAAAGAGAGAGATTGGCTCTGGACTATGCAACAACATCAAAACATTGTTAGGGATGCCTCAGTGGCTCAGTCAGTTAAGCGTCTGCCTTCAACTCAGGTCATGATCCCAGGGTCCTGGGATGGAGTCCCTTGTCCTGCTCCCTGCTCAGCAAGGGGCCTGCTTCTCCCTCTGCCTGCTGCTTCCCCTGCTTGTGTGCATGCTCCCTCCCTCTCTCTCTCTGACAAATAAACAAATAAAATTTTTTTAAAAAATTCAGATAAATGGGAAAAAAATTCACCTTACTGAGAAAAAAAAAGTATCATTACTCAAAGCACTTATTGTTCATTGTACAGAAGAAGTTAGCTAAAATTCCCAAGTAAACAAAATACTCTATCATTGTGAAGGCATCATCAGTGTAAGTAAAATATCAGCTGGACAAATTAGTCTCTCATATAAACACTGGACTTTCCAATTCTGGAACTTACAAGATGAGTGATTTTTTTAAAAAGATTTTATTTATTTGCAAGAGAGAGAAAGAGAAAGAGAGAGAGCATGAGCTGGGGGAGGGGCAGAAGGAGAAGAAGAAGCAGACTCCCTGCTGAGCAAAGAGCTAGACATAGGGCTCTAACCCAGGACCCTGAGATCATGACCTGAGCCAAAGCCAGACACTTAACTAACTGAACCACCCATGCACCCCAAGATAAGTGACTTTCCCAGGTCATTTATTTCTCTGATATTCAGTTACCTCATTTTAAAATGAAATATCTAATTCAAAGAGTGGTTGTATGTTAAAAGTGAAATAGAATGATTTCAAGTAGACACAGAATCTATCATGTAATAGAAACTCCCTCCTCCAGTCCAGGATCTCTTAGTCAGATATATGATATGATTAAATCATGTGATATTCCTCTGCCTTTTAATTTTACTCTCTATGCCAATGGAGAGTATCACAGTGTCTAAAGAATCAAGACAAGTAATGCATGACAGAAAACAACATAATTTGGTGCTGGGATTTAGAGTGAATTAAATACATTTTATATGATTCATCTAATTCACATGATGCATCAAATACCTCACTGTGGTGAACATAAAGAAAGTTATATAAGTATACATATTTTTTAAAGTTCTCTATTGAGAATTATGTAAATTAATTTTACCACATTGGAACATGCATTCAGTAGCAATTCAAAGACAATTAGGGAGCATATATTATGTGTCAGGGACAGTTCTAAGATGTAGGATATATAATAACAAATCATTATGCTTATGTTATTGTATGACAAGAAATAATGTCCCAAATTTACAGGGAACAGGTTACATTACCATATTATACAAAAAGGCCATGAGTGGTAGATGCAGATTACAGGGGGTGGGGGTTGGTGTAGAGGGGACCATGGCACAAGGCAGGGTTGTCACAAGCCCATGTGGTATCTTTGTGTAACAACAAGGTACCTCTGAACTCCATGCAGACACATTCCTAAGCTAGGAAATAAGGTTGATGAGTTGAATGCCAACTGGATTTCACACCCTATCTGTCCCCTTGGTTAGGGTCTTTGCATAATACATACAAGGTCCAACAGCTTTGTGGCCCTAGATCAGGGATTATAACGCAGTTTTATTTTGGTAGTAGCATTAAAGGTTTCACCACAGTGCTAACTAGCAAATTAGCAATGGAACTTCCAAACTATGGACACGGGTGGTGACAAATACGTTGCAAAGAGGAGTGTGAGTAGTGAAGGCAGACGTGTCATTTTACACTCTCAGTTTTGGTAAAGCCTTGTTGTCATATTTAGTTCCCTCCTCTCAGTAGAATAATGGGTTTCCTAGCAGCCTCGGTCCAGGAAAATTTTCAAGCTGGCAAACTATTCCCCTGCCCCTCTTGGTTCCTGTCTGAGTCTTCTGACTGCTGGATGATTCACATTCTGTTCACATCTCATTCTCTGAATTTACGGTTTTCAAATATTTTTTCTGCCTAAATCTTTCCTCAAAATATTCAATATGAATTGTCAATAAAGTAAATGAAGAACAGCCAGCCCATCATCCCACTTCTTTCTCTGTTTCCGGGCTCCCAGATAACCTCTGGGACATCACCAGGCACCACAGACCCAACACATCACTCCAGAACTGTCAAGATTCTCTTTACTTTTTTTATAAAAGAGCCATCAATCTCCCATTTCTCTTGGGAGATCTAAAAATATATATGTAAACTTAGTGGTTAGTGGCTTTTCTCTACCTACCTACTATTCTAAAAAGGAAGTTTTTAATGCCTTACCCTAGAAAAGTAAATCAAATGCAAAGGGGGAAAAAAATCATAATATATCCTTTCATTGAACTTAAGGAGCAGATTCTGATCCAATTTAGAAGTGGTTTACTTGATCCTGTCCTAAGGATCAAGGGAAATGCTTAGGTGAAATGCTCAGGGCTTGTAATCAATGAAGTTAGTTAATATCTTCAGGTCTGAATTTCCATATACACAAGTGGATTTAGTGATATCTTTCTGGCAGGGCTATCATAAGACCTGCACACATTGCATGTCAGGGGTCTTATGCAAGGATGTCAGGAAAGAGTGTTAGTAATTATTGTGGGCAAGTAACAAGGATAGGCACATTAAATACCCTTTCTTTTGGAGTTCAAAATTTTCCTTGTGAACTAACAGCACATGGACTGGATAAGAAACTCATGGACAGAAGTCAAAATATCCACTGACTTCAAGACTGCCACTTTACCCACGATCCATAAAGCCTTCTAATTAAGAAAACATTTTGCTTCTCTTCTAAGATGGCTCTGCTCAGAAGAGACTTGAGGATGCAGTGATGTAAGGCTATTTTTACAAATACTTAAACAGGTTTGGCATGAGAAGAAATGTAAGTTAAGAAAGTACCTGTATTAGAAGCTAACTTCTGAAATTCATGGTCCTTTCAGAAAACTATGTTTTTTACAAGGCAGTGCTCTCTTATGGAAAATAAAACTACATCCACCAGCACAAGTGTAAACAATACTTTAGAAATAAGAAGAAACATTAATCACTACTATCCCTTTTCCCTAACCTCCTAAGATGTTTCTCTAACATATGTTCCCCAAAGTTCAGGTAAAATACATTTCAAGTAATTAATTCATTCCAAAGCCAAAAATGATGTGAATATTTTACTCTGCCTTTATGATAGGACCAGCAGCTACTCTATAACTTAAATTTGGCAAGTTTTGTTTTATTTTCACTGCCATTATAATGTTGACACAATCAAAATTCATATCTGGGAATGACCAAACTACTTTGCAGTAGCGCAGATATTGCTTTCCAGGAAGTATAAGTTATAGACATTTTATTTTTTTAAGTCTCTACCAAAAGGAAGTGAGTCATTATTTTAATTTCTAGTGAAATATTAGCAGGAAAATCCTGAGTATGTTAACCAAAAACTTCTCTTTGTTTTTGTTTTGCCTTCCCTTTATATGCAACTAATAAAACACATAGATTGGTTTCTACTTGTCTATTTTAGAAAATAAATTACATACATACACATAAACACAAACAGAGGGAGGGAGTTAGTTAATCTGTTAATTGTTATTTAATATTGTTATTTGGTACTCTGCAGTTTTATTAGTTTGATGTTCTTTTGGTTGTGGATGGATGTATATTAGTAATTTGAGAACAAAGTCATTTGCAAGGAGACAGTCCAAGAGGGGTTTACTAGCAGCCAGCATTTTGAAGAAATTAGGCAACTGGGAAGCTGACCTATGTGTTGCAGGAACATGGCATAGACTTAGAAAACAGAACTGGAGTTATGAGGCCTAAATTCTAGTTCCAGTTTTCCCACTGACTAAGCTCAAATAGTCTCTGGTATTCTCATTACTCTGATGCCCCACAGTTCTTAGATTTCTAGTTTTTTTGTTTTTTTTTTCCAGTCCTTTTTTGCTTTCAAAAGCAAAAACTGATTGATTGCTTTCAATCAGTTTTGGAGGTTTCTACTGAGATATCCTCAAGTTCAGAAATTTCTTCCTTGCCTATCAAAGATACTCTTATTCAGTTGCAGTATTTTTTTATATATTTATTTTTCATTTATATTTTATATTTTTGTATTTTCTCTAGCATTTCTTTTTGGTTTCTTCTTAGAATTTCCATCTCTCTGGAGATATTACTCATCTGGTCTTGTATGCAACATTATTTATCCAAAAGAGCCCCCTTCCCATATATATTAATCACAGTGGCTTCAATTCCTTGTGTGATAAGTCCAAAATCCCTGTCATATCTGAGTCTGGTCCTGATGCTTGCTCTGTCCCTTCCAACTGTGTTTTTGCCTTTTAGCATGCCTTGTTTTTTGTTTTTTTTTTTTTCTTTCTTTATAGCTGGACATGATGTTCTGGTAGAAGGAACTGCTGTACACAGACCTTTAGTAACATGATAGGAAGGTATGGGGAAAGGATGCATTCTAAAGACCTATGAGTAGGTGTCATTCTTTTTTTTTTGACAGAGAGAAATCAGAGAGAGACAGGCAGAGAGAGAGGAGGAAGTAGGCTCCCTGCGGAGCAGAGAGCCCAATGCGGGACTCGATCCCAGGACCCTGGGATCATGACCTGAGCCAAAGGCAGAGGCTTTAACCCACTGAGCCACCCAGGCGCCCCTAGGTGTCATTCTTTTAGTGAGCCTGTGCCTCTGGGTGGTTCCTTCTCCTACCCCTTTAGGTAGGATCAGATGCCCAGTGGGGCTGAAGTTGGGTATTCTTCTTTCTCCTTGTGAAAGGCTAGATCCAGGCAGAGTTGGATATTTTCCTTTCCTTAGGTCAGTTTGATTCTGATAAAACCCCAGCAGGTGAGGCTGGGTTAGTTAGTTCTCCTGATGGCAGCCCTTGTTAGAACAAAGTGCTGTGGTCTTGTTTCTAAATGGCTCTTTCCCCTTCTGACCGCCAGAAGCAGAGTCTTTTCTCTGATATCTACTGCGAGAACCTGGTTGAGCTCATGGAGGTAAAACTCAGTAACACTGGGTCATGCAGGAGTTTTTAGCTCTTAGACTTGTCCACATGGAGACTTCTTCCATTCAGTTGCAGTTCCGGCCTCCCCACTCCAGCAGTGGTTTCCACCAAGACTGCAGTTTGTGAGTCTCTGCTCCTGGAAGCTGTGATTCCCTGTATTTACTCCAATCTGGGGGACAGAGGTTTGCCCTATGACCTCACTTCTCTTAAGGATCTAAGAGTTGTTGGTTTTTCAGGCTTTTTTTTTTTCTTTTTTGGTTAAAAGATTTACTTATTTATTTATTTGACAGAGAGAACGATCACAAGTAGGCAGAGAGGCAGGCAGAGAGAGAGGAGGAAGCAGGCTCCCTGCCGAGCAGACAGCCCAATGTGGGGCTCAATCCCAGGACCCTGGGATCATGACCTGAGCCGAAGGCAGAGGCTTTAACCCACTGAGCCACCCAGATGCCCCAGTTTTTCAGGTTTTTAGTTGTTTTTAGGATAGGATGGTGACTTCCAAACTTCATAGGTAAACACAGACTGGAGACTGGAAACCCATATATTCCCTAGAGTCTCTATGGCCTCATCAGTAAAATACAGAAAATGTATCACTTGGTGTATCACTGAAGTTTTTCATCTCTGGCTGAGGTTAATGGAGATAGAAAGCTATTCATAAAAAGTTAGAGGGCTGCTATTTTGTTTATATGTTTTTTTCTCTCCTATCCAAAATTATTCAAAACTTAAATTTCAAAGTTTGTTTCACTTTCAATATGGGTATTTTCCTCCTTTGTTTCTACAGTAATATTCTATATTTGTAGGGAGCCAAATTTTTGCTTGACTCTTAAACCAGAGAAGTTTGTAATTCTATTGTTTATATTTATTCAACTTGTCTTATAGCTATGCGGAGCTAGATATAATAATAATAACTTACATTTGTTTACCTCTTTACAAAGTCTGGAGTGCTCACTAAAGGCTAAGGAGTGACAGAAATGATGGAAATCCAAAGTATTTGGTAAACAATTTTTTTAACATACTTCTTAAACTATAACTTACAGATAATTTAAATGTAATATTTACATCAAACCTTATGTCAACTACAGTCTTGGAATGTGGGCTATACATTGATAAGGAAAAGTTCAGTAATGCAGATAATTTTTCTTTAAGTTAAACCTACATGGAGTTATTATAGGGTAATCCTTTCATTTGTCAATATGCATTAGGTAGGTTGAAATACACTTTGAAGTCAAACCACTCCTTATTCAAAAATGTGCTGTTTGAGACACCTATATATTTCTGCAGTCTTTGATATATTGCAAACACTACTGACTCAGTTTCTCAATCTATGTTCCCTTACTGCTTATCCATACATTGTCTTACATTTCTGTGCTCCCCTAATTAGAGTAGATCATAAAAAATATAGGGGCGCCTGGGTGGCTCAGTGGGTTAAGCCGCTGCCTTCGGCTCAGGTCATGATCTCGGGGTCCTGGGATCGAGTCCCGCATCGGGCTCTCTGCTCGGCAGGGAGCCTGCTTCCCTCTCTCTCTCTCTCTCTCTGCCTGCCTCTCTGCCTACTTGTGATCTCTCTCTCTCGCTGTCAAATAAATAAAATCTTTAAAAAAAAAAATATATATATATATATATAAGTGTATGGTTTTAATGATGTCCCAGCAGTGCTAAGCTAATAACACATGATTGTGTGCCTTTTATATTTGGGCGGATGCCATGAAAGTGAGTTTATTTAACCATTATTAATGAATTTTGTTAAATCTCACAATTTATAGTTTGATGATGTTTCTTTCCCAGGAGAGATTTCTACAGTAAAAATATAGAGGTAAAATCATTTCTTTTCAATGCGACAGACTGACTTTATAGGTTAAGGTGCTTTCATTTTGAAGGTAAACTCTATCATTTAGTCAATTAACTTTTTGTCCTTTGTTCAAAGTCCAGAAATGATAAGAAGTTACTTTGCTACTTTATCCAGTCTGAGAATTTCTCTGAAGTTGTAATTACTGCATTTAGAATTTTAGATTTATTGCACTTTGCCCATCTTAAAGAGGCAACATGTATCCAGAACAAGTGGAATTTTCTATAATGGATTTTATCTGGTGGTCAAGACCTTTTTAAAGTAATAGAACTAAGGTCTTACTGTTCATCTGATACGAATAACTACACTGAAAGGAAAGGGAGTTTTGATTAATATTCTTTTACAAATGCAGCAAGATTGTGCTTTTACTGTAAATGGAAAAGTTAAAGATGGAGTCTGATTGCAACTGTAATGAGAATTTAGCATATACCCTAATTCAGAAATTCTACGTTTTACACCTATTTCAACTGATTTAATTGGTTTATTGCCACTAAAATTCATTATAAATCACACAGACATATTAATTATTTGAAATTACTATTATGCATCTGGAAAGCAGATTTCAAAGCTTCCTTTGGGACTCAGACTCCTGCACTTGGCATTAATGGATAAAATCTATTTTTCAGACTCTAAATTTTTCTCTTCTTAGGTGACCTACTTTGTGATTTGGCTCACTGGAAATGCCATACCCACTCCTCTCTAGTTACTTAAATATTAATCTCCCTTCAAAATTCAGGTTAAGTTTGCCTATCCTCTACAATTCTTTGTGGTGACCCCGAACTATACTGAAGTCCATTACTTCTCATCTTGATCAACCATTTGTCATTTATTTTAGGCATCCTTAGATTTTCAGGATATAGCAAAGCCTGTATATACTTTGTAATCTCCAGCCTATTTTTAATAATACTAGTGGGGTAAACAAATCAAGGTATTAAAAATGTACCCTGCAATAGAATAAAAAGTATAAGACTCTTTGTCTCTTGCTTAAATTTGAAACTAATTTTTTTTTCACAATAATAACAGTATTATAAGTGAAGCTAGAACTTTAACAAATCACTAGTGTTTACTGGAGAAGAGTATATAGACAGCTATACAACAAGAATATTAAATTTATATCAGTGATGAAGACTTCAGTGCCTATTAGTTCAATAGTTAGCATAAACACTTTAAAAGTGACCCTGAGGGAATAAATAAATGAATAAATAAATAAATATAAAATTGACCCTGAGGAACATGGTTCCTGAGCATATTGAGAAAACCAAGATGAAATAAATAAATACTTTAAAATATAGTATGTAGGGGAGCCTGGGTGGCTCAGTGGGTTAAAACCTCTGCCTTTGGCTCAGGTCATGATCCCAGAGTCTTGGGATCGAGCCACGCATAGGGCTCTCTGCTCAGCAGGGAGACTGCTTCCCCCTCTCTCTGCCTGTCTCTCTGCCTACTTGTGATCTCTCTCTCTCTCTGTCAAATAAATAAATAAATAAAATCTTAAAAAAATATATAATATGTAGAGCAGGACTGTCAGCTATTTTAAGAACTGAGATACAATGGCTCAATGTATAGCCAGGTCACTTTTCATTTATTTCTCTCTTAATATTTAACATATCTGTGGGTAAATACAGATTAAAAAAGCATATCAGTCTTGCAAAATAATTACTTCATATAAATAACACTAATTATTAATTCAGTACAATTCATAAGATAAAATCTTAAATACCAAAGTTGTATGGAAAAAGCCAAAATATCTTAATATCAATAATATTTTATTAATAAAAATAGCATAAAGAAAAGAGATAAATAAAATTAAAATTTTACAATGAAATATAACTTTTAAAACTTGAAGTATTTTTAAAGGATTTTTTAAATATTCAGGAACTATTTAATAAATGTTAATAACTCTGCTTTGTTTTGTGAAGTTTATGAAAACAAGTAACATTTCATATAGTCCACCTTATAAAGCTATGTTAATCTCTAGAGATTAACATAATACTTTCATGCAGTTATATGATACCTTAGGGATTATGAGGAATGTAATTGAATTTCAAAGGCATGTGGTCAAAAGCAGTTGCAGGAGAATGATGAAATATGACAAAGAACACCAGATGAGGAGAACATTTCTGTTTAAAGGAACAGTTGAATCAAATGCAGAGAGGCCAAAGCAAACACACAATGTGTGATCAAGATATGAGATATTAAGAACAATGGTTGTCATTGTTAGGAAAGAGCCCAAATAATAAGACTGTTAGCATCCAGGGAGCAGTATTTTAACATACTGAAATAAATAGTGGAGAGTTACTGAAGGTTGTGAACACAGTGGATTTTAGGGAAGTGATATTCTAGAAACCTTAGATTGACATGCAAATGTAAATAGGACTATAACGAAGAGTAATCTTGAAGACAATGAGATTTGCAAGGAAAATGATACATGATAGAAATGAAGTCTGGGATGGTAGCAATATGATGAAGAAATATTCCAAGAATAAAAATATTTCAGGGGCTCCTAGGTGGCTCCGCCCCTTAGGAGGTGGATGCTTGGTTTTGGCTCACATCATGATCTCAGGGTCCTGGGATCAAGTCCTGAATCTGGCTTTGTGATCAGCAGGGAGTCTACTTGTGGATTCTCTCTCCCTCTGCCAATGCCCCTCCCCACACTCATGCTTGCACACTCTCTCTCTCTCTCAAATAAATAAACAACATAAATAAATCTAAAAAAATATATTTCAAAGAATAAAATGCATGATTTTGATGACAATTAAATGTAGTGAAGAAAAAGAGTAACTATTTGTCAG
Source organism: Meles meles (assembly GCF_922984935.1). Lineage (NCBI taxonomy): Eukaryota > Metazoa > Chordata > Mammalia > Carnivora > Mustelidae > Meles > Meles meles. Next base: position 125,949,498 of record NC_060066.1, read on the forward strand.
TCTAAATTTTACAAAGATATCAAATGAAAATTGAATTTTCCTGGGGTGTTATTTTGTGAAACAAAGAGATCACCTTAGATGCAGACATTAAATTGAAAAGTTTGAAGGGACAATTGGATATCCAATAAAAATGACATACCGTGAATTTTAGTGATTGAGGTGCATTTTATACAGGTTAATGAAAATTATGCAGAAGACCTATATGAAACTGGAGTAATTCTGGAATGATTTTCAGCTGATTTCAGTTAGTGAGAAAAAATGTATTAGAGAGGACACACAGGGGCACGTGGGTGGTTCAGTGAGTTAAAGCCTTTGCCTTTGGCTCGGGTCATGGTTCCAGGGTCCTGGGATTGAGCCCTGTGTAGGGCTCTCTGCTCAGCAGGGAGCCTGCTTCCCCCTCTCTCTCTCTGCCTCTCTCTCTGTCTACTTGTGATCTCTGTCTGTCAAATAAATAAATAAAATCTTAAAAAAAAATAAAGAGGACACCCAGTGTCTTATCTTTTCTGTAAGAAAGAAGTAAATATGAGAAAAGAGACCTGTATCTGCTTATCATTTCAAAAAAGTGATTCTAGGAAAAATCATAAAATGATGAAGTTTATACATACAAAGTATAGGGTAGGAGTGAGGTAAAGGGACACAAGAGTCTTTGATAAGTTTTTAAGAGGGCAGATTATTTAAAAAGTTATTTTACAGTATTGAATACCTCAAGGATGATAATATAATTAATCTTGAGGGTATTTTGAAGTTATGTTCCTTAAACCTTCGAACAGATATATATTATTTTCCCTACTTCTCCCCCACACACATATGTATATATAATATACAATTAATATATAAATAATAAATAATAAAACTATCTATAAAAGAAATAAAATATAATAAAAATAATGATGTAATATATATTATATGCGTATAATATATATTATACCAATACATAAATCATATTGGTTCTATTTCTCAGGAGAATCCTGCCTAATGCATATGCATACATAGTTTATGCAGTCCTATAATGAAAAAACATTGGACAATACAGAATAGATAAGTTTATCAGAGCCTCTATTTTATTTAGAAGTAAAAATGGAATAATCTGCAATGCAAGAGTGCCTCATAACTTCATTCTCATACTTTGATCTTCTTCTAATTTACTCATTTGAGAGATCATCCAGTCTTATGGCTTAATATGCTTTCTGACAACTATAAAATGTATATCTGTAGCCCAGAACTTTGTTTTGAATTGCAGACATTATATCCAATGTTTTATCACCATTATATCTTAGGTATCTACTAAGCACTTCAAATGTAATGTTTTTAAGTTCTAAAACTTGAACACATGGTCTGAAGCAAAATCGTGGTTTTTGCCTCCCTTGTCCTTCAGAGTTGTGTCTCCATCTGGCTAAGCAGACTCAGACACCAGGAAAAGCATGAGAAGAAAAGCAGAGAGATGCTCTGGTACATTGTTTGATGGACACTGGAAGTCTGTGCCACTGTTCACTAGAGCTGCTCTGAAATAAACAGCACCCAACATATCTGGACCACAAACACCTGTTGCACTGTCCAAAGCCAAACTCTTGCTTTGTTTCTGTTTCTCTGAAGCCTTCTGTTTTACAAACTATCATTGGTCTGTCATCCCCTATATCCTCAACCTCATCTCTGAATCTTTCCAATGTCTTCTCTTGCTGAAACCTTGATTTCCCTGAGCAAGCTCTCCTTCAGCTATATATGCCCCCTCTCTGTTGATTCTGACACTGGGGTAGATCTCTTCTTAATTGTTCTTCTTTTAATTAATTAATTAATTAATTAATTAATAATTTAATAAATAATTATTCTTTTCTCTTTTTAAAATATTTTATTTATTTATTTGAAAGAGAGAGAGAGAGGGAGGGAGGGAGAGCACAGAAGTAGAGTGAGAGGGAGAAGACTCCCTCCAGAGCAGAAAGGCCGCTGTGGGACTCCATCTCAGGACCCTGAGATCATGACCCAAACTGAAATCAGACACTCAACTGCCTGAGCCACCCAGGCACCCCAACTGTTTTTCCCTTTTCCCTAAAATCCATAAGGTTTGAGTAACACAGCTTCAAAGTATATTCAAAACTGTGTAAAATAACTTTAATAATCTGGCCTCTTTAAAACTTGGTCTCCTCTCTCATTTGGTCTTGTCCTCTATCTTCCCACTCCCTGGTTGCAATTTAGCTTCTTTCTTTCCACTGAAAGTATTCCCTCCAAAATAAAATCTCAAGGATTGTATTGAAATCTTTCTGGCACACTCCCTTTCTTGCTCTTTTCATTAGGCACCCCATTTGTAATTTTCAACTTTGTCAGTTTTCCAAGAGTCCACAGTCCCTTCTATTTACTGGTGCAAGAGAAATCACCCCCAAAACTTAGTAGTTGAAAGCAATAAAGATGTACTGTCTCATACAGGAATGGCTCATCCTACTGTTTCTAATACAGGTTTTCTCATGAGTTTACAGTCACGATCTCACATGCGGCTGTATTCATCCAAAGGCTTGACTAGAGCTGGAAGATCCATTTCTGAAAAGGTTCACTCATATGCCTTGCAAGTTATCTCTTGTTGTATGGCCTCAGTTCCTCCCCACATGTACTTCTTTATGGGGCTTCATGAGTGCCCTCATGACATGGCATTTAGCTTCCTGCTGAGTGAAGTTTCCAGAGGGAGCAGGCAGATGTCCATAATATTTTTTATGAACCAACTTAGAAGTCACACACTATCCCATTAGTTAAATAAGAAGGTCCTTCCTGGCATGGGAGGAGTTTACATATCATGTAAATATCTAGAGTCAGAGATATTTTAGAGTTTGGCATTACATCTCCTTTAACTGGCTATTTGTACTTGTAGGAAGATGATGACTTTCTTTTAGTCCATAGGTGTTTGTGTTAAAGAAAATCCATGTCTGGACTTCATATCTCTTGTGAATCTAGAACTTAGAGCTTGAAGACACGATTGGATTAGATTTTTGTTGTTCATGGTGGGGGGAATATATTTTAATGGTGGGGAGAGGAATGAGTAATTGTGATCAAAAGAACAAACTTTATATATTGAATTATTGACCTTGATTATTTACCTATCCCTATATTCATGCCTGTTAATACAAATTTGCACTTGGCCATGTAACATGATTCAGTCAAAGGACTATTAGTAACGTGACACAAGGAAAAGCTTGAAATGTGCTCATGTGGTGGGCTATGACATCTTGAAATTCTGCCATTACCAAATAGTAAGAGTTCCACAATAACTGCTACTCTTTCAGCTTCAATAAGAATGAACTCACATATGTGAGCCCAACATATAGTAAAAAGCCAAAGTCAGCTAGACACATATTTGAAGAAGAGCCAGATTGCCAAACCCTGTCTTTATCTGCTGGTCATCAGCCAATACACAGATGCGTATGTGAGATTAAATGATTATTGTTTTAAACCATGTGCTTGGGGCAATTTGTTATGCTGCATTATTTTGCCAATGGCTGGAAAGAATGACTGAAATATCTACTGCATAATCATGCTATGTAAGGTTTTAAAACATAATCGTGCTATGTAAGGTTTTAAAACAAAGCAGACTAAACTATAATGTTGGGAGTCAAAAGATTTGGGAGAAGAGAAATAACTATTATTGGGAGGGGCATGAAAGAGCTTCTAGTGTGCAGGCAATTTTCTCTTTCTTGACTTGGATGATGGTTAGATGACTATTTTAATTTTTGATAATGCACTTGTGCACTTTTCTGTATGTTTATGATATCCCAATATGTATATATTTTAAAATTCTATACTCTTAACTGCTATAAGATATGTAGACCAAGCTTTTATGATATTAGGGTATATAGAGATATCAAAAACTAAATACCTCTTTAAAAAAATAAACAGATATTTAGGTATGCTTGATCTAAGTGGCCAATCCCCTTATAAAGCCTAGAAATTTATATGTAGAGTTTACAATATTATAATCTCCAAAAAGAATATTTTCACTATCATGCGCCCTATATAGCTCAATAAGCATACAGGAAGACCTAAGCAAATTTATTTTTGTAAAAATAAATACAAGGAATTGAAGGAAAGAGTCAATGACTTTAAGGTTTTGCATGTACAACTGAAAGAAGTAAGCAAGCATTTAATAAAGTGTTGAAAATTCGAGGGTCAGCCGATTCTCTTAGTAGATGCACATCAAACACCTAAGTTGATTTTTCATGCTAGGCAGCTGAGAGTTTAGGAAGGGATAATCAGGAAGGCAATCATTAATTTTTGTCCAGTGGATTTGCTATTGCTGCAAATTGGCAAGAACAGTTTGGGAGTATGATGAGAAAATTATTTGGTATCAAGACAGAATAAGAAAAGTAAAATTAGTTGTAATTGGTTAAGAAAATAATTATGGAGAAATTTATTATAAAGAACCGTAAAGAATCAAAGTACTAGTTGGAGAGGGATATTGGGATAAGTGAGGCTTTTCTTAAAGAAGGGAGGAATTGGGGCACCTGGGTGGGTCAGTGGGTTAAGCCTCTGCCTTAGGCTCAGGTCATGATTTCAGGGTCCTGGGATTGAGCCCCTCATTGGGTCTCTGCTCAGCGGGGAGCCTGTTTCTTCCTCTCTCTCTGCCTGCCTCTCTGCCTACCTGTGATCTCTGTCTGTCAAATAAATAACTAAAATCTTTAAAAAAAAAAAAGAAGGGAGGAATTATATACTGCTTTTATGCTGATAGAAATAACCCAGTAGAAAGATTAACATTGAGAGAAGCAAGAACTGCTCTTGGGTGTCCTTGAGTAGGAAGGAGGGAGATGGGCTTTGCACAAAAGTGGAACACAGGAGAGTCATCCTTTCTAAGAAAGGAAATATCAGAGTGCATGTTTAAAGATGCAAATATAGTGATAGATTTGTGGAGAGGTCTAGAGGAAAACCTCTTCTGATTACTTCTATTTTTTTTTTATTGAAAACTGATAGCACTTTTATCAATTGTAAGTAGAGAGGGGAACAGGTATTAAAAGTTTAAAGAAAAAAGTTTGTATGAGTGAATGTATTTGGTAAATATCATAGAAATGATGGATAGCAGTGGGTGTCTATTTGATGTTGGTGGTCATAAATTTAAAGTGAGAGCAGTTATCAAACTTGTGCATTTTTCTCCAGCTGTGTTTGGCTGTTTGGAGAAATTGTGGTGTAGTCAGAAATTTGGATTTAACTATACTCATGCTTCTTCAGGCCTGAACAGAGGTGAGAGGAACAAGGATGCATGCAATGGCTTAATTATAATAACAATACATGTAGACTGGATAAGGGGAGGAGTTAAGGAAATGAAGGGGCTGTGGAATCCTGAGAAGCTGAAAAAGTAAGATGAAAATTGCAAATGAGAAGAGCAAGAAAGGGAGTGTACCAGAAAGATTTCAATACAATTCTTGAGATTTTATTTTGGAGGGAATACTTTCAGTGGAAAGAAAGAAGCTAAATTACAACCAGGGAGTGGGAAGATAGAGGACAAGACCAAATGAGAGAGGAGACCAAGTTTTTAAGAGGCCAGATTATTAAAAAGTTATTTTACACAGTTTTGAATACCTCAAAGATTATAATATAATTAATCTTGAGGGTACTTTGAAGCTATGTCCCTCAAACCTTATGGATTTTAGGGAAAAGGGAAAAACAGTTGGGGTGCCTGGGTGGCTCAGGCAGTTGAGTGTCTGCTTTCAGCTTGGGTCATGATCTCAGGGTCCTGAGATGGAGTCCCACAGCGGGCTTCCTGCTCTGGAGGGAGTCTTCTTCTCCCTCTCACTCTACCTCTGTGCTCTCCCTCCTTCCCTCTCTCTCTCTCTCAAATAAATAAATAAAATCCTAAAAAAAGGAAAAAAAAGCACAATTATTTATTAAATTATTAATTAATTAACTAATTAAAAGAAGAACAATTAAGAAGACATCTACCCCAGTGTCAGAATCAACAGAGAGGGGGCATATATAGCTGAAGGAGAGCTTGCTCAGGGAAATCAAGGTTTCAGCAAGAGAAGACATTGGAAAGATTCAGAGATGAGGTTGAGGATATAAGGGATGACAGACCAATGACAGTCTGTAAGATCCAGAGAGCACAGTGGGAAAATTTGAGGAATCAGAAAGGGGTGAGAATTGGAAAAAGATGAGCATATGCACAGGTCTTGAGTTGACCATTTATTTGATAATCGTGATGAGAACTGTCCTGATAGTATGTTAAGTAGATTGGGTTGGTATTGATGTGGATATTGTGAGAATGGACTCATCTCCTGACACACAGAGCTATACAGATGGGTCCCTCTTCACTTGTAAACCACGAAATAAAATGTCTTGTTCTCGACTTTAAATTATATATAGTTTGGGATATAGAATATACACATAAAAAATACAAATATCACCCAAATATTAAAATAGTATAAGAAGGAGAAATTAAGCCACAAGTAGTAAAATTTCAATGCTATGTAACTCAATGTAATTCAATACCATCATGTCTTTTCTGAAACTATTCCACAGTTTTCTAAGTGGTCAGATAGTATCAGTTCTCATCTGCTTCCAATTTTTCATCCTCACTGCAGCTAGAGAAATCTTTCTGAAGCATGCATATGATCATATAGTTATTTGTTGCTTAAAAGACTTCCATAGCTTCCCATTTACATTCAGTTAAAAAATATATTTCTTCAAACATGACTCAAAAATCTCTGTAAGAGTTTATGTTTATGCATGTCTCAAGCTTCACCTTTGTTTTCATTCCAGGTCCCCCTAACTACAGAACTCTGTACTTGTGATTACTTCTGAATCTAGGTTTACCTATATGAAATCAACATCTTCATATCTATATCCACGTCCAATCATCATTTCCAAAAACAAAACTTCTTTGTCCTCCCTGAGTATATCAGTCTCCTAATTGATGCTTGTATCTCTCATTCATGGCACTAGATTCCTTGTAACATTACATTTACTTGAAGAGCTATTTGATTAATATCAGTCTTCCTCTCCAAACTCTAAACTGTAGGATGACTCTTGTAGGTTATAAAAAGTTTCAGACATGAATTTGGCTTAGAGTTATTTAACCAATTAATTGATTTTTTTTCCCCCATGAAGATCTCTGAAAATAAAGCATTCAGTAAAAACCTAAGCATTAGACAAAAAGCCAGACAGGACTAGGAAACATTTGTGTTATGCCGAGTGTTCACGTCTGAGAGACCACCAAGGAGCCAACACCGATGCAATCACAAGAGGGTTTATTCGACAAGCTTAAGCTTGGGCCCAAGTATACCCGACACAGCGGAGTAGGGACTTGGACTTGGACCCCGAACCAGATTACAGTCAGAGTTTTTAAAGGCAGGGTAGGGGTGGACTCGGTGGTGGGTGGAGGATAAAGGGGATTATGGATGATGTAAATCTCTAAGGAATTTTGGAAGCAGGGTCTCCAGGACCTTGGGGGGGCTAGCCACTGTTGGGAGAAAGGTTATTTATTACCAGTAGTAAAAATCTTCTCATGAGACCCTTTAGATGTATATCAGTGGGCCATATGCTTGGGAATGATTCTCAACACTATCTTGGAGGTTTAGAGATAAAGTTTCCTAAAGGAATTGTTAAAGTAGACTTACAGGATCCTGGTCAGACCTGTCAGGGTAGGGGGTTGGTCAGGCTACGATTGTCCTTAGCAAAACCTCAAGGTGAGGGCAGTTGAGTCCCCAGGGGAGAACCACTCTGTCTGTTTCAAGGGCTTGTCAGTAGGTAAGGTATTTTAATGATTTTCTTCTGCCTCTGTTTCCCACATCAGCTAAACTTCAGGTGGGATGGCCTTAAATTCCTCGGCCTCCACAATTTGCACAGTAACTATTGAAGAGAAGGGGGGAATGAGGAGAGCTCCATAGTAGCTGAGGAAGACAAATATTAGTGAAGGTGATGTTAGGAATAAAATGAGAGGCTTCTGTATTTGAAACATGGCCAATGAAGAGAACATATAATACCTCTGAAGAATCGATTCAGCTGTGAATTCTGCTTTTCTCACATGAGTAAACCAAACTCTAATGTTGCCTTCTTCTCATTTCACATTTTGCACTGTGTGCTGCATATGAAGAAAACAACCGGCTTGGACTGGTCTTAAAGATCACCTGCTTAGTGACCAGAAAATTCACTCATAGAAGAAATTTTATGTGCCAATGATTTAAACCTGTTCCACTCTATATGGAGCACTGGCAATGGCCCTGAAGAATGCTGTTCAAAGTGCAGCCTTTGGGGGCATGAGAGCCAAGGCAAGAGGTCACACTCTGCTTTCCATTCACAATTCCCTTTGTTGCATGTGTTTCAGATTTTCTTTTTCTCTCTTTCCTCAAAGTCCCTATACACTCACATTGCAGTTCTCCTAGCATTTGAAATTATGCCAATAAAATATAAATCTTTGAGGAAATCTCAAATCGTTAGAGGTAAAGTCATACTCAAAAAGACTCTTATAGTTCTCAGATTAAATTCATCCTCTGCATAATCCTTTATTGGTTATGAAACCAAGCTTTTATAATCTTGTGATAAAGAGAGAGAGAGACCGGGAACCCGTGCAACATTAATTTGCAGATATTAGTTTGCATGTCTTTGGAAAATCTTTCTTAGAAATACACAAGTATTCTTGTAAAGGGTGATTAAATCTGAATACATGTTTGGTTTTATGAATGCTGGATAATTTCTTTTTTTCAAAAGATGAGTTGCAAAAAGATGTGACATTGCCATTATCAACTTTTGTACATCTTCTATATTGCCTTATGAAAGACTTTTTTTTTCATTCTTTGATATATTTATGTTTGTTTATAGTAACCCTTCTAGTTTCTCCTTATTTCTAAATAATGCATACTTATCTCTATTATTAAAGGGAATTTTAGATAGACTTGGTTTGGCATATAATTCTTTTTAAATATGCAAAGGTCAGGAATGCACATTTAAGGCAAAAACAAAACAGCCTTCTGTAGATTGAACTGATGTTGAATTATATGTTTTCAAAAATGATGATAATTAAAATAATGCACTGTTCAAATCATCTCACATAAGGCATGAACTAAGAAATAGAAATTCCAGCACTTAATGATACTCTTAGGAGTTTGAGTGATTTCAGCTGTCTCCATTTTTGTTCACGCATTATTCTCCATTTAAAATCCAGACGGATCAGTCTTTATGTATGCCTGTGTCCATGTATGGGTATGTCTGACCTGTGGCTTGAAATGAGATCAAACTTCCTGGTCAGAATGTAAACTAAATGAACATAAAGATTATAGATTATAGTTGGGAGAGGGGGAGTGGGGTTATGGACATTGAGGAGGGTATGTGCTATGGTGAATGCTGTAAAGTGTGTAAACCTGGTGATTCACAGACCTGTACCCTGGGGTTAATAATACATTATATGTTTATAAAAATAAAAAATAAAAAAATTTAAAAAAAAAGGTTATAGATTATAGATACTTAGAGAACACATGTGAGAGAGAACGGTTAAAAACCATGTGTAGGGGGCACCTGGGTGGCTCAGTGGGTTAAGCTTCTGCCTTTGGCTCAGGTCATGATCCCAGGGTCCTGGGATCGAGCCCCACATCTGGCTCTCTGCTCAGCAGGGAGCCTGCTTCCCCCCTTCTCTCTGCCTGCCTCTCTGCCTACTTGTGATCTCTCTCTCTGTCAAATAAATAAAATTTAAAAAAAATGTGTAGGATACTCACAGGAGTTAAAAATATGTTCATTTAGAATTAAAAAAAATAATTTGGGAAAAATAAGAAAAGAAGAAAAGAAAATGTTTGATTCCAATCATTGCTCATCATCCCCACTACTGGGGATTCCCCAGTATAAACCACACTCATCTCTCACCTAGATTAGAGAAATACTTCCTAATTGATATCCCTGCATCTCACCCCTCTTCAGAGAACAACCAGAGCCATCATTTCAAGCAGAAATAATATTACTGTTCTGCTTAAAAATGCCCAGTGGCTTCATAAGCCACTCACAGTAAAATATGAAATCTTCAATATAGTCCAAATTATTTTACATAGTCCAGCCCCTGATAATTTACTTACCTTGTATTCTACCATTCAGCCCTCATTTGTTATTTTCCAGCTACATGGACCCTGTTGGTTGTTTTTAAAAAACAACCAGCAGGTTTCTCTTTAAATGTTTTTCTACAAATAGCGCATGACATACTCACTGCTTTTCTCTCTCTCTTTTCTTTTCTTTTTTGCTCACATTTCCAGCTTCTTAGGGCCTTCTTTAACAATCCTTTTGGTTAAAAGACTGTAGGCAAACCTCTAGTTTACTGCAGGTGTGGTTATAGGCCACTGCAATAAGACAAACATCACAATAAAGCAAATTAAATGATTTTGGGGGGGGTTTCCAGTACATATAAAGTTATGTTTATACTGTTGTGTAGACTTAAGTATATAATAGCATTATGTCTAAAAAAATAGCACACATACATTAATTTAAAAAATCCTTTCTTGGGGTGCTTGGATGGCTCAGTTGGTTAAGCAACTGCCTTCGGCTCAGGTCATGATCCTGGAGTCCTGGGATCGAGTCCCACATCAGGCTCCCTGCTCAGCAGGGAGTTTGCTTCTCCTGCCAACCTCTCTCCTCTTACGTTCTCTCTCATTCTCTCTCTCTCTCAAATAAATAAATAAAATCTTTAAAAAATCCTTTCTTGCTAAAAAGTGCTAACCATCATTTGAGCTTTCAGCAGGTTGTACTATTTTTGTAGGTGGAAGGTCCTGTCTGGATATTGATGGCTGCTGACTGATTAGGGTGGCGGTTGCTGAAGGCTCAGGTGGCTGTGGCAATTTCCTCAACTAAAGACAACAGTAAAATTTGCTGCATTGATTTGACTCTTCCTTTCACAAACAATTCTCTGTAGCATGTGATCTTGTTATATAGCATTCTACCCACAGTAGAACTTCTTTCAAAATTGGAGTCAATCCTGTCAAATCCTCCCACTGCCTTATCACTGAGTTATGTAGCATTCTAAATGCTTTGTTGTCATTTCAGCAATCTTCGAAATATCACCCGGAGTAGTTTCCATCTCAAGAAACCACTTTCTAGAAAACAAATGAACAAACAAAATCTCAAAAACAACCCAATGCCCCCCCACCCTCAACTTTCCTCCTCCATAAGAAGCAACTCTTCATCTGTGGAAGTTTTATCATGAGATTTCAGCAATTCAGGCACTTCTTCAGGCTCCACCACTAACTCTGGTTCACTTGCCATTTCTGCACACATCTGCACATTTCTTGCCACATCTGCAGTTACTTCCTCCCCTGACGTCTTGACCCCCCTCAAAGTCAGCCACGAGTTTGGTAATCAACTTCTTCCAAATGCCTGTTAATGTTATTTTGCTCTTCCCACGAATCACAATGTTCTTAATGGCATATGGAATGGTGAATCCTTTCTAGAAATATTTCAATTTCCTTTGCCCAGATCCATCAGAGGAATCACCATCTATGGCAGCTATAGCCTTACAAAATGTATTTCTTAAATAACAAGACTTGAAAGTAGAAACGACTCCTTGATTAGAATGGATGTTATGTCGGCAGGCATGAAAACAATATTAATCTCATTGCACATCTCCATCAAAGCTCTTGGGTGGCCAGGTACACTGTCAACGAGCAGTAATATTTTGAAAGGAGTATTTTTTTTTAACCCCTGAGCAGTAGGTCTCAACAGTGGGCTTAAAATATTCAGTAAACCATGTTGTAAACAAATGTGCAGTTATCAGGCTTTGTTGTTCCATTTATAGAGGATGGGTGAGGGGTAGATTTAGCATAACTCTTAAAAGCCCAAGGATTTTCAAAATGGTAAATGAGCATTGGCTTCAACATAAAGTCACCAGCTGCTTTAGCCCCTAAAAAGAGAGTCAGCTGTTATTTGCAGCTTTAAAACCTGGTACTGGTGCACCTGGGTGGCTCAGTGGTTAAGCCTCTGCCTTTAGCTCAGGTAGTGTTCTCAGGTTCCTGGGATGGAGCCCTGCATCCAGCTCTCTGCTCAGTAGGGAGCCTGATTCCTCCCCACCTCTCTGCCTACTTGTGATCTCTCTCTCTGTGTCAAATAAATAAATAAAATCTTTTAAAAGAAAAGGAAAAAAAGAAAAAAACCTGATACCAATTTCTCCTCTCTAGGTACGGAAGTCCTAGATGGCATCTTCTCTCAACAGAAGGCTATTTTGTCTACACTGAAAATGTATTGTTTATTGTATGCACCTTCATTAATGATCTGAGCTAGATCTTCTGGATAACTTGCTGCAGCTTCTCCATCAGCACTTGCTGCTTCCCCTTGCATTTTTCTGGTATGGAAACAACATCTTTCCTTAAATCTCATGAATCAGTTTCGCTAGCTTGAAACTTCTCTTCTGCAGCTTCCTCACCTCTCTTCATCTTCACAGAACTGACAAGAGTTGGGGCCTTGCCCTGTATTAGGCTTTGGCCTAAGGGAAGAAGGTAGTGTCTGGTTTGATCTTCTATCCAGATTACTAAAACTTTCTCCATATCAGCATTAAGACTGTTCTGCTTTCTTATGATTCGTGTATTTCCTGAAGTAATATTTTAAACTTCCTCCAAGGACTTTTCCTTGCATGGACAACTCATAAAGCTGGTGTAAGAGGCCTTGCTTTTAGCCTGTCTTGCTTTTGGCATGCCTTCTGCACTAGGCTTAATCATTTCTAGCTTTTGATTCCAGGTGAGAGACGTGTGACTCTTCTTTTCATTTATACGCTTAGTAACTACTGTAGGGGGATGCCTGGGTGGCTCAGTGGGTTAAGCCTCTGTCTTCGGCTCAGGTCATGATCTCAGGGTCCTGGGATTGAGCCCCACATCAGGCTCTCTGCTCAGCAGGGAGCCTGCTTCCCCCTCTCTCTGCCTGCCTCTCTCCTTATTTGTGATCTCTGTCAAATAAATAAATAAAATCTAAAAAAAAAAAGAAAAGAAAAGAAACTACTGTAGGGCTATTAATTGGCCTAATTTCAAAATTGCTGTGTCTTAGGGCATTGGTAGGCCTGAGAAGGGTGGGGTGGAGTGGTGGGAGAACAACTGATCAATCAGAAGATACACAGGGAGCCTGGATGGCTAAGTTGATGGAGCACATAACTCTTGATCTTGGGGTTGTGGGTTCAAGCCCCATGTTGGCTGTAGAGATTACTTAAAATAATAATAATAAAAAAAAAACTTAAAAAAATGGACACAAAATATTTATCAATTAAGTTCTCTGTCTTATATGGGTATGGTTCATAAAACTCCAAAACAACTACAAGAGTAACATCAAAGATCAGTGATCACAGATCACTGTAACAAATATAATAATAATGAAAAAGTTCATTTTTATTGAACTTTTTCAATATTAAAATATTGTGGAAATGACCAAAATGTGACACAGAGACACAAAGTGAGCAAATGCTATTGGAAATATGGTGCCCACATAAACTTGCAATTTGTAAAACAAACAAGCAAACAACAACCCCACAGTATCTGCAAAGTGCAATAAAATGAGATATGTCTTTACTTGTTAACTCTGTGGTAAGTATTATTACACTTTTATAATTTAATTTGCTTTATAACCCTTCACAGTTATCATCTGATGACCTATTATATGTTCATGGTCTATCTCCCACCTCTATAACTTAACCTTCTTGGTGAGGAACAACTTTTTTGTTTTGTTTATAGCTGTTAATACTAGAAAAGTGTTTGACGTATATTAATGTTTCACAAATTGTTTCTGAATAGTTAAATATGTCCTTATGGCATAAATGAGGAAACCCACTGAAGATCACATGTTCAGACAACCCATATCTCTGGATTTCTTGTAACCCAATAGGTACTACAATATTTTATATGCTAGAAGACACGGAAAATAAAATAATTCATTGATAAAACACTGGACAGATTATTTAAAATCTAGACTAGGAGTTGGCAACCTGTGGCTCTTGGATTGTATTAGCACCACCTGGAAGCTACAAGGTTTTTTGTTTTGTGTCAATTTTTATGTTTTAAGGGTTAAAACACTTCAAAAGGGAGATAGTATGTTTGGGCAAGTGAAAACTATTTGAAATTCTAATTTTAGTATCCATAAGTAAATTTTTCTTGAAACACAGACATACTCATTTGTTTACACATGCTCTTGTTCTGCCTGCGCCTTAGAACATTGTGCCTGGGTGGCTGAGTCAGTTAAGTGTCTGTCTCTGGCTCAGGTCGTGATCCCAGGGTCCTGGGATGAAGTCCCAGGCATGGAGTCCCAGGGAGCCTATTTCTCCCTCTCCTTCTGTCTCTCCCCTGCTTGTGCTCATTCTTTCTCTCTCTTTCAAATAAATAAATAAAATCTTAAGTTAAAAAAAAAGAAAGTTGCACCCAAATCTAAAGGGCTCATGAAGACTAAAATGTTTATTGTTTGGTACATGAGAGAATAAATTTGCTAACTATTGGTTTGGAGATACTCAGATGATCCATACTTGGCCTAATTAAACTCAATTTTTATATCATCTCTTCATTTTGAATGTTCATCTCATCTGCCATATTGTTGGAAGCACAAGTTTGGATTCCAGTTCCAATATTGTGTAGCCAGTAGGAGCTAATTGTCATTTTTATGAGTACTCTTAATTTTAACCATTATGATCACACTCTATGATTATAGTTAAATAGTTTGAATGAAGTAACATCTCACATAGCTAATAGAAACAATTCAAGGATATAAAATACTACTACCATATCAATCTATGCATTGTTGAAAAAATAAAAGCAAACACATATCAAAACTGAAAGTTTGCTCCTATTTTTCTTTGTATTCCTAGGTAAATAACTGTAACGAGCTTTAATAATTCATTTCTCAAGAACAAGTGTTGGAGGGTGAATTAGAGAATAGCTTTTGAGATCAAGATTTACAGATCTACTTTTGTAGACGTATCAATCCCACCTTCTATTTTAGTATTCATTATATCCTATGACACTGTTATAATATTTGCAATGAGCCTTATTTAAATTTGGTGTACTGCCTGTGACCCATGACCTGTTACTCAGACATTGCAACAAATGCATTGTTTAGCAAAGCCCACGCTGTTCTACTTACTCTGGGAATAGTTTAGTCCCTTTAACATAATTTTAAATCATTTATTAAAATGTTGTATATCTTTCTGAGACTATTATATTTTTCTAAAAATACATTTCACATGCATTGCTAAAATTCTACGGTTTAAAAGTTCTTCCCTTTTAATTTTCTCCTATCACCTCTGAGACCTCTGACAGAGATTTTATGTGGGGGGCAAGGTGATGAATGGGTAATGACCTTTATTGAGCTTATTCACCAGAGTAGAAATAATGTCTGTACAAAACCAAATGTTTGTTATCATAATTTCCACATCATAATTAAAATACAAGCTTAAAAAAATAGTCACTTCAGAATTAGTGGCTTCTTTGAAGCCATAGTAACACCTAATAATGGTTAAGACTCAAATGCAAACATTTTGTTGTCTGGAAAGCTAATCAAAGTTCCAACTTGCTCAAATAGCATATTACCAAAGGGCAAACTTGTGTTTTTCATGGAGATACAATCCCCTGGAATCTTAACACTGGGCAGTTGTGAGAGTATTTAGAACCCTGAGATAATAAGGAATACAGATATCATTTAGACAGTCTTTGGTTGTCTTGTTTTCTCCATCAGAGATCTATGGGTGTGCTGAATAGTAACAACTACACCTTTGATGACAGAGTCCAATTCTTGCTCTCCACAAATAGCAAGATGTAAGTGATTACTAATCATACTCCTTACCTTTTAGTCCTCTGATGCATTTCCTGCCAGTTCAAGAATCTCCGTGATGAGTTACTCCAAGATGGCTACACTGTACAGAGTGGCCATCATGCCCACATACCAACAGCTAGTCATTCCAGATTTCAGGTGCCACGAATATAATATGGCCAACCAAAACAGTAAGCTGGCCCTCTGTGAGCAGGAAACCAGCTTTGCTTGGCCTTTCCGGGGTCCTTCTCAGACTTATCATCAGCCATTTCTAATTCTGCTAAATCTCCAATCAGCAAGACAGAGAAAGAGCTACTCAGACACCTAGTGAGATCCCACTGCCTATTTCTTTGCTGCACCAAGATTCAAACTGTCAGATATTTTGATCAGTAGTTTTATATTCATATTCCTAAAAATGAAAATGCAATTTTAGTGCTTGTAATTTTGGGGGGAAAAGGCTACACATTTTTAAGTGGAGAAAAAAAGACTAGAAGTTGGATGGTTTTGTCTCCTAAAGTAGAGAACTAACCAGAACTCTAGGATATCAACACAGATTTTTGACTTCTGGTTCCAGTGCTAACATGTAAATCACTTACAATGCATCACTCCTGTCCTCACACAAAAAAAATCTGGACAAATTGAAAATGACTCCTCTTGAACCTATCAAAAAGTTAAGGTTGTAGGGCAAAATAATACTGTGAAATCTAGGGAGACAAGCAAGTCCAGAGTTACAATAAAGATCTTACCTGGAGCAGAGGCCACGGTAGCCATAAACTGCTTAGAACAATTAAATGGTAATTTGATAAATGGCTAGAGTCTTGAGCATGAAGGAGCTGTGAGCAAGAGTCTCCAAGAGCCATTGTCTTAGGAGTGCCCCATGTTTTGTGGATTTTGCTTCCAGGAACCCCACCTAGTTCTCATGGTGAAGAGCCAACAAGGATCTTTTTATGGCTTTCACAGGAGTAGAAAGAGTAACCCACTGAGAAACAAAGTCACGGGATTATCTATCCCAAAGACCTACTGTGTAGAGAAGACATTACCAGAGCCTTATCCACCTGGAGGAGGACATTTCTCTCCTCTCTAACTTTCCTGTCTTATCTAAGGGAAGGAGGACTAAGAAAGAGCTCAGGAACACAGGCCTATTAAAAGAGTGAGATTTGTCCATAAGATTATAGAATGCTACCCATCTCCCATACCTTACCAGAGCTCCAGTGTAATAAAGGTGGATTACAGCTGAAATAACTGCAAAATGTAGCATCTATCTGAAGAGGAACTTCTCATGGTAGCCCAAAGTCAAAAGTAAAGATAAAACTAGGACAGCAGAGGAATCTGAAGCCTCTGGAAGCCACAAAGTTTGTTTGCTAAAACAAACATTAAATACAGACTAAATCCTAGCCAGATTGATATAAAACTTCACACTAAAGGCTATTATCTCAGTTCCTGTTAATGATAGATCAGAGCTGGCTTTAAACAGACAATTAGAAGGCATGCTAAGAGGCAAAGGAAAAAACCATTGAAGAATGAGGCAAAGCAAGCATCAGTATCAGATTCCAATAGGTCATAGTTTCTGAAAATTGCAGACAGAAATTTAAAATAACTATGATTAATATATGAAAGGCTCTAATGCAAAAAAATAGTACACAAGAACTGATGGGTAATCAAAATAGAAAAAGGAAAACTCTACAACTCATAAAGAAATGCCAGAAATTAAGAAAAACTTCAATAGAAACGAACAATTCCTTGTATAGGTTCATCAGTAGACTGGACCCAATCTAGGAAAGAATCAGTGAGCTTGAGAATAGCTCAATGGAAAATCCCCATACTGAAATGCAGGCAATTCTATAACTGTGTAATAAGTGAAGAAGTAACATTGGGCAATAACTATTACCTTCTGCTACTTGGGTCCTCAAACTTAGTAAAATGAATTGATACAAGAAGTATAAGTACAATACCTAATTAGATTACATAAAGGATTGTGAAATTAACGACTTACACATTTGTGCAGTTGCCCTTTAAAAATGTCCTGTACTTTTCTTCAGTGACACCAGAAAGACCTGAGCATATATTCTATGTGTTTTATGTCATTATTTGCTCTTTCTCTTTTTAGACACATACTAACATTTTATTACCGTTCACGGGCTTTCTTGTTAGATAATTCTGTATCTAGTTGTATAATAATATATGTAGTGCTTAAAATACTTCATGCTTCAAAAAGTTTTTTTAATTGAATTCTCTAACAAAAGCAAATAACACAAATTAAAGTCACATATACACACACATAACACTTTGAATGAGGTATAAAGTTTCATTCATGAGAACAGAATTCACATGGTATGAATGAGGGTTCAGTGGGGAGACAGAAACCACATAATAATCTGAATAGAGAAAGGTTATTAGAAAGAATAATTAATAAAAGGCTAGAGTGATGGAAATTAGTAATAAAGAAAACTATAAAAAGTACAGTAGTAGCAGATATAGGGAATAGCCACTGCCTCTCGGGTTGAGATTTCCAGAGAAGGACTCCCCCTCTGCCAACAAGGGTTGGATTTCAGAAGTTACTGGAGAGGGCACAACAATGGCTTACTGGATGGTGGCAAATCTGCCCAGTGTCTCACCAGGATTTGCTGAAAAACTGTCCTTTGGGGTGAGAACTCCCTGTAAAGTCACAGAGGGGAGGCTGGGATAGACCATTCACAGGGAGGTGTCTCACCTGTGGCAGTTCACTGCAAACTATTAGAAGAAAATACCAAGGGAAACTGCTGGCTACTGAGTGTAGCTGATGCCAAATGCTGCAGAAACTGGTACACCTCCATGCATACCATTCTATATACATTTGAACTTCCATAAAACACTAAAACAACTGTATTTTCCCAACTAACAAGACATGGTTATTTTCTTTGCAAGTAAGGAAGTTCTCTCCCCAATATGAAAAGACACATGGTCCCAACCTCACTGATATGTTAACGAGGCTATTGAAATATTAATTATCCCTCAAATTCTATCACAATATTACTGAATGCTACTATCTAAACAAGAATGTAAAGTTGCTCTCCAAGGTGTATCTAAAATAAAATTGGGAAGGAGACTGAGGAAGACAATGAGCAGGAAACACATATAAAGAGGGAGAAAGAAAGAGAGAGAAAACTGTGGCCCTCGTTTCTGCATACAGTCTCAAAGCCATAATAGATATCTGTGAGTTTCTTCTTCTTCAGCCCACTTCACATTTCCCCTACCCTCAGCCAGAACTTTAGCTGGTCAGTGTTCTTCACCTAGTGGGATGACCCAATCAGTTATGGTTGAAGGCCTGAGTCCTTTTTGCGTTTTGCTCTGTTTTTTGTTTTTCATGAAGTTTTACTGTGGTCACAGAAGTACTAAGAGGTGTCCCAGAGAATCATCTGGGATCCAAACAGAGCACTCCTGGACTCCAATGGGCAGCAGCAACACCATCTTCCCTTGGTGACTGTAATCAATGACCCCAGCCTGCAGTGCAGCTCCTTTCTGCCTATTGGTTTAGTGGAGCTAAACAGCGAGGTGACTGTCTCCTTTTCCAACCCAGTGAACCCATTGTTGTGTCCCTGGTTAAAATACTACCCCCTTAGGGTCTAAGGCTTCTAAACAAGAAGAGCTCAAGGTTGCCTGAGTAGAAAACAAAATTTCTCCAAGAGCACTTTTGTGTATAAAAGCAAGATAAGCCATTCACATTGCCACACCTTGACTCTCAGTCTCATATATTCTTGCTTTGGAGTGATAGAATCATATGATGATCTGATTCAAAACATATACTGCATCCTATAAGACCGAACTACATCCTCTCAGGGTATCATCTCCCAAAGGATGACTTAAATGAGACTTCAGTAAGTCCTCCTACCTTTCAATTAGCCCAGGCACTTATGGGTGATGTGCAGTGTAGCAAGAATAATTACTATTATGGGCCTGTAGGTGCATTTCCTTTTTTATGAAATTAATTCATTGATCAGAAACAATAATGTGCAGAATCACCTAACTGCAGATAAACATTCTATGAGTCCACAGATGGTGGTGGAAGTCCACAGATGGTGGTGCGAGGCAAGGAAGGTAAATCCATACCCAGAATATGTGTCTATTTCAGTGAGGACATATGTTTGTTCCTTAATTGAAGAGATGCAATGTAAGTAACCTGCCGCAAGGTGGTTCTCTGTTCTGCCTAGGTAATAATGCCAGAGTGGCTCAGTGCTGGTCTTACTTTGACAGATTAGACATACTCTCCAGGAATGTTAGCCACAACAGCATTGATAAGTGAAATTCCACGCTGTGGAGTTTATGCCTAGCTGCCATCCCTACCAATATGGCCATTTTCTTTATTTTTCCTACTTGAATAGCCTATAGCCTACTTTGTACTGTATGCCCCTTGGTAGGCATTCACATGGACAAAAATATCCTCACAGTCTGTGGTTTTTCTGACAGTTCCATCCACAGGCCTTTTCCTCAGACTTTTTTGTGGCTCAGTCTTCTAACACTCTTCCTTCCAGTTCTTAATAAAGCAGCAAAACTGGGAGATATTGTAGATGGAGCAGCGTAGATCTTTACTTCTAGCAATTCTCACTCCAGATGCAGTAGACAAGTGCCCAAAGACAAAGTTCTGCCCAGTGGGAGGATCTGCCTTACCGTGTCCATCACCGAGCACTCGGGGTTAGAGTGCCGACACTGTTCCTGTTTGCTTCACGCCAGCATTTTACATTGGTGCCATTGTAAACTAGACATGAGCTGTGTTTTGTTTTCTTTTCTTTCTCAATTAATTGGTCACAAGGAGTGTCTCAGGGCCCACAGCAGTATGGAATTTTAAGAAGAGGTAATGGAATCTGTGTCAAAAGAGTCTGAGTTGTGTGTTCATGCGATATGTTTGTTCCTTCCTGATCTGCCTCAGTTTGGTTTCTTACATAACATTTATATTTAATAACAGATTGCAAGAGAGCTCAAGCTGATATTTCATGTTTCTGTTACCTACCAAGGCCCAAAAGCAGGCAAAAAAATGCAAGGGGTTAATAGTTATCTGCAAAAGAAGGCAGAGATTTGCTTATCCTAAAGACCAGTGTTGTGATCCTCTCGCTTATGCTTGCCAGAGGCCCCATACAGGATTCCTACTTGCCATAACCATTAAATATCATTATGTGTCCCTAGATCATTATGAGTCCCAGTGGGTAGAGCAACTTGCACTGAAGCCTTGACTGTTGCAGTCTTCTATTTTTCTTGTCCCTACATTAAAATGGAAGCCTTACAAAGGACTCAAATGATAGATGTTGCCAAAAACACCAAAATGGCTTATCAAGCATTGTACTTCTTTCTTTATCATAATCTGTGAAAGGTGTGGGGACTTGTTTCTCACTTGGAAGGCGTATGTTAACATGTCTCAGGTGATTGAATCCCTAGAAATTTCACTGATGTGAAGAGCTCATGACTTCTTTGTGGTTTGTCTACCACCTTTTAGTTTGTACATGTCATATTAAGGAATCTAAAGTTTTTTCTACCCTCTGATCTGATCAACAAATGCCAATAATAGAGTGGACCAGTTTTACATTTCACCGAATGTCAAGATGATCAAGATCTCTCTATGTTATATCATAGAACAAAGGAATAGAACAGAGATCGTCCTGAGACAAGACATATAGGACACACTGCTGGATGTGCAAGGTAAAAATGAACAGCTTCTGGGAGTCCTTACAAATTGATGGAAAGAAAAGAGCATCAGCAATATCTATATACCAAGTTCTGGGGATGTATTAATTTGTATCAGTAAACATAATACATTGGGAATAGCCACTGCAATTGGAGTCACCACCCAATGAAGTTTAAAATAGTCTACAGTCATTTTCTAAGATCCAAATGACTTCTGCACAAGCCAGATTGGTAACTTAAAAGGGGATGTGTCAAGCATCACTGCCCTGCTTCTTTCAAGTCATTGATGGTCATATTATTTTCTATAGCTCTTCTAAGGATGAAGCATAACCTCTGATTCACTATTTTAGTAGTAAATGGAAGCTCTAAGGGCTTTCATTTAGGTCCTCTTACCATAATGGTACTATCACCTTGGATCACAAAGCCAGTTTGGGCATTCTGTTAAGTATAAAGCACCCCAACTATACATTTAGGAACCTATGAAATGTAGCCACAGGATGAGTCTATGGACAAACTGGGTGTACTGTGAAATGGACTTGAGTACCAAGCCCATCTGTCACCTGATGACCAAAAGTCTCTACTTCAGTGGGCCACTGTGGCATTTTGGGTTTCTGTCAGGAACCTAGGGAACATAGGTGGGAGCAGATCCTAAGGGGCTTAGAAAAAGAAGAGTAGACTATAACACTAGATTAGACAAATACATTGATATGGATACCATTACTAGAGATATAAGATTTATTATGTTAACTCTTGCAGCTGGAGATGACTCCAACAACTACCTCTGCTACTTTCTTCCAATTTTTTGTTGAGTAAGTTATTTTCTACTTGGTCAAAATATGTTCCCTCAGGGCAAGCTGATATTTGACTCTATTAGGAGTCTAGTAACAACAGTGGGGAGTTTGGGTGAGTCTTTCATTTTCTTCCTAGGCATCTGACCTAGGTAATGTTACCACAAGTTTTCAAGTAGGGAAAGGCTAGTCTCCTCAGACAATGAAGGGCAAGCTACTTTCACTGGTAAGGGAGACTCAGAATAATTTGGAAGTTCAATACTGTCAGGTTCATATTAGTAAATAATATCTACAAAAATTCTATACCTGAAATCATACTTGATGGTGAGAAATTTGAAGTTTTCCCACTAAGATAAGGTACAAGGAAAGGATGACACTGGCCACCACTTCTTTTCAATATGGTAGTGGAAGTTCTAGCTAACACAATAAGAAAAAAAGAAAAGAAAAGGTATACAGATTAGGACTAAAGAGATAAAGCTCTCTTTGTTCACAGATGGCATGACCATCTAGTCCATCTATGTAGAAAACCTAAAAGAACTGAAAAAATTCCTCATGGAACTAATAATTATAGCAAGGTTGCAGAATACTAGGTCAAGCTACAAAAGTGGGTTGCTTTACTATATACCAGTAATAAAGAGTTGGTATTTGAAATTAAAAATATAATATCACATTTAGCACCTAAAATATGAATATTTGGCATAAATCTTATAAAATGTATACAAAATGTATATGAGGGAAATGATAAAACTCTGACAAATGAAGTTAAAGAAGAATTATATAAATGGAGAGATATTCCTTGTTCATAGGTAGGAAGAAACAATATTTTGAAGATGTCAGTTCTTCCTGATCTGATCCACATATCCAATGAAATCCCATTCAAAATCCCAGCAAATTACTTCATGGATGTTGACAAACTAAGTCTAAACTTTAGATGGAGAAGAAAAAGAACCAGAATAGCCAAAATAATATGGAAAGAGCAGAACACAGTTGGAGGAGTGACACTACCCAACTTCAGCCTTTGCTATAAAACTACAGAAATCAAGACATTATGGTGTTGGGGGAGGTGGGAGACAAATAGATGAACTGAATGGAATACAGAGCCCAGAAATAGGACCATATCAATACAGTCAATTGATCTTTGATAAAGGAGCAAGGTAATACATTTGAGCAAAGATAGTCTTTTCTATAAATGCTGCCGGAGCAACTAGACATCCACATGAAAAAAAAATGACACCAACATTTACACACTTCACAAAAATTAACTTAAAGATCATTATAGACCTAAGTGTAAAATGAAAAATGAGAAAACTCCCAGAAGATAACACATGAGAAAACTTAGGTAATCTTCAGTATGCTAATGATTTTTACATACAACATTAAAGGCATAATCCATGAAAGAAAAAAATGATAAGTTGGACTTTGCTAAATTAAAAACTTCTATGTAATAGGCAATGCAAAGAGAATGAGAAGACAGTCACAGACCAGGAGAAAACATTTGCAAAAGGTACATCTAATAAACGATTGTTAACCAAAATACACCAAGAACACAAAAATCTCAACAATAAGACAACAAACTATCCAATTAAAAAATAAAGAGCTTAACAGACACTTCACCAAAGAAGATATACAGATGGTAAATAGCAGATGAAAAGACACTTCACATCAAATGTCATCAAGGAAATGCAAATTAAAATGAGATATGACTATACACATACTAGAATGACCAAATTTCAGAACACCAACTACACCAATACCAGTGAGGGTGTGGAGCCACAAGAACACTTATGCATTACTTGTGGAAATGCAAGATGGCACAGACACTTTGGAAAATAATTTGGAGATTTTTTTTTTTTTACAAAACTAAACAAACTCTTACCATTATGATCCTTGGTATTTACTCAAAGGAGTGGGAAAGTTATGCCCAGGCAAAAACCTGCACATGGATATTTATAGCAGCTCTATTCATAATTGCCAAAACTTGGAAGCAACAGGGTGTCTTTCAGTAGTTGAATGGATAAATAAACTCTGGCATATCCAGAATGGAGTATTATTCAGCACTAAAAGTAAATGAGCAACAAAGACATGAAAAGACAGAGGAAAACTAAATGTGTATAACTAATTGAAGGAAGCCAATCTGGAAAGGCTATATATTGTGTGATTCCAAGTATGGAGACAGTATGGAGACTGTAAAAAGATCAATGGTTGCCTGGGGTCACGGGGAGGAGTAGAGGAATGAAAAGGCAGAGCACAGAAGATTTTTAGGGCAGTGGGAATACTCTGTATGATACACCAATGGTAGGTACGTGCCATTATACATTTGTCTTACCCCACAGAATTTACAACAGCATGAATGAACCCTGATGTAAAATATGGACTTTGGGTGATTATGATGTATCAATGTTTGTTCATCAGTGATAACAAATGTGCCCATCTGGTGGGGGCTGTTGATAATGGCAGAGGCTGTACATGTATGGAGGCAGAAGCATATGGAAAAGCTTTGTGCCTCCTCTCAGTTTTGCTGCGAACTGCTCTAAAAAAACAAACAAACAAACAAAAAAAACCCTCACTGTAAACTCACCTGTAGAGATGCTAGCTAGTCTGTCTATCTGCAGCATTCCACTAGAAAGCTGCCAAGGGAAATGTCAGAGGGATTTGCTGTCTGATGGGTGCATCTTCTTCTTGCTTATGAAGGAACCAGATAGCAAAGACAGATCGCAGCTGAATGCTCGAGAAAATATACTGTGCTCATGTCAGGTGCTGGAGAAAGCTGCACCTTTCAAGAAACTCACAGGGGAGAAAACCACAGTTTTCAGCCAAATGCTGGAGAAAATGTGCTTTACAGAACTCTAGAGATGGAGAGAAATGTGCAAACTCTAGCCAACTGCTGGGAAAAGCACACTGTAGAAATCTGGCAAGTGAGATAAACAGCTACCAGGTGGAGAAAGTCCCTTCCTCCTCCTGTGTCTCTCTAGCACCCTCTACTAACATGTTTAACACAGTGGAAGGTGGCAAAGGAGAAAGATTTACATTAACTACCTCCATTATCAAGGAAGAGTTCAAAAGGATGGTTTGGGATACGAGAGGTAATAAATTTATAACACACAAGCTTTGTTACAGCATTACCACAGCATTGAATGAATTATTGCATGTTAAAAACTAAAGAAGCAAAACAGACATAATTGACTTTCTAAACATGCTTTAATGGAGAGGGCACTGATTTTGGTGTTACTAATTGGTATGCATCCAACAAGTTATTCTCTAAGCTTCAGTTTTAAACCTTAAAATGAAGGGGGTTATTATGTGTTTTAAATGGTAAAGAGCTATAAAAATAAGTTGTCATTTCTTAATCATTATTATTGGAAAAATACTCCATAGGGGAATATTATGATAGTTCTTGAAGAGTGTCTGATGTCTAAAATAAATCAGGTACGTTTCCTTCATTGCTATTTTAGATTTCAAAATGTACTCCACACACAAAGTAACTAGAGACCATGTTGGGAGCTTTCATTGGTTTAAAATAGATACTGTTTTCCTATTAAACTTTTTTTCAAGGGTAAGTATGAAATCATTTACAAATTATAGTTTTGTTTCCTCACAAACACACATACACACACACATTCACACATTCCTCTGTGTGTGTGTGCAGGAAACATGCACATTATAAATTTTCTTCATGTATTTCATTTAGGGATAACTTCTAGAAAAAAAGTCACGTGGTAGTTGTGAGAATAGTTATTTTTTATTGACTAAAATTTTAAGGTGACTTCCTTAATGAGTCACCCTTAAAAAAGATGTTCTCAGGGTGCCTGTGGCTCAGCTGGTTAAATGTCTGCCTCTTAATTTCAGCTCAGGTCATGATCTCATGGTTCTGAGATCCAGTCCTGCACTAGGCATAGGACCTCCTTAAGATTCTCTCTCTCTTTCTGCCCCTTTATCTCCCCTTCTCTCCCTCTCTAAAAAAAAAAAAAAAAAACAAAAAACAACAAATCAACCAACAAAACAAAAAAAAAAACCTAAAATTTAAAAATAATTAAAAAATCTAAAAAGACTCTGTTGATTTGATAGTTTTAGATCATTTATGGGAACTATATTAATTTCTAAAAATGTTAATTACAAACAAATACTGTATTTCAAATGACCTACTAATCTTTTTTTTTTTATTTTTTCAGCGTAACAGTATTTATTGTTTTTGCATGATACCCAGTGCTCCATGCAATACGTGCCCATCCTATTACCCACCACCTGGTTCCCCCAACCTCCCACGCCCCCCCCCCCCCGCCCCTTCAAAACCCTCAGGTTCTTTTTCAGAGTCCATAGTCTCTCATGGTTCACCTCCCCTTCCAATTTCCCTCAACTTCCTTCTCCTCTCCAACTCCCAATGTCCTCCGTGTTCTTTGTTATGCTCCACAAGTGAAACCATATGATACTTGACTCTCTCTGCTTGACTGATTTCACTCAGCATAATCTCTTCCAATCCCGTCCATGTTGCTACAGAAGTTGGGTATTCATCCTTTCTGATGGAGGCATAATACTCCGTCATGTATATGGACCACATCTTCCTTATCCATTCGTCCATTGAAGGGCATCTTGGTTCTTTCCACAGTTTGGCGACTGTGGCCATTGCTGCTATAAACATTGGGGTACAGATGGCCCTTATTTTCACTACATCTGTATCTTTGGGGTAAATACCCAGTAGTGCAATTGCAGGGTCATAGGGAAGCTCTATTTTTAATTTCTTGAGGAATCTCCACACTGTTTTCCAAAGTGACTGCACCAACTTGCATTCCTACCAATGGTGTAAGAGGGTTCCCCTTTCTCCACATCCTCTCCAACACAGGTTGTTTCCTGTCTTGCTAATTTTGGCCATTCTAACTGGTGTAAGGTGGTATCTCAATGTGGTTTTAATTTGAATCTCCCTGATGGCTAGTGATGATGAACATTTTTTCATGTGTCTGATAGCCATTTGTATGTATCCATTGGAAAAGTGTCTGTTCATATCTTATGCACATTTTTTGACATGACTGTTTTGTGTGTGTTGAGTTTGAGAATTTCTTTATAGATCCTGGATATCACCCTTTTGTCTGTAGTGTCATTTGCAAATATCTTCTCCCATTCCGTGGGTTGCCTTTTTGTTTTGTTGACTGTTTCCTTTGCTGTGCAGAAGCTTTTGATCTTGATGAAGTCCCAAAAGTTCATTTTCGCTTTTGTTTCCTTGGCCTTTGGAGACATATCTTGAAAGAAGTTGCTGTGGCTGATATCGAAGAGGTTACTGCCTATGTTCTCCTCTAGGATTCTGATATATTCCTGTCTCACATTAAGGTCTTTTATCCATTTCGAGTTTATCTTTGTGTACGGTGTAAGAGAATGGTCAAGTTTCATTCTTCTACATATCGCTGTCCAGTTTTCCCAGCACCATTTATTGAAGAGACTATCTTTTTTTCACTGTATATTTTCCCCTGTTTTGTTGAAGATTATTTGACCATAGAGTTGAGGGTCAATATCTGGGCTCTCTACTCTGTTCCACTGGTCTATGTGTTTGTTTTTATGCCAGTACCATGCTGTCTTGGTGATCACAGCTTTGTAGTAAAGCTTGAAATCAGGTAACGTGACGCCACCAGTTTTGTTTTTGTTTTTCAACATTTCCTTAACAATTCAGGGTCTCTTCTGATTCCATACAAATTTTAGGATTATTTGCTCCAGCTCTTTGAAAAATATTGGTGGAATTTTGATCGGAATGGCATTAAAAGTATAGATTGCTCTAGGCAGTCTAGACATTTTAACAATGTTTATTCTTCCAATCCAAGAACATGGAATGGTCTTCCATCTTTTTGTGCCTTCTTCAGTTTCTTCCATGAGTGTTCTGTAGTTCCTCTAGTACAGATCCTTTACCTCTTTGGTTAGGTTTATTCCCAGGTATCTTATGGTTCTTGGTGCTATAGTAAATGGAATCGATTCTCTCATTTCCCTTTCTGTATTTTCATTGTTAGTGTATAAGAAAGCCACTGATTTCTGTACATTGACTTTGTATCCTGCCATGTTACTGAATTGCTGTATGAGTTCTAGTAGTTTGGGGGTGGAGTCTTTTGGGTTTTCCATATAAAGAATCATGTCATCGGCGAAGAGAGAGAGATTGACTTCTTCATTGCCAATTTGGATACCTTTTATTTCTCTTTGTTGTCTGATTGCTGTTGCTAGAACTTCTAATACTATGTTGAATAAGAGTGGTGAGAGTGGGCATCCTTGTCGTGTTCCTGATCTCAGTGGGAAGGCTGCAAGCTTTTTCCTATTGAGGATGATAATTGATGTGGGTCTTTCATAAATAGATTTTATGAAGTTCAGGAATGTTCCCTCTATCCCTATATATTGAAACGTTTTAATCAGGAACGGATGCTGGATTTTGTCAAATGCTTTTTCTGCATCAATGGAGAGGACCATGTGGTTCTTCTTTCTTCTCTTATTGAGTTGTTCTATCACATTGATTGAAATTTGTGGATGTTGAACCATCCTTGTAACCCAGGGATGAATCCCACCTGGTCATGGTGGATAATCTTTTTAATGTGCTGCTGGATCCTGTTTGCTAGGATCTTGTTGAGAATCTTTGCATCCATATTCATCAGTGATATTGGTCTGAAATTCTTTTTTGGTAGGGTCTTTGCCTGGTTTGGGGATCAGGGTAATGTTGGCTTCATAAAAAGAGTCTGGAAGTTTTCCTTCTGCTTCAATTTTTTGAAACAGCTTCAGGAGAATAGGTGTTATTTCTTCTTTGAAAGTTTGGTAGAATTCCCCAGGGAATCTGTCAGGTCCTGGGCTCTTGTTTTTTGGGAGGTTTTTGATCACTGCTTTAATCTCGTTGCTGGATATCAGTCTATTCAGGTTATCAATTTCTTCCTGGTTCAATTTTGGAAGTTTGTAGTTTTCCAGGAATGCATCCATTTCATCTAGGTTGCTTAGCTTATTGGCAACTGTTGGTAATAATTTCTGATGATTGTTTCTACTTCCTTGGTGTTAGTTGTGATCTCTCCCTTTTCATTCATAATTTTATTAACTTGGGCTTTCTCTCTTTTCTTTTGGATTATTGTGGCCAATGGTTTATTGATCTTATTGATTCTTTCAAAAAACCAGCTTCTAGTTTCATTGATATGTTCTACTGTATCTCTGGTTTCTACCTCATTGATCTCTGCTCTAATCTTGATTATTTCCCTTCTTGTGTGTGAAGTTGGTTTGATTTGTTGTTGATTCTCCAGTTCTTTCAGGTGTAGAGACAGCTGGTGTTTTCTGGTTTTTTCAAATTTTTTTGAGGGAGGCTTGGATGGCTATGTATTTCCCCCTTAGAACCACCTTTGCTGTATCCCATAGGATTTGGACCAAAGTGTCTTCATTCTCATTGGTTTCCATGAATTGTTTAAGTTCTTCTTTGATCTCCTGGTTGATCCAAGCATTCTTAAACAATGTGGTCTTTAGCTTCCAGGTGTTTGAGTTCCTTCCAGACTTTTCCCTGTGACTGAGCTCGTTTCAAAGCATTGTGATCTGAGAATATGCAGGGAATAATGTCAGTCTTTTGGTATCAGTTGAGTCCTGCTTTGTGACCCAGTATGTGGTCTATTCTGGAGAAGAATGCACTTGAGAAGAATGAGTATTCTGTTGTTTTAGGGTGGAATGTTCTGTATATATCTATGAGGTCCATCTGGTCTAATGTGTCATTCAATGCTCCTGTTTCTTTATTGATTTTCTGCTTGGATGATCTGTCTATTACTGAGAGAGGCCTGTTAAGATCTCCTGTTATTAGTATATTCATATCAATATGACTCTTTATCTTGATTAATAGTTTTCTTATGTAATTGGCTGCTCCCATATTGGGGGCGTAGATATTTACAATTGTTAGAGTGTCTTGGTGGATAGTCCCTTTAAGAATTATGTAGTGTCCTTCTATATCTCTGACTATAGTCTTTAGTTTAAAATCTAATTTATCTGATATGAGAATCACTACCCTGGCCTTCTTTTGAGGCCCTTTGGCATGAAAGATGCTTCTCCATCCCTTCACTTTCAGTCTAGGTGTATCTTTAGGTTCAAAATGAGTCTCCTGTAGACAACATATGGATGGGTCCTGTCGTTTTATCCAATCTGCAACCCTGTGTCATTTTATGGGCGCATTTAGGCCATTCACATTGAGAGTGATTTTTGATAGATACATTTTTATTGACATCGTGTTACCTTTGAAGTCTTTCTTTCTGTAGATTTTCTCTATATTTCTGTTCAATGATATTCTTAGGATTTTTTTCTTTTTTATAGAACCCCCCCTTAATATTTTCTGCAGTGTGGGCTTGGTGGTTGCATAGTCTTTTAAGCCTTGCCGGTCTTGGAAATTCTTTATCTCTCCATCCATTTTGAATGTCAGTCTTGCTGGATAAAGTATTCTTGGCTGCATGTTTTTCTCAAATGACCTGTTAATCTTTATAAAGACATTCTTGTAGGCTTAAATATCTCAGCCTTGGCCTATTGACTGGATTAATCACTTTATTTGAAATTCTTGTTTCCTTTCTCCCCAAGTTTGGTTGGTCTCTGTATTTACTTATGTTTTTTTAAATCTAATGTTTAATGAGAATTATACATTAAAATTTGGGTGATACTTAATATTTATATTTGCTGATAATTTTTGTATCTTAGTATTTCTTCCAAGTTTTTCTCTTATTAAAAAAAATCTCTTTATCTCTTATAATAGTTCTATTTATTTCTACACAATGAATATAATTTTCATGACATGTTAGAAATCTTTTGTTATTTTAAGAATTCAATCCTTCAATCTAGTTTAAAATGCTATTATTTACCTTCTCTATCCAGGATCCATCCTTCCTTCCCTTCTTCCTCTCTCACTTCTCCCATCCTCTTTCTTTCTTTTTCTTTTTATTCTTTCTTTTTTTCTCTCTCTCCCCACTTTCCCGCTCTCTCTTCTTTTCTTTCTTTCTTTGCTACTTTTCCCCAGATTTTCTGGGGATGGGAACTTTCAAACTTTTGTATTTTTCTGACTTCATAACTTTTCTTCACTTTTTTTCTTATTTAATGAATCATTTAATGGTAAGTGGTTTCTTCTGATTAAATATTGCTCCCCTTAGTTATTAAGATTCCCATTTCATTTTCTATGTAAACTATTTCTACATTATTTATTTCCACTTTAATGTAACATATTTACAAACAAATCTTACAGAAATTTTCAGCAACACAGATTTTAAGTTTTACATTGGTTATAAATTTATTATTCATTTTATTTCAACATCTGCTGTGCTTGGGAAACCATTCAAGATTTCAAGATTGCCTAACACAGCACCTTTCTACAATAAGTCAAATAGTCTTCAGACAAAATTCTGCTTCATTTATAATTATGCATAAATATTTCTCTAAAATAACTTTCATGAGTGAAAGAGGGGTATAAATCTTATCCTCTACTAGATCACATTGCTTGAAAGAGTGCTAAGCAAATAATATCCCTAAAAAATATTATTTACTAAATTGTGAATTAGTGATACAGTACTAATATTAACTTAAAAGCATTCATTTAAACCTAATTATTATATATTTCAGAATACCCTGATTATTATTTTTATTTCCATGGTCTGACCTAAGGTGATTACAATGTATTACAGTTTCCATAAACAATTAAGTAATCTGCTTTATTTTGTGTATTAAAATGATTTAAGAAGTTATATATGACCCAGGCAGAAAACTTCACCAGTATGTAAGTGTATCAAAATATAGAGGCATTAACAGCATTATCTGTTTGTTTCCATGATCCAAAAGTAATTACTCTTATTAAAGTTTGTATTTTATTTTTTTTAAAGATTTTATTGATTTATTTGACAGAGAGAGATCACAAGTAGATAGAGAGGCAGGCAGAGAGAGAGAGAGAGAGAGGGAAGCAGGCTCTGCTCAGCAGAGAGCCCAATGCGGGACTCGATCCCAGGACCCCAAGATCATGATCTGAGCCAAAGGCAGTGGCTTAACCCACTGAGCCACCCAGGCATCCATAAAGTTTGTATTTTCTTATGTATCCTTCTAATAAAACAGAAATTACATATTCTTTCACCAAGTACAGTTTCCCTAAATAATTAAGTAATCTGCATTATTTTGTGTATTAAAATGATTTAAAAAGTTATATATGACCCATGCAGAAAACCTCACCAATATGTAAGTGTAACAAAATGTAGAAGCATTAACAGTGTTATCTGTTTGTTTCCATGATCCAAAAGTAATTACTCTTATTAAAGTTTGTATTTTCTTATATATCCTTCTAACAAAACAGAAATTATATATTCTTTCACCAAGATCTACTTTTCATGTTTTAAAGTATAAGAAAAAGTCTACAAGCAGATGTTTAATTTACTTAAACTTTAATATACTTAAGAATAGTTTACTT
Source organism: Meles meles (assembly GCF_922984935.1). Classification (NCBI taxonomy): domain Eukaryota; kingdom Metazoa; phylum Chordata; class Mammalia; order Carnivora; family Mustelidae; genus Meles; species Meles meles. The sequence goes on from NC_060066.1 coordinate 125,982,054, forward strand.
CCTGTGCTCCTTTTTTTCTAAAAATACCTCATATAGCACAACTTAGAATCAAGGATTCTTCAAAACTGAATACACACATCACATGCACCTCTGTGTACAAATGACTACAGTAAAATGTACATGAAATAATGGTTTTTAATATGATACACATAACTTTATCATTGGATGGTAATACCATTAATACCTTCTTCTAGTAATACTTTAGGGTTTAACTTATTTTTAAAGCATCATAATAATACATATTACCAGTGTACAACATAGCTTATTTAATTATTCCTCTATTGATGGGCACTTCAGTTGCCCCTTATAGTTTTTATTAGAAGTATTTCTTCAACAAACAACATGTAACTAGAATGTTACTGAATAGATTTCTACAAGCAGAAAAGTTAGTTCTAATGACATTAAATTTTAAAATATTGATAGGTACTTTCATCAGCCTACACAGCAACTTTATATGAATTAAGGAAACACACCAACTCTTCTAGGTAGATGCAGCCCTGTCCAGAACAGGAGGTTTGGCAGAAAGCATAGGTTGTCTCCTTGGTCTGACACCATCAAACAAATAAACGACCTGCACACTTTTATATGGTGGCCCTACATCTTATACTTTCCAAATTGTGTAATATACTTTTCCACTAATACTGTATATCTTACTGTTATTTTAATTTTCATTTCTTCAAAACTACTAAGATTATTTTTAAAAAGCCATTAACTTTTTGTTATTACATCCTTTTTAAGCTACAGTTATTGGCAATTAATTCAATATTCCTTCAGTCATATTGCTTTGAAATATTAAGGTGAATGAGCTTACCTGTAGGTAAAGTAGTAATCATTAAAGTGTTTTAAATATATTTGCATAGTAAAACTCAATTAACTAATGGCATTGAATTGAATTCACCTAATACATTTACATGTTTTATTGTCAATTAATTTCTGCATACATTCCATCAAATTCATTAAAAATTAGCAGATGGATACAATTAGCCATGATCATGAAAACACATTATCCAGAATGCTATGTGTTGTTAATTATGGGAATGGAAAATTTAACTACTCTCATTGAAATAACTGATGAACTTGTTACATGGTTTTGCTCTATAAAATACTGGGAAACAGGATTTCACAAAGTTCATGGGCATCTGAATAGAAAATACCTGTAAACAGCACCTAAAACCATAAAAATGCATTATTTATTTTCATAAATAGGTGATGGACACTCAATTTAGCCTGATTAGGAAAAGAACATTATAAAATGGATTCCTGCACAACTTGTCATGATACACAATTAGATTTCCTAGAGGAGTGGACATTGAAGAGCAAAATACAAGTATGGCTATGAAGCCATTCATGATTTGGCCTCACTTCTGCCTCTACCAGGTCACCATTCACCTTTCATTCTATGCTCTAGCAATATAAATCCTCATTGTCTCACAGGAACTAATACACCTGAACCGATGTCTTGGTTTACTGTGAAGAACTACTCATTCTGAGACTATTTCAAAAGTCAAACAAGGTCAATTCTTATTTCTCTAAAGTATTTATAAAGTACAACTGACATGGTGTTGCCAAGTATTTCTATTCAACCACAACCTATTATACTATTTCATAATATGGCTTCAGAATGTTTTTTAACAAATTAATTTGCCTACTTATTTATGTATAAAATATCTATTGAAAATACAATATGAATCAGGATATAGTAGTATTAAAAAAAAAAAGAAATCTTCTGTTTTCAGGGATGTTTGGGAGGCTCAGTCAGTTAAGCAGCTGACTCTGGTCATGATCTGTGAGTCCTGGGACTGAACACTGTGATGGGCTCCACGCACAGCAGGGAGTCAGCTTGAGGAATCTCTCTCCCTCTTCCACTGCCCCTCCTTGCACTCGTGTTCTCTCTCTTTCTCTCTCAAATAAATAATTTCTTTAAAAAGCCTGTGTTTTCAAAAGATTTTCATTCCTAAGGGAGGTAGCAGAAATATATAAATAAACACAGATTATTTTATGTGGTGATTAATAGGGATAAGTGAAGAAAAATCAGGGTAAAAAGATGGTGACTGATAAGTAGTGTACTATTTTAGATGGTGTCTTTGCTAAAAGACATTTTTAGTAAAGACTAGAAGAAAGTGAGGAAGTGAGTAAAACTTTCTAAGACAAGAGTAGTTCGGGAAGGAAGAGCAGTGCAAGAGCGTTCAACGAGCCATGCTTGTATGTTTGGGGAACATAAAGAAGGCTGCTAACACATCTAAAAGAGTGAAACTGGCTGGAGATGACATCAAAGGGATAAAGAAGTATTGCGTAGATCATGCAATTTTTAATTTCAGTCTAAGTGAAATAAGAAGCCATCAAATTGTTTCAAAGAAAAAAATGTCATAATCTAATTCAGGTTTTAAAGGGTCTCATATTACATAGATTGTAGAGGGCAGTGATGGAAACAGGAGGTTCTTGTAATAATCCACATGAAAAGTACTGGTGGCTTGAAGTTGAGTGGTGTGGTGGAACTTGGTGAGAAATTGTTAGATTCTAGATCTGTGAAGTTAGAGACCATGGTTTTTGCTCAGGTTAGGACAATAGATCTGGATGCAGAGTTTCACAGGAAGAAGTCGGGTTCTGGGGCCTGACCCATAGGTAAAATGGAGCTGTCATTTTATAGGGCACTAGATTTTTAGGATATGAACACTGATGAGCTTATGTAGACTACAATACTTGGTAAAAGAAATGGTTAAGTATCTGTTTTGGTTTGGGAGCTTGGAAAACAATAGTGAGGCACCGAGAGCAGCATGAACTAAGAAATTTTGAAAACCTCTGGCGTGTGCTGATGGGGGTAGGGAGGGAAGAATCAATGACTAAGAAGAAAGAACAAGAGTGCTTGGGAGGTACACTCGGTTGACTGCCTGCCTCTTAGTTTCTGCTCAGGTCTGATCTCAGGGTTGTGAGATCAAGTCCCATGTTGGTCTCGACAATCAGTGAGGAGTCTGGTTGGGTTTCTCTCTACCCCTCCCCTTCACACACTCTCTCTCTCTCTCTAAAATAAATAAATAAAAGCTTTAAAAATATTTTAAAATAAAATTAAAAAAAAGAACAGACAATTGCAAAAGGAGTGTATGAAGAGTTGGGAAATAAGGGAATCCCATGCACAAATGAAGGGTATATTCCTACATCTGGCCACCAGCAGTTTAGCCTTTGAAAAATATGGGAAGTAAAGTCTGGGACAGTTCACAGTTTTATTGGCAGGAGTGGTGGGTATTCTCTCTTGACAGTTTTTATTTTCTTTCTTTGAAAGTGAGAAATAAGAACATGATGTCTGAGGATACAGCAAATAAAATAGTCATTGAGAAGATGAGAGAGTGAACTAGTTCTGTAAAAGCATTTTTGCTAAACAATATCAAGGGCTAACTTGATGGTAGTGGTCATTAATTTAAATTGACATTAGACAATGCAGTTTTGTACTTACATACATATATTTAGCTATTTAGATGAAGATATGAAATAGAGAGTTAAACTCAGTGTTTTCTCATTCATGTACAATAGAAAGTGTGAGTCTCCAGAAAGGCTGAAATGCGTATAAGGAGTTATTATAGACATGATTGCTCCAATGTAAACCAGATAAGGAGTGAACTGAGGGGGTGCCTGGGTGGCTCAGTGGGTTAAGCCTCTGCCTTCAGCTCAGGTCATGATCTCAGGGTCCTGGGATTGAGCCCCGCATCGGGCTCTCTGCTCAGCGGGGAGCCTATTCTCTCTCTCTCTCTCTCTCTGCCTGCCTCTCTGCCTACTTGTGATCTCTGTCTGTCAAATAAATAAAATCTTAAGAAAAAAAAAGAGTGAATTGAGGCCATAGGGGGAATAAAGATTAATGAGAAGTTGGTAAAATCAATGGATTAAGTAAATTGGTGGATTTAAATTTTTTGGAGTTGTAGTACTCGAGTGAATGAACTGAAAAGATAGAGATATCAGAAGCAACTTCTAGTAGGATGTTGGGATTACCAAAAAATAGTATTTATATAAAAAAATTTAGAAAGAACAGTAAGTTTGGTTTTTTTTTTAAGATTTTTATTTATTTATTTTGAGAGAGAGACAGACAGACAGAGTGAGAGAGAGCACGAGAGGGGAGGTCAGAGGGAGAAGCAGACTCCCCATGGAGCTGGGAGCCCAATGTGGGACTTGATCCCAGGACTCTAGGACCATGACCTGAGCTGAACGCAGTTGCTTAACCAACTGAGCCACCTAGGCGCCCAAGAACAATAAGTTTTGTTGTTCTTCAGTTTAGTAACACTAAGTTACCAAGGTACTGAAGAAATGAGAAATGAGGTGGTAGTTTGTAAAGAACTATAAAATGCAATAGGTGATGTTGTTACAATGAACTTCAGATGAAGAGAAGAGTTTTAAAGAGATTGTAAAATAATTAAAAAGAAGTGACACTGAGGACCAAAGGTCAAATACAATCTTTCTCTAGAAGCATTAGTCTGGGGAATAGGAAAGAAAAAAAAAAAAAAACTACTAATGAGGAAGGTTGAAGAGGAATCAACCATCTCTAGGAGAGATAGGCTGTTATCACTTCAAGCAAGTAGGTAAATGGAACAGAGGCAGGACATCACTGAGAGAGGAGATTTTGTTGATTGGAGACTGTGAGTTTCAGATGGGAAGGATTTAAGTCCATGTAAAATCCTATCTATGTGATGAGGCATGAAGGTAAATGATGGCCTAGGAACTTGAGTTTTCTATAAATCTTGGGGTTATTGAAATAAATTTTGATGTTTTCTTAGGCAATCTGAATGCATGTATAAAAGAGAGTCTATGAATGTTATCTAAGGAAGTGAGGTTACTAGACTATACAAGTTACGTGGGTCTCAGATTCAGGAAAACCAGTAGTAATGAAAGGTCAATAGATGTGCTTTGGTACTGGAAAGATTATTTAGGATAGATCAGAATTTTTTTTTAACTTAAGATGATAATATATATTTTCCATGAATAATATTAAATGCATACTCTGCTTTCAAACTCCCAGGAAATATCGAGGAAATATCTAACACTTTCACTTCTGTTCCCTTTTATTCATAAGGAAATCTAAATCTATTTTTTTAAAGATTTTATTTATTTATTTGACAGACAGAGATCACAAGTAGGCAGAGAGGCAGGCAGAGAGGGAGGAGGAAGCAGGCTTGCTGCTGAGCAGAGAGCCCGATGCGGAACTCGATCCCAGGACCCTGAGATCATGACCTGAGCTGAAGGCAGAGGCTTTAACCCACTGAGCCACTCAGGCACCCCAGGAAATCTAAATCTAATGTCACTTTAGGAACATAGATATGATTGATTGAATATAGAAGAAAATTAATATAGATACTTCTGTTATATACAATTCAGGATAAAACTAAAACACTTTAATAAGTAGTCCCTTATAGCTGATACTCTACCAACCAAGGGTCCCACACTAGCAAATACAGTCATTCTTCCAAAGTGCCTTGACCAAAACTAAAATTTGTAAATCTGATTACACATGAATGTTCAATTTGTTACAGAACTGTTTTCTATTATTAGGGCACAACTGAGCCAAAAATAATAATTTATTTTATAATTTAATTTCCTCCTGATACTTCTGAGTAGTCTGAACTTTCAAGTAAAAGTTAATTGCTATGTATTTTAAAACCACCAATCCATTTATAAATAGTAATCCTAAAATTCCTCAGTTCTTCAGAGATCAGCTTTCTGACCACATTGAGTATATGGTAAAGTGCCAAAATGAAATGTTATTAAAAAAAAAAACTAAATATTCAGCAGTAATTAATCTATCTGATAAATTCTGAAAATAAGTTTTCACACAATTGATCAGTTCAGCAACCAGAGAGAAAGGAGCAATCATCTTGATTGGCAATATTTAAAATATTAAAGACATTCCATGAAAAATCTGAGAGAAGTAAAATGAGACAAGGAAATAAGACCAAAGAATACAGGAAGAAACAAATGGAATGCAAGGAGTTATGAGCACAAGAGGGACTCAATGATTCAAAGAATTGTGATTGTATTGCTTCTCAGCCTTTTGGCTAAGACAAACTGTAGAATTGTGGAATAGTAGAATAGTACTTAAAAACTTGGAAAAAATAAAATATATATTTTATTTAAGTATATAAGAATATATACTTACTGATTCCACATCATAAATAATTTTAAACTCATATTAATGATTATCAGATTTAGCAAATAAAATACAAGGGGACCAGTAAAATGTGAACATCACACAATAATTTTTAAGTGAAGGTCTGTTACTTACATTATTATTATTCATTTTTATCTGAAGTTCAAATTTAACCAGACATCTTCTATTTTATCTGGCAACCTTACTAATAGTGCTTACATAAACAAAGTGACCCAAAACTGTCAGGTAAATTAAGTCTATTGCAGTTTTTACAACCTCAGAGACAGAATTAACTTAGGCTGGTTATGATACCTATTATGATGTTACCATGAAAAATGTTAGTCATGGGGGACACCTGGGTGGCTCAGTGGGTTAAAGCCTCTGCCTTCAGGTCAGGTCATGATCTCAGGGTCCTGGGATGGAGCCCTGCATTGGGCTCTCTGCTCGGCAGGGAGCCTGCTTCCTCCTGCCTCTCTCTCTCTCTGCCTGCCTCTCTGCCTACTTGTGATCCCGCTCTCTATCAAATAAATAAAATCTTAAAAAAAAAAGTTAGTCATGGGACAATGGTAATTTATATTACCCTCCTAGAGTCTTTAACTGTGCAGAGGGAATAATACCTACTTCATGGACTTGCTGAATAGATTATCAGATATATATATCTGGGGTGTGTGTGTGTGTGTGTGTGTGTGTGTGTGTGTGTAAAGCATTTACTAATGTCCTTAACAAACAGCAGCTGTTATTACCATGCACCTCAGGCTTAACCGTATGTTCTATGGCACCTAGTGCCATATTCTATGTGCCATGTTCTATATTCTATGTTCTATGATACCTCGTTTGATGTTTAAGATAATGAAGTACAGAACACTGGGGACGTAAGGGACTTTAGAAATAATCATCTCAATTCACCATTTAAGCAGAAAAATTAAAATGAGATTTAGAATAAAAAGCTTCACTTAAAAGAACAGATGCTAAATTTTGGTATTTAGTGTTAGTTCCTCCATAAATTCATTAAGTTAGAGTAAAAATCTACAGAAAATGTACACTGTTTCTCAAGAAAATGATCAAGGGATATGGTATTTAAAAACTACCTCACAAGGGAAATGGATGTATTCCCCAGCTTGTTTAATTTATCAAGAGCCAATTAAAGTTAGTAGGTCTAGGTGAGTTGAAGATTTTGGCAATATCTAAGAATATTTTAATGCATTTTGCAATTTGGCAAATTGTCGAAAATTATGAGGAGAGAGAGACATCATCTCCCTTCTTAATAATGAAAAATATAAGCTCTGACTTTACCTTATATTGCTTGTGGGCATGTGTTTAATTTAGTTGAACTGAACTGAAACCTTTACAGAATATTAAGTAACCAAAAAATGTTTCTGTAAGGAATAAAAAAATGCTAGAAGTTAAGGCAGAAACTAGATGTACCATATCTTATAATAAATAATATAATTAAGAATCCTAATGAATGTATTCTATATTATTATTTTTCTTATTATTATCTAAAATGTACATGGTATTCATGATGGTTAATTCTGTGTCAATTTGACTGAGCCACAGTTCAGTAACACAGAGTAACACAGATGTTACTGTGAAGGCATTTTTGGGGTGAGATTAACATTTACTTTGAGTAAAGCAGATAACCCTCTAATGTGGATGGGCTGCTTCTAGTCAGTTGAAGACTTTAAGGGACCAAAGACTGACCTCCCCTTTGCAAAGAGGAATTCTTCCAGCAGATGGCCCTTGCACTCCAACTCTGCCCTGAGTCTACAGCTGCTGGCCTACCCTGTAGATCTGGGATTTAGCAAGCCTCCATATTCACATAAGTCAATTTCTGAAAAGAAATTTCTCTCTCAATCTCCCAAAGTCTATCATCTCTATTTCTATCTCTTTTTTTTTGTATCTATACACATATGTACATATACACTCATATTTGGATATACTTATATAGATGATATATATCTATATGTATATATAATATATATATATAGAGAGAGAGAGAAGGAGAGATGAAAATATAGTTCTATTTCTCTGGAGAGCCCTGACTCACATATATTTCTTACATTTTTTCATGGACTTTTAACATACAGGAGGTGGTGCCTATGTAAATACTTCTTATATTAAAACACTGTCTACACAAATAAGATGAAAGTTAGACACACAAAGAATAATTAAAAATAAAGTGGTGCCTGCTTGGCTCAGTCAAGCATCTGAATCTTGGTTTCCGAGGTCATGACCTTGGGCTCCTAGGACCCTGAGTGAGGCTCCCCATTCAGCGGGGAGTCTACTTCCCTCTCTTCCTCACTCTGCCCCTCCCTCTCCTCATGCACACACACACTTTCTCTCTCCAAAATAAATAATCTTTAAAAAAATAAAATAAAGTTCTTCCTCTAGTCCATGTATGTTATTGTATAGTATGAGAATCATAATTGAAAATCATCCAAGTAGATATACTTGGGTTCATATTTATAAAAGCTTCTCATTGTTTTCAAGATGTTGCATTATGCAGTAAGTGCCATAATTTTTATTTCAGAATATGAAAAAAATTAAACTAGTAAGAGGAGAGATAAGTGTAACAGAATAAGTTTTATTTGTAGTATGGTAGTAATGTGGCTGGATCTACACACAAATTTCTTTGTGAAGCAGGCACAGGGAGCAGTTAAATTTGCCTAACTTACATATGATGATGATTAAACAAATATTCTTTTCCCCCCTTCAGGCTTCTTACCTATACAACAATGAACACTTGGAGCCTAAGATGTTAATGGTAGACAAGCTACAGTTATCCTGGCTTTTAGTTTCATTCAGCCTTTTCTAATTGGAGCCCTAGGCTAGGATCTCTCACAAACCACATCCTGTACAACACTGCTCTGATAGATAAATAAGCAGAAAAAATGAAAACAAGAAAGGAAGACTGGGTTTTTAGGAGACAGGCCGAGAGAGTACGACATCCAATAGCCTCAAGCGCCTAACTGTGATGAAGGCTGTGAAGAGGTGATAATGCACCGTGTTCTTTGTGGCCGACAGATTTAGACAGGTTCTAGAAGGCCAGAAGGTAGATTTAAAATTAAATGGCAAACAGTTACTACCAGTAAGAAAATAGTGTTCACTATAGCTCTCTGCCCAGAGCACTGATAACACATGTATCTCCAATCTGGTGTTCTGGAAGGTACTAAACTAGGAGGGGAAATTCAGTGTAAGCAAGTAGGCAGGCATTAGGAACAAACAACTCTAAAACTCTAGGAAGGAACAGCAAGGCAAATCAGCACACACAAGATATTCTCAGGAAATCTAGGTCATCCCAGAGGCAGAATTTAGAATCAGAGGGCCCCTGGAAACAGGTTATGATATTATTGTTTATAGCAGAAGTGACAGATGCACAAATAGAGCCCGGTTTGTGCTCAAATTATATTAAGGGTTTGGACATTCTTTAAAATCTCTCTAGAGAGTTATTTTGCTATAAGGAAATTTCATACTTCTGTGAAATTCACAGTATTTGCTGGCCTCCTTCTTGGTGGTAGGTGTTAGGGAGGTCTAATGTGAGCACATCATGTTATAATATAAAATGCATGAGAACACTGACTGCCAGGAGCACTTGTTTGAAATGTATCTGTACCGTGTTTGTACCCATGAATTAATTTAGAGAAAAGATTAACTACATGCTACTTATTAGACTGTTATTACCTGTCAGTGGGCAGATAACAATAATGATATTGTTTTTGCACTTTTGATTATCTCTCTACGAGTCAGCGGAAAACACAGAGTTTAGAGGAGTATGCTATTTTCATAATCTTGATGAAAAAATAAATATTTAAGCAAATGCACTCATGAGGCAGTAAGCATATTTACTGTCATTTATGGACTTTAATTTCTTTTTTTTAATTTTTCATTTATTTCTTATTTTTTAATAAATATATAATGTATTTTTATCCCAGGGGTACAGGTCTGTGAATCGTCAGGTTTATACACTTCACAGCACTCACCATAGCACATACCCTCCCCAATGTCCATAACCCCCCTCTCCCTCTCCCAACCCCACCTCCCCCGAGCAACCCTCAGTTTGTTTTGTGAGATTAAGAGTCACTTATGGTTTGTCTCCCTCCCAATCCCATCTTATTTCATTTATTCTTCTCCTATCTTCCTGACCCCCCATGTTGTATCTCCACGTCCTCATATCAGGGAGATCATATGCTAGTAGCTTTCTCCGATTGACTTATTTCATTAAGCATGATACCCTCTAGTTCCATCCACATTGTTGCAAATGGCAAGATTTCATTTCTTTTGATGGCTGCATAGTATTCTATTGTATATATATACCACTTCTTCTTGATCCATTCATCTGTTGATGGACATCTAGGTTCTTTCCATAGTTTAGATATTGTAGACATTGCTGCTATAAACATTCAGGTGCACGTGCCCCTTTGGATCACTACGTTTGTATCTTTAGGGTAAATACCCAGTAGTGCAATTGCTGGGTCATAGGGTAGCTCTATTTTCAACTTCTTGAGGAACCTCCATGCTGTTTTCCAGAGTGGTTGCACCAGCTGGCATTCCCACCAACAGTGTAGGAGGGTTCCGCTTTCTCCACATCCTCGGCAGCATCTGTCATTTCCTGATTTGTTAATTTTAGCCATTCTGACTGGTGTGAGGTGATATCTCATTGTGGTTTTGATTTGTATTTCCCTGATGCCGAGTGATGTGGAACACTATTTCATGTGTCTGTTGGCCATCTGGATGTCTTCTTTGCAGAAATGTCTGTTCATGTCCTCTGCCATTTCTTGATTGGATTGTTTATTCTTTGGGTGTTGAGTTTGCTAAGCTCTTTATAGATATTAGATACTAGCTCTTTATCTAATATGTCGTTTGCAAATATCTTCTCCCATTCTGTCAGTTGTCTTTTGGTTTTGTTAACTGTTTCCTTTGCTGTGCAAAAGCTTTTGATCTTGAGGAAATCCCAATAGTTCATTTTTTCCCTTGCTTCCCTTGCCTTTGGCAATGTTCCTAGGAAGACGTTGTTGGGGCCGAGGTTGAAGAGGTTGCTCCTGTGTTCGCCTGAAGGATTTTGATGGATTCCTTTCTCACACTGAGGTCCTTCATCCATTTTGATGTGTGGTGTAAGGAAGTGGTCCAATTTCATTTTTCTGCATGTGGTGGTCCAATTTTCCCAGCACCATTTATTGAAGAGGCTGTCTTTTTTCTGTTGGACATTCTTTCCTGCTTTGTCGAAGATTAGTTGACCATAGAGTTGAGGGTCTATTTCTGGGCTCTCTATTCTGTTCCATTGATCTATGTGTCTGTTTTTGTGCCAGTACCATGCTGTCTTGATGATGACAGCTTTGTAATAGAGCTTGAAGTCCGGAATTGTGATGCCACCAACTTTGACTTTCTTTTTCAATATTCCTTTGGCTATTTGAGGTCTTTTCAGGTTCCATATAAATTTTAGGATTATTTGTTCCATTTCTTTGAAAAAAATGGATGGTATTTTGATAGGGATTGTATTGAATGTGTAGATTGCTTTAGGTAGCATAGACATTTTCACAATATTTATTCTTCCAATCCAGGAGCATGGAACATTTTTCCATTTCTTTGTGCCTTCCTCAATTTCTTTCATGAGTACTTTATAGTTTTCTGCATATAGATTCTTAGCCTCTTTGGTTAGGTTTATTCCTAGGTATCTTATAGTTTTGGGTGCAATTGTAAATGGGATTGACTCCTTAATTTCTCTTTTTTCTGTCTTGTTGTTGGTGTACAGAAATGCAACTGATTTCTGTGCATTGATTTTATATCTTGACACTTTACTGAATTCCTGTACAAGTTCTAGCAGTTTTGGAGTGGAGTCTTTTGGGTTTTCCACATACAGTATCATATCATCTGCAAAGAGTGATAGTTTGACTTCCTCTTTGCTGATTTGGATGCCTTTAATTTCTTTTTGTTGTCTGATTGCTGAGGCTAGGACTTCTAGTACTATGTGGAATAGTAGTGGTGATAATAGATATCCCTGCCATGTTAAATGTTTCCTTAACTGAACAAGCTTTCAGTTTTTCTCCATTGAGAATAATATTTGCAGTGGGTTTTTCCATAGATGGCTATGATAATATTGAGGTATGTGCCCTCTATCCCTACACTTTGAAGAGTTTTGATCAGGAAGGGATGCTGTACTTTGTCAAATGCTTTTTCAGCATCTATTGAGAGTATCATATGGTTCTTGTTCTTTCTTTTATTAATGTGTTGTATCACACTGATTGACTTGTGGATGTTGAACCAACCCTGCAGCCCTGGAATAAATCCCACTTGATCGTGGTGAATAATCCTTTTAATGTACTATTGAATCCTATTGGCTAGTATTTTGGTGAGAATTTTTGCATCTGTGTTCATCAAGGATATTGGTCTATAGTTCTCTTTTTTGGTGGGATCTTTGTCTGGTTTTGGGATCAAGGTGATGCTGGCCTCATAAAATGAGTTGGAAGTTTTCCTTCCATTTCTATTTTTTGGAACAGTTTCAGGAAAATAGGAATGAGTTCTTCTTTAAATGTTTGGTAGAATTCCCCTGGGAAGCCATCTGGCCCTGGGCTTTTGTTTGTTTGGAGATTTTTGATGACTGTTTCAATCTCCTTACTGGTTATGGGCCTGTTCAGGTTTTCTATTTCTTCCTGGTTCAGTTTGGTAGTTTATATATCTCTATGAATGCATCCATTTCTTCCAGATTGTCAAATTTGTTGGTGTAGAGTTGCTCATAGTATGTTTTTATAATTGTCTGTATTGCTTTGGTGTTAGTTGTGATCTCTCCTCTTTCATTCGTGATTTTATTTATTTGGGTCCTTTCTCTTTTCTTTTTGATATGTCTGGCCAGGGGTTTATCAATCTTATTGATTCTTTCAAAGAACAAGCTCCTAGTTCCATTGAATTGTTCTATTGTTTTTTTGGTTTCTATTTCATTGATTTCTGCTCTGATTTTTGTGATTTCTCTTCTCCTGCTGGGTTTAGGGTTTCTTTCTTATTCTTTCTCCAGCTCCTTTAGGTGTAGGGTTAGGTTGTGTACTTGAGACCTTTCTTGTTTCTTGAGAAAGTCTTGTACCACTATATATTTTCCTCTCTGGACTGCCTTTGCTGTGTCCCACAGAATTTGAACTGGTGTGTTTTCATTCTCATTTGTTTCCATGAATTTTTTCAATTCTTCTTTAATTTCCTGGTTGACCCATTCATTCTTTAGAAGGATGCTGCTTAGTCTCCATGTATTTGGGTTCTTTCCAGATTTCCTCTTGTGATTGAGTTCTAGCCTCAGAGCATTGTGGTCTGAAAATATGCAGGGAATGATCCCAAACTTTTGATACCAGTTGAGACGTGATTTAGGACCCAGGATGTGATCTGTTCTGGAGAATGTTCCATGTGCACTAGAGAAGAATGTGCATTCTGTTGCTTTGGGATGAAATGTTCTGAATATATCTGTGATGTCCATCTGGTCCAGTGTGTCATTGAAGGCCTTTATTTCCTTGTTGCTCTTTTGCTTGGATCCATTTCAGTGAGGGGAGTGTTCAAGTCCCCTACTATTATTGTATTATTATTGTTGTGTTTCTTTGATTTTGTTATTAATTGGTTGATATCATTGGCTGCTCCCACGTTAGGGGCATAGATATTTAAAATTGTTAGATCTTCTTTTTGGACAGACCCTTTGAGTATGATATAGTGTCCTTCCTCATCGCTTATTATAGTCTTTGGCATAAAATCTAATTGATATGATATAAGGATTGCCACCCCAGCTTTCTTCTCATGCCCATTAGCATGGTAAATTGTTTTCCACACCCTCACTTTAAATCTGGAGGTGTCTTGGGGTCTAAAAACTGTTTCTTGTAGACAACATATTGATGGGTTTTATTTTTTTATCCATTCTGATACCCTGTGTCTTTTGATTGAGTCATTTAGCCCATTTACATTCAGGGTAACTATTGAGAGATATGAATTTAGTGCTACTGTATTGCCTGTAAGGTGACTGTTACTGTATATTGTCTCTGTTCCTTTCTGATCTACTACTTTTAGGCTCTCTCTTTGCTTAGAGGACCCCTTTCAATATTTCCTGTAGAGCTGGTTTGGTGTTTGCAAATTTTTTCAGTTTTTGTTTGTCCTGGAAGCTTTTTATCTCTCCTTCTATTTTCAATGATAGTCTAGCTGGATATAGTATTCTTGGCTGCATGTTTTTCTCGTTTAGTGCTCTGAATATATCATGCCCACTCTTTCTGGCCTGCCAGGTCTCTATGGATAAGTCTGCTGCCAATCTAATATTTTTACCATTGTATGTTACAGACTTCTTTTCCCGGGCTGCTTTCAGGATTTTCTCTTTGTCACTAAGACTTGTAAATTTTACTGTTAGGTGCGGCGCCTGGGTGGCTCAGTGGGTTAAAGCTTCTGTCTTCGGCTTGGGTCTTGATTCCAGGGTCCTGGGATCAAGCCCCACATCGGACTCTCTGCTTGGCGGGGAGCCTGTTTTCCCTTCTCTCTCTGTCTGCCTCTCTGCCTGCTTGTGATTTCTGTCTGTCAAATAAATAAAATCTTAAAAAAAATTTTTTTTACTACTAGGTGATGGGGTGTGGACCTATTCTTGTTGACTTTGAGGGGGGTTCTCTGCACCTCCTGGATTTTGATGCTTGTTCCCTTTGCCATATTAGGAAAATTCTCTCCAATAATTCTCTCCAATAGACCTTCTTCTCCCCTCTCTCTTTCTTCTTCTTCTGGAATCCCAATTATTCTAATGTTGTTTCGTCTTATGGTGTCACTTATCTCTCGAATTCTCCCCTCGTGGTCCAGTAGCTGTTTGTCCCTCTTTTGCTCAGCTTCTTTATTCTCTGTCATTTGGTCTTCTATATCACTAATTCTTTCTTCTGCCTCATTTATTCTAGCATTGAGAGCCTCCATTTTTGATTGCACCTCATTAATAGCTTTTTTGATTTCAACTTGGTTAGATTTTAGTTCTTTTATTTCTCCAGAAAGGGCTTTTATCTCTCCAGAGAGGGTTTCTCTAATATCTTCCGTGCCTTTTTCAAGCCTGGCTAGAACTTTCAGAATCATCATTCTGAACTCTAGATCTGACATATTACCAATGTCTCTATTGATTAGGTCCCTAACCTTTGGTACTGCCTCTTGGTTTTTGTTTGTTTGTTTGTTTGTTTTTTAAGATTTTATTTATCTGACAGAGAGAGATCACAAGTAGGCAGAGAGGCAGGCAGAGAGAGAGGAAAGGAAGCAGGCTCCCCGCTGAGCAGAGAGCCCGATGCGGGGCTTGATCCCAGAACCTTGGGATCATGACCTGAGACAAAGGCAGAGGCTTCAAACCACTGAGCTACCCAGGCACCCCTCTTGTTCTTTTTTTTGTGGTGAATTTTTCTGACTTGTCATTTTGTCCAGATACGAGTATATGAAGGAGCAAGTAAAATACTAAAAGGGTATCAAAGACCCCAGAAAAATGCGCTTTAACCAAATCAGAAGAGACCCCAAATCATGGGGGGAGAAAGGGGATAAAAAGAGGTTCAGAAAAAAATTAAAAAGAAAACAAATAAAGGAAAAATATAAAAAAGAAAGAAAAAATATATATATTAGATATACTAGTTTAAAAACGTTAAAAAAGAAAAGGGTAAAAGTTTAAAAAAGTTTAGCAGAAGAAGAAAAGAGAAAAAAAAATTGAAAAAAAAATTAACCACAAGACTAAAGAATCATGGGGAGAAAGCCATGAGTTCCGTGCTTTGCTTTCTCTTCCTCTGTAATTCCGCTGCTCTCCTAGGTATTGAACCTGCTTTCATTGATAGATGAACTTTGTCGTGGCTGGATTTTTTGTTGATCTTCTGGGGGACAGGCCTGTTGTAGTGACTCTGAAGTGTCTTTGCCCGAGGCAGAATTGTACAGCCCTTACCAGGGGCTGGACTGAGTAATCCGCTCGGGTTCGCTTTTGGGAGCTTTTGTTCCCTGAATGCTTTCCATAGAGTTCCAGAGGATGGGAATGAAAATGGCAGCCTCCCAGTCTCCGACCCTGAGGAGCCGAGAGCCGGGGGCCCCACTCCTTAGTGCGCCCCCAGAGAACACCGCCCAATCACTCCCGTATCCCCGGCCTCCAGCCACGCTCCAAGCTCACCCAGCCTGCGGCCAGTTCAAGGTAACCCTGAGCTGAGACCTCAGTCCTCGGCTCCGTCTCTGTAGCCGGCTTCCCCGTTCTAATACCTGTGAGCTCTGCGACACTCCGACACCCCCCATCCTTCTGTGACACTGCGGGACCTGGGGCCACGCTGACCCTGCGTGGGCTTCACCCTGGTTTAGCCTCTGGAGCAACGTCCCTCAGTGGAACAGACTTTTAAAAGTCCTGATTTTGTGCTCCGTTGCTCCGCCGCTTGCCGGGAGCCGACCCCTCCTCCCGCAGTCTCTCTTCCTGTCGTTTGGATTCACTTCTCCGCCAGTCCTACCTTTCAGAAAGTGGTTGATTTTCTGTTTCTAGAATTGCTGTTCTTCTTCTCTTCGATCTCCTGTTGGATTTGTAGGTGTTTGCAATGTTTAGATAAGCTATCTAGCTGATCTTCTGCTACCTGATGTAGTCTCAGCCTGCAACTTCTCTGCCATCTTTTTTTTTTTTTTTTTTTTTCTTCTCTGCCATCTTGACTCCTCCCATCTATGGACTTTAATTTCTAAAGCAATTCTTTAACTAGTTTTTTCACAGATACTTTTTGGGGAGGTGGAATAAGTCACAACTGGAAAGGTTTGGGTCCTGGTTATAGCCTTGTGACCATTAAATAAATAGACTTTTCCCTTACATATCTGTTTAACTTAACAGTAATGGAATTATTTCTTCTAGAAGTTAAATGCTTGTGACAAATTGTCCATTTTCTTTATCACTCATTCTTATTAGTGAATAAACAGTGCATTTTGTTCTTGATCTTGTATTTCTTCTATTAAGCAAGTCAACATGGAATGATGATTCAGAGAAAGGACTCTGGATCAAAAAGGTCTGGCTCCAATTCTTGACTTAAGAACTTTTCAATTGTATAATTCTTAGGAAATTAATTAATGTCTCTGTGTTTTCGTTTTCTTATCTTTAAACTGAGACACATAATAGTATGTAACACATATTGTATGAGCATTGTTTTATTGAATAAGTTATATGCATACTTAGAATAAAATGAATGCTAAATAAGTTATATGCACTTAGACATGTAGAGATTACTTTATGCATATATATATATATATATATATATACACACACATTATTAGTCTTTTTAATTTATTCCACTTTATCAATTTCTTTGGTTCTGCCTCAGTCCAATCTCTGTCACTTCTATTTCAGTTATTAAAACAGCTTCCTACCTCTTTTCCTCTAATCTTTACTTGCCTCTAGTTCGTACACACTGTTGCCAGCATGACTTTTCAGAATCTACCACCGTAGCATTCTGAGCATAGTAGACCCTTCATAAATGTTTGTTAGGAGTGATGTAATCATTTAAAGTGTGTGTTTTCTTGTACTGTAGTAAAACTTGTGAAGTATGAGATAAACCTGTTGATAAAAGCAACTTGTCTGGAAGGAACAAATTAAACAATAAGCATTAACAGAATCTAGATCCTGGAGTGGGGGTGGGAAGATGGCACTTGCAGAAGAAATCAAACATTACCTAACCTTTGGTGTGTGCTAGAGAAGAACAACAAAAAACACATAAGCAATTCAGAAATACTATAATCAATTAAGAAGTACAATTATAACTATATACTTCTTTCCCAAATATCCCTAATTATGGTATCTGCTTCTTTTTTTTTTTTAAAGATTTTATTTATTTATTTGACAGAGAGAGATCACAAGTAGATAGAGAGGCAGGCAGAGAGAGAGAGGGAAGCAGGCTCCCTGCTGAGCAGAGAGCCTGATGCGGGACTCGATCCCAGGACCCCGAGATCATGACCTGAG
Organism: Meles meles; assembly: GCF_922984935.1. NCBI lineage: Eukaryota > Metazoa > Chordata > Mammalia > Carnivora > Mustelidae > Meles > Meles meles. Next base: position 126,000,101 of record NC_060066.1, read on the forward strand.
CCGAAGGCAGCGGCTTAACCCACTGAGCCACCCAGGCGCCCTGGTATCTGCTTCTTAACTCAGTTTTTAACTAATCTTTATTTCTTTCTTTTAGGCTGGATCCAGAACTGTGTGTTGCCATTCTAATTTAGTATTATATGTCAAGGATATTCATAAACCTTTAAATAGTTTTGGAAACTATGATTACCTTCATAATTTATGATTATGATGCCTTCATAATATATATGATATTTCTATACAACCAATTTACATAAATGTTGGGAAGAAATAATACCACAGACTAAGAAATTAGAAACAGGACCTTGTTCTTTTTAAGAAGTGAATTGTGAAAATGAAGGAGAGAAGTATTCACTAGTCAGCAATACCCTAGTACCTTCCCACGTTATATTGACTTTTTTTGTGTAAATAAATACAATCATTGACTCCTGTTCAGATTAGTCTTGAGGTCAGAAGGGTAGTAAGAGCCTTGTTACCTGAGATAGGAGAAATAAAACAGCACATATTCAACTGGGAAAGAAAGAGTTTTGTAGTCATAGAGTAATTAAAAGCTACTTAAATGTGGTGTTCCTACAACATAAGTCACATGAGTTGTGCAGTAAATAATTCAAATCTATACTTGGCTTAGTGTGTTACAGTATTTAAATAGAGAAGCAAATATAAAAATCTACACTGGTTGAGATTTAACACACACTGAAGTTCTATTTCACATGGTGACTGATTCCTTCATCTTAATTATTCTTATATTGTTGGACAATTAAGTTATGTAAATTTTTTTGATGTTTTCAAAACTACTATATCAACATCTTTTTAACTGAGATTTTAGCTGAATTACTGTTACTTTACTCATAAACAACTAGTAGTAAAAGAACTAAAGGGGTAATTGAATTGTGTTATGGCTTTTGGTAGTATAGACAAATTACCATTAGAAAGATCTTTTTGACAGAAACATAGATCAATAGAACAGAATAGACAGCCCAGAAATAGACCCTTAACTCTATGGTCAACTAATATTCAACAAAGCAGGAAATGATGTCTAGTGGGGAAAAAAAAAAGTCTCTTCAACAAATGGTGTTGGGGAAATTCTGCTACACACAGAAAAATGAAACTGGACCATTTTCTTATACCACACACAAAAATAGACTCAAAATGGATGAAAGACTTAAATGTAAGACAGGAATTCATCAAAATCCTTTAGGAGAAATCAGGCAGAAACCTCTTTGACCTCAGCTGCAGCAATTTCTTCTAGAAACATCACCAAAAGCAAAGGAAGCAAGGGCAAAAATGAATTATTGGGACTTCATCAAGATCGAAAGCTTTTGCACAGCAAAGGAAACAGTCAACAAAACCAAAAGACAACCAATAGAATGGGAGAAGATATTTGCAAATGGCATATCAGATAAAGGGTTACTATCCAAAATCTATAAAGAACTTATCAAACTCAACACCCAAAGAACAAAGAATCCAATCAAGAAATGGGCAGAAGACCTGAACAGACATTTCTGCAAAGAAGACATCCAGATGGCCAATAGACACTTGAAAAAGTGCTCAACATCACTTGGCATCAGGGAAATACAAATCAAAACCACAGTGAGATATTGCCTCACACCAATCAGAATGGCTAAAATTAAGTCAGGAAACGATAGGTGTTGGCGAGAATGTGGAGAAAGAGGAACCCTCCTACAGTGTTGGTGGGAATGCAAGCTGGTGCAGCCACTCTGGAAAACAGTATGGGAGGTTCCTCAAAAACTTGAAAACAGAGCTACCCTATGACCCAGCAATTGCAGTACCAGGTATTTATTGCAAAGATAACAAATGTAGTGATCTGAAGGGGCATGTGTACCCCAATGTTTATAGCAGCAATGTTCATAATAGCCAAACTACAGAAAAATCCCAAATGTCCATCAAAAGGTGACTGGATAATGAACATGTATATGTATGCAATGGAATATTATGCAGCCAAGAAAGAAAAGAAAAAGAAATCTTGTCATTGGCAATGACATGGATGGAACTAGAGGGTATTATGTTAAGCAAAATAAGTCAATCAGAGAAAAACAATTATCAATGATATCACTGTTATGAGGATTTTGAAAAACAAGACAGAGAATCATAGGGAAAGGGAGGGAAAAATGAAACAAGATGAAACCAGAGAGGGAGACAAACCATAAGACATTCTTAATCTCAAAAAACAAACTGAAGGTTGCTGGAGTGGAGGGGTGTGAGAGGAATGGGATGGCTGGCTGATGGACATTGGGCAGAGTATGTGCTATGGTGAGTGCTGTGAATTGTGTAAGACTGATGACTCACAGACCTGTACCCCTGAAACAAATAATACATTATATATTAACAAAAAAGTTCTTTTTGTTTACATATTTTTATGTTTCACAGTTTATAATACTAGCATATGCATTATCTGTCTCACTATAACTTTGTCAATGAAATCATTTCACATTTTGCTAGGAAAAAATTATCCTATTGCTTAAATTACGCAATTCAGTTGAGAAAATATCTTTGTGTTTACAACGTGTGTTTTTGGATGTGTTTTCCTTCAAATATTTTATTCTGAGAAGTTTACAGAACTTGCAACTTTTCTGTTAAAAGTGCATACAAGTAAACAAAAATTTCCTGGAACACAAAGTCTATTATTAAATTGAGTGTATATTTAGTAAAAGTTTCAATTTATAAAAAAATATACACACACATTCATGAATAGCAGAAAAGTATAAAGGAAAGCTAACATATAAATTGCATCTGGATATTCTTTATTATTTTCCTTATGCTATTGCATATTTTCGGTATGTCCACAAAGAGTGTCTTAATTTTATAACTAGTGAGTAAATAAAAACTGTTATTTTTGTAAGGCACCCATTATACTAATAGGTTAATAATTATGTGCAAACAAACCGTACACTTTGATGAGTTTCAACAAATGCATACACTCATGAAACCATGACTATAATCAAGATAAAAATATTTTTGTCATCCCCAGAGGTTCTCTTGTGGCCCTTGCAGTCAATCCCTCTTTGACCCCTGGCTTCCAGATCTGTTTTCTATATTTAGACATACAGTTAACAAGGGACATTTATGATTATGAGGAATTGGCTCATGTGATTATCGAGGCTAAGAAGTCCCATCTGTAAGCTGAAGATCCAGAAAAGTTAGTGGTGTAATTCAGTCAGCATCTGAAGGTCTGAGAACCAGGTTAGCTGATAGTGAAAATCACAGTCAAAGGGATGAAAATGTAAGAGGTCTCCAGCTCAATCAGTAAAGCAGTAATTCAAAAACAGGTGAATTCAAGGAATTAGATGATGCCCACATTGGGGAGGGCTATTTACTTTACTAAGTCCATCAAGTCAAATGCTAATCTTGCCCAGAAACATCTACACAAACACATCCAAGATTATGTTTATTCTGGGTACCCCACAGCCAATCAAGTTGACACACAAAATTGACTAATACATTCCCCATTTTCACTGTTTTTATTTCACTAACTGTTGAAGGGTTTTCACTGTGTAGTTTATTTTTCACCTTTAGGGAGAAGTATTTTCAAATCCTACCATATTCAACCTGCTAAAAACCTCCATAAAACAGAGATGGCCTTTGCAATGTACCTAGGGATAATGTGGATAGAGTGGGAGCTTGGAAGCTGTGAACTGGTTCAACAGCAGGGACTCCTCACTAAGACTGCTGTTGCTGAAGACTAACCTCTCAGCAGCAAAGAACATAATTGAGCCCTCAACATGGTACTCTCTTCTTCAAGGAGTCTACCAGCAATAACCCTTCCAATTTTGGCATCAACAATCATCCTTACTGGAAATACACTTATTGCAGATGGCAGTATGCTTTTCCTGCATGCAGTCCCTTTGGCAGCGCTACAATCCTAGGGCTTCATAACATGTTTTATTTATTGACATGAAATAATAACATTGTCTCAAAGAAACACATTCCACAGTGAAGGAAGTATGACAACAAACAAAAAACAATAAACACATGCCCATGTGTTTACTCCAAAGGCAAACTTCCATCAGGTTGTCTGCTTCTAGATAATGCAGACAACCTGATGGAAATTTGCCTTTGGAAGGGCTGGAGCCGGCTTGGGTTGGTAAACTTTTCTCCAGGATAGTATACAGTATATTTCTTGAGCCAAAGACCAACGTATGTTGCTGTATCCCCAAATGCTAGAATAGATGGGTCTAGAAAATAGAAAGTTAATAAATTGACCTCTCCCACCATTAGTCCCAGTAACTGTCTTGTGGAATTTGCCCTTCCTATAATGCTCGACTATTGGTGTTAGATCCCAGGAACAGAATGCTTCCACAAATGGGTAAGGATTATTAAATGTAATACCGCTATAGCAATGGTAATTTTGGGCTTCTCATGCCAGTAGACTGTAGACACTGAAATAAATTACTATAATGGCAGATGTTACTGATTCTGATCATGTTGAGGGGATAGGGTTGCTGCTACAGAATGTTATCAAGGAACAACAGATTTTAAAACTACATGGAAGTCTTTTGGTACTTCCGTTCCTGATGAAAAAGAAGACAGAAAATTGCAACAATTACAGTCTGGTAAGGAAAAGAGTGAGGGTTTAGACCACTCCATAATTAGGAGTTGTGCTATATTACTAAGCAAGCCATGACCCAGCTACAGGATTTGCCCTGGGTAAAGAAAATTTAGAAAGTGTGGTGAAGGACACAGATAATGAATTGTTACCTTAGAATAAGCTAAAGCAGTGGTCAGCATAGTTTGTTTCACTAACCTGCCCATCACTCATTTTTAGAAATGATGGGTGAACACCAAAATGAAGAGGGAGTGCCAGAATGGACTTAAATAAGAAGGGGTGTGACCTACAAACCAACTGACCTGTCTCTTTGTTCTTGGAGGTCTAAAGTCATGACTTTTTGAAGTGTGAAGGAGGTCTATCCATACAACTGGCTCAGTCATTTTGCACTATATTAAGGTCAGTGCCATCCTCAGGTGAGATTTTTTTTGTTCTGATATATTGCTACTTGCTTTTTTGTGAGTCCTCCCTAAGAAGAGACATATGGACAAAACAGACACAATCTTCCAAGCAAACAGTCTGCAATTTATCTATTACATCCATATTTTCCCTGCACATTTAACATTTTCTTCAATTCTATTCAAGAAGACAATCAGAACTTACCAGTAAAAACCTCGTCCTGATATCTGGGTGTATCTACTATTTTCAGCTCATATTAAGGCAGACATAAATGAGCCTAAATAATGAGGCTAGGTCCTTCTGTTAGTGGACCTACCAACTTCCCTATGAAAAAAATCAAGTTATATTATGCCAAATTATCTAAATAAACAGAGGAAATTTTTAAAATTTATTTTTCCCCTATAATTTTGAATAACCTATTCAGGAGTGAAAATTTAGGGCATTACTGCCAATTATCAGAGTTGACAACCTCTCATTTAAGGATTTTATGAGATTTTTAAAGCATGAGATTATTTATGCATGAGAAAATGTGATTGGAAGCCAGTAGGAATTATATACAATACCTGAAAAATAATGAGAAATGCATTTATTAGTTCAGAAAACCAGTTTATGAAACTTACTGACTAAAGTGTTTTGACAGGCAGTAGAAATTATAGGTAGAGAGTTAATAGCATTTCCAAATTTAGCCAGAACACAATGGCTTTCTTTAATGTCTTGTTAATATATTCCAGCATTTTGAGACCAATGTATAGGGGAAAGAATATATATTTTATTTGAATTAGTAAGACAGTTTTGCACTAATTTAATGTCAGGAGTATATGCAACTAGCTACAATACAATATAAGGAAGATTTTCCATTAACCTACTGAACTAAAATTATCAACTTGAAAGTTTCTAATGATGAAGTTACCATAGAGTTTTAATAATAAAAAAAAAAGAAGAAAAGGAGCATTAGAAGTAAAATCACTAGCTAACTGAAAATTTATAGAAATGTTCACAAAAAAATGCATACCAACCATCTCCTTGTCGATTTTTATGCTTCTGTTTTGAGGGAATTTGTTCTTTTATCAATGATTAATCTCCTCCAAGTATCCGAATCACAGCAATTCTTGCCTTTTCAGTAATCTTTCACTATCCAGTATTACCTATTTCTGCTATATATTCTTACTCCTCTCTACAATATCCAATAAAAGAGCATTAAAATCTTTCTATGGAAAACACAGCTCTTTATAGCTACTGTTCTAGTCTCCTCCATCACAACTATTTCTATGGATCCTCTCAGTCACTACTCCAGCGACTGCAACACAGAGTTGTTCCAGTCACTTTGATGACACTGTTCTAATTCAATTCATTTCACCAAATACATATTATATGCTTATTCTCTGGCAAACATTGATTGATTAGGAGATGCAACTAAGAACAGGACACCAAAGGAAATGGAATAAGTTAAAAAATACTATAATATTACACATTTTTAAATAATGATGAAATTTTAGAGAAAAGCTATTTGCTGTCGAGTGGTGTTGCCTACCTAAGATGTAAGAGAAATACTTTGTTTATCTGCTTGTTTTGTTTTTAACAAATGATATGCTGGAATTTAAAGTCAATTATCTGAAAAAGAAACATTCCTGGAAAAGGCACAGCGTGATCAAACCTTAGGGTAAAAGAATTTGTTGTGTTCTTGGGGTGGGGAGAAAAAAAAAAAAAAGGCCAGTAGGAACTGCCTGGTGAGTAAGTAGATGAGTGCAAGAGAAGAGGCTGCAAAGGTAGTCTAGATGTTCTAGACCGGGCTCTAAATCATGAATGCTTTACAATCCATGGTAGGAAGATAGGATTTTACTAGAATTGTAAAGAAAAGTCACTGAAAAATTTTTAATAGGAAAGAGATACCTTGTGATTTTATCTTTTAAAATGAATGTAATGGGGACTCCTGGGTGGCTCAGTAGGTTAAGCGTCTGCCTTTGGCTCAGGTCATGATCTCAGGGTCCTGGGATAGACTCCCACATCCCACTTCTTGCTCAGCAGGGTGCCTGCCTCTGCCTCTTCCTGCTGTTCTCCCTGTTTGTGCTCGCTCTCTTGATCTCTCTCTCTCTCTGATAAATAAATTAAAAAATTTTAAAAAAAGATGAATGGAATGGAAGGGGTACTGGGGGCAAGGGTAGGAACAGGGACAGTGGATTGATCTAGGTAAAAGGCAATGGTAGGTTGAACTAGAGCTGGTAGGCTAAGTCAAATAAAAAGGAGCGATACAAATATATTTTGAAGGTAGAAGGGCCAGGATTTGTTAAAGGACAAGGACTTAAAAGCAGAGAAAGTTTGGATCAATGAATACACCCAGATTTCTGGATTTGATAAATGAGAATATGGTGATGAATGGGTGGTGACAATTCAGGTAATATGTGCATATGGGGGTTAGAGAGGAAAGAAGTCAAGAATTTTGACAAATGACCTCAAATAAATAAATTCAATGAGTATTTGTGAAATTTCCTTTTTTCACTTGACCTCACAGTTACTTAAGTCAGTTAATGACCCCCCTTCCAAACACATTCTTCCTTTAGAATCTCAGAAAAAGCATACTATTCTTTTTTTCCTTCCTACCTGTCAGACTGTCAACTATTGGTGTTCTTTTCAATGCAAACTTTATTTCTAAGAGTTCTACATTTTGAAGTTTCATGAGATTCTGTTCCAGAATTTTTTTTTCTTACACTATTTACTTGAATGACATAGTCTACATCCTTCTTACACAGTTTGCATGCTGACAGATCCCATATGTATAAACCTCAGACCTCTATTTTGAATCACAGCCTCATGCTTCCAACTGTCTCAATAGCCCCATTTTGATATCTCAGAGCCCTCAACATCAAGACATTGAAAAAAGACCTAATAATCTTTCTTTGCCTAAAATAAATCACTATACTTCTACCTGTTTATGTCAGAAACCTAGAAGTTATCTTTTATTTCTCTGTTTTCCAGACCATCATCCCAATAACATCAAACAGATTTATTCCAAAAACATTCTTTGCCAAACCCTATGACATGAATGGTGACATCATTAGCAAATAGAAACAACACGGGCACCTGAGTCATGGACTTTATCAACTAGTGAAGGACAATATATTAAAAAGTAATGATAGATAAGAATATTTTTACAAATTTTTATGTGAAGGGGAGGTGCTGTGCCTTTTGAAATTTTATTATGAGGTTACCTAATTTAGTTTAGAAAGATTCAGTGAAGACCTCTCTGAGGAAGTGCCTCTACTTTTATTTCCTGGTTTGTTTGTTTGTTTGATCAGCCAATATCTTTCTATACTCATTGAGCAAGTCACCATCTTCTCTTGGGTTTTTCTGTTGCACTCTAAATGTACTTTCTATATCCCTTCTTGTCTATGTTCTAGCTTATACTCAGAAAATAATTTATAGAAACATTGAAAATCCCCACAAATATAAAATGTTAAAGTCTGATATTTGATTGTGTATATCTTCCCTGACCTCTCAAATTATATACTATCCTTGCCTAAAATATATGGGCTCAGGCCCCTGGACTTTATTTTTTTACAATCAACACAATTGTAATTCAATCATTATTTATGTAATTTTAGGTTAGTGTCCATAAGATCTGATACATCATAAACGCAAATAAGGCAGGAAATGTAATTGTTATTTGTATCTCCTGTGTTTGGAATACTAGCCAGCTATACCAATGACCTCAATAAACAATTATAAAATGAGTGAATGTTTCACATTTAGAGTAATCTACAACTGGATCAGCTTCAGTACAGTGATAAAATATGTACAAATTGATTATAACGCAATCAATATATTTAACAAAAATCATTAGTTTCTCCATTTAAATAAACACAACGGTAATAATTTGGTACTATGTAATTCATTACTGGAAGATCCCTAATGTGAGACAAAGTGTAAATCAGTTATTCTTTAACTTAGTCTAATTAAATTCTGTAAAAACTACTAACTAAAATTTCAAATCAGTATTTGACAGTTAATAATGGGTGCTATTTTCACATTAATATTCAAAATTTTTTTTTTTTTGGTAGTCTAGGTTGCTCTAGATTATCTAGGTTGCTCTAGTTTTGTTATGATGAAAATTGTTTCATAGCCAAGAAAGTGAGTTGATGAAATCTAGTAACTATTACTTTTAGGTACTGGAAAAGACTAATGTTCATCCGTCAGTTTACATGAGGTTCATTCTTTCTTTTAGATATTGACTTGAATATATTATAGATAATTTATTCAGCATTTTTACAACATATCTCTTGTAATACACAGTAACATTCTGAAGGCTAGGTATATATGTGTTGACCCTTGATGTGAAAGGAATCCTAAAAATTCTCATGAAATGCAAAAAGATAAGTTATTAATGAAATAATATAAAGAAGTACTTTGTCTAAATAGTCTAAATTCTACCATAATTTAGCCTGCTTTCTTATTAGGTTTTCTGTCAGAAAATATAACTTTTAACATAAAAAATTGGAGCTATGTAATATAGTAATTCCTAGCGCTATTTCATGGATTAATTCTAGTTTGGGTTATATGAAAATCATTTGAGGAACTTTATAAAAATATATATTAACATGCCTCACTCCTACAAATTCTAATTAACAGGATAGGAAGAGAACCAACATCTCTCTTTTTTTTAATTTTAGCATAAAGCTCCCAAAGGGATTCTCAAGGGCATTCAGTTCATCCAGGTTTGAGAATCAATAATGCCATTTGGAGGTCACAAAGTGGCTGCTGGTGGGCTGAAACTAACTCACAGAAATGACTTCTTTGGCCTATGGAGTGTTTGCAAATTTGTAAATTAACATAAAATATTCACATTTGTAGTGTCCTTTGAAAAAAAAGAAAAATCTGACAAAGGAGCACCTACAGGGGCACCTGGGTGACTCAGTGGGTTAAGCCTCTGCCTTCAACTCAGGTCATGATCTCAGGGTCCTGGGATTGAGCCCCGCATTGGGCTCTCTGCCCAGCGGGGAGTCTGCTTCTCCCTCTCTCTCTGCCTGCCTTTCTGCCTTCTTGTGATCTCTTTCTCTGTCAAATAAATAAATAAAATCTAATAAAAATTTAAAAAAAGAGAACCTACATTATTGAATAACTGCAATGTACTAACTACAGCAGTTAGCAGCTGCCTCCTTCATGTATTTGTTCCTTTATTTGCTTATTCAAACTAATATTTATTTATAGCCTGTTCTGCATAATATTCCTGTCGTTGCTCAGGAAATTAAAATGAATAAAATTGAAAAAATGCCACAACTACAGGAACCTCAGTCTTACAGGAAAACAAAAAATAAATGCATGACCTTGGTTCAAGGTTGTCTCAAGGGGATTGTCCCTATCAGTCAGTCACCTATCTTATGTCTCCAAAATACTATAAGCCAAGCATCTTCTTGTCATTTACCACCAAATTTGCACATCTATATATTTTTTAAGGTAAAGACAATTTCTCTCTTCCATTTTTATTTTGTATTTACTTATTTATTTTTTAGGTAGCCTCATGCCCAGTGTGGAGCCCATCATATAGATGGAATTCACAACCCTGAGATCAAGACCTGAGCTGGAGATCAAGAGTCAGATGCTTAACCGATTGAGTCACCCAGGCACCCCTATTTTATTTTTATATTAGAGCAGGGATAGTTTCTATGAGGAAAAACAAAACAAAAACAAAATGATCAGTGGCTTAACCCAAAACAATCTGATTTCACTCTCTCTCTCTCTTTTTTTTTTTTTTTTTAAGAGAGAGAGTATGTGTGCAAGCAGAGGGTTGGGGGGAGGGTATGGTTGTGGACCAGAGGAGGAGGGAGAGAAAGAATCCCAAGCAGGCTCCACGCTCTCACACAGAGCCCAACGCAGGGCTCCATCTCACAACCCTGAGATCATGACCTGAGCCGAAATCAAGAGTCAAGGCTTAATCCATGAGCCACCCAAGGGCCCCTGATTTCTCTTTTATGTTACTGTTCAGTGTGCGTGTTCTAAAGGGTGGGATTTGGGAACTCGTTCTCTTTCATCTTATGGCTTTTAGATCCCCTGAGACTTCAAAATTATCTGTGAGCACTTAGTGAAGGGAAAAGAAAGGATGTGCCTAGTATATGCATTTCATAAATCTGAAACTATGTAATTCCATGACCTAGAAGTGATCCACACCATTTCTCCTGACATTCCTTTGGTAATAACAAGAACTACCTGCCACCTAGATGCAAGGAAGGCTGGGAACTGAAGTCCCCACTTGGTACCTCCTTCAGTTCTATAGTATGTGAAAGAGAGTAAGTGTATTCACCGGATATATAGCTTGTCTTTGTCAAACCCTCCAAATTTATAAAACGGAATATGCACCTAGAGGGCTGCATAGTTCAAGAAAACTAGTGAGAACATTTTTCTTTTATTTTCTTTTGTTCAGTATGCAAATTAAGAGAGGATACATAGAGAGCAGCAACTTGCCAATGTCATATATCTTGTTATATTCTTGGCACCTATAGGCAATTGGATTTGACTTCTGATCTAGTCCAAACCTTGATTTTTGGGAGAGACAAATGATCATAGAAGGGAATAAGATTTTCCTAAGGCCATAAAATGAATTGACAGCAGAACCAGGAAAAGATGTGAAATAAGTATTAACTACGAATCCTATTTCTATTACACTTTTATTCCTCTCTAACATTATATAACTATATAAAATATGTAGAAAGCTGTGTACGAGTCTATACATATAGTCTTTTTCTACTTCTATGTTAACAGGTATTTATTTATTTTTATCTTTACAGTATTTCTCTTTCTTCTGGTAGGAGCACTTCCTTTGTGAATCTTCATCTCCTATTTTCCATGATTATTTTGGAGCAGCAACTGTTGTACTATTACGGTCATAGGGCTGATCACATGACACAAGCCTATTAAATCATAGTATACTTTCATAGAAAGAAACTTGGCCCATGAATGTACAATTTATATAAATGGACTCTGCAGAGATCTTCTTTAGGAATAGAGTGGAATAAGAGGAGGAGGATGATGGTAAAGAATTTGATATGAACCCTGTACCTCATTTTCTATAATGTTTAGGAGGTAAACAAATCTCTCCTCTCCAAATAATCCTTTGTCTGACATGTGTTCATCCTCTGAAACCAGAAAGCTGAGGCATTAAGAAAATGGAACAAACATAATGGACCTGAAAGAGGTCATATAGATGGGAGCAGGAGAGAGGGCATACTTACATTTGTGTGGTTAATGTGAAAACTTTGCAGGAGTTTCCTGAAAGTCACTGCTAAAGATGACTAGACTATAAGCTATCTTCCTCTGCTGCCCACAATTTCAGCTCAAGAAAAAGTTTTCTGGAGATAGGGACTCCAGATGCATGAGACTGTGGGGTAAACCATAGAGAAATGGGAAAAAAAAGAAGTTAAACCTGATGCAAATCCCTCAAAATAGAGAATTATTTAAAAATATGGCACTCACAAGAAAGTCAGCATTCAGATGCATGCCACATGGAGGAAAATGATAGGCCATATGGGTTAGAAACAAAAGCAAATACCAACAAGAAGCAAGAACATCCCAAGTATATGATGCTGTTCACAGAGAGGGCTTAAGATAAACCAAGCAAAGAGCAGATAGCAATCAAAATGGGTAATGTGAGAAGAAAGGGTGTTTTCCCTCTCTCTCTCTCCTCTGTCCCAGTACTAGAAAAGATACTAATGGTCTTGAGGAACCCACATGATGCCCAGTAAATTCCTTCAGGATGCGGAAGCAGGAAGTTTAATCATTGGTCTAATAGGAATGGTACTTTGAAGGGTTGTGGTTTTGAGTTTCTCAGTTAATGAGTGAGGGTTTTACTCAGTGATAGACTATTTTTGTACACAACAGATTGGGTGTGAAACTGACCAATTCACCCTTACACTTCTCCTTTTGTTTTTAGAGCAAGCCTGACTTTTCTCAGATAGAACATCTTATTTTTCTCCACATTTTATGGAAAGTATAGCACTTCAATATTTGACTCCCCAGCACTTTCTACTCATTTCACCAGATCTTCTGAGGCATTTGTAATTGAGAGATCTTGGGAGTTGGGTGATTTGTCTCCTTCTCAGAATAATGAGTTTTGGGGGAAGGAGAGAGGGATGCATAACCTGAGGAAGGGGACTGTGTTCGGTAAGGGCATGTCATTGCTATTTCTAATATTTCCATACTGTTTTTTTGTCTGGCCTATTCTGCTGGCCTTTTACATCACTGATGGCAACTTTCTCTAAAGGGACACATTGTTTTTACCTCCAGTGTAAAACTCTTTTAGGGTCATGAATCAATGAGTAGGATGTGTACATATCTGAGACCTAATTTTAGAAAGAGGCTGGCTAGTTGTTGACCAAACTCATTTCCCTTTCTCTTGGGCTAAAACTTGATTTTCATTCACCATTGCATATAGGTATATATGTGTCTAGGGTTTTGACAATGGAATGTGGGTGGAAATACAATGGGTAGAAGTCTGGGACTCAAAAAGCCTCCTACACAAGTTTCTATTTTCTTTAGAGGAATTAGAGGAAAAGGCACTGGATTAGGCATCCACCAGAGAATTCAACAGACCTAGAAGCTGGCACAAGCACAAGATAGAAAAGCCTGAGTTGCTGCCTCCCTTAAGGAAGGCTATTGGCCAAAGAGCCACACTGAGAGAGAGAGACAATGTGGAAAGCCACTGAGAAATTTGTTTGTTTCAGCAGTTCTCTACCCTAATCACAAATGATATATATTTCTCCACCCAATACTCCTGGGCACTATTAAAAAAATCGAGATATTTTATGGGTATTTGATTTTAATCCTTAGGCAAGTCAAGGACATGTAGGACTTATTTCCAAACTTGTTATGACCTGCATTATTGGTTTGTTATGAGTCTACTCAGCACCACACGGGGGCAGAGTTGCCTAATCCCATCAATCTGCCAAAAAACCCTTCATTTATGACCCATTCAAGACATAGGCGCCCCTCTATCTGAATTCTTGTTCCTCAACTTCAAATATGTAGTAGATTGGTATAAAATTTTTTAGATAAATAGAAAATAAATATATTTTCAGCTGCAAGCATCCCCAATTTCTGCTATTTGCTATCCAAAACTCAGGAACAAAATAGATTCATATAGTAAGTGTAGATTTTATAGCTCTATTTTGTACTTTATAGAAATGCATACATTTATCATAGTATATATTAATATAATCATACAGAGAATATTGTTGCAGAAGTACACATACACACATGTATATGCATATACTTATATGACATAGGTATTTACAGTCAATAACTATGTGCCTAAAGGACACCATTATTAACAATCATATTTCACCAACTTCTGACTACATTGTATTCAAGCCGGTTTTAAATTACCTATATTTATACAAGTATGTAATACATGCTTTAAAGATTTAGAACGTCTAGGACTCCCTCATCTTTAATAGGAGTCTTTCAAAAAAGTGTTGATTGAAGTTATGATTTGTATAAAACTACTACTTTATGTGTTTGTACCTTTACAAGTCCCTGAGCAAATTTGCCATTAGATCAATGTCTAGAACTGTAATATGCCCCAAAAGAAATTATGATTTACCTAGACCTAGTTGTAAACTAAGAGTTTTAGTTGACCAGGTGGCTATATGGAGGTAAGTGTAAAAGTCAGGAGGAGGGGAGAAAAGAGAGAAGTAGAAGTAGAAGGAAGAAGAGAAAGAGGAGGAAATGGGAAGGAGGACAAAAGGAGAGAAAATTTCACAAAGGGAAAAGATAACACATGGTTTCCCCAACAGTGCTTGAATACAGCATGAAGAAAGTATAATGGGGAAAAAAATACAACAAGATATTAATAAATGTTTTCTTTTCCAACTTCCTTATCTTCCCCCTTATTAATCAAAACAAGTTTTTGCTTCCACAATCTGCATTATTAATGCAGAAATGCAAAGACAGAAGAATACCAATGTTCCGTCTTTACCTTTCAAAATAATTTCTTTCATTTCATTTCTACGATAATAATTTGAGTGTCTGAGATTTTGCTTATTCCCCCACCCCCACCCTACATGATCTTGTAAAGATCAAGGCTTGAAGAAGCAGACCAAGATTAGGGAGATGGATATAGATTCATTCAAGTATTATGCACACACACACACACACACACACATACACATATACACACACACATATTTCTTGGTATTTTTCCTACTGGTTTATATTCCAGTTTACATTGATTAGCTTCTTGCTACTTACTCTTTTATAGCAAATGTGACATTCATGTTATTTCTGGGAAACTAATCAATACCTTTTTCTCCCTGTAGCACAATTCTGCTTTACTGAATTAAAATCTAGAACAAATTATTTTGAACTTCTTCTGCTTAATACATGTAAATTAGTAAGATTTCACTAGAAGGAATACATATATTTTGGCTTTCTTAATCTATAGTTGGATATCTTTCTATTTAGAATATATTAATTGGTAACAATATTAGAGATTTGTTCTTCTAACAAAAATTTGAGGGAAAATAACTAGATATGATGTAATATTTTATTTTCTGTATTTTTCTTCAAATGCTTCTGGATAAATTAATAAAACTTATTAAAATGTTCTGTCATCTTTTGTCTTGTTTGTTATTTGTTTTTAAATGCAAAAAACATGTAGACCTCAAGTAAATGACTATTTTTATTTGAGGACATTAAAAATGTTCTAACCAGATTTGATTACTTGAAAAACAAATTTTTCGAACCAATGCCAAAGTTTTGCTTTTATTTAAAAGAAAATGAAATTTAAAGAATGAGTGAAAAGTAATATGGCTTATAATATTGCCTTAGCCACAAAAAAGATTACCATTCTGAAATATTTTGTTTTGCATAAAAAATAGTCATGTCCAATGTATAAAATAATGTAGAAGGATTAACCTGCCTGACCAAAGTCACATGGTATCAAATAATTTTATAAATACATATTTCTCTTTTTTCCTACAACAATTTAAAAGAAATGAGATTACTTTGGTCTGTGAATTCAATTGAGTTATAAACTCAAGACCACATTTTCTCCTTGAGAGTGGATTTCCTTGGTACTTGGTTCTATCCTCTGGATTTCTAACCCCGCCTTCTGAGTCAAACTTCTTTTTCCATAAGAAATAGTCCATGTTTGCGCGTGAGTGGCTTCTTCCTCAATCTCCCTCCTCTTTGTAAAAGACCGGGGCTCACTGGGATGTAAGTTTGTTTTGTTTTTCAACTGTTTCCAGCCTTTTCAATTCATGCTATGAAGTTTTCGTGTTTGAAAACATTTGGAATTTCCTCTTAAGCATTTTGGGGTTAACTCTATTAGAAATCTATACCCCAAAATCTCTTTGAGATAAGTCCCCTTCCTCTTCAGGCTGTGAGTCAGGTGCCATAGGACAATGCCCTTAGATCTTTCTGAGATGGTAACAAAGAACCTTATCTGTATATTGGACTTGATCTTGACTGATTTAATTTTTACTGGTAGCATCCTAGGTTTGATCTTTGAGATCCTCAGATCCTTTGAGAATCTTTTGTTAGCTGCAGAAGGGAATGAAAAACATTCTTATCCCCCAGCCCAGAAAGTTCTGGTTTGAAAAATGTTCCTCCAGATTCTGCTTGAAAACTGAGCGGTTTCTTCTTTAATTCATCTCTCTCTAAACTTGCTTTTATCTGTTTGGTAAAGGAAGCCTTTCAAAACTCTTCCTGCTAATCTTCTTAGCCAGATATGCCAGTTTGCTATGTACATTTACTGTCTTTCACATCACTGCAGATGACAGTTGTTATACTTTCTACCACTATCTACCACTCTAGTGCATTTTCTCTAGTGTGTAATAAAAATTCTTTACTGAACTTCCAGCTTTCACCAATGTCTTTATATCTTTTTTTTAAGATTTTATTTATTTATTTGACAGACAGAGATCACAAGTAGGCAGAGAGGCAGGCAGAGAGAGAGGAAGGGAAGCAGGCTCCCCACTGAGCAGAGAGCCCGATGCGGGGCTCGATCCCAGGACCCTGGGATCATGACCTGAGCCTAAGGCAGAGGTTTTAACCCACTGAGCCACCCAGGCGCCCCCTCAATGTCTTTATATCTTATATCCATACCACCCATCCTCCTTCTATGTCCATGGTCCTTCTATGTCTATGGACCCAGTACCAACATCATAGGTTTTGTTTTGTTTTCAGCACCACCCAACTTCTAGACACCAATCTACTTCTGCATAACAAACCATTCTAAAACTTAGAGGCTTGAAACAGCAAGGTTCACTTATTTGCTCATGGATTCTGCTGGGTAATACAATTCCAAGATGGTTCAGTTGTTTGGTAAGAGGGTTCACAATTGACCAGAAGCTCAGTCCTGGATCAAAGTCTTGATTCTCCTTCATGTGGCTTTTTCCTATGGCTAAGTTAGGTTTTTCACAGTATGGTAGCTGAATTCCAAGGGGGAGAATCCAGAGTACATGCCAAGAGAACAAGCCCCTGTATGAAAGTGCTTCTCAAGTCTTCACTTGCATCAAGTTTGTTAATGTCCCATTATCCAAAGCAATTCATGTGAACCAACCCAAATTCAATATTGGAGATTATTACACAAGGTCATAAAGATGTAGTTTCCTGAAATGGGAGGGACCATGCCAAAAATAATTTTTAGGTATCTACAAATAACCAAGATTATTTTAGCATAACAGTATTCATTGCTTTAACCAAGACTATTTTAAAAAGTAAATTTCCCCCTTCCTTTCCAACCACCTGCAATGTTTTTTCTCTTTGGGAAACTTGGCAACTGCCTCAAATTATGCATGTATCTCCCATCCAATTAGCCATCAATACTGTTGACTGTATCTCAGAAATGTTTCAGAACTCTGCCCTGTCCTGCAATTTTATATTTTTCAGTGCAATAATTTTTGAAACAATTCTTTCCTTTAGGTAAAAACTCCATATATTTATAAGCCTATTGGCTTTTAAGTTATTGCTTATCCTCTTTTTTTTTTTTTACTTTTTACTTGTTAGATAAGTTTCTCAGTATGATCTGATTTTTTTTAAACCTCTGTGAACCTCTGTGAATATGTAAAATGAACATATTCATTTTAAGAAATGCTTCATGCGATCCACATGAACACGGAAACTTGAGGGCTGCTCTTTCAGACCATTTCAGGATTTTTTTGCTTTTTGTGCATGTTTCCTCTGCCTAAAATGAGCTTAGCCCATTTTATTTCTGTCAATTTTTAGATGCAATGTAAAATACATCATTATAAATGTTGCCTGATTCTTACGATATTTTTAGCTCGTACTTCCATGCAGCACTTCATATATTTTTGTTGACTAATACATCAACTGAATGATTTCCATGTACATTAAGTAATTAAAATTCATTCATTATGTGAATTTAAAGTGCTTTGGACTCTTATTAATTCAAAGAAATCTTAGTGCACATCATGTACCAGGTGTCTGAGGTACAGGAGTGCACAAGATAAAACTCATTCTTACAGGGCAGTAAGCAAATGTGCAAGTAAAATGTTCAATGAAGACGATAACTTCAGAAGGTAATAAGTACTAATGCTGTGATGGCAATAATATAGAGTCAGGTTATCAAGAGATAAATGAGAGGGGGCATGGTAGTTACCTCATTCAAAGTGGTCAAAGGAGGCTCCTTGGAAAAGAAAATATTTGAGCTATGAAAGACATAAAAGGTCCCTTGAAAAGAAGTACCAATCCTAAAAATCTGAAATCACAACAGTCTCCCAGTAATTTTAACACATTTAGTTTTTTCCCAGCAGTAAGAGATAAATATTTAAAACCTTAGAATATTGAATATTATTTTTTAAAGATTTTATTTATTTATTAGACAGAGAGAGATCACAAATAGGCAGAGAGGCAGGCAGAGAGAGAGAGAGGAGGAAGCAGGCTCCCTGCCAAGCAGAGAGCCTGATGCAGGACTCGATCTCAGGACCCTGAGATCATGATCTGAGCCAAAGGCAGAGGCTTAACCCACTGAGCCACCCAGATGCCCCTAGAATATTGAATGTTATTAAAGTTATCAAGAGTTGAACTTTTTTTTTTACCTACTAGATTAGTAATATCCTAAACTGTTGAGATACTAATTTATTTTTTATTTTGCTTTTCAATGGAAGGGAGAAACATTTATGAGTGGTTGATAATCTTAAAGTACTGCCTATCTGAGACCCCTTCTCTACTTCTTCACCAAAGGAAATCCTATTTTGTTGGAAGCACAGTTTCTCCACACTTAAAAAAAAAAAAAAATCTCTGCTTTCTATCTGCAGAAACAAATTATCACAAACTTAGTGCCTTAAAACAGCACATATCCATTATCTTACAGTTTTATAGGTCAGAAGTTTAGCCTAGGTTTTAAAAGGTTAAACTCAAAGTGGCAGTACCCTGCATTTCTTTCTGGATGCCCTAGGGCAAAATTCATTTCCTTGAGTTGTCCAGTTTCTAGGTGTCACCTACATGCCTTGACCACCTTCCTCCATTCTTTAAGCCAGCAACTGGAAGTTGAGTTTTTCTCATGTCACATTTCTGTCTCTTACCCAGCTGGGTAAGGTTCTCAATTTTGAGGATGTATGATTAGATTGGGATTGAGATTAATCTCATCTCAAGATCTTTTACCTTAATCACATCTGCTAAGAATCTTTTGTCAGGTAAAGTAACAAATTCACAGGTTCGTGGGATTGAGACAGGAATTTTCTTGGGGAGCCATTATTCTGTCTATAGGCAGCCTTGCAAGATGGGTCATTCATGAGGTATGTTTCTAGTCAACAGAACATAAGAGTTACTATGTGACACTTCTGTGAAAGTTTTTTAATGGGAAAACAGACTGAAGTTCATGGACCTTTTGCTTGATCCTGCAGCATTCTGTTGCTTGAAACATGATGAACATAAGGTAAACTTCTGGCAAGCACCCTGAGATCAGGCATACAAGTGCTGTGAATTGTGTAAGACTGATGAATCACAGACCTATACCACTGAAACAAATAATACATTATATGTTAATTCAAAATAAAAAACAAAAACAAAAAAACAAAAAACAAGTGCTGCAGAAGAGAAAGCTGAAGGACTCACTATGTAGTCTCGAGGCTGCCTACCTCTGAACTTCTTTTATTTGAAAGGAAAATAACTATTTAAGCTGTCATTTTATTAGATTTCTCTTAATAGCTTTAGGACAAATTCCTAACCAATACTGTTCATCAAAGTAAAGCTGACTTGGTCGTTATAAAAGGAAAAGATCTATGCTGACTGCAGGATGGTTTTGTTTTAATGACTGAATTAGATTATCCATTCAGCAATCTTACTTACTGGTGGCACACAGTGTTCAACCAGTTGAATTGACAAACTATACAAACCTGGACAAGTTAAGTTATCTAAAAAGACAAGGCAGAGTTGATGTTCTATTAACAGCTTAACTGTAATTAAGCCAACAGTCAGACATCAATATAAATGTCAGTATTATAAGAAAATGGATTTTACTGCTAGAATAGTATGGTAATAAATTTAATTAAAATTGTAATTGCTTTTTGAATCAGCAAATCTTAACTGCCATAAAGAAATATTAACATTTTAAATTTGTCACATATATGCTGAGTTTTATGTCTAACTTTAAAAAACATTATATTCTTATGTAAAATACCCAATAAACTGCATAATGTTAGAATACATTGATAATGCCAAAAGAAATGAAAGATTTTTGAGAGCCAAGTTTAAAATAAAAGCTAACAATACCTCCTTTAGGTTATTCAGATTCTGAAATTCCCATATAATGTTATTTATTCATGATCCTCTCTATATTACAACAGTCTAAAGTTTTCCATTTACTGTTTTACTGTGGCTTGTCTCTTTTTTTTTTAAAGCAAAGTTATACAGTTGCAGGTGAAACCAAATTATTTTCTAGTGGTATAACGGGAACTGAAATTATTTAATCAAAAAATCACATATTGCTTGAGCTTATTTTTCATGTTTTCAGAGGAATAAGTTTCTGCTTATTTTAGATATGATGTCAAGTCTTAGTAGTATATGTTCTGTGAACCATTTTTGATAAGAATAGCACTGTGTCAGTTCCATCCATTGTATTATGGTTTGCTACACTGCACACACAATGAATACCATCTATCCTAAAATGTTTGATCTAGTAAACTCTCATTTTGTTATGCATTAGTAAATAGGTAATTCAGTTTTGTTTGGTATATCCATTTTTGTTTATCTCTTTTACAATGGAAATTTATAAATATTAGATAAAATTTTAAATGATAGATGCAATAAGCATATTATTTTAAAAGAGCATCCAACTTGTGTTCTTTATTTAAAAAAACAACAAATTGGAGGAAAAATACCTTATTTTCAACAGAAGATACGGTAGGTTGAATGGTGGCCTTACCCAAAGATATGTTCTCACACTAATCCCTGGAATCTGTGAATGTTAGCTTATTTTAAAGAAGGAATTGCAAACAGACAGAAAAGGAGAAAACACACAGACACAGAGGAGAAGACAACGTAAGAATGGAGGCAGGGACTGAAGCAATGCAGCCAAAAGCTAAGAGGGGCCAAGGATTGCCACTGGTCACCAGAAGCCAAGTGAGGCATGGAACAGATTCTTCCCTCTGAGTCTCTGGAGGGAGCACAGTCCTGCCAACATCTTGATTTTGGAATTCTGGCCTCCAAAACAGAGAGAGAGAATACATTTCTGTTGCTTTAAGCCACCTAGTTTGTGGTGATTTGTTACAGAAGCTACAGAAAACTAGCTACCATTTTCAAATAATTTTCATCCCTACCTACTATTGCTCAGTTTGTCATTTCTTTCTTTCTTTTTTTTTTTTTTTAACATTTTTACAGAAATTCCAGTTAGTTAACATACAGTGTAACATTAGTTTCAGGAGTACAATACAGTGATTCAACACTTCATAGAGCACACCCAGTGCTCATCTCAGCAAATGCACACTACACTAAGGAACTTTTGTATTTCAAGATATTGCAAAGAGATTTAGATAATTTGATGGACCAAGTCTTGTAATTGAATTTATGATCAATACATAAAAGACTAAGTAAATGCAAAATAAGAGGGGCACCTGGGTGGCTCAGTATGTTAAGCCTCTGCCTTCGGCTCAGGTCATGGTCTCAGGGTCCTGGGATCGAGCCCCACATCGGGCTATCTGCTCAGCAGGAAGCCTGCTTTCTCCTCTCTCTCTGCCTGCCTCTCTGCCTACTTGTGATCTCTCTCTCTCTCTCTCTCTCTGTCAAATAAGTAAAGAAATCTTTTAAAAAATGCAAAATAAGAAAACAATTTTGGGGAAAACAAATTGCTGAAGAAAGAAAAGATAATTGAACTAGATAACTGGAATTGAATACTATGAGGTTAGTTTGCAAATGACATTTATGTAGTCTTAATAATGTAAACAATGAATGATATAAAATGATGTAGGAAAACTAACTATTTTCAACCAATAAGCTATGTATACTATATGAGTATGAGATGGATTTGGTGATGCAGTGAAATATGTTGGACAGATAAATGCTTTTCTTCAATAGGAGGAAATGAAAATATTTCTAAAACTATCATTTTAAGAAGAATCTAACACTTTTCTTTAGATCCATGGAAGTAAAAAACAGAAAAAGAAACAGTCAACGACAATAAAGAAGTGGAAAGTGATGGACCCTGAGGCATCAAAAATGGAGCGATGCAGGGACCAGAGGGTTGTTTTCATACCGAGCGTGCAGTACCTACTCCAGAGTGTCCCATCTCCTTGCATTCAGGCCTTGAATAATTTTCCCCTGAGTGTAAACAAGCACTAGGACTTGCTTATAACTAATATAGCAAAGGTGATGGGATGACACTTTCTTGATAATATTCTTAAGATGAAACCTGTCTTGGTAGGAGGTACTCTTTTCCTTGTCATCTTTGAGAAGAGAAATGGTCATGTTGGATAGGCCATATGGCAAGGAGTTGAGGGCGCTCCCTGACAACAGCTAGGGAGGAAGTGAGGCCTTCAAGGAAAGTACACATAGTGTATGCTGCCAACAATCATTTAAGATTGTTAGAGGATCATGCTCAGTTCAGCCTTTGGATGAGACCAGAATCCCAACCCCAACCAATACCTTCAATACCTTCACTGCCACACGTGCGACTCTTAAGCAGAGGACCCAGGTAAGGTGTGGCCTGACTCTTGGGCCACAGAAACCTTGAGCCAATAAAAGTCCTTTGTTTTAACCTACTAAGTTTCTGGTGACATTGTGACAGAGACAAAAATTAAGAAACTAGATCTTGATGAATAGTTTGACCTGTTACCATGTGCATGCATTATTTTATTGAGGACAATCTAAAATTAAAGAAAAAAATAGCTTCTTAATGAAAACAGATCTATCTATCCATCCATCTATCTAGATATCACCTCTAGATTTCCAATGGCGACATTGAAAAGATTGTGCCAGATTGTTTTCCAGGTGAGCAGATTTTTCTTTTGCTTCCTACTCTACCATCTTCCCAGAATCCTCTTTCTCAAGAAAGTATCTTAAAAAATTATTTAAAGGGCCAACATATTGCCTAGAATTAGAAAAAAGAATCTCAGGCTTATAAATATTTTTAAAGAGTTGATTACATATGATATAAAGCAGAATTCTATAAATTTAACATTTAGAATAACCAAAAACAATACTTTTTAAAGGATTTTTTTCACAATATCTTTTACAGAGGGAAACAAAGAACTAATGTCCCCATTGTTTATATGATTTTTATATAAACACAAAAGGGTTTTTGTTTATACCTATATTCTTTTGTGTTTTGTGTGTGATATGATTTATTCCATGTTCTAAATAATTTAAGTTTAATATTTAGAGGATGAATGTTTAGAATTTTAAGTTTACTAGATTATAAGCATTGCAATAAACAATTTTAATATCTTTGAATTAGTATTTCAAATATAGATGATTTTAAGTATGATTCTTATAATGTTTCATTAAATACACACACACACACACACACACAAGTACTAGTTTCACCCAGCTCCTCACTTTGAACATAATATCAATTTAGTCAGGGTCACTGTTTTTTATCTTTAATTTGAAAAGTAATTGATAGATCTGTCAGTTACCACAGATAAGAAACAGAAACATGGGAGCCAGTCATTCTCAAACAGCTGTTTCCCCTTCACCCATCAGTCCAAAATATCAGGGCATATGTAACATTTAACTAAAAATCGTCACAGACTATTAGTCAACTAAATTTTTCTCGCTTCTTCATCTCTACTAGCATTCCTCAAGACATTCCAAATGTGAAATAGGCTTACTGTATATCAGATCGGAAAAAAATGGAGTTTTGCATTGATACAGCAGACACATCCATAAAAAATAAATCTCTTACTTACACTAAACAATACAAATTATTAATGAATATTTTGTTTCTAACATTAAATATATAGCATGTGCTTCATTTTATTGGGGTTTAATATCTGATTAAAGTGAGATTTCTTCATTCTAGCATGCATAATGCTGAGAAAAAGTTTATAAAAGCAGCTTTCTGATAACTTCTGCTACTAAAATAGCCCTGCTTTCTCCGTAAGTTGTAAAACTAAATAGCTGAAATCCATGGGTCAGGCTAACTCACCATATGCCTTCTGAAACAATCCTTTTGAGAATCTAGAGAAAGCAGGCATTAATTTCCATTCTTCAAGCACCTGGTTTCTTAAAGAAACATTATGATTGATTGAAAATTAAATTTTGAAAATTATGGTTCTGATTATATTTTTGAAGTGATTGATTTCATGGAACTTTAAAATAAAACAGTGTTCCATTAAATTCCTCTCAAATGAATTTTATTTCTGCTGACATCTGGGGCTGCAAATCCTGAAAGGAAGATTTTATATATTACTACTTCCCCAAAGCAGTAACAGCACTTTCATTTTTTAAAGCATATATGCATTTTAGGGGTGGTATTTATTTTGCAGAGCTGCCAAAACAAAGTAACATAAACTAGATTGCTTAAACAACAGAAATCTATTGTCTCATATTTTTAGGGGCTAGAAGTCTGAAATCAAGGTATCTGCAAGGTCAGTTCTTCCTGAGGGAAAGATCTGTTCTCAATCTCTCTCTTTGGCTTGTGGTTGGCTGTCTCTCCCTGTGTCTTTTCACATGGCAAACCCTCCATGTGTGTGTATGCCTCTAAATTCCCCTTTCCAGGTGACCACCAGTCATATTAGATTAGAACCTACCCTAATGAGACCATTTTAACTTAAAGACCATATTTCCAAGGTCACATTCTAAGGTCCTGGGGGATGGATTTCAAAATATAAATTTGGGGATGTGGATACAATTCAACCTATAAAAGAAGTAAAATGATTATTTAAATTAATTAAAAATTTTTTTGTACAGGCATTCTTAAATCATAAAAACAGAATTTTCTTCTTTTTTTTCAGAGTTATCTTTTTACCAAGAAAAACTCTGACTTCATTACATTTTATGAGTATCTTTATATGAGGGAATCTAGTAAGTAGAAATATATGAAATAGCTCTTGTCTGCATCTTTAGAGATAATCCATTATAATCTACTACTCTAGGTCATTAAATAAAAGAGCAAAAATGTGATTGTTGATACCCACACATACAGAGTCTGATCTAATTTGTCATTTTTGTTATCATGAGAAAGTATTTTCAGGCATTATTCTTTTGTTTAACATAAAAGTGAAAGAAAATATTACCAGATTTGGCAAAATAAAAAGAAGTATTTTTTTTTAAATATTTTATTTATTTATTTGACAGAGAGAGATCACAAGTAGACAGAGAGGCAGGCAGAGAGAGAGAGAGGGAAGCAGGCTCGCTGCTGAGCAGAGAGCCTGATGCGGGACTCGATCCCAGGACCCTGAGATCATGACCTGAGCCAAAGGCAGCGGCTTAACCCACTGAGCCACCCAGGCGCCCCCAAAAGAAGTATTTTTTAAAAAGCGTCAACATTATGTTTGGATAAGGGAAAACTAAAAGATATAATAATATATTTCAATTAAAGCATTTTCTTTTTTTTAAGATTTTACTTATTTGAGGGAGAGTGAGACAGCATGGGAGACAGAGAGAGAAGCAGACTCCTGGCTGAGCAGGGAGCCCAATGTGGGGCTCAATCCCAGAACCCCAGGATCATGACCTGAGCTGAAGGCAGATGCTTAGCTGACTGAGCCACCCAGGCACCCCCAAATAAAGCATTTTCAACTATAAGTTCAAAAATGACAATAACAAAACAATTAATAGAAATGTTATAGTTATTTTTTTCTTGAAATGTTATAGTTATTGACACTAAAGCTGCATACTTGCAGATAAAAATAATTTGCTAATGAATTATAATTATTTCTTCTAAAAATTAAGGGCACAGTGATTATCATATAATGTTACAATGTCATAATATTTCAGATATAATATAAAACAATATACTTGGTCTGTACCAGAGTACAAAACTTTTTTTGCAACATGCAAAACATGCTTGAAGACTTTAAATTCACTTACTGTGCCAAAATGTTCGTTATTCAATTATTTCTAAAGCTAGATGATACTTGGTTTTTTTTTTTGATACAGAAAAAAAAAGTACTGTAGTTGAGCAGATTAAAAACAATGCTCTAGAAATATTGTATCTATTTTCCCATACACTTAAAAAATTACCAAGGATTTACTGTTTTTGCTGATTTTATACCCAGGACTGCTAATGTACCTCCATAGATCTAGGCCCCTAACATTTCTAGATTAATTAACTCTTCAAACTTAGTTAAAGCACTTTAAGTGATGTTCTGTGTTCTCAGATTCTATTTGTCAACATCTGAGTCCTGACAGTGCATATAGGTAAACAGAAAACTCTCAAACAAATAGGCACACTATGATATTTATAGATGCACTGAAGTATTCAGCAGCATTCTTCATCTTGGAAAATGCAAAATAATGTGATCTTTACTGAATATTGCTTCTAAAATGCATTGTCTAAGAGAAGACTGACATAAAAGGACTTAGTAAATGCTACCAGTATAGTAAAATCCAGTTTTCAGAAATGCATTTTTTTAAAAAACAAAACATCATTTTTTTATAAACATATAATGTATTTTTATCCCCAGGGTACAGGTCTGTGAATCGCCAGGTTTACACACTTCACAGCACTCACCATAGCACATACCCTCCCCAATGTCCATAACCCTACTCCCCCTCTCCCAACCCCCCCTCCCCTAGCAGTTTGTTTTGTGAGATTAAGAGTCACTTATGGTTTGTCTCCCTCCTGATCCCATCTTGTTTCATTTATTCTTCTCCTACCCCCCAAACCCCCCATGTTGCATCTCCACTTCCTCATATCAGGGAGCTGTTCCACAATGCATTTTAAAATGAATAAATGCTTTAGTTTTCATATTCACGCTGTAATATTCCAAAAAATGAGAGAACATTGATGAATATCTTTTAAAAATTAAATAAATATATTCTGTACCTTGTGTCTTCTCTAGTTCTTACTGAGTTTAAGAAATATTTCTAATGACACCACCTCTTTTGGGGTTCCTGGATCCAATGTGGGAGGGAGGTGCCCAAGCAATTCTTGGGAACTACACAAGGTGTCTGAGAATTCAACTCAATTCTCATACTATCTACCCAGAGACAGTATCAGATTCTACAGGTCAAGGGTTAAGTCCTACAAAACTGTCCTCCACCCACCTTCAGACACCAGTCACAAGCTCTAGGCTGTCACCTGTGCTTCTGACCAACCAGCTACAAACTGGAGATTCCAAAGACTCCTTCCTTATATTCTTTTAATTCGCTAAAGTAACTCACAGAACTCAGGGAAACACTTAAATTTGAAAGATTAAAGGAAATGATAAATGATAAAGGATACAAATCAATAGTCAGATGAAGGGATGCATAGGGCAAGGTATGGGGAAAGGGTACAGAATTTTCATTCCGTCTTCAGGAGCACAACTCTCCCTTCATCTTCTTGGAGCTCTCTGACCCCAGTCTTCTGAATTTCCATTGAGGCTTCAATGCATAGTCATGATTGACTAAGTCACTGGCCATTGGCTGATTCAACCTCTAGTCCTTCTCCCTTCCCCTTCTCCTCTAATCCCATGGTTGGTTATCCTGGCAACCAGAACCTTCCCCCTCTATCGTGCTTGGGTCCAAAAGACAAAATATTTTTGAAATTGAATGCAGAATTAATTCAAGTAGTATAAGCTTGGAAAATTTCTAAATTTTATATAGATTCTCATGATAACAATCCATGCACTACAAGTGAAAGCAAATCTCCATTTTCATTAAAATTTAAATTTTAGAAAATGGCATTTAAAATACATATTGATTCTTTGTTTTAAAAGTGAATCATTTGGCAAAGTTAGCCCACATTTTTAAAAAGTCAACTATCTGCAAATACAATATAAATGAGTTTCTTGAATTATTTAAACAGAAATTGAGCCTTCTCAAAAATTTGAAAACTACAGGAGTTAAATAGAAATCAAGGATTAAGAAGTATGACAGATCAGTTAAGAGGCAACTATTAAAATGTAAACAAAGGTAACATTTGTTATGTTTAATCAGAACTGAGATACTAAATACTTTCGCTAGTCCCTCAAGCAGAAAAGAATACTTAGAAAATGCACTTTGTACTGGGATTATATTGGCTATTAGCAAATAATGGAGAAAAAAAATCATCATTATTTGCCACAACCAACCCAACTCCACCCACATGTAACAAAACAAACAAAAATGAGCTTATACAGTCTTAGATACATGATAGCACTTTTTATAAAAGGGAGCAACATGTTTCTATAGAAAAGTGTTTAAGTATAAGATTGTTCAAATTCAAGAAATGGATATTAAATAAATGAATTCTCTAGACATTTTGGAATGTCAAATATATATGCCAAGCACTGTGTTAGTTATTCATTAGTTCAATGTTAAGACACAGTGCTTGATCACAAACCACTTACTGCCTAATAAAGAATATAGAAAAGAGATTATTTCAATAAAGAAACCTAAGTGGTAAGACAGAAGTAGTTACAAGGAGTTATAGAACCAACAAACATTTTAAGGAGTCAGAAAAGCCTTCTGAGGTCTTAGGAACACCAAAAGTTGGCTAGGTGGTGCAGGGAGATTATTTCAGGGAGAGGATAAACGTACATAAAAGGCTTGAAAGTGAAGAGAACACAGTGCTTCCAGAACATTGCCTGATTTCTAGTATAGTTGTGAGAGTAAATGTGGATGTCTGCCAATTGGTGAGGTTGGAGATGTAAAAAATCCAGATAATAAGAGGCTTTTGTTAGCTATGTTTATGAGTTTGAACTTTATCTTTAGGGAAATGGAGAGTTATTGAAAAAATTAACCACATTGTGGTACTTTTGGTTCTAATGGTACCACTTTCCCTTCAGTTTGAAGGATGGACTGGAAAGGGACAATGGAAAAATATCAACAATCATCTTCTTTCAGGAGATGATGGTGGCCTGAGATAAGGTAGCTGCAGTGAGGATGGAGAAAGTGGTAACTGAGAAGACAAGAAAAAGTATGAAGAATGTTTCTACACTGGATAATTTGATAGATGCTGTCTCATTTGTACCCACCTGATTTTAACTTATGGAGGTGGCTATCTGACAACAAGAAGACATTTATGCCATTGAAAGAAAATTTTTATTACATTTCCTGAGAGGAGGGGTCTCCCCATACCATGCACAGCCACATGGAAAAGAAGCAGATTTTGTTCTGGGCAGGAGCAGAAGGAAGAAGAAAGCCTGGGCTAGAGCCTTTGTTAAGGGGTCCATGGAAATGCAGGGCTAGGCAGAGTGAACAATGTAGGGCTGGCAAGTTTGAATAATTCCAGCAGGCTTTGGACCATAGGAATGGTCTCTAATGGCCTGGTACTGATCCCTTGGATGATTTAGGGCAGGGGAAATATTTGTTGGGTGTGTGAGGCTTAGATCAGATCATGATTGGGATGACTCAGGGTTTGTTGGTTTGCATATGAAAAATGTATTTATAAGATAAACTGTTATTATCTTTAGGAATTAGTTTGCTCTGGGAGGGCAATCTCATCCAGGGTATGTAAGGCACTCAAATGCTATAGCATCAAGAATACAGTAAAGAATCTGGTCCTCCAACAGACACACGTGAAAAAAATCTTCAACATCACTCGGCATCAGGGAAATACAAATGAAAACCATAATAAGATACCACCTCACACCTCTTAGAATGGCTAAAATTAACAACTTAAAAAAAAGATCTTGGCAAGGATCTAAGAGAGGAGAATCTTCTTACACTGTTGGTGGGAATGCAAACTAATGCAGCCACTCTGGAAAACATTAGGAGTTTCCTCAAAAAGTTAAAAATAGAACTACCCTAGGATCCAGGAATTGCACTATTAGGTATTTATCCAAAGGATATAAACAGTGATCCGAAGAGGCACAGGTACTACAATGTTTATAGCAGCAACGTCCACAATAGCAAAGACACGAAAAGAGCCCAGATGTCCATCGACAGATGAATGGATAAAGAAGATGTGATATACCTATTTGGAATATTACTCAGCCATAAAAAAAAAAAAACAACAAAAAAAGGAAATCTTACCCTTTGCAATGACATGAATGGAATTGGAGGTTATTTTACTAAGTGAAATAAGTCAATCAGAGAAAGTCAATTAGCATATGATTTCACTCATACATGGAATTTAAGAAACAGAAGAGATAAGCTTAGGGAAAGGAAGGGAGAAATAAAATAAGATGAAATCAAAGAAGGAGACAAACCATAAGTGACTCTTAACTATGGGAAAGAAACTGAGGGTTGCTGGAGGGGAGGTAAATAGGGGGTGGGGTAACTAGGTAATGGGCATATGGACATTAAGGAGGGAACTTCATGTAATGAGCACTGAGTATTCTATGCAACTGATGAATCACTAAGCTCTACCTCTGAAACTAATAATACACTATATGTTAATTAGCTGACTTTAAATTTTTTTTTTAAAGGCCAAGTCTCACATACACACTGTAAATTATCTCTGGCCACCAAAAAAAAAAAAAACAATAAGAACATATAGTTCATATAATTGGTCCTGTAATGAAAGGATGTCAAATTGATAAATATAGCATCTAACAAAAACACAGAACACACTGTGCTGCCATTCACTGAACTCTGTATCACAGGAGTAAAAACTGGTCTGTTCATGAGAGGTAGTGAAGGTAGGAATGGTTAAAGTGATGTTAGTACATTAAAATAGAGATGTCTGATAGAAAGTTAGATGTGTAGATCCAGAATTCTGAAGAGAAATATGGACTTCAGGGATGAACTCGTGATTTACCAGCAAGAATTATTAGGGAATCATCAGAGAGTTATCAGTGAGAGTAGAAGGTAGTGAAGTGGAAAGACGGCAACTAGAGTGCATCCATAACATAAGAAGGGGGCGTAGGACAGAATCCTGTGGAGTTAAATGCAGTCCTTATTGCAATAGAGTACTAGACAAGAGGAATGTGACCTACTTTTTTGGCTATTTTAGGCCTTTTGTAGATTGAATACTTTCTATGTTCAGCACCCTGAGTCAGATCTATAAACAGTGAAAATATATGTGTGTATTTGTTAAAGTCTAATAGAGAAGTTTTCCAGTTTTATTTTTTTATCAGGCAAGAAAAAATTATAAATTAAGATTCCCAGCAACACTGACCACTTAAAGAAAATCATTTGAGAACTTACCATTAAAAATAGTTATATAGAAGAAAAAATGTTATATACATGTATATATTTTTAAGAAATTTGAAGGGTGTGGTAATAGTTAATAGGCAAAAAGGCCTGCCTCATATTTATAGAAAAACTCAGTTGATTTATCTTTTCAATAAACTAGACTATTATAAAGAGATGTTCATGCTGGGGTTTTTGAACTACATTTATGAGACAGTATTTACATACATTGTATTTGAAAATTTTTCCAGAGCTATATCTCTAAAAAAATTTAAATCAATCATTCCTCTAGATATTTTTTTCTCTGATAGAGCTATAGATTAGTAGGATAATTTTTATGAATAAACTTGTACAGTTTTCTCTGCATGTATTTCTCCACCTAGGAGAAATAAATTCACTTGATTTTACCTCAAACTGTGAGACTTTTGATGGGATCAATTTGATTTAGTTGTCCCAAAAGTACCCTCAGAGAGTTATTATAGTGCTTGACTAGTGCATAGAAATGAAAGAAGCCCAGTGCAGCTACAGTTTGGAGAGAAAAAAGAGAGTGGCTGACATGATGCAGGGATCCTGAGAAATGGATAGATTAGATATATATTTAGGAGGTAGAAATGACAGATTGTATTGATGGATTTGATGTAGGAGTTGGAAGAGAAAAATATCCAAGACAACTTTCAGTTTTCTAGCTTGAGCATCTTGGTGGATGGAAGGTGTCAACAACTTAGGGAAAACTGGATCATACACAGCTTCAATGACCTAAGCAAATTATAATTTCTGTTTGGGGCATATTAAGTGTGAATGCTCCCAAGTACCTAGGGAAGATCATCCAAAGTAGTCATTGGATATTTGTCTGGAGTTCAAAAGTAAGATCTATGAGATATATACCTGGGAGTTGTTAACATATAGGTACATCTGTAGGAACATGTGCTATTGAAATTGAGAAAACTGAGCTCACAGGAGAAAATGTCCAAGGATAATTAGAACAGAAGGAAACTGAAAAATTTGTTGATGAGATAAAAATTGTTACTGAGATGTAATGTAATACAATAAAAGCCAAGAGATAGAATGTTCTAAAATAATACATTTTTTTCCAATTAATTTCAACATCATTAAGAAGCTTAATAAGATTAAAATTAAAATACATATTTGCTTAATGGCAGGGAAGGCTGTAGTTGTTTGAAAAGTTTACTATCCTTGCAATGTGGAGTCAGTGTGTTGTAGAAAAGTTGATAAGCTTGAAGGAAAAGTGAAAAGTTGATGCAATGAGTATTTTGAAAATACAGCAAACAGTTCATTTAAATTCAGATGAATGTTGCTTTTGTTTTCCTTGCTATTTTGTTTGTTTACTTTTGAAATGGAAGTTGCCTGTTCAAATCTGGCTGCTAATTACAATGATGTTAAAAAATTTAATGACTGTGGGGCGCCTGGGTGGCTCAGTGGGTTAAAGCCTCTGCCTTTCGCTCAGGTCATGATCCCAGAGTCCTGGGATCGAGCCCCGCATCAGGCTCTCTGCTTGGCAGGGAGCCTGCTTCCTCCTCTCTCTCTCTCTCTGCCTGCCTCTCTCCCTACTTGTGATCTCTATCTGTCAAATAAATAAATAAAATCTTAAAAAAAAAATTAATGACTGAACAATCAGGAGCGTATGGCAATAAACAATGGGGAAATTTCCCTAAGATGGTAAAAGGGGATGTGATTTAAAATACAAGTGGAGTATTTGACCTTTGCTAAAAGGACAAAACTTTTTCTTTTTTGGTAACAAAAAGGAGAAGATGAATGCAAATATAAAACAGGTTTGCTCATTTGTGAATGGTAAGGCCTCTATTAACTCAGGACATCATGAGGCAATTTTATCCAGCTATTCTTAGTTGTGTTTGGGGAAGAAAGAAAAAGACCATTAGAGGATAGTGTACAACATGGGGAATAGTCACCAGACAGAAGAGCAGGCACAGGTGGTGTTATGTAATTATATTACTGGGCAGTTATTAGAGCCCCCCTAAAAATAGTAATCATGAATTTGTAATTTATAATCATAAATTTCTGTCATGAACTGACACAGCCACATGTGTGATTTTTTTCCCAACAATATTTAGATCCAGAGTGGAAAAGTTGCTGAAAAATTTATCTATCCATGGCTGGGGTGTGTTATGAGAGTATGTTAGAATGAGACTGGAGCTGGATGAGTATGTATATTTACAAGAAAATATTTTAATGTTAGTGCACAACTGTCAGGTAATAATGAAGAGAAGTGAAAGAACTGTGAATGTAGAGGTGAGGGTCTCACTGAATTGGCACTTTTCATGAGAGTAAAGGATCGTTATATGTTTTTGTTGTTTTTTTTTTTTTTCCCTTTTTATTTATTTATTTTTTTTTCAGCGTAACAGTATTCATTCTTTTTGCACAACACCCAGTGCTCCATGCAAAACGTGCCCTCCCCATCACCCACCACCTGTTCCCCCAACCTCCCACCCCTGACCCTTCAAAACCCTCAGGTTGTTTTTCAGAGTCCATAGTCTCTTATGGTTCGCCTCCCCTCCCCAATGTCCATAGCCCGCTCCCCCTCTCCCAATCCCACCTCCCCCCAGCAACCCCCAGTTTGTTTTGTGAGATTAAGAGTCATTTATGGTTTGTCTCCCTCCCAATCCCATCTTGTTTCATTTATTCTTCTCCTATCCCCCTACCCCCCTATGTTGCTTCTCCATGTCCTCATATCAGGGAGATCATATGATAGTTGTCTTTCTCCGATTGACTTATTTCACTAAGCATGATACGCTCTAGTTCCATCCACGTCGTCGCAAATGGCAAGATTTCATTTCTTTTGATGGCTGCATAGAATTCCATTGTGTATATATACCACATCTTCTTGATCCATTCATCTGTTGATGGACATCTAGGTTCTTTCCATAGTCTGGCTATTGTAGACATTGCTGCTATAAACATTCGGGTACACGTGCCCCTTCGGATCACTATGTTTGTATCTTTAGGGCAAATACCCAGTAGTGCAATTGCTGGGTCATAGGGTAGTTCTATTTTCAACATTTTGAGGAACCTCCATGCTGTTTTCCAGAGTGGTTGGACCAGCTTGCATTCCCACCAACAGTGGAGGAGGGTTCCCCTTTCTCCACATCCTCGCCAGCATCTGTCATTTCCTGACTTGTTAATTTTAGCCATTCTGACTGGTGTGAGGTGATATCTCATTGTGGTTTTGATTTGTATTTCCCTGATGCCGAGTGACGTGGAGCACTTTTTCATGTGTCTGTTGGCCATCTGGATGTCTTCTTTGCAGAAATGTCTGTTCATGTCCTCTGCCCATTTCTTGATTGGATTGTTTGTTCTTTGGGTGTTGAGTTTGCTAAGTTCCTTATAGATTTTGGATACTAGCCCTTTATCTGATATGTCGTTTGCAAATATCTTCTCCCATTCTGTCAGCTGTCTTTTGGTTTTGTTAACTGTTTCCTTTGCTGTGCAAAAGCTTTTGATCTTGATGAAATCCCAATAGTTCATTTTCGCCCTTGCTTCCCTTGCCTTTGCCGTTGTTCCTAGGAAAATGTTGCTGCGGCTGAGGTCGAAGAGGTTGCTGCCTGCGTTCTCCTCAAGGATTTTGATGGATTCCTTTCTCACATTGAGGTCCTTCATCCATTTGGAGTCTATTTTCGTGTGTGGTGTAAGGAAGTGGTCCAATTTCATTTTTCTGCATGTGGCTGTCCAATTTTCCCAGCACCATTTATTGAAGAGGCTGTCTTTTTTCCATTGGACATTCTTTCCTGCTTTGTCGAAGATGAGTTGGCCATAGAGTTGAGGGTCGATTTCTGGGCTCTCTATTCTGTTCCACTGGTCTATGTGTCTGTTTTTGTGCCAGTACCATGCTGTCTTGATGATGACAGCTTTGTAATAGAGCTTGAAGTCCGGAATTGTGATGCCACCAACTTTGACTTTGTTCTTCAATATTCCTTTGGCTATTCGAGGTCTTTTCTGGTTCCATATAAATTTTAGGATTATTTGTTCCATTTCTTTGAAAAAAATGGATGGTATTTTGATAGGGATTGCATTAAATGTGTAGATTGCTTTAGGTAGCATAGACATTTTCACAATATTTATTCTTCCAATCCAGGAGTATGGAACATTTTTCCATTTTTTTGTGTCTTCCTCAATTTCTTTCATGAGTACTTTATAATTTTCTGTGTATAGATTCTTAGTCTCTTTGGTTAGGTTTATTCCTAGGTATCTTATAGTTTTGGGTGCAATTGTAAATGGGATTGACTCCTTAATTTCTCTTTCTTCAGTCTTGTTGTTGGTGTACAGAAATGCAACTGATTTCTGTGCATTGATTTTATATCCTGACACTTTACTGAATTCCTGTACAAGTTCTAGCAGTTTTGGAGTGGAGTCTTTTGGGTTTTCCACATATAGTATCATATCATCTGCGAAGAGTGATAGTTTGACTTCTTCTTTACCAATTTGGATGCCTTTAATTTCTTTTTTTTGTCTGATTGCTGAGGCTAGGACTTCTAGTACTATGTTGAATAGCAGTGGTGATAATGGACATCCCTGCCGTGTTCCTGACCTTAATGGAAAAGCTTTCAGTTTTTCTCCTTGAGAATGATATTTGCGGTGGGTTTTTCATAGATGGCTTTGATAATATTGAGGTATGTGCCCTCTATCCCTACACTTTGAAGAGTTTTGATCAGGAAGGGATGCTGTACTTTGTCAAATGCTTTTTCAGCATCTATTGAGAGTATCATATGGTTCTTGTTCTTTCTTTTATTAATGTGTTCTATCACATTGATTGATTTGCGGATGTTGAACCAACCCTGCAGCCCTGGAATAAATCCCACTTGATCGTGGTGAATAATCCTTTTAATGTACTGTTGAATCCTATTGGCTAGTATTTTGGCGAGAATTTTTGTGTCTGTGTTCATCAAGGATATTGGTCTGTAGTTCTCTTTTTTGGTGGGATCCTTGTCTGGTTTTGGGATCAAGGTGATGCTGGCCTCATAGAATGAGTTTGGAAGTTTTCCTTCCATTTCTATTTTTTGGAACAGTTTCAGGAGAATAGGAATGAGTTCTTCTTTAAATGTTTGGTAGAATTCCCCTGGGAAGCCGTCTGGCCCTGGGCTTTTGTTTGTTTGGAGATTTTTGATGACTGTTTCAATCTCCTTACTGGTTATGGGCCTGTTCAGGTTTTCTATTTCTTCCTGGTTCAGTTGTGGTAGTTTATATGTCTCTAGGAATGCATCCATTTCAGGATCGTTATATGTTAGCCACTTGACCAAGTACAATGAAGGACTTATAGGATTTTAGTCAGGGTACCAGACATTTAAAATCTGATATAGGGGGTGCCTGGGTGGCTCAGTGGGTTAAAGCCTCTGCCTTCAGGTCAGGTCATAATCCCAGGGTCATGGGATCGAGCCCCACATCAGGCTCTCTGCTCAGCGGGGAGCCTGCTTCCTCCTCTCTCTCTGCCTGCCTCTCTGCCTAGTTGTGATCTCTCTCTCTCTGTCAAATAAATAAATAAAAATTAAAAAAAAATAAATAAAATCTGATATAGATTGTGGTGTAATCTTTAATTATAAAAATAATAAGTTTACACAGGATTAAGTAGCTAAGGTAGATGTAGCAATGAGAGCATTACAAAACTGAGAATCAAGGGCTAATGGAGGATCATGCACTCATACAGAGGAGCCATACAAAGGTGAGCAGAGGACACTGATGTGATGACAAAGAACATGAGCAAGAAGGTAAAGTTAAAGCTCTCAATTAAGAACATAAAACTGAATGAAGTTAGTATAACAGGTTACCATATGATCACAAAAATACAGAGGAGTTATATAACATGGGTGTGATGTTCCAATACTAATTTTCTGACAATAGGTGGATGTCTTACAGTTCAATTCGCTTCAGTTCAATTCAAATCACTAACTACCCAGAGCTAGCATCCAATTCAGAGTTAAAAGTAAGTCCTTAAATTCTGACACCCTCTGCCCATGGCATTAGATCCCACAGTCCCCAACAAGACTTCCCTTACATCAGACACAAGACATAAGTGGGATCCTCAGGTTACCCACACTTCCTCCTGACTGAGCTACAAATTCAGAGGTTCCCATGACCCCTGTTGACTTTTGGTAATAAGCTAGAAAGATTAACAGAACTATATGTATAGTTTCATCATAAAGGATACAACTCAGAACAGCCAAATAAGATTAAAATTTGAGGGGCTGGGGAGAAGTGCAGAGCTTCTTTCCTGTGAAGTCAGGGTAAGCCACCCTCCCAGCACATAAATTTGTTCACCAGCCAGGAAGTACTCTAAATCTTGTGGTTCTGAGTTTTTCTCATATTTTCATTACATAGGCATGGTTGATTAGATCATTGGCCAAGCGATGAACTCAATCTCCCACCCCTAGAGGTTTGAGAATGTGGTTCAACCCCCAAATCATGTGGTTAGTTTTTCCAGAGACCAACTCCTATCCTGAAGCCAGGAGCTCCACAAGGAGTCACCTCCTTAGGATAACAAATATACTCTTAACACTTGGGACATTTAGGGTTTCTGAAGTTCCATGACAGGAACAAAGACCTGTGTGTGTGTGTGTACCTCAGGGGGGGAAATAAGCAAGGTTTTTTTTGTTTTTGTTTTTTTAAGAAATGTCAGTCATAAAATGAATTCTTTGGGAGCAAATATGTGTTATTTAATACAATTCAGAACTATAGAACTATTGCAATTAGCAATCATACCATTATTTTGTATAAATTTTGTGATATGAACTAAGTAACAATATCAAGTAGACTTTCAACTTTGAAAGAGAAAGGAAATCACGTTTATAGAACATTCAGTGAAGGAATTTGAATGTGTTGGCTTGGAGAATCTTCAATGCAAATTTATACGGGGTAGAAACTGTGATTCAAAGATGTAAACTTAGTATGTAATCATCATGAATTAGATTTATATCTGACCCCAGATTCTATAATGCTTCCCATTAGGTCCCTAAACTAAGGCATAGTAGAATCATTAATGGGATCTTCCTAAAAATAAATGTTCTCCAGGTGAAATTCCCATGATATTTTTAGGAAGCTCCATAGTGGCTCCATATACAGCTGTTACCGACCGGCCTCTGTAATCCGCAACACTGATCCTTTTGCTTAGCAAATATATCCTGGGTAGAAAGTATCTTATTCCCATTTCTGCTTCCTCCATATATCTTTAGATCCAATTTCATAATAGTAGCTATCAGTATGGTACAATAGATCCAATTTTAGAAATAGTAATTCAGAGTGTATATATATTTTGTAAGAACTTCAGTCCAAAAAAATTTGTTTTTAGTAAAAAGAATAGTATTTGTCCTTATTGTTACATATTGTCATTACATTTTCCTCTATCATTAGTATTAGTTTTAGACCTAGTATTAATTGGTATTAGTTTTTATTGGTATTTAATTGGTATTAATTGGTATCAGTTTAAGAAAACAAAAACCTGTTTTCTATATTGTTCCATCATGATCTAGTGAATACAAATTTTGGTGTTTTCTAATGAGAAAAATCTCCTTCAGAACCTCCTCTAGAATGACTGGTATCCCTCTAAAGTTTCCACCTGGGAGCTTTCCTATAGTAAGTAGTTCAAGGGCCTCATTAACAGTTTAAATGTTAAAAAAATGAACAGGGCGCCTGGGTGGCTCAGTGGGTTAAGCCACTGCCTTCGGCTCAGGTCATGATCTCGGGGTCCTGGGATTGAGTCCCGCATCGGGCTCT
Source organism: Meles meles (assembly GCF_922984935.1). Taxonomy (NCBI): domain Eukaryota; kingdom Metazoa; phylum Chordata; class Mammalia; order Carnivora; family Mustelidae; genus Meles; species Meles meles. The sequence goes on from NC_060066.1 coordinate 126,039,444, forward strand.
CTGCTCAGCAGGGAGCCTGCTTCCCTCTCTCTCTCTGCCTGCCTCTCTATCTACTTGTGATCTCTCTCTGTCAAATAAATAAATAAAATCTTTAAAAAAAAATGAACAAAGACTGATGATGCCAAATTCACAATGAGTCAGTACTCTCAATGTCTTAGCTATATGCTCTGCTTTAAATCATATAATCCCCAGGGGTACAGGTCTGTGAATCGCCAGGTTTACACACTTCACAGCACTCACGATAGCACATACCCTCCCCAATGTCCATAGTCCCCTCCCTCTCTCCCAATCCCACCTCCCCCCAGCAACCCCCAGTTTGTTTTGTGAGATTAAGAGTCATTTATGGTTTGTCTCCCTCCCAATCCCATCTTGTTTCATTTATTCTTCTCCTATCCCCCTAACCCCCCATGTGCTTCTCCATGTCCTCATATCAGGGAGATCATATGATAGTTGTCTTTCTCCAATTGACTTATTTCACTAAGCATGATATGCTCTAGTTCCATCCACGTCATCGCAAATGGCAAGATTTCATTTCTTTTGATAGATGCATAGTATTCCATGTTTATTAAAAAAAAAAAATTTGGAAGGGAAGGCGAACCATAAGAGACTATGGACTCTGAAAAACAACCTGAGGGTTTTGAAGGGTCAGGGGTGGGAGGTTGGGGGAACAGGTGGTGGGTAATAGGGAGGGCACGTTTTGCATGGAGCACTGGGTGTTGTGCAAAAACAATGAATACTGTTATGCTGAAAAAATAAATAAAATGGAAAAAAAATAATAAAAAAAAAGAGAGAGACAGAGAGAAATTTTTTTATTACGAAAAGTACAAAAAAAAATAAAATAAATCATATAATCCACATAACAACTCACTGGAAATCACTGGGGAATGAAAATAAAATGTAATTAAATAGCAGTTTTGCGAAGAAAGGTTTCCTTTTAGACTGGAGAACCACTCCAGGCCATGTAACTCCAATGCTTTCTTCCCTTAAGGCATCACATACTCCTGTCTCACTTGCCCTTCTCCCACTCCACTGCCAGCTTCACAACCCCCTGTTTGAGTCCACAAGGAGATGACAAGGTTTGTACTTTTCTCAGGCTCTTGGCTTATCAGATTTTTCTTTTTTAAGAGCAAGTGTGTTTTATTAATTTGAAAAGTTATCAGATGATTCTTTTTTTAAAGACTATTTATTTATTTATTTGACAAAATGAGAGAGAGACCACAGGTAGGCAGAGAGAGAGGGAGAAGCAGGCTCCCCGCCAAACAGAGAGCCCGATGCAGGGCTTGATCCCAGGACCCTGAGATCATGACCTGAGCTGAAGGCAGAGGCTTAACCCACGGAGCCACCCAAGCGCCCCTATCAGATGATTCTTGATGAGAAGTTACACCAGCTGAATGCTTGCATTGAATGTTTTCCTATTCTGTAATCTCCTGAGAGTTTTGCTCTCATATTTGTCCTAGTCCAGTAGGTACCTTACTAGATAGATCATGGCTGATTACAAAATTATGACAAAAACATGGCCAAGTTGCAGTGTACTCCTTAACAAACTACTTAATTGGTATCTCATTGCTGGAATTACTCTAATATTTTTGTAACATTCTAGTCTGAAATAGAAGTTTTGATCGTAATGAAGAACAAATGCTTCCAAGTTGGAGGGAAAATTTCATTTATTTATTTATTTATGTTTTGTTTAACTAAAAAGTTTTATTTTTTTCTTTTTCAAAAATTAATTTAATTTCATTTAAATTCAATTAGCATATAGTGTATTACTAGTTTTACAAATAGTTTAGTGAATCATCAGTTGTATATAACACCCAGTGCTCATTAACTCACGTGCCCTCCTTAATTCCCATAACCCAGTGATCCCATCCCCCACCTGCTTTCTCTCCAGCAACCCTCAGTTTATTTCCTATAGTTAAGAGTCCCTTATGGTTTGTTTCTCTCCCTAATTTCATTTTATTTTATTTTTCCCTCCCTTCCCCTATGATCCTCTGTTTTGTTTCTTAAATTCCACATATGAATGAAATATATCATAATTCAATCAGTGGAGGGCAAAATTTTAATAGTGAGTACGTATTTTTTCTCTAGAAATGTTTGTTATTTATAGACTTAATCTTTAAGTGTCTCAAAATTAAACATGATACCCACAAATAGACCGCCAACAATACAAAACAATGAATAGCATAAATATTGCTTAATTGAGCCATTAGAACCATTTCTCTGCAACGACTGACCAAAAGCAGTCATGTATTTAATACTCTAAATATACAGATAAAGTGAACAGTAATCTCAACTATTCATCTGCCCAGGATGGCATCTTAATTAAGATAATGTAATGTGAAATACTTAGAAGATTAGCATTTATTTTGATATTCAGAATTAATATAATCAGTGTCACCAATAATTAGCAACCATTTATTGATCACATAATACATGTATAATAGGAAGCAAACAAGCAGCTTCCCAAACTCAGATTGAGAAGGGAAGGTATACTATTAGATATAACATTTGGGATGGTAACTTTCTGATTCCTTAGCTTCCTGACTGGAGTAAGTTTTGTTCTGAGTGTGTCATTCTGGAGACCCATCACAGAGTCTATACTTCCAACCACTCAACAATGTTTTTTTAAAGAATTGATTAAATTCTTTAAAATTGTAAAATCTTAAATTGTATTAAATTGATACCTATAATAGTTATAATAGTATTCACTAAAAACTGACTCATGAATGAGTCAGAAGGCAGAACAAATTATTCCTAGTCACATAACCAAGCTCTAAAATTATATATCATCATTAATGTTGCATTCCCCTGCCCCTTTTCTATTTTCCAAATCTTTTTTATTATTTCAAATAAAATTTTGATTATAGTAGTAAAAAAAAATGTTTCCCATACTGTTATTTTGATCTACCATATATTTTAAGCATTTTCTATGCCACATAAATTTTAAAAAAATTAGTAGTCCTATCACTTTTTTCAGTATAATGGTCATTTATCAATCTTTGTGTAATTGCAATCTAAATACTCCTATTTTGTGGAAATTCCCAACTGTGAGTATGAGAAAGACTCAGGAACTTCCCTCAACCACAAAACCCAAAGTACCAGTTAGGTCTCCATTGTCCTAATAGTACAATCCCTAATTCATGATGTAGACTTTGCTAAAATCACGCACTTATCCAAGACTTTAAGCTTTCAGGAAGTAGGTGAAAGATGTGAGGTGAGTCGAGAAAATACTTTTGACTCAAAAAGTAGTGCCATATTCCTGTTGATGATAAAACCAACAGGATAATTCTAAATAGAATATCCCTATGATATCACTTTTGCTTAGTTTTCTGATGCCTGCTCACCCTAAGTTCCTACCTGTTTGCAATCCTGGCTCATAGGGTTTTTCCTTCAAGTCTTTTTATCACAAGTAAACTTTCTAATGAATTTACTTTCTTCTTAAATTAGCCAGGCCCATCTGTGTTGTTTGCAACTTAAATTAGTAATCAATGCATTTGGAGTGAAGAGAACATTTTTTAAATAAAAACAAAAATTCAGGAGGAAATGGCAAACCAGGAAAAAAAATCTCTGCAAACCTAAATAAGAATTAGCTATATAGGGGGGAGGAGTCAAGATGGCAGAGAAGTAGCAGGCTGAGACTGTTAGGGTACAGAGTTGGCCACCCTTCAATTAGACAGAGAACACTCTCGATAATGCAAGCCACACAGCGAGGTTTATTTCCAGCTAGCTGGGGTCCAAGTATCTGCCCGAAGCAGCGGGTTTCAACAAGGACCCCAAGCACTCAAAGCCAGGTTTATATAGCATTTTTTTAAACATCCAACTCACAGTAACTTTCCATCACTTCAGAGACCATGCATAGTTTTGGCTTGCGCCCCCTGGTGGTTTAGTAAGATAAGCTCTCTTCAACATATGGTCCCCATGCCACAACCGCCTAGCCATCCTCAAGGTTTAAGCTGATTAGCTGCAGCCTGGGTGTTGTAGGATGGGGTACTTTCTTGGAAGTAAAGCAGGGAGGAGGTCCCTGGAACTAAAGCAGGGAGGGGGTCCCTGGAACTAAAGAAAAGTAGGGGAAAATTCAGCCCTTGGGCCTGAGATGGCTACCCAAGCTAAGATGGCTGTACTTATGCTAACCCACTCCTACAAGATGACATCAGGTAGCAGGAGATCAGGTAGGTAGCTTATCAAACCATTCTGAACACCTACAAAACCAACAGGAGATCAAAGAGAAGAACAGCAATTCTAGAAACAGAAAATCGACCACTTTCTGAAAGGTAGGACAAGCAGAGAAGTGAATCCAAAGATAGACTGCAGGGGGAGGGGCCAGCTCCTGGCAAGTGGTGGAGCAATGGAGCACAAAATCAGAACTTTAAAAGTCTGCTCCACTGTGGGACATTGCTCCAGAGGCTAAACCAGGGTGAAGCCCATGTGGGGACAGCATGGTCTCTGGCCCTGTGGAGTCACAGGAGGATCAGGGGTGTCTGAGTGTCACTGAGCTAACAGATATTAGAGCAGGGAAGCTGGCTACAGAGAGGGGGCTGAGGAGTAAGCTCTCAACTCAGGGTCAACTTAAATTGTAATCCATGACACAGGCCACTGCTCTGTGAGCAGGGACCCCACAAGATCTGGGGAGACTCCCGTGGAAGAGTGCAAGGATCTGCAGTGTTCAGAGACTCCAGGATGGACTATGTGCCAGGGACAGAGATGCTTGGCCACAGGCTGGGTGAGCTTGGAGAGCAGCATGAGGCCAGGGAGATGGGAGTGATTAAGCACTTTTCTCCAAGTGTGGCCAGAGGCCAGAGAGACAGGAGTGATTGAGTGCTTTTCTCCAAGGGAGCACTGAGGAGTGAAGCCCTGAGCTCACGGGTCCTCTGGGCTGGAGACTGGGGGGCCGCCATTTTCACTCCCATCCTCCGGAACTCTACGGAAAGTGTTCAGGGAGCAAAAGCTCCTGAAAGCGAACCTGAGCGGATTACTTAGAATGGCCCCTGGTAAGGGCGGTGCAATGCACCACCTTGGGCAATGACACTTGAAAATCACTACAACAGACCCCTCCCCAAGAAGATCAGCAAGAAATTCAGCCACAACCAAGTTCACTTACGAAGGAGGACAGCAGAATTCCAGAGGAGGAGAAAGCACAGCATGGAATTCATAGCTTTCTCCCCATGATTCTTTAGTCTTGCAAAATTAATTAGCCTTTTTTAATTTTATTTTTTCTTCTGCTAAGTTCTTTTTAACTTTTACCCAATCCTCTTTTAATGTTTTTTAACTGGTTTATCTTAACAATACCTTTCAAAAAAAAATTTTTGAACCTTCATTATTATAGTCATATTTTATCCTTCATTATACCTAACTTTATTATTTTTTTTTACTTGGGAATATGATTTTTTTTTTCTAACCTTCTTTTTTTGTACACACATAGGTTTTTTTCTTCTAAAAAATATTTGGGATATAACTTCTTCTAATAGATCAAAATACACCCTAAATCTACCACAGAGTTTTGTTCTAGTCTCCAGTCTGAGCAAATTCTCTCCACTTTCTTTTTCTTTATTCTCACAACCAACTTATTAACTCGTTTTTTAGAAATTAAAAATTTTTTTTCATCTTTATAGTCATATTCCATCCCTTTATCGTGTCTACCCTTATATATGTTTTTCATCCTTTAAAATTTTGGGAGGTAGTTTCTTCTAAGAGACCAAAATACACCCAAAATTAATTGGGTGACCCTGTTCTATTCACCAGTCTAATATATATATGTATATATATATATGTATATATATATATACATATATATATTAATTTTTTTGTTACTTTTTTTTTCTTTTTTTTTTAATAAACTTCTTTTTCCCCCTTTCTTCTCCCCATGATTTGGGGTTGCTTCTGATTTGGTTAAAGCACATTTACCTGGGGTCTTTGCCACCCTTTTAGTATTTTATTCTCTCCTTCATATATTCTTATCTGAATGAAATAACAAGGCGGGAAAACTCAACACACACAAAAAAAGAACAAGAGGCAATACTGAAGCCCAGGGACCTAATTAATACAGACATTGGTAATATGTCAGAGCTAGCGTTCAGAATGATGATTCTCAAGGTGCTAGCCAGACTCGAAAAAGGCATGGAAGATACTAGAGAAACCCTCTCTGGAGATATAAAAGCCCACTCTGGAGAAATTAAGGAAATAAAATCTAACCAAGTTGAAATAAAAAAAGCTATTACTGAAGTGCAATAAAAAATGGAGTATGTTACTTCTATGATAAATAAGGCAGAAGAGAGAATTAATGATATAGAAGACCAAATGACAGAGAATAAAGAAGCTGAGCAAAAGAAAAATAACTACTGGACCATGAGGGGAGAATTCGAGAGATAAGTGATACCATAAGATGAAACAAGATTAGAATAATTGGGATTCCAGAAGAAGAATAAAGAGAGAGGGGAACAAAGGGTATATTATAGGAATTATTAATAGTTCTTAATAATAAGGAATTAATAATAAGGAATTATTGTAGAGAATTTCCCTAATATGGCAAAGGGAACAAGCATCAAAATCCAGGAGGTGCAGAGAATCCCCCTCAAAATCAATAAGATTAGGTCCACACCCCATCATTTAATAGTAAAATTTACAAGTCTTAGTGACGAAGACAAAATCCTGAAAGCAGCCCGGGAAAAGAAGTCTGTAAAATACAATGGTAAAAATACTAGATTGGCAACAGACTTATCCACAGAGACCTGGCAGGCCAGAAAGAAGTGACATGAAATATTCAGAGCACTAAACGAGAAAAACATGCATCCAAGAATACTATATCCAGCTAGGCTATCATGAAAATAGAAGGAGAGATCAAAAGCTTCCAGGACAAACAAAATTAAAAGAATTTGTAAATGCCAAACCAGCTCTACAGGAAATCTTGAAAGGGGTCCTCTAAGCAAAGAGAGAGCCTAAAAGTAGTAGATCAGAAAGGAACAGAGACAGTATAAAGTAACAGTCACCTTACAGGCAATACAGTAGCACTAAATTCATATCTCTCAATAGTTACCCTGAATGTAAATGGGCTAAATGACTCAATCAAAAGACACAGGGTATCAGAATGGATAAAAAAATAAAACCCATCAATATGCTGTCTACAAGAAACACTTTTTAGACCCCAAGACACCTCCAGATTTAAAGTGAGGGGGTGGGAAACAATTTATCATGCTAATGGGCATCAGAAGAAAGCTGGGATGGCAATCCTTATATCATATCAATTAGATTTTATGCCAAAGACTATAAGAGATGAGGAAGGACACTATATCATACTCAAAGGGTCTGTCCAACAAGAAGATCTAACAATTTTAAATATCTATGCCCCTAACATAGGAACAGCCAACTATATAAACCAATTCATAACAAAATCAAAGAAACACTTCAACAATAATACAATAAAAGTAGGGGATATTAACACTCCCCTCACAGATATGGACAGATTATCCAAGCAAAAGATCAACAAGGAAATAAAGGCTTTAAATAACACACTGGACCAGATGGATGTCACAGATATATTCAGAACATTCCACCCCAAAGCAAGAGAATACACATTCTTCTCTAGTGCACGTGGAACATTCTCCAGAATAGATCACATCCTGGGTCACAAATCAGGTCTCAACTGGTATCAAAAGATTGGGATCATTCCCTGCATATTTTCAGACCACAATGCTCTGGAGCTAGAACTCAATCACAAGAGGAAATTTGGAAAGAACCCAAATACATGGAGACTAAGCAGCATTCTTCTAAAGAATGAATGGGTCAACCAGGAAATTAAAGAAGAATTGAAAAAAATTCATGGAAACAAATGATAATGAAAACACAATGGTTCAAAATCTATGGGACACAGCAAAGGCAGTCCTAAGAGGAAAATATATAGCAGTACAAGACTTTCTCAAGAAACAAGAAAGGTCTCAAATACACAACCTAACCTTACACCTAAAGGAGCTGGAGAAAGAACAACAAAGAAATCCTAAACCCAGCAGGAGAAGAGAAATTATAAAGATCAGAGCAGAAATCAAATAACAGAAACCAAAATAAAACAATAGAACAAATCAATGAAACTAGGAGCTGGTTCTTTGAAGGAATTAATAAGATTGATAAACTCCTGGCCAGAATATCAAAAAGAAAAGAGAAAGGACCCAAATAAATATAATCATGAATGAAAGAGGAGAGATCACAACCAACAACAAAGAAATACAAACAAATATAAGAACATATTATGAGCAACTATATCACAGCAAATTTGACAATCTGGAAGAAATGGGTGCATTCTTAGAGACATATAAACTACCACAACTGAACCAGGAAGAAATAGAAAACCTGAATAGACCCATAACCAATAAGGAGATTGAAACAGTCATCAAAAATCTCCCAACAAACAAGAGCCCATGGCCAGATGGCTTCCCAGGGGAAATCTACAAATAGAAATGGAAGGAAAACTTCCAAACTCATTTTATGAGGCCAGCATCACCTTGATCCCAAAACCAGACAAGGATCCCACCAAAAAAGAGAACTTCAGACCAATATCCTTGATGAATACAGATGCAAAAATTCTCACGAAAATACTAGCCAATAGGATCCAACAGTACATTAAAAGGATTATTCACCACAACAAAGTGGTATTTATTCCAGGGATGCAAGTTTGGACCAATATCAGCAAATCAATCAATGTGATACAATACCTTAATAAAAGAAAGAATAAGAACCAGGGGCGCCTGGGTGGCTCAGTGGGTTAAGCCGCTGCCTTCGGCCCAGGTCATGATCTCAGGGTCCTGGGATCGAGCCCCACATTGGGCTCTCTGCTCAGCGGTGAGCCTGTTTCCCTCTCTCTCTCTCTGCCTGCCTCTCTGCCTGCCTCTCTGTCTACTTGTGATCTCTCTTTCTGGCAAATAAAAAAAAAAAATTAAAAAAAAAAAGAATAAGAACCATATGATACTCTCAATAGATGCTAAAAAAGCATTTGACAAAGTACAGCATCCCTTCCTGATCAACACTCTGCAACGTGTAGGGATAGAGGGTACATACCTCAATATCATCAAAGCCATTTATAAAAAAACCCACTGCAAATATCATTCTCAATGGAAAAAATCTGAGAGCTTTTCCACTAAGGTCAGGAACACAGCAGGGGTGTCCATTATCATCACTGCTATTCAACATAGTACTAAAAGTCCTAGCCTCAGCAATCAGACAACAAAAAGAAATTAAAGGCATCCAAATCAACAAAGAAGAAGTCAAACTATCACTCTTTGCAGACGATATGATACTTGGAAAACCCAAAAGACTCCACTCCAAGCCCGCTAGAACTTGTACAGGAATTCAATAAAGTGTCAGGATATAAAATCAATGCACAGAAATCATTTGCATGTCTTTACACCAACAACAAGACACAATAAAAAGAAATTAAGGAGTCGATCCCATTTACAATTGCACCAAAAACCATTTGATACCTAGAAATAAACCTAACCAAACAGGCAAAGAATCTATATTCAGAAAACTATAAAGTACTCTTGAAAGAAAGTGAGGAAGACACAAAGAAATGGAAAAGTGTCCCATGCTCCTGGATTGGAAGAACAAATATTGTGAAAATGTCTATGCTACCTAAAGCAATCTACGCATTTAATGCAATCCCTATCAAAATCCCATCCACTTTTTTCAAAGAAATGGAACGAATAATCCTAAAATTAATATGGAACCAGAAATGACCTCGAATAGCCAAAGGAATATTGAAAAAGAAAGCCAAAGTTGGTGGCATCACAATTCCAGACTTCAAGCTCTACTACAAAGTTGGCATCATCAAGACAGTATGGTACTGGCACAAAAACAGACACATAGATCAATGAAAGAGAACAGAGAGCCCAGAAATAGACCCTCAACTCTATGGTCAACTAATCTTCAACAAAGCAGGAAAGAATGTCCAATGGAATAAAGACAGTCTCTTCAAGAAGTGGTGTGGGAAAATTGGACAGTCACATGCAGAAAAATGAAACTGGACCATTTCCTTACACCACATACGAAAATGGACTCAAAATGGATGAAGGACCTCAATATGAGAAAGGAATCCATCAAAATCCTTGAGGAGAACACAGGCAGCAACTTCTTTGACCTCAGCCACAGCAACATCTTCCTAGGAATATCGGCAAAGGCAAGGGAAGCAAGGGCAAAAATGAACTATTGGGATTTCATCAAGATCAAAAGCTTTTGCACAGCAAAGGAAACAGTTGACAAAACCAAAAGACAGTGGACAGAATGGGAGAAGATATTTGCAAATGACATATCAGATAAAGGGCTAGTATCCAAAATTTATAAGGAACTTAGCAAACTCAACACCCAAAGAACAAACAATCCAATCAAGAAATGGGCAGAGGACAAGAACAGACATTTCTGCAAAAGACATTCAAATAGCCAAAAGACACATGAAAAAGTGCTCCACATAACTCAGCATCAGGGAACTACAAATCAAAACCACAATGAGATATCACCTCACACCAGTCAGAATGGCTAAAATTAACAAGTCAGGAAATGACAGATGCTGGCGAGAATGCGGAGAAAGGGGAACTCTCCTACAGTGTTGGTGGGAATGCAAGCTGGTGCAACCATTCTGGAAAACAGCATGGAGGTTCCTCAAAATGTTGAAAATAGAACTACCCTATGACCCAGCAATTGCACTACTGGGTATTTACCCTAAAGATACAAATGTAGTGATCCAAAGGGGCATGTGTACCCAAATGTTTATAGCAGTAATGTCTGCAATAGCCAAACTATGGAAAGTACCTAGATGTCCATCAACAGATGAATGGATAAAGAAGAAGTGGTATATATACACAATGGAATACTATGCAGCCAACAAAAGAAATGAAATCTTGCCTTTTGCGACAACGTGGATGGACTAGAGGGTATGGTGCTTAGCGAAATAAGTCAATCGGAGAAAGACAACTATCATATGATCTCCCTGATATGAGGATGTGGAGATGCAATGTGGGGGGTTTGGGGGTAGGAAAGGAATAAATGAAACAAGATGGGATTGGGAGGGAGACAAACTGTAAGAGACTCTTAATTTCACAAAACAAACTTAGGGTTGCCGGGTGGGGAAGGAATAGGGAGAGAATGGTGGGGTTATGGACATTGGGGAGGGTATGTGCTATGGTGAGTGCTGTGAAGTGTGTAATCCCAGCAATTCACACACCTGTGCACCTGGGGCTAATAATACATTATATGTTAATAAAAAAAAAGAATTAGCTATAAAGTATTTTAAGACCATTAACTGAGCTAGATTTCTTTATTTAAGGTAAATACTTCGATATTGTGTTTAAACATACCAGTTGAGCCATCTGTGTACCATTTAGAGGAAAAATTTTTTAAATAAAAATCAGATAGATTAAAAGTAAATGGATAAGAGAAATTTCCCATGGAACTTAATTAAGCTTCATAATGGCAAAACCTTTTCTGTTACGGCCATCACTCTATGTTATGAGTTATTATCAACTTTAACTCATGGTTATTGCATTATGTGTTAAATGTATTAATGTTCTAGTGAAGGCAAAATAAAATCATGAACACTAGTGTTAATATCAGGCATAACTGAACTAAGTAGAAAAATCATTAAATAAACTAAATATTATCATTTTATAGTAATAAACATGATAACATCAATGAATATATTACCATTGAAATCATATCATTATATTTTAATAAATTTAACTATCATTTATATAAGATTTATATATTTATATAAAATATAATATATAAATTTATATATTTATATAAATTATAAATATAAAATATATTTATATTTATATAAGAATATATTAAATATCAAGCAGTTATATAATATTCAAAGAAATCATGTCATTAAGAGATGGGAATTAGCTGCTAAAATGCTAACTTTTGTAAATAATCATGTATTTTTTGAAGATCAAGATACTCAATTTTAATATTAGGGTTACTGAGATTGATTATATAAAATATATAAATTCTATAAAATATAATCCAGAACATTGAGGTTGTTGCATAAAAACAGTAGCAACGAGTACTAAAAATGCCAAATGACTCTAAGTCAGAAAATGAATATTAAATTCCAAGAGATCTACCTGTGAAACCCATGAAATGTGGGGAGTCAGAGACTGGAGATTTAGATAGGGTGTCAGGATCCGAAAGAGAGAACACAAACAATGTCACTTACATTAAATGAAAGGTCTACTCTTAATGAGAAAATACTGATAATTGTAATATCAGGCCACAGACAACTGAAAATTTGAAAAGGTGGGTTGGGCTCAAGACATAGATATTGGGAAGGTACTAATTCTAAGGAAGAAGATGTAGGGATAATTTAGAGATCCAGTGGTGAAAAGAACCAAGAATTTGGAAGTGAAAAATTAAGGGTTCTGGGGAAAATATTGTTGGTATTTTGATAGGGATTGTATTAAATGTTTTGATTCTTTTGGGTAGTATATATATTTTAACATTTGTTCTTCCAATTCATGAGCATGGAATGTTTTTCCATTTATTTGTATCATCTTCAATTTCTTTCATCAGTTTTATAGTTTTCAGAGTAGTCTTTTACCTCTTTCGTTAGGTTTATTCCTAGGTATCTTATTGTTTTTGGTGCAATTGTAAAAGGGACTAATTCCTTAATTTCTCTTTCTCTTGCTTCTTTATTGGTGTATAGAAATGCAAGAGATTTCTGTACATTGATTTTGTATCCTGCAAATTTACTGAATTTGTGTATCAGTTCTATCAGTTTTTTGGTAGAGTCTTTGGGTTTTCTAGATAGAATATCATGTCATCTTAAATAATGAAAGTGTAACTTCTGGCCGATTTGGATGCCTTTTATTGATTGATTAAATGATTGATTGATTTTGTCTGATTGCTGTGCCTAGGACTTCTAGTACTATGTTAAATAACAGTGGTGAGAGTGGATGTCCCTGTCCATAGAGGAAAAGCTCTGTTTTTCCCCACTGAGGATGATATTGGCTTTTGTGTTTTTTTTCATATACGGCCTTTATTATGTTGAAGTATGTTCCCTCTATCTCTGCTTTGTTGAGGGCTTTATCATGAATGGATATTGTACTTTGTGAAGTGATTTTTTCTCTATCTATTTAAATGATCATACGGTTCTTATCATTTCTTTTATTAATGTGGTATATTACATTGACTGATTGGTAAATATTGAACCACCTTTGTAGTCCAGCGATAAATACCACTCGGTCATGGTGAATGATTTTTTTTTAATGTATTGTTGAATTCAATTTGCTAGAATTTTATTAAGAATTTTTGAATAAATGTTCATCATGGATATTGCCTTGTAGTTCTCCTTTTTAGTGGAGTCTTTATCTGGTTTTGGTATCAGGGTAATGTGGCCTCATAGAATGGATTTGGAAGTTTTCCTTCCGTTTCTATTTATTGTAATAGTTTGAGAAGAATTGGTATTAACTCTTAAATATTCGGTAGAATTCACCTGTGAAGACTTCTGGCCCTGGACTTCTGTTTTTGAGGAGTTTTTGATTACTGATTCAATTTCTTTGTCAGTTATTGGTCTGCTCATGTTTCCTATTTCTTCCTGTTTCAGTTTTGGCCATTTATATGTTTCTAGAAATTTATCATTTTCTTCTATGTTGTCCAATTAGTTGTTGTACACTTTTTCATAATATTCTTTTACTTTCTGTGGTGTTGTTGTTATTTTCCCCCTTTCATTGTCATTTTATTTATTTGTATCCTTTTGCTTTTTTGACCAGTCTGCTGGCTAGAGGTTTATCAATTTTATTAATTTAATTTTTTCAAAAAAAACAGCTCCTGCTTTCATTGATCTATTGTTTTTTTAGCCCCCATATCATTTATTTCTGCTCTAATTATTATTTCCTTCCTTCTGCTGGCTTTAGGCTTCATTTGTTGTTTTTTTTCTCATTCCCTTTGGTGTAAGGTTAGGTTGTTAATTTGAAATTTTTCTTACTTTTTGAGGTATAAGACTGCTTTTGCTGCATCCCAAAGGTTTTGGACCATGTGTTTTCATTTTTATTTGTATCTATGTCATTTTTTCTTTGATTTCCTGATTGACCCATTCACTGTTTAATAGATTGTGGTTTAGCTTCTATGTAGTTGTGGTTTTTCCAAATCTGCATTGAACCACAAAACACCCTGAATAGCCAAAGTAACTTTGAAAAAGAAAAGCAAAGTTGGAGGCATCACAATTTTGGACTGTTACATTACAAAGCAGTAGGGATCAAAATAGTATGGTAAATGCACAAAAATAGACATACAGATCAATAGAACAGAATTGAAAACCCAGAAATGAACCCAGAACTATATGGTCAATTAATCTTTAATAAAGCAGGGAAGACTATCCAATGGGAAGTCTCTTCAACAAATGGTGCTAGAAAACTGAACAGCAACATGTAAAAGAATGAGACTGGACCACATGCTTATACCATACACAAAAATTAATTCAGAATGGATTTAAGGCCTAAATGTGAGACTTGAAACCATAAAAATCCTAGAGGAGAACACAGGCAGTAACTTCTTTGACATCATCCCTAGCAACTGTTTTCAAGATATGTCTCCTGAGAAAAGGGAAACAAAAGCAAAATAAACTGTTGGGACTTCATCAAAATAAAAAGCTTCTGCACAGTGAAGGAAACAATTAAGAAAACTAAAAGGCACCCTACAAAACGAGAGATATTTGCAAATGATATATATATGATAAAGGGTTACTATCCAAAATATATAAGGGACTTATAAAACTTAATACCTAAAAAGTGAATAATCCAGTTAAAAAATGGGCAGAAGACATGAACATACATTTTTCCAAAGAAGACACCCAGATAGCCAACAGACACATTAAAAGATGCTCAATATCCCTCATCAGCAGGGAAATACAAATCAAAACTTTAATGAGGTATCACTTCACAACTGTTAGAATGGCTAAAATCAACAACACAAGAATCAATAGGTGTTGGTGAGGATGTGGAGAAAGGGGAACCCTTTTTCACTATTGGGAATGCAAACTAGGGCAGTCACTCTGGAAAACAGTATGGAGGTTCCTCAGAAAGTTAAAAATAGAACTAGCCTACAATCCAGTAATTTCACTATTAGGTATTTACTAAAAAAATCCACAAATGCTAATTTAAAGGGATACATGCTCCCTGATATTTATAGCAGCATTATCTACAATAGTCAAATCATGGAAATAGCCTAAGCGTCCATTAACTGATGGATGGATAAAGAAGAACTAGGGTGTGTGTGTGTGCGTGTGTGTGTGTGTACAGGAATATATATATTTATATATATATGAAATATATGAATGTGTATATATATATGTATGTATATGAATATTACTCAGCCATAAGAATGAAATATTACCATTTGCAACAACACAGATGTAACTAGAGAATATTATACTAAGCAAAATAAAGTCAATCAGAGAAAAGAAAATTACCATATAATTTCACTCATATGTGGAATTTAAGAAACAAAATAAATGAGCAAATAGGAAAAAAGAGAGAGAGACAAACTAAGGAATAGACTCTTAACGATAGAGAAGAAACTGTTGGATACCAAAAGGGAGGTGGGTGGAGGGATGGGTAAAATAGGTGATGGGGATCAAGGAGTGTGCTTTTTGTGATGAGCACCAGGTACTGTATGGAAGTGTTGAATCACTATATTGTACACCTAAGACTAATATTACACTGTGTGATAACTAACTAGAATTTAAGTAAAAACTTAAAAAGAAAACAAAAATATAAGTGTTAGCAAAGGTGTGGAGAAAAGGGAACACTTGTACACTACTGGTGGGAACATAAATTCTTATAGCCCTATGGAATCCCTCAAAAAATTAACAGATATATCATATGACCCAGCAATCTCACTTCTGGGTATATATCCAAAGGAAATGAAATAAGGATCTTGAAGAGATTTCTGCATTACCATGTTCAGAGCAACACTATTCATAATAGCAAAGATATGAGAACAACTTAAATGTTGAAAAAAAAAGGTATATCAGAAATAAAAGAAAATCATAAAATTAGGATACTTCTCTACCAAAAAAATGATCATCACTGCTTGGAAAAAACAAAACAAAACAAAACAAAACAGCAGTTTATTATCTCAAAAGGAGAGGTACTATGAACTAGTAAATCTAATCAACATATGAAAGAACATACAAAATAATAGTTGAAATGGTCCTTCCAAAACCACATAAATCAGAAAACCAGTAAAAACATACTTGTTAATTCAAGTTAACATTAAACCAACATTTATATACATTTTACAAAGCAACAACAAAATCCTGAATCATAAATTCCAAACCTAGGAAACACATTTTAAAGAGTATGTCAAATGAGTTGAGCAAATTCAGAAAAGTTATTGACAAAAAGGTGACATCATCTGAGGAATAAAGATTAATTAACATGTTACCAAAAGGAAAGGCATTTAAAATAAAATTTAGTATGTGCGATAAAGGAATTGCATGAAATAAAATTTATAGGACAAGTGATCTTTATAGAAAAAAAAGTCTTCATGTATATATATATATGTATATATATACATACACACACACACACACACATAATTGAAGCCCATGTAAAGGATACACACAGAAAAATAAGAATAAAATTAATATTAAAAATAATTCAATATTTCCCAGGAAATAAAGAGACCCAATTCTAGTGAGAATGGGTCTTCATTATGCATCATGGAATTATTGATCTAGAACATTCAACTCAAGAAATATCGTGATAAAGTTTTTGGGCTTTAAAAATGGAAAAAAAAAAACTCCAGTTCTCCAGGAATTAAGAACAAGACACTTGCCAATAAATATAAATAAATAAATACATAAATCCATTCACTGAAAAAACAATATGCAATAAAGGTTATATAATATCATTTCTAAGAAGCTCAATAAAAGCAAGTGTGATCTCTTTTGATGGCTGCATAGTATTCCATTGTGTATATATACCACATCTTCTTGATCCATTCATCTGTTGATGGACATCTAGGTTCTTTCCATAGTCTGGCTATTGTAGACATTGCGGCTATAAACATTCGGGTACACGTGCCCCTTCGGATCACTATGTTTGTATCTTTAGGGTAAATACCCAGTAGTGCAATTGCTGGGTCATAGGGTAGTTCTATTTTCAACATTTTGAGGAACCTCCATGCTGTTTTCCAGAGTGGTTGGACCAGCTTGCATTCCCACCAACAGTGGAGGAGGGTTCCCCTTTCTCCACATCCTGTGGATGGAACTAGAGCGTATCATGCTTAGTGAAATAAGTCAATCGGAGAAAGATAGCTATCATATGATCTCCCTGATATGAGGACATGGAGAAGCAACATGGGGGGGGTAGGGGGATAGGAGAAGAATAAATGAAACAAGATGGGATTGGGAGGGAGACAAACCATAAATGACTCTTAATCTCACAAAACAAACTGGGGGTTGCTGGGGGGGAGGTGGGATTGGGAGAGGGGGAGCGGGCTATGGACATTGGGGAGGGGAGGCGAACCATAAGAGACTATGGACTCTGAAAAACAACCTGAGGGTTTTGAAGGGTCAGGGGTGGGAGGTTGGGGGAACAGGTGGTGGGTGATGGGGAGGGCACGTTTTGCATGGAGCACTGGGTGTTGTGCAAAAAGAATGAATACTGTTACGCTGAAAAAAATAAATAAATAAATAAAAAGGAAAAAAAAAAAAGCAAGTGTGATCTAAATCTGTCATATCCATCCAGTTGCCTCTTAAATAGCAAGGGCGTAAAATAATTCTTATATATGGAATACTTCAGGAAATACTTTAAATGAACTTTTCTCAAGGAATCTATTAAAAGATGAGTTACATCCCACAAAACAATAACTGGGAAACTTCAGGAAATGGTTCATGATAGCAATGAACATACTTAATTGTAGATCTGTGGATCTAAGAATAAATGAAAGGCAGGAACAAGGCTGTAAGAGTAATATGGTTATGTCTTTAAAAAAAAACAACAAAAAACCAAAAAACCTGCAAACAACAAGAAATAATACAAATAAAATGTTGGAGGAAGAATGTGGATTGTCACATCAGTAGCAGCTGATAGTCAAAGAATGTTATCCTCATCTGACAACTCAAACAGCAGGTGATTAAACAAAAGAAAGAAGACTTCAGGGTATCTTAATAAATATTATTATAAGGAGAACCATGTCAACAAAAGTACAAAACTGTTATGATTTAAAAAAAAGAAAAAGTAAACAGATCAGATAGAAGTATAGATAAAACAAAATATAATATTCACTGTAGTTATATTATCATGTTATTAAATAATATGAAAACTTGAAACCAAATATCAGATATAACAATATATGTGTATGTGCCTAACTCACTTACTTTGAAAAACAAAGAGGATTTCAGTTTATCTCACAAAGCAGTAGCATCCAAATTTATGCAATTTAACATAGACATACCTAAAGCAATGACTCTCAAAGTCTAAGCATAAAGGATGGGGAAGATACACCAGGAAAACAGAAAAATCAAGAAAGTACAAGATAGAAACCTTATTATCAGACAAACTAAAACTCAGTAAAAAGCATTAAATGCACCATAAACATACTATGATGATAAAAGCCACAATTCACTTCCATACTGTTTATATTAAAGAGATATAAAGTGAAGAGAAACACATAAATAATAGGAGATTTAAGTCTCTCTTTTTTTTTTGGCCAATGTAAGTCAAGTGAAAAAACATTAAATAAGAGGTAGAAGATCTCAGTAACATAATCAATAAGGTAAATATACATATAACTATTGTATCTTGATGTTAGAAAATATACTTTTTTTTTAGAACACATAAAAAAGAACACATGGAACATTCACAAAATGAATCATACATACACTATTAGATAATAAAAGCATCAATAAATCCTATAAGGCAGAAATAATAAGGATAACAATCTCAATAAAACAAAATCAATAAAACTAAAAATTAATGACAACTTTTTTTAAAAGATTTTATTTACTTATTTCGCAGACAGAGATCACAAGTAGGCAGAGAAGCAGGCAGAGAGAGGGGGGGAAGCAGGCTCCCTGCTAAGCAGAGAGCCCAGTGCTGGGCTCGATTCCAGGACCCTGGGATCATGACCTGAGACGACGGCAGAGGCTTCAACCCACTGAGCCACCCAGGTGCCCCATAATGACAACATTTTAAAACATACTTTCATTGGGGACTTTTTGAATGGAAATCTTTTTTATTTTATGCAAGTAATAATAAACTTGAAGCCTAGTATGGCAGAAAAGAAATTTAATACTACCTGCCTTAGTTTTGTTGGAAGGAATCAATGATAGAAAGCAGTGAAAGGAATACAGAAAAACATTTAAAATGATTGCTATTATTTAATACATTTTATTTATTAAAAATTATTGACTTCTAGTTTTAGCTCTGACATTAACAGATCTTGAAGTTGGGGTACCTGGGTGGCTCAGTGGGTTGTCTCTGCTTCGGCTCAGGTCATGATCTCAGGTTTCTGGGATGGAGTCCTGCATCAGCCTCTCTGCTCAGCAGGGAGCCTGCTTCCTTCTCTCTCTGCCTGCCTCTCTGCCTACTTGTGATCTCTTTCTCTATCAAATAAATTAATAAAATCTTTTAAAAACAAACAAAAACCCAAACAACAACAAAAAAGAGCTCTTGAAGTTATAAATCCCATCCTTACAACAGGAAAACAGTTGACAATAAGGAAATCCCTTGGACCCATCAAAAAACTGACCTTACAAAGAAAAGCAACATCCTAAAATTTGTAGAGACTGACAAATGCAAAGAACCATAGCTGAGGTTTGATTATTTGGAACAGAAGACAGTGGAACCATTAACTAGAGAAACATTTAAATAGCAATTTTGACAAATTTTTGAAGGTTAAATATGAATTAGCATGAGATTAAGAAACTCTTAGCAGTCAATCTTAGGAGGCTCCACACTTCTGTGGGCTTTACCTTCTGAAACTTCACCAATTCTCAATTCATCACAATCCAAGAAAAATCCCATCATGTTCTGGCATGTTGAGGGGAAAAATAGCCATTTTGATAATGGTTTCATTCTGAATAACAAAGAGTCATTCACCAGGGAAAGGGACTGTCAGAGTCTTTTTCCACAAAGGAGGAAGGGCTTTTACCCAACTCCACTCCTCTCTCTCTGTCTTCCAGAATGAAAAATCCTAAGAAACACTTGTGAGGGTCACAGCCCAGGAAAACAGGCCCACTGAAAGATTAAGATTTAATAATAAGATTATAGGACACTTCTCCCCTCACCTCACCACACAAGATGCTAGAGTAGTAAGTACAGATTACAGATGAAATTACTGTAAAATACAGACTACATTTAAGGAGTAGTTCTTAAGGAAACCCAAAGTTAACAGGGAGACAAAAACAAAGACACTACAGGAATTTGAAGCCCCTGGCACCAATAACTACAACATTAAGGGAAGTCAAATACTAGCTGTACAAGCAAAAAACTTCATGGTAAATGGTTTCTGCCTCAATACCTAGTTTTACAATACATAATATCTGAATTTCAATAAAAAATAACAAGACATGCTAAATGGCAAGAGAAAACACAGCTTGGAATGACCAAGCAGCATCAGAACCAGACTCAGATACGGCACAGATGATCAGAATTATCATACAGGAAATATTTTAAAATTTAAAGTGATTATAATAACTATGTTAAACATTCTAACAGAAAAAGACAAAACACATATGAGATAGGTAATATTGGCAGAGATATGGAAGTCTGAAGAAACAGACAAAAAAGTCACAACAAATCAAAATACGGTCACAGACCTTTAAGAATGCTTTTGAGGACTCATTAATAGACTGCGTATGGCCAACAAAAGAATAAGTAAGTCTGAAGATATGTCAATAAACACACAAACTGCAATACAAAAGAAAAAATGAAAAAAAGATCTCAAAACCGTGGGATATACTCATAATGTGTAACTAACATGCATAATTATAATAACTGAAAGAAAAGAAGTCCCACAGCAGAAGGAATGTTTGAATTAATGATGGCCCAAAATTTTCCAAATTTAATGACAGGAATCAAACCACAAAAAAAGATAGCTCAAATAACACTAAGCAGCATAAATATCAAGTAATAAATAATGAGGCATATCACATTGAAACTGCAGAAAACCAAAGACAAAAGAAAATTTTGAAGAAATCAGATGGGGGAAAAACACCTTCCTTATTGAGGAACAGGGATAATAATCACAAAGGACTTCTCATCAGAAGCCATGCAAACAGAAGTAATACAGTGTTGAAAGGAAAAATCACATCAATCTAGAATTCCATATGCCTGAATTTATCCTTTAAAAACAATACAACTTTCTTCAAACAGACAAAAAGTGAGGGAATTCACTGCCATAAGATCCAACTTTCAAGAAATGTTAAAAAGAAGTTCTTCAAGAAGAAGGAAAATAATACAGGTCAGAAACTCAATTCACAAAGGAAATGTGTCATAGAAGGAATAAATGAATGTAAAATAAAACCTTTAGTTTTGTTTTTTATTGACCTAAAAATAACTTTGTTTTTGACATAGTAATAGTAAAAGTATATTGAATGTTTATAGCATTTAGATAAATGAAGGCAATATTCTAAAGGACAAGATAAAAGAACAGGGAATATTCTGTCATAAAATATCTGCACTACCCATGAAGTGGTAAGGTGTTTCTTTCAAAGTGGCCTTAGACTGTAAATGTATATTGCAAGCTCTGGGACAACCACTGAACTTTTTTTTTTTTTTTTTAAGAAGTGTGATTGATACACTAAGAGGAAAAAAAAAATCATAAAAAATGCTCAATTAAAACCAGAGATTTGGCGGGGGGGGCACCTGGGTAAGTTAGTCAGTTAAGTGTCTGCTTTTGGCTCAGGTCATGAGGTCAAGATGACAGGTCATCTTAGGGTCCTGAGATTTAGCCCCGCATCAGGCTCTCAGCTCAACAGGGAGTTTGCTTCTCCCTCTCCCTTTGTCCCCTCTCTCCACCCCGACTTGAGTTCTCTCTCTTTCTCTCAAATAAATAAAATCTTTAAAACAAACAAACAACAAATAGATATCACAGAGGCTCCTGGGTGGTTCAGTCGATTAAGCATCTGACTCTTGATCTGGGCTCTGGTCATGAACTCAGGGTGGAGAGATCGAACCCTGTGTCAGGATCAAAACTGGGCATGGAGTCTGCTTAAGATTCTCATTTTCGGGATGTCTGGGTGGCTCAGTTGGTTAAGCGGCTGCTTTTGGCTCAGGTGGTCCTGGGATTGAGTCCCACATCAGGTTCCCTGCTCAGCGGGGAGCCTACTTCTCCCTCTGCCTGCCACTCTCCCTGCTTGTGCTCTCTCTCTCTGACAAGTAAATAAATAAAATCTTTAAAAAAAAAAGATTCTCATTCTCCCTCTTCCTCTTCTTCTCTGTTTGTACTCTCAATTGTCCTCTCTCCAAAATAAATAAATAAATAAATTTAAAAAGAAGAAGAAGAAGAAAAAGAAAAGAAAAAAAAACAAAGATTGCAGGAAGAGGAAAATAAAACAAAAAAGAATCAGGGCAATGAATAGGAAAACAATTACAACATAGTAGATGTTTATATTGACAATCACTTTAAATGTGAAATTCTAAATATACCAATGAAAAAATATTGTCAGAGCTAATAAAAACATAAACACAACTATATGTTCTCCAAAAGAAACACATTTTAAACATGAAGATACAGATTAAAAGTAAAGGTATGGAGAAAGAAATACCATACTAATAATAGTAAGAAAAAAGACAACAGACTTCAGAATAGGGAAAATTACTAGTCATAAAAATAGGTAGTGCATAGTGATAAAGGGGTAAATTCTCCTAGAAAGCATAATAATACCTAACACACACCTTACACATAACAACAGATGGCCAAAATATGTGAAGCAAAGACTGACAGAACTGGAAGGAGAAATAAACAAATCCACTATTGTAGCCAAACACTCCAAAGCCCTTCTTTTGGTAACTGGTCCATCAGGAGGATACAGATCAGCAGTGCAACTGACATGAACAGAGTTTTTTTTTTTTTCTTTTAAGATTTTATTTATTTATTTAATAAAGAGAGAGACGAGAGAGCACGAGCAGAGGGAGAAGCAAAGGGAAAGCTACAAGCAGACCCAATGTGGGACTCTATCCCAAGACCCTGAGATCACGACCTGAGCCAAAATCAAGAGTCAGATACTTAACTGACTGAGGCACCCTGGTACCCCTGAACAGATTTTTAATCTATTTGACCTAACTGACATTTACAGAACATTTCACCCAACAAAAGCATAATACATATTCTTCTTAAGTTCAAATGGAAAATTCACTAAGATAGAATACAATTCTGGGTCATAAAATGCAATACAAATAACATAAAAAATACTTCAGAGCATAATGGAATTAAAATAACCACCAATAGGAGAAACCAGAAAAATCACCATATGTTTGGACATTAAACAAAACAGTGTGAAATAAACAAAGGTTTAACTAAAAAAAAGTTCTCAGGAGAATTTAAACAATCTTTGAAATAAATGAAAATGAGACATCTAAATTTGGTGTGTGCAGTGAAAATAGTGATTAGATGGAAAATTACAGAGCTAAGTGAGTATTTTAGAAAAGAAGAAAGCCCTCAAATAACCTAAGCTTCTATCTCAGAAAACTGGAGAAACAACAGATATTTAGGTTCAAAGTAAACAAAAGAAAATTATAAAATTTATAGCAGAAATCTAATAACTCAAAATGAGGAAAATAACAGACAAAAACAAACAGAAGATGGATTCATTGAAATATTAAACCTCTAGCCAGGCTAACCAAGTAAAAAGGAGGAAAAAAAGACAAAAAATACCCATAAATAATCCTCTGGACATTAAAAGCTTAATAAAGGGTATTTAGGACTGTAAGGGTCCCCTGCAAAAAATTCATATATTGAAGCTCTAATCCCCAACGTGGGGATATTAGAATGTGGGCCCTTTGGGAGGTAGCTAAGCTTAGATCATATCAGAGGTTGGGGTCTTCATGATATGATTAGTGCCCTTGTAAGAAGAGATAAGAGAGCTTGTTCTTTTCCTCTCCCCATCAGGTACAGTATGAAGGTAGCAGTCAACAACCCAGAAGAGGGTTCTCATCATACACCAATATCTGCGAGCACTTTCATTTTGTTCTTCCCAGCTTCCAGGAGAAATAAATGTTTTTAATTCACCTAGTCTATGGCACTTTGCTATAGCAACCCAAATCAACTAAGGCAAAGGGATACTATGATTAACTTTATGCCCACAAATTTGAACTTAGATAAAATATACAAATTATCTGAAAGATGAAAACTTATAAAAGTCAAACAAGGAGAAATAGATAATCTTATTAGGTCCATCTATATTAACAACATTGAATAAAAACTTTCCAAAAAAGAAAGCATCAGGAAGGAATGAAAGAGGGAAGCATAAGGGAGAAATACCAATTTTCTGTAATCTTTATCAAGCAACAGAAGCGTAGGAACACCTCATAATTCTATTCATAAGGTCAGTATTTTCCTAATACCAAAACTATATAAAGGCATTACTAGACAGGAAAACTATTGATAAAATAATGTTAGAGTTTATATGGAAAGGCAAAAGACCTATAATATCCAATACAGTACTGAAGAACAACAAAATTGGAGTAGTATCTGACTTCAAGACTTATTATAAAGCTATAATAAACAAGAGAGTGAGGTACTGGTAAAAGAATAAACAGGAAGATCAAAGAATGAAACAGAGAGCCCAGAAATAGACCCACACAAATATCATCAACTGATCTTCGACAAAGGAGCAAAGGCCATTCACTCAAAGATATTCTTTTTTTTTTTTAATATTTTATTTATTTGACAGAGAGAAATCACAACTAGGCAGAGAGGAAGGCAGAGAGAGAGGAAGAAGCAGGCTCCCTGCGGAGCAGAGAGCCCGATGTGGGGCTCGATCCCAGGACCCTGGGACCATGACCTGAGCCGAAGGCAGAGGCTTTAACCCACTGAGCCACCCAGGCGCCCCTCAAAGATATTCTTTTCAACAAATAATGCTGGAACAATTTGACTTCCAGAAGAAAAATATAAAAATATAATTATATATAGACTTATATCTAGACACAAACTTTGCAACTTTCTGAAAGAAACTCAAAACAGATCATAGAACTAACTATAAAACTCAAAGCTATAACACTTCTAGAAGTAAACAAAGAAGAAAATCTGGATGACCTTGGGTTTGGTGATGACTTTTTAGATACAAATACGAAGAGCATAATTCATGAAAGAAAACATTGAGAAGTTGGAGTTACTAAAATGAAAAATCTTCTGCTCTGCATAAAGATACTATTAAGAGAATGAAAAGGTAAGCCAGAAACAAGGAGAAAGTATTTATGAAAGACTTTAATCCAAAACATACAAATATCTCTTGGAACTCAACTTAAATAAGCAAAGGGGCACCTGTGTGGCTCAGTGGGTTAAGCCTCTCCCTTCAGCTCAGGTCAGGATCTCAGGGTCCTGGGATGGAGCCCTGCCTTCTGCTCTCTGCTCAGCAGGGATGCTCCCCCTGCCCCAGACCACCTCTGGCCTGCCTCTCTGCCTACTTGTGATCTCTGTCAAATAAATAAATAAAATCTTTAAAAAAATAAAAATAAGTAAAAGATTTGAAAAGATAGCTTACCAGATAAGATATACAGAAGAAAAATAAGCATATTTAAAAAGTCTTAACATCATTTGTCATGGAAGTGTAAATTAAAACAAGATAGCTCCATATACATATTTGAATTGCTTTAAAACAACAACAACAACAACAAAAACAAAAGTTGAGAAGACCAAAGGATTGTGAGGATGCAGACAATGGAAATTCTAATTAATTGCTGGAAGGAATACAAAATGATACTGCCATTTTGGAAGACAGTTCAGCAGTTTCTTAAAAAGCGAAATACAGTTTTCCCATGTTACACATCAACTGCTTTCTCAGGAGCTACTCAGCTGATCTGAAATTTTGTTTCCACACAAAAATTTGCCCAGGATGTTTATAACAACTTTATTCATAATTGAAAAAAGGAAGCATGCAATTTGTAGTAGATGAATGCACAAACTGGGGTACATCCGTACAAAGAAATATTCAGCAGCAAAAAAAGAGATGATCTATCAAGCAATGAAAAAGTATTGATGAACCTTTAATGTGAAATACTATGTAAAAGAAGCAAGTTTAAAAGGCTATGCACTGTATGATTTCAATTGTACAACATTCTAGAAAAGGGAAAACCATGAAGATAGTAAAAATGACCAGTCATTGACAATTATGTATGAGAGAATTGAACAGTGAGACACAGGGGACTTTTTAGGACTATGAAACTGTTCCTTATGATACTGTAATGGTGGATACATGACACTATGCATTTGTCAAAACCCACAGAATTTTATAGAACAAAAAATAATTCTAATTGTCTTCAAATTTTAACAAGCCATTTTAGGAGGTGGACATGTACTAGGAAGTCATGTAGAAAGTGATGGCAATCTAACTACAGGGGGCCCTTAAACGATGGCAAGGGTTAGGGGTGCCAATCCCCTGGGGCAGTCAGAAATCTGCATCTAACTTGACTACCCAAAACTTCACTAATAGACTACTATTGACCAGAACCCTTACTGATAACATAATTGATTACACATATTTTACACTTTACCTATACTATATTCTTACAATAAAGTTAAGCTAGAGGAGAAAAAAAGAGGTATTAAGAAAACTGTAAGAGAAAATACATGTACAGTATTTTAATGTATTGAAAAAATTCTGCATGTAAGTGGACATGTGTGACTCAAACTTGTGTAGCTCAAGGGTCAACATTGTATTATAAGTTATGAAATAACCTCACTAAAAGGGGAGAGGGAAGGTGCTAACCTAAGTAACTTTGGAAATGTGTGAAATCTGTAAGACTAAAGGCAAAATCAGCTGCACATTAAGTATTGTGCTCTACTTAAAGTTATGTTCAGTGGGCAAAAATGTTAAGAATCCTGATGTTGTGGTAAAAGATGCTGGAAATGAACTAATATGTAAATGAATGGCTCTTCTTACTGTTGGAGTGGAAATTTACTGACGCACACATCCAGAAGTCTTGAATGACAGTAAAGCATTAGAGTTGGAGACATTAGTAGGCACTCAGGTTTACCTTACTATAGATACAGATAGCTGCATATAGAAATATTTAGTTAGTATACACACTGTTAGTAAACACACATGCATTTGTTGCTCTGGCAGCTGAGAGGGTCTAAAAACAAAGATATTTCATATCAATAAGCACACCTTGTACTCAGGCTTGGTTCCTAATGTGATCTTCAGTGAAAGAAACCAGTGATCCTTGGAGAAATGGTTGATTCTGGGATTGGGCCAGGAAATAAATAAGATGATCCTGGAGCTCTTTTGGTGTCAGAAAGTAAGGACATCAACTAGTGAATCACTGAACACTAAACAAAAACTAATGATGTACTACTACATGTTGGCTAATTGAATTTAAATTTAAAAAGGAAAAGAAAGTAAGGGCATGCTCATACAAACAAACAAAAAAAAAAAATCAAATAAGGGCACCTAGGTGGCTCAGTGGGTTAAGCCTCTGCCTTCAGCTCAGGTCACGATCTCAGGGTCCTGGGATTGAGCCCCACATCGGGCTCTCTGCTCAGCGGGCAGCCTGCTTCCTCCTCTCTCTCTGCCTGCCTCTCTGCTTACTCGTGATCTCTCTCTGTCAAATGAATAAATCTTTAAAAAAAAAATCAAATAAACAAGATAATCCTTGTTGGCAAAGGAGGCAACTGAAAGACTTCTCAATGGCCAAAGTCACAAAAGAGATCCTAATGTTCTCAAAGCTGGCTCCTGTGCTTAACATATTTCCTCTTCTGTTCTGAATATTACATATGATAATTAAATTATTATGTATGAATCAGTCAAAATAATTCCTTTTCAGTATATTTATGCTTATAGTTCTTGAGTTTTTCCAGGGATGATCACAATATATATTTTACTTCCTCGAATGTTTAAGTTTGATCAGTGTTGTTTTCTGGGAGACTCAAGAATATTTCCTATGTTTTTTTCTGCCAAATTATTCCATTTTATAGAGTAGGTAGAATTCTGTCCAAATTCTTAAAGAATAGAAACAACATCACAATTAAAGAGAAAAAGGAGGATATAATGGAAACACATTGTAAAAAAGTTTCCAGAGCCAGAGAGAGTTGAGTTATCATCAACTGCTTCTGGAGATTTTTTTTTTTTATTTTTTTTTTATTATTTTATTTATTTGACAGAGAGAAATCACAACTAGGCAGAGAGGCAGGCAGAAAGAGAGGAGGAAGCAGGCTCCCCGCGGAGCAGAGAGCCCGATGTGGGGCTCGATCCCAGGACCCTGGGATCATGACCTGAGCCGAAGGCAGAGGCTCTAACCCACTGAGCCACCCAGGCGCCCCTGCTTCTGGAGATTTATAACATCTTGATTTTTATTATTTAGGTTACTCTTTTCACCCTTCTCCATTTTATATTCCTTGGAAAGTAGTCACTCTATACAGTCAAAACTTAACTAGGAGTTCTGCTTCCTCTCCTTAATGGAGGATTTCTACATAAATTACTTAGAATTCTTTTTGATGGTAGATTTATTGCTTCTTCATATATTTAACTATTCAATCATTTGTATCAGTGTGGGTTCAAAGATATTTATTTTAAAATTGTGGTTAAAATCCAATACTACTTTATGTATGTTGCTGCTCAAATTAAACAAAAGAGGAAATATGTTAAGCCATATCAATAAACCTAGAATCAGCCTCCTTTTGCTTTATACAGTTGAACTGAAATACGTACTTGAAAGAACTGAAATATTCTTGAAAATAATATACTAAGTTCCTCTTATTTGGGGGTATATATCATTTTTATTTCTTAGAAAAATATTATGATAACCTTCAGTATACATTATATACTTAGACCAATTTAGCAAATTCATCGTAAAAGTATTTAAAGATACTTGGCCTTCAAAAATTTTATCACTGCTTCATCATTGCAAGTTTTGGGTACATTATGGGCATACAGTGCAAGTTTTGTTAAATATATAGAAATATGGAATTTTAGAATAAATATACCCAGGGACATACTCACACATATGCACACAAACACATATATATGCACATACAAATATGTATATAATATAGAGTACTTTACCTGATCAAACATGGTACAGAATTCAAAAAGCAGACAAGGACAATGTACAGCAAAACTCAGAATTCTTGGTCCTCTAGCCATGCAATTCCTCTCACAAACAAAATAACCAGTTTCTTACTTATAGTTCAGTGATATCTTATGTAAGTACAATGTAAAAGACATCCACATCCATATGGACATGTATATTACAGTGTAAATATGCATATATGCATACATACACATACGTATTTGTAATTTTGTGAATAAATCTTATATAATGGAGTCCTAGGGGTAGAATTACTGGATCAAAGTGTACACTCTAAATTTTAATAAGCTTGCCAAATTTTTCTCTAGGTGATAGCAATTTACCCTTACCTACATACATATCCTTATCAATATAAAAATTTATCCAACTTTTTGATCTTCATAATTAACAAAAATAGGTAATTTTGGTTTTATTGTTGCATTTCTATCATATTGAACATAGTAACACATCCTTTAATGTTTAATAACTATTAATAACTATTACACTTATCAACTTTTTTCATGTCTTAACTCATTCTTATTATGTTTTCAAGATTTTAAAAAATATTTCATTTATTTATTTGACAAAGAGAACGAGACATCTAGAGAGGAGAGCAGGCAGGGAGAGTGGGAGGGGGAGAAGCAGGCTTCCTGCAGAGCAGGGAGCCTGATTGGGGCTAGATCCCAGGACACTGGGATCATGACCTGAGCCAAAGGCAGATGCTTAATGACTGAGCCACCCAGGTGCCCGAAGTTTTTAGGATTTTTATTAATGACTCATGGGTGCTATTTATATATGAAGGTGATTGATTTATCAATAATTATCCTTTTGTATATATTTCTAGTTTATTAGGCGTATGTTTCTCAAGATATTCTCTAAAAGTTAGCATTTATTTTTTCACAATCATTGGTCCTTTTGTACTCTTGAGGCTTTGACTCATAATAAGAAAGTCTTTCAATAATTTGTGATTGTGAAATAATCATTTCTTTTTTTTTAAAGATTTTTATTTATTTATTTGGCAGAGACACAGAGAGAGAAGAAATACAAGCATGGGGAGTGGGAGAGGGAGAAGCAGGTTTGCCCCCGAGCAGGTCAATGCAATGCAACGCAGGTCCAGGGATCACAACCTGAGTCAAAGGCAGACGCTTAACAACTGAGCCACCCAGGCACCCAGAAAGAATAATTTAATACTTTCTTATACTATTTTGGTTATATTATTTCTGCTTAAATCTTGGAATTATTAGTCATTTACTTTGATTTAACACCTGAGGTATGGATCTTCTTTTGGGGAGGGTTAGAATGCTATTTTTATTTTTATGTACTCCAGATTGCTACCATACTTTCTCAACTGTATTTATTAATACAACTATTCCCCACTGATTTGCAAATTGCATTTATCAAAACTATATTCCTTAATATTTATGTGTTTATTTGGGGTTTTCATTTACTCATTCACTGTACAAAAAATTATCAAGGTACTTTCATGCCAGGCAATATTGTTTTTGTTACTTTTAAAAAAATTTTACATTTAATTTTAAGTTTTTTAATTTTACAATTTTATTACTACTATTTTTAAGTTTTAAAGATTGTGTATACATATATAATTTTACACACACAGAAACAAAGATATATGTGTATATGTATGTGTGCATACAAAAGCATACAAACATTCCTTTTCAGGAAATAGGCAGATCATTAAGTGATCACTTTTATATTTCTCTAACAATATTGAACAATGCCAACAATCTTAGTTGGAAACACACTGGAAAACATTGTTATTCAATGTTATTATCAAAAACGTAATTTTTTATATCAACCTTATAACTGTTCCATGAAAATTATTTAGGACCTTAGTTTCTTTTTTTATGTCCTAGGAGGATTTGATTTCATTTGCAGTATTAGTTCATACAAGCTTGACAGATTTCTCCTTCATGAGTGTTGGAAAATAGCACACTACTGGCTTAAGGGATAAAAAGAATAGTTGTGTAACAACTTTACTTTTTATGGCAATTTTATTTCTTCTATTATTCTATGTTTGTAATTTATAATTTCCTAATAATTAGCTACATCTTACTATATAAATTTATATATATTATACATATTATCTGTGTTTCTTTCATTTTAATTCTCTTGTGGGTTTTTTTTTAAAGATTTATTTATTTATTTGACAGACAGAGATCATAAGCAGGCAGAGAGGCAGGCAGAGAGAGAGGAGGAAGCAGGCCTCCTGCTGAGCAGAGAGTCAGACACGGGGCTTGATCCCAGGACCCTGGGATCATTACCTGAGCCAAAGGCAGAGGCTTTAATCCACAGAGCCACCAGGCACCCCTCTTGTGGGTATTTTATCTTGCTATTTCTATTTTGTGTCTATTTCTCCTCATTCAGTTAAGGTTGCATGATGAATTTTTCTCTTTATTTTCAAAGTAACAGCTCTAAGATTTAAATGTTCCATCATATTCTACTTTGTTTCATTAATTGCTTTTTCCCAATTAGGTTTGTTTTCTAGTTTAATTACTAACTTAAGTTGGGGGTTGCACTTATTATCGTATTGTCTGTTTTATAGTATTACTGTTTGCTAGTGTATCTTTTACTCTGAGCTCTGTCTTAACTGTATCCCATAGGGTTTTACTGCTTTTAAATAAAACAGTATTTAGATTCAGTCTTCTCCTGAAGACAACACTTATGTAACAACGTTTTAATATCTTATGTTGCCTTATTTATTTTATACTTCTATTAATAATTTTCAAATTTAATTAAAAGTAGGTTAAAGACTGTCTTCTATACAATTTAAAGTTTTCAGAATTTCTGAAGGTATTCTTTTTTTTTTTTTTTTTTGACAGAGAGAGAGGTCACAAGTAGGCAGAGAGGCAGGCAGAGAGAGAGGGAGAAACAGGCTCCCCACTGAGCAGAGAGCCCGATGCAGGGCTCGATCCCAGGACCCTGAGATTATGACCTGAGCCGAAGGCAGAGGCTTAAACCACTGAGCCACCCAGGCGCCCCTTAAGGTATTCTTTATGGCTTAATATATAGTCAATTTTGAGAATTATTTTTGATTTCTGAAATATAGAGTCTGATATACCTAAAATTATATCTTATGAATTGTGTGATTTAGTCATTCTGTATTTTTATATACATTGGTGTACATTTTCACTAGGTGAGAGACACAAATTAAATTATTCTTTTGATTTACATTGTTCTGTTAATGGCCTGTAGCTTATGATTTATAATTGTGATTATATATTTGTACATAGATATTCATGACTGGATATTAATTTGGAATTGTAGGTGATTCTAACACACTTCCTTTGGCATTAAACTTACAACTCTAGATTTTAATTTTAAAATTTTTTAAAGATTTTATTTATTTATTTGACAGAGAAAGAGAAAGAGCAGGAGACAGAGAGAGAGAGCACAAACAGGGGAAGCAGGAGAGGGAGAAGCAGGATCCCCGTTGAGCAGGGAACCCCGGTGCTGGGCTCAATCCCAGTCATGACCTGAACTGAAGGTGAATGCTTAACTGAGTGAGCCACCCAGGCAGCCCCAACTCTAGATTTTTAAAACAGCTTTATTAAGGTATTGATTGTATGAATTAAAGCTGTACAATTTTTCTAAAGTTTGGTCAAACGTACACATGAAACCAACATCATATACATATACACAGAGACATACACAATAAATATAATGTCTATATATACACACACACAATATTTTGTATACACATTTTTTATTCTTACAGGCCACATAATATCTGTGTAATCTGTAATTATTCTGTGTTTCCCCTAATCTTTTATGGTGATTCCTTCCTCATTCTGAGATGTTTTCCTCACAGGAAACTGATCAGTATTCTGCTGAGAGAGAGGGAGAGTGGGGAGACACTTAACTATGTATTACTGTAAAAACTAGAGATACATGATACGAAAAACCAAAGAATATATACTTTCATGGACCTTACACTTTAGTGGGAGGAAAAAGGCACTAAAAACATAAGCAATTTAATATTGCGTATGTGAGATGTGTTGGTTCTATAAAAGAAAACAAAGCACACTGAAGAAGTAGAGGAGGAAGGGTATTGATATTTTAGGAAATGTTTTAGAAGGGCCACCTGAGTAGCACAGTCAGTTAAGCATCCGAGTCTTGGTTTCATTCAGCTCAGGGTCACGATCTCAGGGTTGTAAGATTGAGCCTGGTGTTGGGCTCTGTGCTGGGCATGGAGTCTGCTTAAGATTCTCCCTCCCCTGACCCCCTTGTGCTCTCACTCTCAAATAAATAATCTTAAAAAAATATTTTTAGAAAAAAAAAATCTTCTAAGTTATTTGGAGAGTACTCATGTTTATTTTCAAAAGAATGTAAGTCCCTGTGCATATCTGTGAGAAAGATAATACAGAAAAGAAAACTTACATGAAAAAAGTACGTTAATGGAACAGACATAACAGTTTGAGAGTAGTATGGAAACAACTTTAGCTGAAGTTACTCTTAGCAAATGTGTGTATATTGGAAGATGAAAGCATACAGTTAACAATGAGAAAGACTATATAGGGACTTATAAACCAATGTAAAAACTACAAATTTTATTAATTAGAAGGAAAGTCATCAGAGAGTTTTAAGGAGTGGCATGATTTAATTTATATTTATATTTCCAAAAAGCCTTTCAGGATCTGTGGAGGAAAATACTTTCAGAAGCAAATGAAATATATAACATTAACACTAAAATTTCATGTTAGTTATGAAGGTTGCCTGGTCTGAGGTGGTTATGCTGTAAGCAGTACGAAGAAACTGAATTCTAGATACTATATTAAGGTAGTGCTTCCAGGCTTTTATGATGAAATGAAGGTGAGGAAAAGAGAGAAGTTAAGGAT
Organism: Meles meles; assembly: GCF_922984935.1. Taxonomy (NCBI): domain Eukaryota; kingdom Metazoa; phylum Chordata; class Mammalia; order Carnivora; family Mustelidae; genus Meles; species Meles meles. The sequence goes on from NC_060066.1 coordinate 126,073,510, forward strand.
GGTTCCAAAGTTTTTGCTCCAGGTTAACAGGAAAAAAAGAATTGCCATTTACTGTTATAAGAAAGGGTGTTGAGAACAAAGTTTTACAGTGGGGGAATTAAGAGCTTGGTTTTACAAACATAAATGTGAGATACATTTCAGACTTCCAGGAGTGAATCATACATTTGATATAAAAATCTAGTTCCAGAGAGATAAGGTCTAGAAATACAAATTGGAATCCTCTGAATACAGATGGTGTTAAAAAGTGTATGACTGGATAAGATCATGTAACAAGTGGGTACAGATTAAAAAGGAGAAATAACCCTTGACTATTTACTTCCAGGAGTGGAGACAGCAACTTCTGGAGGCAAAAAGAATTTCTACCAATTGTGCATGAAGTTCCATATATTTCTGGTGTGTGTGTGTATTTAAGGGACTGTGGACTCTGTGTGTGGGTGCGAGCAGTTGTTTTCATATTTTCTTACTTCTAAATGACAGCCATTAGTGGTTTTGGGTCTGCCCATAATTTAATACCACTTTCCAGGCTTCCTTTCTGAATAGCAATGTCCTGGAGAGCCTTCTGCATGCTATAATCTGTTAAAGACCAGATCTTTTCTTTTACGGAATTCAGAGTTAACTGTCGCTACCAGCCTCAGGTGCCACTCCCATTCTCAGGTGCCACTCCCATTGTTGCAAACAGGACAAGGTTGACTTATGGCTTTGCTCTTCATGAAGTGTCATCACTTTAGACAATGACCTTGTGCTAACTGGTTCCAAGAACTGCAGTTGCATGTATCTTCCCTCAGCATCTTCACACACCTCAGTTAGATCTTCAGTAACATTGACAGCCCTTCCTCATGAGTATTCGTTTGTGGTTACAAATCTCTCATAGTCTCAGAAGTGAATCTGCAAGTCCGTTACTCATTATTCTTGTTGGTTTGGTATGATTTTAATAACCTAAAACTTCTGGAAAAGTAGGCATGGACTTTCAATGTAAATATATCTGAGGATAAAAGTAAAATATTTCCTGGTTCATGATAAAAATATTTTTCTTTAACTTTCCCAAACATGCCTGCCCTTTCTATTACTTCCCTAGGACTAAAAAAATATTAACTTGAGTTGACCTTAACAACAGCTTATAAAAGTGTACAGTTTACTTAAAATTCTCTTCTACCTGACCTTTACTAGGTTTGGTTACGATAGATTTTTTTCATCCACCTTGTAGATTTTTTTTAATACTAGGATGGCCTTGTCATCCTCCATATAATTTCTCAATGTAACATTACCAATAATCTCTTGAGTACACTTTTAAAAACGGATTTATTCCAATAGATTAGTATATTTTCATTAGAACTTACAGAGACTTTGAGGTGAATGATTTAAGCTCCATGACACAATAGGTATTACATTTCCTGACTATTATTTCATGCCTCTGGTAGTATAAGGCACAGAACCAAAAGACATGTTTTTATTTTTTCTTCCCCACGTGACTAGTTCCAGGTTTTATAAATGTCTCTGACTATAGAACAGCTTCCTTTTAATAAGAAGAGATTTAAATAAGGCATGCATTTTCTCCTAGGTGAAAAAGAATCACGACTATGTAACTGTCAGATAACATGAGAACTAAGATTTTTTCTATCTTAGTGCAATAATCCACTAAATAATATGTATTGATTTGCTTTTTGCTTTTTTAGCTAAACACTCTTAAAATACACCTTCCATCTTGATGCTTACACATGCTAGCTGCATTTTGTTGAGCTAGCTTCTTAACTCTACTTATTTTACTAATTCAAAGGGAAGCACAGCTTTCCTTAACCTATAATTTGAGTATTTTGCATCTAATTGGTTGCAGTTGAGTAAATATATGTTTGTCCTTACAGTGTTAAACACATAAGCCGCAGTGTTTGTGTTATGTAAGTGTGATTAACTTGTGAAAAATTCATCAAGTGCCCTGAGATCTGCACAGCTTATTTAAAAATTATGTATAAAGTTTTGAAGAATAAAAATGATTTGACAAGTAGGCAGCTCACAAAGAAGCTGACACATAAAGGGAAGAAGATCAAACAGGAATATAGCAGGCATATTCACACTGTAGACTGCAGTGTCTGGTTCCACTCCAAGGGAGTTGAAAGAACAAGTAGACATGAAATGCAGAGAAAGAACAGAGACATAAATATAAATCTCAAGGTGGAGAAATAAAAGACCATTTGACATTCAAAAACCATTTTTTCTAAATTTTACATTTTTGACATACAGTTAATAAACTCACCTTAGTTTAACTTAGTTAACTGAACACAATTATTGTTTTAAATCTGTGGAAAGCAACAAACAAGAGCAGATCAAAAAACGTTTCTGTTAAATCATATGAATCTGCCATTTAATTTTTCCTCAAATTTCCCATAACATAAAGGCAATGCCAAGAAATTATGTATCTAATCCCCAGAATGCCACTTTACAACTCCTTAATTTTTAAATGGGATTTAATATTTTTTTCAATATTATTATAATGTCAGATGTTAATTAAGGGTTATATTCTTACTAACCATTACATGTAACATTTTGACTTTTAACTTTTATTTATTTGCTAATCATTATTCTAAATTTCAATGTTCAAATTCATTTTTGTTTAATTTTTAAAATGTAAGCCCAAACATCTGTGTGCCACTGAATTTATTTTTGGATTTAATTATTTTGGAACACTCTTGTATAAAAATATATGAAGATGACACTAGAGTAAGTAACCCACAGGCACTGAAAACCAAACGATAGCAAACTGAAAATGGTGACAGCTGAGAATATACTGCCCTTTATGAAAGGTGATTTTTTTTAACAGTGAAATACCGTTTTTTTTAATCCAGTGAGGTTTTAATTCAGGGAGAGATCCCTTAATTTTTTTAAAAAGATTTTTATTTATTTATTTGACAGACAGAGATCACAAGTAGGCAGAGAGGCAGGCAGAGAGAGAGGAAGGGAAACAGGCTCCCCGCGGAGCAGAGAGCCCGATGCGGTGCTCGATTCCAGGACCCTAGGATATGACCTGAGCTGAAGGCAGAGGCTTTAATCCACTGAGCCACCCAGACGCCCTGAGATCCCTTAATTTTTATCTTTTGCTATATAAATCGTAAAGAAATAAAACTTTCTGGGTAAAACATAATTATTAAATGACTACAATAAGAAAGGGGATAATTACCAGAATTTCTATATTTAAGAGTATGTACGTGCCTTTTATATTCTGGTAATGCTGACAAATCGCCCTCCCAAATGGCTCTAATTAGATATATTTCTTTCACCAGATATCTTGCCTCTCAAGTAAGTTACATTTTAATGTTGGTTTAATTTGCATGACCTTGATAAATTTTAAGTTGATAAATATTTTCATACTTTTGTTGGAAGTTCATATTATTGCCTGTGAATTGACTCTATTATTCTCCATATTCATTTTTCAATATATTTGTTTGTCCTTTCTTTGGTTAATATTAATTAATAGAGAACCATCCATTTTCACCTTCAAAGATTTGCTTCAGATCATTTCTTATTCTTCTGTTTTTCTCAGTACTTCCCTTTTATCAAGTTTCACAAAATGAAAACATAAAAGGCCTCATCTGTATTGTTTATTTTGTAGTCCAATAGTGTTTTGACTAAATATAAACACTTTTCTTACCTGAATTTTCTAAGCCCATTACAATCCATTTTCTTTGTATACTTTTGACCTCCTCTTTTTCCTTTGTGAATGTCACTGTCTCTTCTACAATAATGTGACCTTGCTTTTTCATCCTACATAAATTTTGCTATAATAGAATTAAAAGCTCAGTGAATACCTTTATTATGAATGTTGACGGGATATTTTGATTAGATTATTGAAGCTACTTTGAGTCTTTTGAGTAAAGAGATATCTGCACGGTTTTTACTTCTCCTTGGTGACCAACTATACAAGACTACCTATGAAAGTTAGAGAAGAAAAGCTTCTAATATTGTGCTTTATTACTTTATTTCTGGCTCAAGTATGAAGTCTAAAATGACATTAACACACCTTTTCTTTTCTATTTTTTCCCTTTTCTAAACTATGCTTTTACTTCCATAGATAACTTTTTTACATTTGTTTATATTCAATTTTCAGATTTCTTTCATAGTTAATTGTCTCCAGAAGTGTGACTTCATTGATTCAAATTTCTACCCAAATTCAAATTCATATCTACTTCCACAATTATTCTTTAGCCAATCAGTTTTAATTGCATTACAAATGTCCATTCTACAATCAGATAAGATTTCTTAGTAGTGACCACAAATTGAGCAAATATCATATTTTAATAGGTATTTACTTTGTTTCAATCAAATATTATAATTTTATTAGACATAAGAAATATAAATTAGTTACTTTTTCAGGCATCTTAAAACTATAAAAACTTTTAACATACCTCTAGGAGCATAATTATTTAAAATGTGCATTGATCAGTAACTAAAAGGAAAGGCAACGGAACTTGTACTCTTCTTGAGAGATCCTCATTAAATTACCTTAGTTTATGCATGTCTTATATATGTATATTTCGCTTAAGATCTATCAAGATAACACATCTATTTCTCCTTTCCTATCCACTGTTGTCCTCCCCAAAGTTCAATTTGGAGATCAAATTCAAATGTAAGCTCCATTTTCTTAGGAATCTATGTTAGCATGACGGGTAGATAGAGCTATTCATTGGGAGAAATGATCATTGGGCTTTTCTGTATGGTTTCTTTTCCTATGACTAGATGGGAGTAGTGGGGGCTTCCCCCCTCTGGCTACCTCTTTGGCATTCCCTTTTCTGTCTCTTTTGGATATCACGCTAACAATGGAAGAAGGATTACAAAAATTGCACCTTTATGTAATGTTCCATTTCTCTCTGTCATTCCTATTACTATCATGCAGATCAACAGATTGTTGAATCTGTAATATGCTTTTCACATTGGTCTGACTTCTTATACTAACACTGTAACTTATATATACCAATAATATGTAAGGTTTTGTTTTTTTACCTCCAAGATATTCTGTTCTTTAGAAGCCTCCACTCCATTTCTGAACTCATGAGGTCTGAGTGACAGGTTTTCAGCAGCCTCTCACAAGAGCCCATTGAGCATTTTGTTCCCTCTCTAAAACGTTCTATACAAGTCAGCCTTTGTCAGACCACTAATACCCACATGGCTTCTCCATCCCATTACTAGTAAAAGATAAACCACAATCTCTGTTTCAAACTACCATTTCCATAGAAAAGACACACCTACATTCAACGATTCAGAACTTCCCTGTTCTTCATATTTCAGAATATAGGTAATGTACGCACTTGCTTAGGTTCTTTTGCAGAGAAGTTTCAGGTATGTCACCTTGACTCCTATGAGCTGCCGTATATCTGGGCTAGTATTGGGAATTAGATTCAATGACTGCAAGTAACAGACTTGATCAATTACGGCAGCAGCAAAGGCTGTTGCATCATTTTCAGAAGTTGCATTTTTAGCAATAGAGTTTTTAGTAAGCATTAGTGATGTCAACAATGACATCAATGACAACAAAGTATCTTAGAGCAGCCACCAGGTCTTTGTGGGCCAGTTTTGTCATGTCACTTTGGGTAATTTTTTTGACTGTGTAGCCTCCAGTTCTGGTGCTTTAGTCTTCTTGGCAAGATGCTATGTGTCATCCAATGTCTTTTAGGAAAGCCATTTTCTGTTTACTTAGTCAGAGTTAGTTGATATTACTTTAGTTAAGCTCTCTTTTGATAAAATATTGAAATTTTGATTTTTAAAAGTTGAATAAAAATATGATATTATCACCTTTTATATAAAGAAATAGAACTTCAGAAGAATTTTATTTTTTTTATTTTTTTTATTTTTTTTAAAGATTTTATTTATTATTTATTTGACAGAGAGAAATCACAAGAGAGGCAGGCAGAGAGAGAGGAAGGGAAGCAGGCTCTCCGCTGAGCGGAGAGCCCGATGCGGGACTTGATCCCAGGACCCTGAGATCATGACCTGAGCCGAAGGCAGAGGCTTAACCCACTGAGCCACCCAGGCGCCCCAAAAGAAGAATTTTATTTTTAAGTTGCTTTCATGTTTATAAAAAAGTTAATATTTGTAAATATATATAACATTACCCTTGGTACATGCTGATCAAAAAAGTCCTGTATCCAGCTATGGGATGAGTAAGTCATGAGGATAAAAGTTACAGCATAAAAAAAAAAGTTACAACATAGAGGATATATTGTCAGTAGTATTGTATTGTATTGTATTGTATTGTATGGATATATTGTAAGTAGTATTGTAAGTAAGTAGTATTGTAAGAGCATTGTAAGAGCATACAGATGGTAACTACACTTGTGGTCAGCATAGCATCACATATATTGTTGAATCACTATGTTGTATACCTGAAATTAATGCAATATTGAGCATCAACTAACTTCATTTGGAAATTAAAAATAAGATAAAAGTAAGTAAATAAGATAAAATAAAATGCACAGAATAAAACAAATACTGAAAAAAGGTGATAAATCTATTTTCACTGGAAAGATCTTCCAGAATTAACAAGCTAGTATCACAAGCAGAAAGATTCTAGGTTTTACTATTTAGACAAATGGATGAAATGTAGTTTACAAATATAAATGGAGAATAACAGACTTAAAAATTCTAGTCTTGATTCCATCACAACTAAGTTCTATGTCCTTTGGCAAGACATTTAATTTTGTTTGTTTGTTTGTTTCTACTTATTTTCCTATAAATGGATCGGGTTAGAGGACAGCCTCATAATAGCCCTTCCTTTAAATTCAAAGACATGTCAATTCAAATTTCTAAAATAAATTATATAAGTATTAGATATTAAACATATTAGGAGTTCAAAAAGCAAATTATCAAGTGAATATTTACATCAAATAATTCTGAAATTAGAGAGCTAGCCAAAGAGCCATTTGCAGAGGAGTGATCATCAGATATGAAAAAAAAAAGACTTTACATTACTACCGTGAAAAAAACACGTGACTTTATTAAATTGCCAAAAATCCAAAACCAGTTGACTCGAAAACTCTTTCTTCTGCACATTTGTTGCTATAACACTGTTAATTCACCTTTTTGTGTGTCTTTAAAAAGACACACCAAAAAATGTAGTGTGTCTCCTGGCAACTACTCTTGGCAATATGAGTGGGGTAGGCTGTCTCTTTACTCACTTTCACTTTTCCCATCTGCACCAGTTTCTCATGTGACAGTTCCTCTCCATGGGATTCTGGCAACTCAGCCAACTGCAGTTGTTGCAAATATTATCATAAGAAGAAGGAAAAGAAAGAATATCTCATTTCTTTAATGTATAACAGCTAAAACTTTCAAGTTTTAGTTTATTCAAAACCAAATAAGACATCATGCTTTGACATGACAATATGAATCTTTTTGGACAATCAAGACTTCCCTTTATTGCACCAATGAAATCTTAGAAGACCGAATACTCTTTCTTCCTTTCATTTTTCCTAGGAGAATGTGGAGTTCTTAAAATAATCACAATGATTTTGTTCTCCACAAGGTTATCCTTATTTTGCTCATTTTGAGCCAGGAACCACTGAGATTCCTATTTGTGGTCCCAATTTCATTTTCACCAGCTGAAACATGAATCATAATATGATTTACTTTCTTTAGCACATTGGGAGTTTCATTTCTCCCAAATTCAAGACTCTCATGTGCCCCAGTTTTGCTGTCTTGAGTATCAAGAAGGCGAAGTATATCACCAACCTCATGTGTATAATACTAAGAAAACTCAAGCAAATCTCATACACAAACCATAACAGATTACACTGGAAATCAGTGTTGTTCAATAGTGGTTGGTATCACTAACTAGAGAGTATTTTAGAGGCTTGCAGGAAATCCTTGGCTTTCATGAAAATATTGACCCACTACAACCAGCGTTTAATGGGAGGGACTAAGGGATGTTAGATTTTCTGCAAATAGTCTATTGTCAACTAACATCCCTTTCCATTCTCATTCACTTTACCTCTTCCATTGTTATGCCTCTCTCAATATAGCAGAAATTAGAAGGATTATAACCACACAATTCTTTCAAGATAAGTTTGGATATTTTTATTTAGGTTAATCTAATGAAATCGTTGCTACAGATTTGGAAAGTGGACATAAGATGAATGCTGTCTTCCTGTGGTGGCCATGTGCTGCTGCCTAAGGAAAATTGCCATTTTTCTGTATCACACCCTACTGTCTGCTAACCAGCTTTCTGTTTTTCAAAAAACTAGGAAAGTAGCTTTGGTTTCTTTATATGACTCTATGATTCCCAGATAACAGCTCTGGGTATCCATACTCCAGTCTTTGTTTGGGCTCTGCTGTGGCTGTGCTATCACTCTAAGACTTAGGTCACCATAGTTCCAGTGGCAGCCTTAGAAATAAGAACCTTATTTTACCTAATTTAACTAGTACAGCATTTCTTATTTTCTGGAGTGGTATGGTAAGTTTGCAAACAAAACAAAACAAAACACAAAACACTTTTAATTAAAACAAAACAACAACAACAAACCTTTATTCCAGTTCCATCTGCTATCTCTTGTCCTGGGTTGGGTTCTCCAGGAAGCTGATGTTGGGATGAAGTTAACAGTGCAATAGGTTTAGTGGGGTGTAATACCTGTGAAATAAAAAGAGACACCTCAACATTAAAAGAGTCATCACATCGTAGTGTTGGGACTTGAATAAATATCAGATAGAGGAGTCCCAACTTGGGAAGAAATGGCTAAACCTGAGCATTACCATCTTGCTTAGTCATTAGCTAAGGGATACCCTCAGAATAATGTGACCTTGGCTTGAATACTGAGGCAAATTACAAGAAGCTTACAGCTGGAGGCTTGTCAGGTACCATATATCTCAAAACTGGACAGTGAATCTTCCCTTGTAAGGGAATCTGAATGGAGTTCTCCAATTCTGCCAAACTCCTCTTCTATAAAATTTAGAAATTTAGAGTGGTGTACTTACCAATCATCAGTATTTTTATGTGTTTTGTTTGTTTCATCTTGGCTTTATGATGTCAATCAGCTATGCTTAAAGACCACCAATGTCTAATGGAATGAGCCTGTATTCCCTACTCCCTCATGAGCATGCTAATCTCAATTTATAACAGACAACTCTTAGAGATTCACGTCCTGTTAATTTCCTACTTTCTCAGTCTCCTACTTTTGTCTGTATTTCTCTACTCCAAATATCCTGTATACCACTGTGTTTGTTCCAAAGTTGCATAGGATCCAGCAGGTGAACTGTTACTACAAATTCCTGATGGAGAAACTCTTAATAGATTCCCAAAACAAAAATCCTATTTCCCTTACTCACTAAGTCTTGGGTCCTGGGAGGTAATTGGCAATTATATAATTATTTTCTGTATTACCCACCATAAAACTTTGTCTTTTAATTTGTTTAATTTTGGCATTGAACAACCTTTAGAACACAGATGACAGCAGAAACATTTCTTTCACGCAATTCTTTCTCTGCTGTAGGTGGCCATGACCCTATTTCCCTGAATATTTTATTTTTATTTCTCTCTGCTGTCCTTCTTTCCTTTCCAGCAGGTCAAGTTGAATTTTCAAAACTTTGATGTATTTTTTCTCCCCTACCATATGTAGACCTAACACAGTCTTTTACAGCTTTTGACTGAAAGATAAAAAATCTGTCTCTAAGCTGATATCATTGTTCCCAGAATTTCTGAAATCATCTTTTCTAACCTCAGTAATATTTTTTTCCAGGACCAAACTCTGAAGGTTTCTAGCCTACTGACCATAATGTTCCCTCTGCCATTAAAGACTCTTGACTTCTCAAGTCCGAGCATTTGAATCATTTTTAGTAATGCTCTCTCTCTTTCTTTTTTCTTTCTTTTTATGAAATCAGGTCTGTGAAAGCTTCATTCAGATGTCGCTCGATATAAATCTTAGGTGGTACCATTTATCTCCTATATAATACTCTTACTATATTTTCCCGTTTGTTAATAATTTCTACCATACTGCCAGAGGAAGAGAGAAAAAGAGAGAAAAGGACACTTTTTAGGGATTTTATCTTTCTTCATCTTTATCTGCCTTCATCTTACTAACAAACATATCTATAGAACACAGTGACTCTTCATTAAAATTGCCTAGTTTCCTTATTAAAAATGCACATAACTTGTCCTTTTGCCAGACTTAATGAACTGGTATTCCCACAAGCAGGGCTTGAGTAGCTGTATTTTTCAAAAGTATCCCATGTGTTTTGTTTGGTTTTGGTTTTTGTTCTAGTACCATCATAAAAAAAAAAAAATAGGGCCTTGTATTTGATTAGTCCTTTTATCACACTCTTGCTCCTGCTGCTTACAGATGGGGTGAGGTTGGAAAGGTGTCTGAGCTCCCCTTAGAGGCCAAAGATGATACTCAACCACACGTTGCTATCTGGAATATATGCTACTGGCTCACTTTTAATATGATTCAGTATTCAATATATTATCTTATTTGGATTCTGATAGCCTCTTATTCATTAGTGAGACTAGATCTGATTTTAGAGGAACTATATTTGACAGGTGTGCACGTTAAAATACTGTTAATTTCACTAATCATTTGGGAAATTATCCTTTGACTATATTTTGGGAGAGTTTATGTAACATGAACAAAATTTGATCCTTTAAAATTTGAAATAATCTAGAAATCTGGTCTTAATTTTTAATAAGAAAACATGCAGAAATGTGTAGGTAAGGAGATTAGATAGATTATTTTAATATTCTCAAAGAGAGAAATAAATTGATACTTCTGCTTCACAACAGATGACCAGGAATTCTTTTAAGAGGTAAAAACACTGACTCTTTCAAATTTTTCAACAAAATACTAATAAATCAACTCTAACAATTTATAAAAAGCATTTTATAATAAGTAAACCTTTATACCAAGTGGAATTTATGTATTAATATAATACTTTACATCAACAGGTAAAAAAACAAGAATCACATCATTATTCCATGTGATTCAGGAAAAACCATCTGACAATATCCAGCACCCATTCAAGAAAAATACGTTCAACAAACCAGGAATAGAAGGGAAGTTTTTCAACCTGATAAAGAGTATTTATCAAAAAATCCCACAGCTAACATCATACCGAATGGTGAGAGACTAGATGGTTTCCCCCTAAGATCAGGAGAAAGATAAGAATTTCACCATTACTGCTTCTATTTAATATTGACTAGAAGTTCTAGCCTAGATAATTAGGCAAGAAAAAGAAATAAAAGTCACCCAGGTTGGAAAAGAAGTAAAACTATCTCTCCATAGATGACATAATCCTTTATATAGAAAATCCTTGTAATTCACTAAATAAATTAGAACTAATAATTTCAGCAAGATTGCAAGATATAAGATCAATACATGGATCAATTATATTTCTATATACTCACAAAGAAAAATCCAAAATTAGATTAAGAAGACAATTAATTCAAAATAACATCAAAAGAGTAAAATACTTATGAGTAAATCTAACCAAATAAGTGCAAAACTTATTTATGCCTGAGAACCATAAAACACTCTTGAAACAAATTTTTAAAATATTTAAATAAATGGAAACATATTCCATGTTCAAGAATTAGAAGACTTAAAATTGTTAAGAAAACAATATCCCCCAAACTGATTTACAGATTCAACACCATTCTATAAAGTTATCTTCTTTGTTGAAATTGGGAAGCTGGTTCTAAATTTATATGGAATTGCAAGGCACCCAGAATAGCCAAAACAATCCTCCAGAAAAGAACAAGTAGTAGACCTCATAACTGCCAGTTTCAAAACTTACTGAGGGCTGAGTGTTCGGGGCATCTGGGTGGCTCAGTGGGTTAAATTGTCTGCCTTTGGCTGAGGTCATGATCCCAGGGTCCTGGGATTGAGCCCCGCATCTGGCTCTCTGCTCGGCAGGGAGCCATCCCCCTCCCACCCACCTGCCTCTCAGCCTACTTGTGATCTCTGTCTGTCAAATCAATCAATCAATCAATCAATCAATAAATCTTAAAAAAAAAACTTACTGAAAGCAACTTAATGCAAATTTTACTGCGATACTTACTGAAAATGAAATCACTGTAACACTGGCAAAAGAATAGACATATAGATGAATAACTAGAAACGAAAGTCCAGAAATACACACACACACACACACACACACACGTATATACAACTAATTTTCAAAAAGAGTACCAGAACACTTCCATAGAAGACAGAAGAAAAATAAGTTAGATTTCATCAAAATTAAAATTTTTGTGAAAATTTTCAGGAAGTGAGAAGCCAACTCACAAAATGGAAGAAAACATTTGCAAATCATATATCTGACAAAGGGCTTGTAACTAAGATATATAAGGAACATTTATAACTCAATAATAGAGAGATAACTAACACAATTAAAATGTGAGCAAAGGGCACCTGGTGGCTCAGTCATTAAGCGTCTGCCTTCAGCTCAGGTCATGATCCCAAGGTCCTGGGATTGATCCCTACATCTGGCTCCCTGCTCAGTGGGAAGTCTGCTTCCCTCTCTCCCACTCCCCCTGCTTGTGTTCCCTCTCTTACTGTGTCTCTCTATCAAAAAATAAGTAAAATCTTTAAAAAAAATAAAAATAGAAAATAAAATGTGAACAAAGGTTCTGAATAGGGATTTCTCCAAGAGAGAAACACAAATGGCAAATAAATGAAAATATTCTCAATGTCATTAATCATCAAGGAAATGCAAATCAAAGACATGAGACACCACTAATTGCACACTGAAATGGCTAAAATCAGAAAGTGGGATAACAAAACTGTCAGTGAGTATGTGGAGATATTAGAACCTTATATACTGCCAGTGGGAAAGCAAAATGGTATAGCCAATGTGAACAACAGTATGGCAGTTCTTGAAACAAGTAAATGAGAAATAAATGCATACAACAACAACAAAAAATTGTACATGGATATTTACCACTGCATTATTTGTAACAGCCAAAATCTCTTAACAACCCAAATGTCGATCAACACAACAACCGATTCACAAAATGTGGTCTATTCATACAACTGTACATGGCTCACCTATAAAAAAGAATGAAGTACTGACACACTGACATGTATCAATCATAAGCCTTGAAAACAGTATGTTAAGTGAAAGAAACTAATCACAGAGTGGCACACTTTACGGTTTTATTTATATAAGAGTCCAGAAGAAGGAAATCTATAGAGATATAAAGTAGATTAGTGGTTCCTTTAAGGTGCTGCTTCAGGGTGTTGAGGTTTCAGAGGCATTATAGGTAAGGGGTAATAGATTCCTTTTGAGGTGACCAAAGTATTCTAAAATTGTGGGTAATGTTTGTGAGTGTACTGAGAACCATTGAACTGCACACTTTAAACAGGTGCATTGAATAGTATATGAATTCTATTTAAATAAAACTATTTTTAAAAATATTCTCTTTTGAATTCAGAACATGTTCCTAATGGAATACATCAGGATAAGGAAATTCTTCATGGTTTGATAAACCAAATGCTGTTTTTTCCCAAAGATGCCATTCTCAAATCCTAACTTCCTAGTTGCTATTCTATTTAGAAGTTATTGCCTTGGCTCTCATTCCCAAAATCTATTTGTCAAAGAACTTGACTTCATTTATGTATCTGGACAAAAAAGTTGATATTTATTAATTCATTTTGTGGTTAATTTATTACAGTTACATACAGCCATAATGCAAAAAGGGATACTAAAATAAAATAAATTATGCATATCCATTTACTTTATCTGCGGGGAATGTACAGTGAAAACAATAATGTATCTTTTAAAATATTTTAATAGATTTAAGGAACAGTAAACAGTAAACAAAAACAAGGAACAAACCAGCAATATGACCATGCATTTAGAAAGACCAAAACCAGGATTTTTCCCAATTTAGTGCTCAAACTGATACTTAATCACATTTTAAATGAGTAAAATGTAAATCCTTATGAATATTTTCAAACAGTATATTTGATATTACAAAGACAAATAATTTTGTATATTTATTTGCAGATATTTCGTGTAGAACTAGCATAACAAGTTAGAGAAGACTCATAATCCATTTTCTTCACTACAGTCATTGTTGCAATTACATATTAGGCACTACCTCTGAACAAAGAGTTGTTTCTTTGGTGAGGTGACAATAATTCGGTAGAGATTAATTTCAATAGTCTATAGACTTGGTTTGCCCTCTTTTGGTAAAGTTTTGAAGTACAAATATATAGATGCCAGTGACAAATATATATGCTCTCTGCTTCTGACGAAGGTTCTTGTCTTTTTTCCCCCCATATTCTAGGCTTTCAAAATTATGCTTCTGGAAACCAAAAGACAGAGACTTCCAAGAATATTATTGATATTATACTTAATGATTTGGAACAGCAAATTTAATTAACTTCTAATATTAAAAATGACTTTGAAATAATAAAAATACAGCTTGCATAATTTTCTGATTTTAAGTGTTATGAAACTTAATATCCCTCCTAAATTTTTTAACTATGCAAACTTAATCATCCATTGATTATTGTATAAGCAAGGCGAACACTAGTATTATATTATGGGCCCACTATCTTCCTAGAAAATGGTCAATATTGGTTTTTCTATTTAGTACAAATGGCGAGTGCAATCTTTTGACCTATCAAATTTTCACCTTTTGATTTTGGAACTATAAGTTCATTTTAAAATGCCAACTTAGTGTTTAAATTTCACATACTAATGTAGATTTTGATCTCATAATTATTTGTTACTTCCTTTCTTGACACATTTTTGCAAGTACTAAACAGATAGTTTCAGATACGTATTTCTAGGGTAAGAGTTTATTTCTAGGTTAACTAAGGTTATAGCTCTCCGTGACTCCACTGTATAATACTCAGTTTGCTAGCATCTTAGAAATTTGACATTAAAAAAATTATCTTCAGGGGAATAAAAAGTTTATTAAATTGCACTGCAACTGAATAATGCTTTCTTGTATGTTATGACTAAATTCTAAATTGAACTCTTGAAAAAAAGACAATGTTTCACCTTAAGCTATATGAACTGAAACAAGCTGAAAATAATTTGTTTTGATTCTGTGGAGCATCATGGAATCAATTTTCTTCTTGTCTTGGTGCAAAAATAATTTCTATAATGTTCATTCTGTATATTTAAATTTTCAAAGTAATTGCTTTTTAAAAATTTTCTAACTTATTCACTATAGTATTAGACATCTCAGTTTTATAATTAGAATTTTTAACTAAAGAACAACACAATTATTCCAAAGAGCATTAGTCTCAGAAATATGTTTTAATTTAATATTTAAATGCACGTCCATGATTCTATTTCTTTATTATGGTAAAAATATCTCCAAAAATCATATATGAATTAACTTTAATAATAGTCATCCTAGCAGAGAATAATGATATATAAACAAAGTGGTCTGCCAATTTATTTTATTTTACTATTATATTTTAAAGATTTTATTTATTTATTTGACAGAGAGAGACAACAAGAGAGGGAATACAAGTAGGGAGATTGGGGGAGGGAGAAGCAGGCTTCATGCCTCCTGTGGAGCAGGGAGCAGGAAGCAAAGCTGGGCTAGATCCCAGGACCCTGGGATCATGACCTGAGCAGAAGGCAGACACCCAATGACTGAGTCACCCAGGTGCCCCTGCTGATTTATTTCAATAAGATAATGTAAATCTTAAAATGTAGTATAATCTGATTCTGATTGCCCGAATTCAAAGCTTGCCTCCACCGCTTTATGACTAGGTAGCTTCAAGCAAGTTAGTTAACTTGTCTGTTCAATTTCCTCATATTTTAAAAAAAGGACAATAATCACCAGGATTAGTATGAAGATCAAATTAGATTAATATATGTAAAGTGTTTTGCAAAGTGGCTGGCATAAGTTTCTAATAATCATTAAAGCAATGAGACTTAGATATATGAATATTAATTTTTAAATTTCGGGTAATGTTAGCTACAGAAGGTTTCAAATAAACTGAGAGCTTTTCTTAGAGGATGGTTTATCATATTTCTATTTGTTCTATATTAAAGAGAAAGAGGCAGGTTTTATGTATATTAAAATACATATGATGAGCAAATGGCATTTAAATTAATTAAAGTATTAAAGGAGAAATCAAGAACAGAAAAGGAAATGATTAATTTTTTTAAAAGATACAGAACTTGAACCAAATTATGCTTAAGACTCATGCTCAGCCTTCCTAAGAGTATACCTTGACAAAGGAATAGATAAGAAGGAAATGTATGATATAATTTTTTATTCTACAATGTAGTTGGGTATTACATTTAAAGTATTTCTGCAGAAAATTTCAGTAATGGCAAGGAGGAAACTGTTGGGTTAGCTTATGTACAGAACAGCTCCCTATGATTTCAAAGAACTTGGTCACCCTTTATTATGTGCCACAATTTGCCAAGTTGAACTAATATGTCAAATGAAAAGCATAGAAGATCTGCTCAACTTGAAAAATAATTGTCTTTATATTATCATTGCAGAACCACTTCCACAAAGAAAATCATAAGAGGAAGGAAAGGAAGATTGTGAGGGAAAGTGCACTGTAAAAAAAGAAAATAATAATAATAATGCCATGTGATTTGGATCAAATTATATGGTCACTGGTTTATTGTTGTTGTTTTTCTCTATAAATTGGGTTTATGATACCTATTTTGTAGCTATCTGGTGATGATAAGAAATGAGAGAGCAGGAGAGAGGAAAAGGGAGAAGGGTAAAGATTATTTAAACCTTGAAAATTAAAATTAACATGAGAGAAAAAAAATTTAAAAGATTTTATTTGTCAGTGCAAGAGCAGAAACACAGAGAACTGCAGGCAGAACAGACAGAGCAGGCGGAGAGAGAAGCAGGCTCCCCTTCTGAGCAAGGAGCCCAATGTGGGACCATGAGCTCATGACCGAGCAGAAGGCAGACACTTAACTGACTGAGCCACCCAGGAGTCCCAAATGAAAATTTATCTAAAAAATTGTAATGTGGGGAAGATGTGAGTGGAGATAGTGGGGAGAGTTCTCTTCATTGGAAAGTTGTGAATTATACTTCTATTTATTTCTTTGATCATCACATTTCCATTTTAATTCAGTATTTCTCTGACCCTAATTGTCATTCCTACAGAAATTTTAAAATGGTGAAGGGCATTTTTTTTTCCTTTATTTAATGCAAGTCACACTGTTCCACTTTTTAAACTACAAAGCCTAATTCTGCTCAATTCTATTTCAGAGGAGTTCCATGGGTGGTAAAATTTCAAGAATTTCCTGAATGTTTGAAAAATTATAGTTGCTGAAGATTGTTTTTGCTCTTTTATTTGAAATATATATCTACATCTGCTATGTATGATCTATAAAAGACATATGTAACATGTATTAAGGGACTTTCAAAACATACAGACAAAAAAAGTACAGAAAGATATAGTATGATGAACATCCAAGCACTCATTACCCAATTTGGATAATTATTATCTTAGTAAACTTTTTTATTCATCAATTTCTTGCTGACCCCACCACAACCTCCACACAGATTTATACTTTTTAATTGCCCAGAGTAATGTAATGTAAATCGTGCACATCATGTTATGTCAGCTGTCATCATACTATTCTAATTGATAAGAATATATTTAAATATAATCACCTGGCCATTTTCACATCTAAAAAATTACGATGACTACTTAATATTTTGTTTTATGCAGTTAATATTCAAATTTTCCAACCTGTCTTAGACGTGTCCTTTGACACATGACTTTTAGAATTAAAATACAAACATGATCTAAAACATTACCCTTCAGTTTTCTGTTGCTTCATTCATTCCATTGTCTAATAATCCTCTCATTCCTTTTTTGTTCTATTTATTTGCTGAAAAAACTAGATCATTCGTCCTTTGGCAAATTTACATTCTTTTCAGTATAATGTCACAGCTGTTCTCTTTCCCTTTCATTTCCTTTAAACTGAGTTGTACTTCCTGTTGCATCACATCACAAAAAACATGTCTGACAACATACATTTGGTAAAACTAAGATCGATTTATAGGTTTAGTGTTATCAGCCCGATCCTTTCATTATAAAATTAATGGTTTCGGCATCCATTCCTGATTCCAAAAATGAAAGATGGCTTTGACTGAATGCCAAATTCTGGAATAAAATTAGTTGTCTCAAATTCTGAGTCTATTGTCAACTGAATAGAAATGAATTGAATTCTCAGTCTTCTCATTTTCTTTTCCTTTGGATAGAGACTTTTTAAAGTATATTTTTCATACTCTCAGTGCTCTAAAACTCAATCACTATGTGTCAGGATGATTACATTAAGTTTTGTTTGTTGTTATCAGACATTAAGCCATTTAAATATTTCTTGTATTTGGAATTTTTAATTTCTTTTTCTATTATATTATACCATTTTCTCTTTCTTTTCCTTCTAGAGTTTATTTTTCATTATTTCCCAGTACTATCTACTAAAAAGAATTCCTCAATTTGATTTCCTGTAATTATTATTTATTGATATAGCCTATGATTAATATTATTATTATTATTAAATGATGATGATGTGGATGATGATGATGATAGCAAATGTTCCTCTACCACAAGAAGATTACTCATCCATTTATCTGGGGTTTCATATTTCTCTTTATCACAGTATTTTATTCACAGTAATGGTAGCTAAAATTAAAAATTCTACGATAAATGTTGTATAAGTTTTCCCTATATTTAGAATAAGGAATTAACGTCAGTGTTATTTACTTCTGTGTCTTGAAAAAAATCTATCTTAAGTGTGATGTGTAGTGGATATTCAATAATATCTGAATAATTTTGTTAAAATACAAGGGACAAGCTCAGGACTCTAAGTAATGAGACACTATAAATAGAGAAAGATGAAACTGGTAAAATGACAAGCCTATGGACATTATTTGTGTCTTGGTGCTTGAGGATAGAGTTTTCACCAGGTCTAGGTGGGCAGCTAACAACTTCAGTTTCACTAGGAGTTGCCTCTCTCTACACTCTTTATCTAACTGATGTCTTTGTCTCACACGATCTACCTGGGAAATAGAGAAGCTGGTAAAAGAAGCTGAGTAGATTATTTAAAGTAATTCACCTCCAGGGCTTGGGAGTAAATTCCAACTTCTTCTAAAATTTTTAGGTATATTCTAGGGAAAGGGTAAGAACTGCTTCTGGTTCAAGCATTAAAAACAAACAAAAATCCTTTGCATGATGCAGCCCCACTTATCAAGGTAATGATTTATGACAAAAGTATTAATAATAAGAAAATCAATAATGTATGTTTGCAAGGGCTTTTCTTCTAGATATTTCAGGGGTAGGTAGATAGCTAAATGGCCCTGGTTAATACAGGTGTCTGATTAAGGATGAATTGTAGCTATAGCCAAAATCTTTCTTTCTTCCCTGAGCTCTGGCTTGCATTTTATAAGGTGAGGAGGTAGAAAAACAAAATATTGCAGAGTTTGGCTTACTTGATTCCCTTGTACTTGAGGCAGAGGTATAGGAGCTGGAAGGAATGAAAAATTCTGATTCCTCATTGGAAGAAATATTCCAATATTTGTTACTGGAAAGAAAGAATCTAGCTTCACCAAGAAATATAATCAGCCTAAATTATGAAGAGAAAACTGGTCTTTTGACAATCAGATGTTGAATCTAAGCCACTGATAACCTTAAACCTGATCATCTGACAAGGTGATAGAGTTCTGTTGAAAATTACTTATAAATTGAATAAGCATTCATTCTGTGATTACTAAAGTATAATCATATATGGATCTCATTTTTGTGCATTATAGCATGGCTGTATGAATTTGATTCTCTGTAGTAAAATAGTCGCAATGTCTCAGAAGGCACTGCAGACAAATAGATATTTTAGAATACCTGAGCACCTATAAAGTATTTATTACAGGCATTGGAGGGATGAGATTTATATACATAAAATAATTTAAAAATAAGAAATTTTGAGGATTATTTAAAGATTATTTAAAATACTATCACTTGGTACAAAATTTATGGAAATTAATTACTTTAGACTATCAGAGAAGGCAAAGAACCCTTCACCATGTGACAGGAGAGCTTGGCTACTAAGATTTGCATTGGTTGAGAGAGGAGTGGAGACGGGAGTGGAGGCCACTCTGGCTATGTTAAAGGAAGTGTGCTCAGATAAAATGGTTCAAACATTTTAGCCTAAGTGTACAGTATTTATTTTAGTTTAGGGGCTCTGAAAAGATAATTTAGTCTTCATTTTTGAAAGCCCTGAATGTCAGGTTAAGAGGGCAATTTATCCTGCAGGCAATAGGAAATAACAACATTTCTGAGAAGGGTCATGATATGATAGAAGGTTCATTTTAGGAATATTGACCTTTCAGAAGTATGAGAAATGAATTGCAAGATGGAAAGGGAATGACTTTTGAAGAATGGAAGCTATGCTAGAAGAGAATTTAGCCTGGTCAGGAATTACACAATGCCGTTATAAAAACTGTGAAATAATCATTTAGGCATACAAAGGTAACATATTTAAGTGGAAAGTAGGATCACTTTTAGGAAGTGATCCTAAAATTAAAATTGATAGAACTTAGTCACTAATTGTAGTTGCTAGTATTAGCTGTCTAGTGACACTAATAAGAAGTAAAAATTGGATCACGTCATCTAGAAATATATAATTACCCTTTAAAATAAAAACACTGTAGTTTTAATAACATGTTTTATTATCTCCCAAATTTAAATTTTATGCATATCTGGCAAAAACGTAAAGATACCTCTGAATGCTCTTTTCTTTCAGGGGTCCACATTGCTTCTGTATTTGATATGGATAGAGAAATCCTTTTAATAGTTTGTGTGGTTTCAAGAAAGCAAACACTATATTCTTCCCTGGGTTGAGGAAAGAAAAATTATCTTATTTTTTGGTGTGAAAAAACATACTCTTTGATGAAGTGAAGACCATTTCGTTAAGAAAATATAATAGACTTTCTCATTTGAGGTAAAATATTACTACTGGAAGGTAGTAAGGAGGAGGAAAACTCTTTAATAGATTTCCTCTTGTATGAGGTCTCCTTGAGATTGTCAGGAGATACGTAGAAGTATGTTAGTCCAACTTTAATTACTGCCTGGCCTACATGAACAAAAAAAGCACTGAAAAATATAAGCTGCTCAGGATCCTCAGGACATTGACGTTAATGCATATGTCACATCTCTTTCTCTTGATTACAAGCTAAATCTTTCCCAGACCCATTGTCAAAAATGCCATACCATGACAGCCATTACATACAGAAGATTCTACCTAAGATTGCTAAATTGAATAATGTAGTTGTGAACAGTACAGTAATGAGGGCCCACAGTGTATAATGAGCACAACAATAATGAACCCTATGTATAATTTAGGAACGTCTTCCCCTGTTACAAACATTTCCCCTTCAGTTGATTCCCTGTGATTGATTCATGGTACAGTTTTGCTGTAGTTCTCTTTTCTTTTTTTTAAAGATTTTATTTATTTATCTGACAGAGAGAGGGAATGAGAGGAGAGAGATCAGCAGGAGAAGCAGACTCCCTGCCTAGCAGGAGCCCATGTGGGACTGGATCCCAGGACTCCAGGATCATGACCTGAGCTGAAGGCAGTCACTTAATCAACTGAGCCACCCAGGCACCTTGTAGTTGTTTTTGATTTGTCCTTCAACCTTGTAATTAGTTATGTATCATTTTCTGCTAAAATTTGGCAGACTTAGTATACATTTTAATTCCATAAATCTACTCCCAAAATTTATCCTATACAGTCATTATGCATGATGTTTATGATCTTGGTTCAAAATGGCAATTCAAGTACATATATTTATTTCTTCTCCTTTTGGAAATGCACACTGAAATGACAGAAGGAATAAAAGATACAGGAAGATTTTAATTGATTTTAGACAAATATAAAAATAAACAGTATATCATAAGATCCATAGGTTAGAGTCTTTGGTGCATTGTTTTTTTTTAAAGTATGATAAAACAAGTTTCCAACGAAAATCAGAAAGTTCAGCACTTCTGTATATGAAGAAAATAACTCATAAGTGAGTTGCTAGGCTCCCAGAAAAATCACAAGCAAGTTAATTATTTTAAAGGCAGAGGCTGTCAGTAAGGGAACCTGTAGGACAATTTGTGAAAATAAAGCAAACTTTCAATTATGTGATCACTTCTGGAAGAACTTCAATGTCTAACAGATGGACACAGAGGGTCTAAGACATACTCATTCGATCCTAGTCTCCAGTCAGCATGTATAAAAAATAGAGTAAAGCAGGTTATTGTCACTGAAATCTCCAATAAAAGATAGTTATGCTAGTTGGAGAAAAGGGTTTGTAGCCTACCTATACCTGATTGTACAGCAAATACAGAAGAGGAAGTCTCTAAGAGGTAGTGAACACTCTCAGTTTCCTTGTTATTATATCATTTTTCATTTGTCACAGGTTATTGGAATCATTTATCAAGACACAGAGCATCCTGAGATGGCTAAAGTGTACAGGATAAATTTTAATGTAGTAGAGAGGGAGATAATTCAGCCCTCCAAATGAATTTGGGGACGCAGAATGCCAGTGCACTTCAAGGTAAATTTAGTATGAGCATCTCAACGAAAGGGAAAGCACTGTATGTCACCCTGGTCTTTGAAGGCACTCCTGCAAAGTAGATCAGTGTTAGGGCAGGGGGCCAGCTAACACTTAATAACTACAAAAACAGCAAAACCATAGTTTTCCGCAGGTATAAAATTCCTTGCCTTTGTCTCCCTAATCTTCACATCTAATGAACTTTTACTATAGAAAATAAAAATAAAAGAAATATAAATACTCAACATTTTTCCTTTGTCAAGAACTAAAGCAATGCATGTGGAAATCTACATTATCTCTCCCCATAAAATTGACATTTAACAAATATAGCAGTTATGGACTGAACTGTATCTCCCGAAAATTCACCTTTTGAAGCCCTAACCCACAATGTGAACATATTTGGAAATAAAGACTATAAGGAGATAATAAGGTTTAAGTGAGGTCATAAAGGTAGGATACTAATCCCCCAGGACTGTGTCGGTATAACAGGAGGAGACCAGATCTCTCTCTTCCCTCCTCGCTCTCCATGCATGCACGGCAAAAAGCAATGTGAGGACAAAACATGAGGCAATCCAGGAATATCGGTATCACTAGAAACCAAATTTTCTGACACTTTGATCCTGGACTTCTTGATCCAGAATTTAAGGCATTTCTTCTGTTTAAGCCATTAAGTCTGTGGTATTTAGTCAAGGCAGCCAAGCAGACTAATAAGCCTGCTTAGAAATGATGAACATTCGGGGTGTCTGTGTGGCTCGGTTAAGCATCTGCCTTTGGTTCAGGTCATGATCTTGGGGTCCTGGGATCGAGTCCCACATCGGACTCCCTGCTCAACAAGGAGTCTGCTTCTCCCTCTCCTTCTGCACCACCCCCACCCCCAGCTCATGCTCTCAATCTCTCATATAAATAAATAAAATCTTAAAAAAGAGAAATGATGAGCATTAATTAAATGAAAATATTCAAGGGAAAACAAATCTAAAAAATGAGAAAAATATATTAAATGAAAATGCTTTAGCACAAAAAAAGCAGAATGTGTGAGTGTGTGTGTGTGTGTGTGTGTGTGTGTGTGTGCACATGCATATCATGGAAAAATACAGTAGGAGAAAAACTAGGGAAATGTATATCATAGAGAAAAGTAAGATCGCTTTTGAAAAGGGCATACTTAACTATATGAAATGTTATGAAGACTGAGTAACAGTCTGAGTAACTGTTACTTCAAACAGTAACAGTTTGACACTAAATTTGGAATATGAAAGTTGATTAGCTTTTTGCAAAAATATTTTAAATTAAGTGAGGAACAGGTAGAAATACAATGAGAGAGTCTGGAAAATTATTTCAAAGCCCTTTTCTGTAAAATACACTTGGGTAATAGGATTATGGTAGGAGGACACCATGATGTCAAAGGATTGCAATGATTTTTTAAAGGAAGCCCAAGCATTTTTGTTGAAGGATATATGTTCCAGAAGTAAGTGAATGTGAGGCTGGTCATCAGTATGGATTTCTACTGCACCGTTCTGTATCACGGAAGCTAGAAAGTTATAAACGCCGTTTCCCAGTCTATCTTGCAGACTATTCTACGTGGGAATTAGGTTCTGGCTGGGTTATTTGGAAACTAGAGGAGGCAGAGGTCATCCTCACGCTATTTCAGCCATTTTCTATCCAGCCTGATCCTGGGGACAGGGTTTATCTGTAGCAGTGTTCCAGGGTCAAGGCATAAGCATCAGGGGGCTAGAGAGGCGGTGGCAGGGATGGAAGCAGCAGCTTCCTGGATCCCTAGATTACAGCCATGACAAGGTGTTCTTAAAGATAACAGTTACAGTAGAAGCTTTCTGGTTATGTACACACCCCATTGTAGCAAATGTAGCAACTATATTTCATTTTGGTCACTGCTGAGGGTTTTTCTGGGCGTCTTTCCTTGCAGCCAAGACTATTATGCAGACTGTTTCTTCAGTCCTAAATAAAGTATCTTATTTATTTTTTTTCATGTCTAGATGCAGGTTTCATGGGAATTGAAGCATCTATATAAATTGGGAGGTCCTTATTAAGGAAAATACAAAAGTATTTTTTAATTTAATGCAAATTTAAATTGAAAGTAAATTATATAGAATGAGAAAAAAATCACGAATTATAACTTTTAAAAGCTAACAAATACAATAGTCATCAAAAGTATAGAAAAATAAGGTTACTTTTATTTTGTTTATGGATTTTATTTATTTATTTGAGAGAGAGAGAGACAAAGGGGGAAGGGTCAGAAGAAGAGGGAGAAGCAGGCTCCCCGCTGAGCAAGGAGCCTGATGCAGGACTCAATCCCAGGATCCCAGGATCATGACCTGAGCCAAAGGCAGATGCTTAACCAACTGAGCCACCCAGGTGCCCCAGAAAAAAATAACATTAGTTTTTTAAAAATTTCAACTGCTTCACATACTTCTATATTTTCTTTCCTATATTTTCAGAAGCATACATTTTGGTTACTTCTTATGACAAGAACTCTGTAATACTTCTACAGAGGTAATAGAAAGACAATTCATTTCTACCTCTAGTATGGTTATTTGAATACTCTTTTTAAATTTTTGATAGTTGTATGCACACACTATTATTTCACATAAAGGCATATCCATTGTTTGTATCACTGCTGTAGTTTTGTGCCTTTTACAAACAAAAAATTCTTATAAATTCTATCTTAAACAATTTTTATCAAAAAAATAAATGAGGTGGAGAGCCACCTGGGTGGCTCAGTCAGTTAATGTCTGCCTTTGGCTCAGGTCATGATCCGGGAGTCCTGGAATCAAGTCCTGCATCGGGTTCCTTGCTCAGCAGGGAACCTGCTTCTTCCTCTGCCTGCTGCTCTCCCTGCTTGTGCTCACACTCACTCTCTCTCTCTCTCTAAGAAATAAATAACTAAATAAATAATTCTTTAAATAATGATGTGGATATATTAAGTGATACATATATATGACATACATATATATAATTTTATATATACAGACAAATGCAAACACATATAACATTTATAATTTTATATGCTGCATTATAAAAAATACTTCTGACAGGAAAGAGCTTGTTTTGTTTAAAAATTAATGAGAAACAAATATCCACCCACCCTTCTGCACACTATGATTGTGTGTAGACTGACTGTGTGTAGACAATGATTGAAAGACTCTATCTCTCTATATTTCAACCACTGCTTAATTCTGTTACTGACATTCTCCTAGTGACAGGAGCCACAGCACTTGTTCATATTTTAACATAAATTCTCACTTGAAGAGTTACTGTTTCTGTGAACTACAGCTGTGTTGTTTCTGTTGGGTCGGTAATCAAAGGAGCAAGACTGATACAAAGCGAAGGTCAAGCAAAGCTTTATTTCACGACAAGCATCGAGAATCAAACTGACCGGTTGGGGCCGCCTCTTACAGAGAGGGCGACCCCTCCCTGCCTTGCCAACTAACTTTTAAAGGGCAAAGGCCATGTGGTTGAGCCAGGCCACACACAGTTGGCCAATGAAATTGTAACACACAGAGAAAGCTGCCCAGTCATGCTAGGTCACACACAAGTGACCAACTGAATTACAATTTACCCTATAGTAGATATTTGAACTAGCCTATCACCTTGGTCAGAACTGGAGCCCAAAAGGCTCCCAAAAGGCGGGGCCCACACTCCTTGGTAGCTAGAGAGATAGTATGCACATCCCATTGATTGGATGTCTCCACCTGGCCTGAACCGCCCTTGTATTTCAGCTTTGTTACCTGGGACTAGTTGCTTGGACTTGCTTTTAAGTTAAGTCCCCTGGGGGGTGGGGTAGGGTCAGTTTAAGTTTTATTGCATAAACAACAAAATCACTGTTTAACCAAATGGAATCGCTCTGGCTAAACATGCCCTTAGAGTTTCAATACAGTAGACACCAGTCACACGTGACAATTTGAGTTTAAATTAAAGATAATTAAAATTTAATTCTCAAATAGTCAAATTTCTAATTCAATTGACACATGTGACTAATGGCTTCCATATTAGACAGTGCATATATTGAACATCATCATCATTGCCAAAAGGCCCACTGGACAACACTGGCCTTAAGGGTTCTGCCAGACATCATGCTGATTCACTGTTGTCACCTTTCCACCTGGCACATCTAGCTGCTGTAACTATTGCTGACCTCCCTTCCAGCCATTATCTTTCAAATTATATCATTTTTCTCTCTTTGCTACTGACTGTATCTAAATATTTTTAATTTATATATATACAATTATTAATTTATATAGTATTTTCTGTTCTTTTAGTATATGTATACTTCTAAGTGAGAGCTATATCCTTAGCATGTTCTTATACTATATGTAGAAAAATATCTTTTAATAAATAAAAGAAGGAAAGAAAAAAGAATTCATTATTGTTTGCTATGCAAAAACAAGAGATATTACTTTAAGATTAAAAACATGGTAACTAATAAAAATGAGGTAAATGAAGCATATATTTGGTACTACAGAAAACTGAATCCGCTTAAAGAATTCTTTAAGTAAGTAAGATGTGAATTATAAATTCAAACTCAAATTTTAGGTCTTGTGTAAATACACAAAGAAGCAGAAGAAATTACTAATTTTATTCATTCAGAAATTGCCTTTGTTATATTTATTTTATCTGATGAGTTTTATTTTATTTTTTTTCATTGCTTGGTATCCTCAGTAAACTTTTGCTATATTATGGATGGACTAAACAAAAGAAAATGCATGCATAACTAAAACAATCGTCTCTTGTTCTGTTTACTAAATAATGCACATTTAAACTTCTGCTAGAATAAGTCATCTTTCTTAATTAGTATTTAAACAAGAAATACATTTTAGTTATTCTGCTCTTCAACTTGTTTTCAATAATTGGAACAAGTTTTTATAGATATCAAAGCTGCTTAATCTATCTTCAGTTAACCCACCTAAGAAAAAAAAAGAAAAAAAAAAAGAACTTGTCCCAAGTTTTCCTTAAACTCTCATTCTATCTATGATGAGATGGCCCTTATTCAATCACCATATAAGAGAGACACTGCAGTTAGGTTATAGTTTACCCACTGTCCTTTCCTACATTTATCTCATAATACTATCCTTATTGTTTTTCAAGGCCAAAAACAAACAGTTCCCCAAACAAACCGAACAGATAAAATGAACTTTTTATTTCATCAGCACAGACAGAAGAAATATCGTATCTCAATTCTTTATCTTAAATTTAGCTATTTGTTAGTAAATGTTATTTTATAAATTATAAATTAACAGTAACAAATATGTCCTACTCATTTATTTATTTCTCAGGATCTGCACTTAGTTAGTCCTTAATAACTACTACTATATCAAAAACTAGAGCTCTAACCAAATAGGTGTTCACATAATTTTAAAAGACAAAATTATCAGAAAGACAGCTTTATATTTAATACTCACTTTAATACATGATAAAATTATGTATTTAAAATCTTTTGCATGTGAAAACTTTCACTATGTGTATTAAAATAATTTTCTTGCTTTGTAATGTCTTCAAATATTATATTTCTACAATAAACTTTATATTATTCCTAATTATAGAAACTTAATTCTATGAAGTACATTTATTCATTTGTTACTAAAAGGTAGGGTGAAACTGAATTATTTCAGCTCCCCTATTCACGCTATTGAAGTAAAAACCTGTGATATAATATTTGGAAGGATATTGAGGACATAGGGATCCTCACCCTGCTGATTCACTGCTGATTCTAATTCACCAATTAGAAACTTAGTTACAAACAACACAATGTTTATGCCATTCATGGTTTAGAGAAGTTAGGAATTCCACTACATAAATGTATTGCATTGTTGTTATTTTTATTGCTATTGAAATGTAAACTTTATTTTACTTTTAATAGTCACTGATTGAAATTCAATTTTTTAAAATTTACTGGAGACCTATATTTTTAATGTAGCGTTTAATCAAATCAAGTCAATATTCATTTTAAAAACAGCAAATATATTCTAATATTCAATTTTTATCATCTTGAATATGATACATTAAATAGCATACAAGATAAAGTTCAGAGGTTATTTTCACCCATAATATTTGCTTATAGTGTGCATGTTAGAAAAGTTGCTGCTCCCCACCAAGCAGTCAAAATAACTAGAAATATTTTTTTCATTTTTTTTCGATAACTCACTTTTCTTTCTATCACAACTACTAATTTATATTTCCTAGGTCAATTATTTGCTTGGCACACCAATATATTTTACTACTTTCAAATCCCTCAGCACACAATTCTTCTAGGGTACTTGACAATGATAATCTACTACTGAAAGTTTTCTTTGTCACTGGCTGAAGGAGATGGATAAGGGGAAAGAAGCTGAAGCAAGACCAAACCCAAACTCATTCATCTTCCACCTTTTAAGACAGAGTCATTCTCTCATGAGTGCTTTAATAAATGTGATTTTAATTAGAGTACACTGTTTTACAGAATCTGTCCAAAACAGAGATAAAAATTATGCCACTGTTTCTTAGTTTGATTTAAATAAGGAAATAATAATCAAAATTATAAAATGATTGGGTAATAAAAATTTTAATTTACAACTCACAACTCTTCTATTTTCTTAATATCTGATATAGAGTAAGACAATTAAGTGTTCAAAGAAAAAATGAAAGAGGAAAGGAAATTTAAGGAGAAAGAAAATAAAACATATATGTTTAAGCTAATTTCATGAAATACATTGTTAATTCTATATGAAAACAATTATCATTACTAATTTCTGTTTAATAATTATTAGGCACTGAATACTGTTTTCAAATTGTATATATGCTTTCAAATTGAAAATCTTTATTTGTATATTCCTAATCAGGGATAGTGAAAAGAGAATAATGTAAACTGCATATTTTACATAGCAGGCATGTAAAGTGCATCTCCACTGACTGAATTTTTATTATTTTTTTCCTGATGTCTAAAAAAATTTTTAGTTCATCCAGATATCATCTTGTCAACTTAAAATATTATTACATTTGATTCAGACAAAATAATAACGTGTATACTGATCCATACTTAATGTGAGACACTAAAAATTTAGGAAGACCTAATGAAAACAGCTCCCATTGTGTTATCTCCTAAAGTACTTGGCTGAGATCATAAACTTTGCATTTAACCCATAACTTAAGATCTATGCTCCCGCATGCAAATTCTTTTGTCAAGATTCCAAACCAATTCCCTGCAAAGAATACTTCAAATACCAAAATATTTTATATTTTATGCTTATATTTTTTGCTGTTTTAAATAATTTTATGAACATCATATGTTTTGTAGAGCACATGAGCAAGAATTTCTCTTAATCATAAACCTAACAGTGACACTGTTATTTATGAAACCAGATTATATACCCAAGTGCGTGCACCAATTTTTATTTCTATCAACAATGTACAAAATTTATGGAAATCCATATTTTCACCAACATTTGGTTTAATAAATGTATTACTTTTTGCCAATTTAATGGAATTAATACCATATCTTCTTTTAATGTTAATCTTTAATTAGTTTATACTAATTTTTATTTTCATGGCTCCTACCAAAGCTAAACATTTTTTATCATATTTTACATTCGTATTTTCTAATTTGTGAAATGACTGCTCATATGCTTAGTTCATTTTATTTTTTATTGTCTGGCTAAATTTTGATTTATAGGAACTTTTTGTATATTCTGGATATTAATCCATTGTCAGTTTATCAGTTTATGGTGATTTTGAAGCATACAATTTTCTTAATTTTAAAATAATTTAACCTTTAAATAATTAAGCAAATCTTTTCAACAATAAGAAAACCTGATTAAAAGTTGGGTGAAAATCCTTAACAGATACCTCACTAAATAAAATATACAGATGGCAAATAAGCATTTGAAAAGATGTTCAACATCACATGTCATCAGGGAAATGCAAATTAAAACAAGAATAAAATACCACTACACACTTATTATAATGGTCAAAATGTGAACAATACTGATGACAAAGTGAAGCAATAGGAACTCTAATTCATTACTGCTAAGAATGTAAAATGGTCCAGCTACTTTGGAAGACAATTTGAAGGCTTCTTAACAAACTAAACATACTGCTACCATACAATCTAGTAATAATGCTTCTTAGTATTTACCTAAAGGAATTGAAAATTTCTGTCCAATTAAATTCATATAATATATAAATATACATATACATATAAATATGAAATATAAATATAAATATACAATTCTGTATATGAATGTTTATAGCAGCTATATTCAAAATTTGGGAATAACAAAGATGCCCTTCGTTAGGTAAATGGTTAAATAATCTCTGGTACCTCTAGACAATGGAAAGTTATTCAGAGCTAAAAAGAACTGAGTTATCAAGCCATGAAAAACTCAGAGGAAACAAATTCATATTAACAAGTGAAAGAAGCCAATCTGAAAAGACTGCATACTGTATGAATCCAACTACAGGACATTCTTTTCTTCTTTTTTTGAGATTTTTTTTCGTGTATTTTAAAACTTCATTTTTTTCTTTTTAGAGCAGTTTTAGGATCACTGCAAAACTGAGGAAAGTACAGAGATTTTCCATATACCATCTGACCTCATACAGGCTGAGTCTCCATTATCAACATCTTCCACCAGAGTGGTTATTTGTTACAACAGATGAGCCCCGTAGACCCAATACCATCAGCAAAAGTCCATGGTTTACAGTAGAGTTCACTCTTGGTATTGCACCTTGTAGGAGTTTATGCAAATTTATAATGACATGTATTCCAGTTATACTGATGAGGGAGCAGGAGGCTGGCTGAGGACAAAGCAAGACCTGGCACCTTGCAGCTCTCTCCATCCGCTCCCCTCGGTAATATGTGTAGCATTCCTCAGGCACCCCTGACCACCATAAACCAGAAACAAATAGTTAACTTGCAGAGATCACAACCCTCCAAGACAGGAATCTCCCAAATATCTTGATGGTAATGACTTGCCAAAAGACCACACTGATCAAGCAGAAGACCTCAGGGATACTCCTGGCACCTTGTAGGCCCTCTTTAGCATATGAAAACCCCACTGAAACCTCCCTTCCCCTCACCTTCCCCCAACCGCAGGGTACATAACCTGCCATCCCTCACAACCCGGGGCAGCAGCTCTTTGTGCCCATGGGTCCTGTCCCTGTGCTTTAATAAACCACCGTTTTGCACCAAAGATGTCTCAAGAATTCTTTCTTGGTCATGGGCTCCGGACCTCACCCCACTGAACCTCACCTAGGTTCTAGAACTTCATCAATACCACCATACTGGTCTATAAATCCTGTGCTCAGTTTCTTTATTTTTCCCTCCCCAGTAACTGCTGGCAATGACTGATATTTTTAATAGTCTCCAAAATTTTGCCTTTTCCAGAAGCACATATAGTTGGATTAAAAATAAAATCTTCCAAGTATTCAGATATAAAATGTTACAGAGAAACAAGGATGAAGATGACAGATTTCTTATTAGAGGTGATGCAAGTAAAAAGACAAGTTATTGAAGGTAATAAAAGAAAAATCTGTCTGCCTAGAATTCTATAACCACAGAATATGTTTCTAAAGTAATGCAAAGCAAAATTTTCTGAGACATATAAAAGCTGAAAGAATTCATTGCTAGAAGATCTACAGTACAAGCAGTGTTAAGACATTTCTTCAGAGAGAAGGAATAGGATACCAATTTCTTGTTATTTAAATATCTTAAAAATCATTGGCTGTACAAACAAAAACTATAGTGTAGTGTGGGATTTATAATATTTGTAAAGAAAACTATAGGAAACAATAGCACAGAATTTGGGAGGGGAAAAAATGAAAGTATCATACTATGAGAGTCCCTGACTGTGCTTAAGGTGATATATCACTTGAAGGAAGTTAAAGGATATATGCCATATATCTTAAAGCAATCATTAAAAAAATAATCAAAGAATAATAGCAAATAAGTTTCCAAAGTAGATAAAATGCAACCATAAAAATACACAATTAATTGGAAAGAGGGCTTGGAAAGAGATAAAATAAGAACACAAAATAAATGGGACAAATAAAAACAAAGAGCACTATAACAGATTTACAATCAGCCATATCAAAAATCCAATAAATATCAGTAGTTTAAATTTATTTATTTTTTTGTTTTTTTTAAAGATTTTATTTATTTATTTGACAGGGAGAGATCACAAGTAGATAGAGAGGCAGGCAGAGAGAGAGAGAGGGAAGCAGGCTCCCTGCTGAGCAGAGAGCCCGATGCGGGACTCGATCCCAGGACCCTGAGATCATGACCTGAGACGAAGGCAGCGGCTTAACCCACTGAGCCACCCAGGCGCCCAGTAGTTTAAATTTAAAGGCAGAGCTTGCAAACTGAATAAAGAAGAAAGACACTATTAATGTAATTTGTAACAAATATATCTTAAATATAAAAAATGATAAATTTAAAGTTTTATAAAAATTAAAAAAAGGGAGGGGTTCCTGGGTGGCTCAGTTGGTTAATCAACTGCCTTCTGCTCAGGTCATGATCCCAGAGTCCTGGGATGGAGTCCCACATCAGGCTCCCAGCTCCATGGGGAGTCTGCTTCTTCCTCTGACCTCCCCTCTCATGCTCTTTCACTCTCTCTCTCTCTCTCAAATAAATAAATAAAATCTAATAAATAAATAAAAATTAAAAAAGGAAGGCCCGGATGACTCAGTCAGTTAAGCATCTATCTTTGGCTCAGGTTATGATTCCAGAGTTCTGGGATTGAGTCCTACATCAGGCTCCTTTCCCAGTGGGGAGCCTGCTTCTCTCTCTGCCTGCCACTCCCTCTGCTTGTGTTCTCTCTCTTTCATAAATAAATAAATAAAATCTCAAAAAAACGTTGTGCTATCTGAATAAAACAAAGCTGGTGTTGTCATACTGATTTTGAAAAAAATGATTTCAAAGCAAAGAATATTGATAGAGTTATAGATTATTTCCTAATAATAGAGTCAATTTATCAAAGTACATAATAATCTTAGATTCTACTTACTACGTAAGAGATTTTCAAAAAGCATAAAACAAAGACAAGTTTGTAAGTAGAAGTAGACAAAAACCACAGTATAGTTGGAGATTTCAATTCTCTTCTTAGTAATTGACAAAACAAGCAGACAGAAAATTAGTAATGGCACTGAAAATATGTATGACACTATCAATCAACTTGAAGTAACTGAAATTTATAGAATAAATGTCTACTCCACTACTCGAGAATATCCTTTTTGTTTTCCAGAACACACAGAATATTTACCAAAGCAGATCACATTTTGGACCATAAAACACAGTCAATAAGTTTTAAAGGATTCAAGTGATATAAAGGATGTTTTCTACCACATAAAATTAAATTAGAAATATTAAAAAAGAAATAATATGCTTTTATATAATCTATGGGTCAAATAACAAATCAAAAAAGAAATTAGAAATTATTTGGATTGAATAAAAATGAAACACAACATGTCAAATCTTGTAAAATGAGACTAAAGCAGTACTTAGCAAAGGTGAATACTAGCAAAGAATACTCAATATTAGCAAAGGACTCCAGTGAACAGCCATATCTTCCATTTTAGGAAACTAGGAGATGAGTTTATCAAATATAAAGTAAGTATAAGAAAGAAGCAGAAATAAATTAAATATAAAACAAATAAAATACAATAGGGAAATTCAATAAAACCAAAAGCTCATTGAAAATCAATAAAATGTGATAAACTTTTGGCCATATAGACAAGAAGAGAGAAGCAAAACACAAATTATCAGTATAAGAATAAGAAACATTACAGATCTTAAATTCATTAAAAGGAATGTTCTGAAAACTTTATGGCAATATATTCTACCACTTAGATGAAATGGAATTTTTTTTTAAATGGGAAATTTTTATGAAGGACTCAAACTACCTAAACTTACTAAATATATATATACACACACACACACACACACACACACACACATATATATGTATATGTATGTGTATATATATATATATATATATATATATATATATATATATATATATCCTGGATAGCTTCATATCTATCATATGAAACAAACTGAAATTCTTACTCAATCTTTTGTTCCCTAAATATAAGGGAAACCCCAGTTACAGATGCTGTCCACTAGTTGACACTGACAAGCATTTAAGAAAGAAATAATATGGGGGCGCCTGGGTGGCTCAGTGGATTAAGCCGCTGCCTTCGGCTCAGGTCATGATCTCGGGGTCCTGGGATCGAGCCCCGCATCGGGCTCTCTGCTCCGCAGGGAGCCTGCTTCCTCCTCTCTCTCTGCCTGCCTCTCTGCCTACTTGTGATCTCTCTCTCTCTGTCAGATAAATAAATAAAATCTTAAAAAAAAAAAAAAAAAAAAGAAAGAAATAATATGAAATCCATGCAAACTTTTCCAGAAATGTGAAAAGGAGGGGCGGCTTCTCAAGTTACTCTAAAATGATAGTATTACCTAGCTATCCAATGCAGACAAAACCATTGTAAGAGAAGTAAACACAGACCAATAACCTTCATAAGACTGATGCAAAAATACCAAACAATTTTTCACATATTGAATCCAAAAATGTATATATGAAAAACAAAAACAAAAACAAAAAAAACTAGGACCAACTGGGGTTTCTCAAATGAATGGGATAGTTGTTTAATATTAAAAACCCAATAAATGCAATTCACCAAACTGAAAATAAGAAAAATTATATGATCCTCTCAAAATATATAGAAAAGTACTTCACAAAATGCAACCTGTAACAAATACACTTAACATATAGAGACAGATACAAATTTGAAAGCGACCTATAAGAATTACATTTTAGGGGCACCTGGGTGGCTCAGTGGTTTAAGCCGCTGCCTTTGGCTCGGGTCATGATCTCGGGGTCCTGGGATCGAGTCCCGCATCGGGCTCTCTGCTTGGCGGGGAGCCTGTTTCCCTCTCACTCTCTCTGCCTGCCTCTCTGCCTACTTGTTATCTCTCTCTGTCGAATGAATAAATAAAATCTTTAAAAAAAAAAAAAAAAAAAAAGAATTACATTTTAAATATAAAGACAGATAACTTAAATCCAACATTCATTCTTGATAAAAGATCTTAGTACAATAGAGTCTGAAGGGACTTTGATTATAAGATAAAGGACATTTCTGAGTTAAGATCATACAAAGTGATAAATGAGAAAATGCTTTTCTCCTAAGATCACATTACAAGAAAGATGCCTGCTCTTACCATTTCTATTTGTCATGGTACTGGTATTCTGGCCAATGTGATAAGGCAAGGAAATGAGAACAAAAGACATAGAGTTTGAAAAACATTAAACTATATTTATGTACACATATGACTGTCTATGTAGAAAAGCCAATAGTATGTACAAAAAAGCTACAGCTAATAATTATGTTTAGCAATGTTGCAGGATACAAAGTTAATTTATGAAAAATTATTTTTATTTCTATGTTTACTAGCAACAAGCATTTGGAAATTGAAATTTAAGAAAAATAATGCCATTTAAATAGTCTCAAAATATGAAATACCTAAGGATCTGGCACAAAATCAACTTAATAGACTTAAAAAAATAATTGAACAAAATCCAACACCCATTCCTGATCAAAAATATGTGCAAAGTAGGAGTAAAAGGGAATGCTCTAAATAAAACAAAGGCCGTATTTGGGAAATTTATAGTTGTCATTTCACTTAATGATGAAAAACTGAATGCTATACTCTAAGAACAAACAAGATTATCAATTCTCAACATCCCTATTTATCTACTCATGCATATGTGTGTACATTTTGTATCTGCATATAAATTATGTAATATATACATTGTATGTGAAGAATAATTATATGAGGTGTATAATTATGTATGTGCATATAAGACATACATTATAGTAAAATTTATACCTGCTATATGATAGGTAATTCTTATATCTTGTAACATGAAATATGGTGATTCTGATTCCTATAATCAAGTAGTAATAACTATATATGTTAAGCAGTAGGTAAATATATTGAGAAAAAAGTAAGCATGCTAGGGGCACCTGGTTGACTCAGTTGGTTAAGCGTCTGCCTTCAGCTCAGGTCATGATTTCAGGGTCTGGGATCTAGACTTATGTGGGACTACCTGCCCAGTAGGTGTCTGCTTCTCTCCCTCTCCCTCCTTTCACCCCCAGCCATATGCATGCACACATACGCACTCTCTCTCTAATAAATAAAATCTTTAAAAAAAAAAAAAGTAAGCATGCTATAAAATTCTTTCTATATATAATCTTTGATTATTATGATACTTGTAGTTAAAATATAAAGGCAAATTGATAGTAAAATGCTTCAAGAAACATCCATCAAAAAATGGCTTTTTCTGAAAATAAATCAGATTCTTTGGCATAAATATTAGAGTAATTGAAAGACTGAATGGTACAAAGAAATTTTCTCTTTCTCTTTCTCAAGTCAGTTAAGCATCTGCCTTTGGCTCAGGTCATGATCCAGGGTCCTGGGATGGAGCCCCACATCAGGCTTCCTGCTCAGTGGGGAGTTGGCTTCTCCTTTTCTCTCTGTCCCTCCCCTGCTTGTGCTTTCTCTCTCTCATTTTCTCAAATAAATAAATAAAACCTTAAAAAAAATAATGACAAATAAATGCATCATAAATAACACAACTTTCAAGATATGAAAAGTTCAGAAAATGTTCAACACACTTAAATATGTGTGATTTACTGATATGGTATAGAAGACACAAACTCTTCTCTTTGATAATAAAAACTGAAATTTTTAGTTAGCAAATATCTTCAAATTACTTAAAAAAAAAACTCTCTCAAAAGTTTCAATAGCCTAGGAGGAGTCAAGATGGCGGAGAAGTAGCAGCCTGAGACTACATCAGGTAGCAGGAGATCAGCTCGATAGCTTATCTAAACATTGCAAACACCTACAAATCCAATGGGAGAGTGAAGAGAAGAAGAACAGCAACTCTAGAAACAGAAAATCAACCACTTTCTGAAAGGTAGGACTGGCGGAGAAGTGAATCTAAAACGACGGGAAGATAGACCGCGGGGGGAGGGGCCGGCTCCCGGCAAGCGGCGGAGGAACGGAGCACAAAATCAGGACTTTTAAAAGTCTGTTCCACTGAGGGACATTGCTCCAGGGGCTAAACCGGGGTGAAGCCCACGCGGGGCCAGCGTGGCCCCAGGCCCCGCAGGGTCACAGAAGGATCGGGGGTGTCGGAGTGTCGGAGAGCTCGCAGGTATTAGAACGGAGAAGCCGGCTGGAGAGACAGAGCCAAGGACTAAACTCTCAGCTCGGGGTTACCTTGAACTGGTCGCGGGCTGGGTGAGCTCGGAGCGCGGCTAGAGGCTGGGGATACGGGAGTGATTGGGTGCTGTCCTCTGGGGGCGCACTGAGGAGTGGGGCCCCAGGCTCTCGGCTCCTCCGGGCTGAAGACTGGGAGGCCGCCATTTTCATTCCCATCCTCCGGAAATCTACGGAAAGCGTTCAGGGAACAGAAGCTCCCAAAAGTGAACCCGAGCCGATTACTTAGTCCGGCCGCCGGTAAGGGCAGTGCAATCCCGCCTTGGGCAAAGACACTTGAGAGTCACTACAACAGGCCCCTCCCCCAGAAGATCAACAAAATATCCAGCCAGGACAAAGTTCATCTATCAAGGAGAAAGCAGATTCAATTCCTAAGACAGCAGAGCAATTCCAGAGGAGGAGAAAGCAAAGCACGGAACTCATGGCTTTCTCCCCATGATTCTTTAGTCTTGCGGCTACTTCAATTTTTTTTTTCTTTTTTCAATTTTTTTTTCTTTTTTCTTTTTTCTTCTTCTGCTAAATTTTTTTTAAACTTTTACCCTTTTCTTTTTTAACATTTTTTGACTAGTTCATCTAAATATATATATTTTTTCTTTCTTTTTTATATTTTTTATTTGTTTTATTTTTTAAATTTTTTTCTTTCTTTTTTTTTTTTTCTTTTTTTTTCAGAAGCTGTTTTTATCCCCTTTCTCCCCCCCACAATTTGGGGTCTCTTCTGATTTGGTTACAGCGCATTTTTCCGGGGTCTTTGCCACCCTCTTAGTAGTTTATTTGCTCCTTCATATTCTCTTATCTGGACAAAATGACAAGGCGGAAAAAATCACCACAAACAAAAGAACAAGAGACAGTACCGAAGGCTAGGGACCTAATCAACACAGACATGGGTAATATGTCAGATCAAGAGTTCAGAATGACGATTCTGAACATTCTAGCCGGGCTCGAAAAAGGCATGGAAGATATTAGAGAAACCCTCTCTGGAGATATTAAAGCCCTTTCTGGAGAAATTAAAGAACTAAAATCTAACCAAGTTGAAATCAAAAAAGCTATTAATGAGGTGCAATCAAAAATGGAGGCTCTCACTGCTAGGATAAATGAGGCAGAAGAAAGAATTAGTGATATAGAAGACCAAATGACAGAGAATAAAGAAGCCGAGCAAAAGAGGGACAAACAGCTACTGGACCATGAGGGGAGAATTCGAGAGATAAGTGACACCATAAGATGAAACAACATTAGAATAATTGGGATTCCAGAAGAAGAAGAAACAGAGAGGGGAGCAGAAGGTCTATTGGAGAGAATCATTGGAGAGAATTTCCCTAATATGGCAAAGGGAACAAGCATCAAAATCCAGGAGATGCAGAGAACCCCCCTCAAAGTCAACAAGAATAGGTCCACACCCCGTCACCTAATAGTAAAATTTACAAGTCTTAGTGACAAAGAGAAAATCCTGAAAGCAGCCCGAGAAAAGAAGTCTGTAACATACAATGGTAAAAATATTAGATTGGCGGCAGACTTATCCACAGAGACCTGGCAGGCCAGAAAGAGCTGGCATGATATATTCAGAGCACTCAACGAGAAAAACATGCAGCCAAGAATACTCTATCCAGCTAGGCTATCATTGAAAATAGAAGGAGAGATCAAAAGCTTCCAGGACAAACACAAACTGAAAGAATTTGCAAACACCAAACCAGCTCTACAGGAAATCTTGAAAGGGGTCCTCTAAGCAAAGAGAGAGCCTAAAAGTAGTAGATCAGAAAGGTACAGAGACAATATACAGTAACAGTCACCTTACAGGCTAATAATGGCACTAAATTCATATCTCTCAATAGTTACCCTGAATGTTAATGGGCTAAATGCCCCAATCAAAAGACACAGGGTATCAGAATGGATAACAAAACAAAACCCATCAGTATGTTGCCTACAAGAAACTCATTTTAGACGCGAAGACACCTCCAGATTTAAAGTGAGGGGGTGGAAAACAATTTACCATGCTAATGGGCATCAGAAGAAAGCTGGGGTGGCGATCCTTATATCAGATCAATTAGATTTTAAGCCAAAGACTATAATAAGAGATGAGGAAGGACACTATATCCTACTCAAAGGGTCTGTCCAACAAGAAGATCTAACAATTTTAAATATCTATGCCCCTAACGTGGGAGCAGCCAACTATATCAACCAATTAATAACAAAATCAAAGAAACACATCAATAATAATACAATAATAGTAGGGGGCTTGAACACTCCCCTCACTGAAATGGACAGATCATCCAAGCAAAAGATTAACAAGGAAATAAAGGCCTTAAATGACACACTGGACCAGATGGACATCACAGATATATTCAGAACATTTCATCCCAAAGCAACAGAATACACATTCTTCTCTAGTGCACATGGAACCTTCTCCAGAATAGATCACATCCTGGGTCACAAATCAGGTCTCAACCGGTATCAAAAGATTAGGATTATTCCCTGCATATTTTCAGACCACAATGCTCTGAAGCTAGAACTCAATCACAAGAGGAAAGCTGGAAAGAACCCAAATACATGGAGACTAAACAGCATCCTTCTAAAGAATGAATGGGTTAACCAGGAAATTAAAGAAGAATTGAAAAAATTCATGGAAACAAATGATAATGAAAACACAACAGTTCAAAATCTGTGGGACACAGCAAAGGCAGTCCTGAGAGGAAAATATATAGCGGTACAAGCCTTTCTCAAGAAACAAGTAAGGTCTCAAGTACACAACCTAACCCTACGCGTAAAGGAGCTGGAGAAAGAACAAGAAAGAAACCCTAAACCCAGCAGGAGAAGAGAAATCATAAAGATCAGAGCAGAAATCAACGAAATAGAAACAAAAAAAAAACAATAGAAAAAATCAATGAAACTAGGAGCTGGTTCTTTGAAAGAATCAATAAGATTGATAAACCCCTGGCCAGACTCATCAAAAAGAAAAGAGAAAGGACCCAAATCAATGAAATCATGAATGAAAGAGGAGAGATCACAACTAACACCAAAGAAATACAGACAATTATAAGAACATACTATGAGCAACTCTACGCCAACAAATTGGACAATCTGGAAGAAATGGATGCCTTCCTAGAGACATATAAACTACCACAACTGAACCAGGAAGAAATAGAAAACCTGAACAGGCCCATAACCAGTAAGGAGATTGAAACAGTCATCAAAAATCTCCAAACAAACAAAAGCCCAGGGCCAGACGGCTTCCCAGGGGAATTCTACCAAACATTTAAAGAAGAACTAATTCCTATTCTCTTGAAACTGTTCCAAAAAATAGAAACGGAAGGAAAACTTCCAAACTCATTTTATGAGGCCAGCATCACCTTGATCCCAAAACCAGACAAGGATCCCACCAAAAAAGAGAACTACAGACCAATATCCTTGATGAACACAGATGCAAAAATTCTCGCCAAAATACTAGCCAATAGGATTCAACAGTACATTAAAAGGATTATTCAACACGATCAAGTGGGATTTATTCCAGGGCTGCAGGGTTGGTTCAAGATCCGCAAATCAATCAATGTGATAGAACACATTAATAAAAGAAAGAACAAGAACCATATGATACTCTCAATAGATGCTGAAAAAGCATTTGACAAAGTACAGCATCCCTTCCTGATCAAAACTCTTCAAAGTGTGGGGATAGAGGGCACATACCTCAATATTATCAAAGCCATCTATGAAAAACCCACCGCAAATATCATTCTCAATGGAGAAAAACTGAAAGCTTTTCCGTTAAGGTCAGGAACACGGCAGGGATGTCCATTATCACCACTGCTATTCAACATAGTACTAGAAGTCCTAGCCTCAGCAATCAGACAACAAAAAGAAATTAAAGGCATCCAAATTGGTAAAGAAGAAGTCAAACTATCACTCTTCGCAGATGATATGATACTATATGTGGAAAACCCAAAAGACTCCATTCCAAAACTGCTAGAACTTGTACAGGAATTCAGTAAAGTGTCAGGATATAAAATCAATGCACAGAAATCAGTTGCATTTCTGTACACCAACAACAAGACTGAAGAAAGAGAAATTAAGGAGTCAATCCCATTTACAATTGTACCCGAAACTATAAGATACCTAGGAATAAACCTAACCAAAGAGACTAAGAATCTATACACAGAAAATTATAAAGTACTCATGAAAGAAATTGAGGAAGACACAAAAAAATGGAAAAATGTTCCATGCTCCTGGATTGGAAGAATAAATATTGTGGAAATGTCTATGCTACCTAAAGCAATCTACACATTTAATGCAATCCCTATCAAAATACCATCCATTTTTTTCAAAGAAACAGA
The DNA here is from genome assembly GCF_922984935.1 of Meles meles. Taxonomy (NCBI): domain Eukaryota; kingdom Metazoa; phylum Chordata; class Mammalia; order Carnivora; family Mustelidae; genus Meles; species Meles meles. The sequence goes on from NC_060066.1 coordinate 126,115,610, forward strand.
ACAAATAATCCTAAAATTTATATGGAACCAGAAAAGACCTCGAATAGCCAAAGGAATATTGAAGAACAAAGCCAAAGTTGGTGGCATCACAATTCCGGACTTCAAGCTCTATTACAAAGCTGTCATCATCAAGACAGCATCGTATTGGCACAAAAACAGACACATAGATCAGTGGAACAGAATAGAGAGCCCAGAAATCGACCCTCAACTCTATGGTCAACTAATCTTCGACAAAGCAGGAATGAATGTCCAATGGAAAAAAGACAGCCTCTTCAATAAATGGTGCTGGGAAAATTGGACAGCCACATGCAGAAAAATGAAATTGGACCACTTCCTTACACCACACACGAAAATAGACTCCAAATGGATGAAGGACCTCAATGTGAGAAAGGAATCCATCAAAATCCTTGAGGAGAATGCAGGCAGCAACCTCTTCGACCTCAGCCATAGCAACATCTTCCTAGGAACAACGGCAAAGGCAAGGGAAGCAAGGGCAAAAATGAACTATTGGGATTTCATCAAGATCAAAAGCTTTTGCACAGCAAAGGAAACAGTTAACAAAACCAAAAGACAACTGACAGAATGGGAGAAGATATTTGCAAACGACATATCAGATAAAGGGCTAGTATCCAAAATCTATAAGGAACTTAGCAAACTCAACACCCAAAGAACAAACAATCCAATCAAGAAATGGGCAGAGGACATGAACAGACATTTCTGCAAAGAAGACATCCAGATGGCCAACAGACACATGAAAAAGTGCTCCACGTCACTCGGCATCAGGGAAATACAAATCAAAACCACAATGAGATATCACCTCACACCAGTCAGAATGGCTAAAATTAACAAGTCAGGAAATGACAGATGCTGGCGAGGATGTGGAGAAAGGGGAACCCTCCTCCACTGTTGGTGGGAATGCAAGCTGGTGGAACCACTCTGGAAAACAGCATGGAGGTTCCTCAAAATGTTGAAAATAGAACTCCCCTATGACCCAGCAATTGCACTACTGGGTATTTACCCTAAAGATACAAACATAGTGATCCTAAGGGGCACGTGTACCCGAATGTTTATAGCAGCAATGTCTACAATAGCCAGACTATGGAAAGAACCTAGATGTCCATCAACAGATGAATGGATCAAGAAGATGTGGTATATATACACAATGGAATACTATGCAGCCATCAAAAGCAATGAAATCATGCCATTTGCGACGACGTGGATGGAACTAGAGCGTATCATGCTTAGTGAAATAAGTCAATCGGAGAAAGACAACTATCATATGATCTCCCTGATATGAGGACATGGAGAAGCAACATGGGGGGGTAGGGGGATAGGAGAAGAGTAAATGAAACAAGATGGGATTGGGAGGGAGACAAACCATAAATGACTCTTAATCTCACAAAACAAACTGGGGGTTGCTGGGGGGAGGTGGGATTGGGAGAGGGGGAGCGGGCTATGGACATTGGGGAGGGGAGGCGAACCATAAGAGACTATGGACTCTGAAAAACAACCTGAGGGTTTTGAAGGGTCAGGGGTGGGGGTTGCGGCAACCTGAGGGTTTTGAAGGGTCAGGGGTGGGAGGTTGGGGGAACAGGTGGTGGGTAATGGGGAGGGCACGTTTTGCATGGAGCACTGGGTGTTGTGCAAAAAGAATGAATACTGTTACACTGAAAAAATAAATAAAATGAAAAAAAAAAAAGTTTCAATAGCCTAAAATTTAATTTGCTGGACTATCTGAGTAGGTAAAGGTAGATTTGGGTCATGACATTACTTAAATCTGATACTAGTATTTCCATTGTTAAATTAGAAATATTTATTGTTTTGTTTTGATAACTCTGATATTTATATTCAAGCACCCTTTATAGAGACTGTTCAGTGAAATACTTGGATGATTTGATGGAAACACCAGGCAATCTATAGAACTAATAGAATGTTGTTGGGAAAATGACAGCTAAACGAACAAATTGGAGCTGTCAGCATGGTGGTAATAATGCAACTGCAAACTAAAGTGGAAAAGGTCAGGTAAGAATAAGAAATAAGGGCAGAGAATAAGTTTTACTCAGATTTAGATACAATAAAGTGTCACTTAGCACAGCTGGAAACATGCTTTGATGTAAGATTGCAAATACTAAAGGAGAGGAATAAGTGATAAAAATTTACCTGGTCATTGGTGGGGAAAAAATAAAGTCCTTTTTTTTTTTTTAAACTAAAAATTTGCTTTAGGTTATCCATAAATGATTTTCATAGTGGAAGTAAAATAAAATACAGTTTTAAATACTCAAGGATTTCCAAGAATGAGCAGTATAATAGATGCTGAAGCCATGAATGAAATTACTCAGCAATACTGGAGGAGCCAGATTTTTTCTTTTCTTTTTCTTTCTTTCTTTCTGAGGTAAAGATCCATGTGAAAGTAAAAGACATAAAGTAAAAAGCCAGCATTCATGGCTCAACACCCTAGAAATCAGACTTATTTAAGCATTAAAAGATATGTGTAACAATGCAGAAATGCAGAGAAAGCTACAAAAGTTGGCATGGACAACAGTGCAGAAAAAAGAGGAATAATAATCAGGATCCAGTGAAGGCACAGCACCTCTGCCCAGAGACAGAAGTGCTGCCAACATAGGTGCTGACTCTGGAATATCGGTCCTATTTGCTGCCAAAGCCTTCCTGAGGACACGGTGTTGTCCCACTGCTGCTCTGCCTGCCTTGAAAATGATTGCACTGCGTTCTGTGTTTCTGGTTGTTACAGGTTCCCAATTCAAAGTCTCGTTTGCTCACCCCTACCTATGCAGTGTGGTGGCCTCTTTTTTCTAACCAAGACTTTACAGGGGAAAAATGGGGCTTTATGGCTTCTTCTTTTCCCACCTCTGGTACGTCCCTTTTCACTGGACAAAAAATAAATAAATAAACAAATAAATAAAGCAAATATATGTATATATTTAATATTTTATTTATTTATTTGACAGAGATCACAAGTAGGCAAAGAGGCGGGCAGAGAGAGGGGGAAGCTGGCTCCCCACGGAGCAGAGAGCCCAATGTGGGGCTCTATTCCAGGACCCTGGGATCATGACCTGAGCCAAAGGCTGAGGCTTTAACCCACTGAGCCACCCAGGCATCCCAAAGATTTTATTTATTTATTTATTTATTTGTCAGAGAGAGATGGAGAAAGGGCACAAGCAGGCAGAGTGGCAGGCAGAGGCAGAGAGAGAAACATGCTCCCTGCTAAGCAAGAAGCCCAATGTGGGACTTGATCTCAGGACTCTGGGATCATGACCTGAGCCAAAGGCAGCAGCTTAACCAACTGAACCACCCAGGTGTCCCTAAATAAAGCAAATATATTTTGAAAACTGAACTATTTCTCCTTTCCTTGAAATATATTTCATTAGTTTAAAATCCATTTAAAATTCTCCACGAATTCAATTACAGTAGTTTGGTTTTACAAATCTTCTGTTTTAGCATGTAAGGTCAAGAAAAATTTATCAATGGACAATCAGATTTGCTGGACATTCCTTTGTTTTATAATAACATTGAGGTTCTGCTTCAAATCTACAATAGCAAAAAATAAAATGCAATTCAGAAATACTGATAAAGTAGAGAAAACAGAAATACAGCTCTTATCTTCCATAGACTGGAAAACTTGATTTAAAAAAAACATGGACATTGGGGCGCCTGGGTGGCTCAGTGGGTTAAAGCCTCTGCCTTCAGCTCAGGTCATGATCCCAGAGTCCTGGGATCGAGCCCCACATCGGGCTCTCTGCTCTGCAGGGAGCCTGCTCTCTCCTCTCTCTCTGCCTGCCTCTCTGCCTAGTTGTGATTTCTCTCTGTCAAATAAATAAAAAGTATTAAAAAAAAAAAACATGGACATTAAAAACAAACAAAATAAAACCCAAATACATGGAATGCCCTTAAAATTCCAGTCACTAGTATTATTTTTAATATATATAAATGTGATTTCTACAAACCGTTTGTCTCAACTGGACAATTTTTTTTCCCCATTAACATGTCTCTAAAATTATTCTTTATGGTAGCTGTATTTTTTTTTTTACTCAAACATGTTTAAATGAAATAGCAAAATAGAATAAATTATTACTGTTTTGGTTAGCTTTGAAGGGATTCTTAGCATGCACTCCACAATATACCACTCTGGCATAGGGTTATTTTGAGCTGAAGACAACTGAGAAAAGAGCTCCAGTATAATTGCTCTGTCCATCCATGTCTGACTGAAAGCAGAAAATAAATTAATTCCCCTTATGGATGCTTAGCTCCTTCCTCCAACTTCAGTACCAAGAAGATTTGACAGCCTTATCCCAGAAATTAGATGGCATCCAGAAAGTCTGCACAAACCTTACTAATTCTGTTATCCTCATATATTTGCTACCCTAGCAGCTCAAAATCCTTTTCCTTTTTCTTGTCACTTCCCTACAAAATTATTGTTCTGTTAAGATGTTATGTAAGCCCCAAGTTCTAACAACCCTTTTGAGTATATGAGTTTCTCCCACATACAAGCACATTGTATGTGTTAATAAACTTGTGTTTGTTTTTTCTTTTTTTTTTTTAAGATTTTATTTATTTATTTGACAGGCAGAGATCACAAGTAGGCAGACGGGCAGGCAGAGAGAGGAAGGGAAGCAGGCTCCCTGCTGAGTAGACAGCCTGATGTGGGGCTCAATCCCAGGAACCTGGGCCTCTGCCTTTGGCTCAGAGGCTTTAACCCACTGAGCTACCCAGGCGCCCATGCATTTATTTTTCTTTTGTTAATCTGTCTTTTGTCAGTTTAATTCACAGGGCCTAGTCCGGAACCAAGGAAGGTACAGGGAGTGGGTTTATCCTGCCCTATAGCTTAAAGGTAGATTAGCTATAAAATCGGAAAGAATGCATTATAAAATGTTTTAGGGCACCTGGGTGGCTCAGTGGGTTAAGTCTCTGCCTTTGGCTCAGGTCTTGACCTCAGGGTCCTGGGATCGAGTCCCGCATCAGGCTCTCCGCTCTGCGGGAGCCTGCTTCCACCTCTTTCTCTCTCTCTGCTTGCCTCTCTGCCTACTTGTGATCTCTCTCTGTCAAATAAATAAAATCTTTAAAAAAATGTTTTAAAATAAATAGCATCAAACTGTATAACCTTATTTTAATCACGTGGAAACATCAGACAAATAAAAACAGAGGCAAGTAATTGGTCAATGCTATTCAGAAGTGTCAAGATCATAAAAGAAAAAAGGACTGAGAAATGTTCCAGTATAAAGGAAACTAAGAAGATAAGACAATTAAGAGCCTTTAGACACAATGAAAAAACTGTAGGAATGTTAAGGGAGCAGGAGGCTGGCTGAGGACAAAGCAAAAGCTGGCACCTTGCACCCCCTCTCCACCCGCTCCCCTCGGTAATATGTGTAACATTCCTCAGGCACCCCTGACCACCATAAACCAGAAACAAATAGTTAACTTGCAGAGATCACAATCCTTCAAGACAGGAATCTCCCAACTATCTTGATGTTAATGGCTGGCTAAAAGACAACATTGATCAAGCTGCAGGACCTCCACCTTGTAGGCCCTCTTTAGCATATGAAAGCTCCATTGAAACCTCCCTTCCCCTCACCTTCCCCCAACCGCAGGGTACATAACCTGCCATCCCTCACAACCCGGGGCAGCAGCTCTTCGTGCCCACGGGTCCTGTCCCCGTGCTTTAATAAACCACCGTTTTGCACCAAAGATGTCTCAAGAATTCTTTCTTGGTCATGGGCTCCGGACCTCACCCCACTGAACCTCACCTAGGTTCTAGAACTTCATCAGGAAGACAAATAAAAAAAATCCGCATATGATGTGTGACTTACTTAATAGTTTATCCATGCTATCTTCCTGGTTTTTATCACTGCACTCTTGTTAAATCAGATGTTAACATTTGGGGGAGCTGAGTAAAGGACATATGGGAATTCTTTGCACTAATTTTGCAACTTTTGAATAGATTTGAAACTACTTCAAAATTAAAAGTTAAAATGAAAAAAAGTTAAAACAAATTAAAGATTAAATCAATAAAAACAACATAAATATGTATGATAATTTGCAGTTGTATACCTCTATGAACAGTTTGGGTTTTTTTTTTCTTAAAACTAAGTTAAATAAATGTGGAATTTGACTTTACTTGGCAAAAACATTCTGCATATCGATGTAAACTTTATCCTGGTGTCCCAAATTTTCAAAGAACTCCAAATCAGGGGTGGATGCAATTAATGTTTTTTCTACAAACGGACAAATTCAGTTGCATTTGACAGGAAATACAGATAAATATATCTGATAATTTTCCATCCGTACTTTTATTTTCAGTAAATCTCTTAATGGCATTCATTATATAAAAGAATGAAAAGCTAATCATGAGCTCTTTATAAAAGAAGTAAAAAAATAAAAATATTTCACTTATAGGTCTCCATTTCCCACGAGATAAATTCTAAACTCCAAGTAAACAGAAGAGAGGAGAGAACTGAGATTAAAGGATAAGCATTTATGATCTGACAGCAAAGTTTAAGAGGTATGCACCAATGCAAGTATTTCTGAGAATACAAACAATGAGCAAACAAGGGGGATATTTAGGATGCAAAATTTCTGAAAACTGTATTTTCCCTAGAATGGAAAAAAAAAAGTAAGTTTGTTTTCTACTCCTCAATCTTCTTGAGTTTGTTCTATCCCATTCTGACTTCAATAGTTGAATTCTGTGCCTTTTCCTCATCTTTTATATTGTTTATTAAAAATCTCAGGCATTAAAATTTGAAATCTAGTTCACAGCTTAGTCATTTCAAACTCTATCTTCACGTGAGCATTATCTCACCTCTTAAAGGTGCTCCCTGTCTCCTTTACCCTGGTTCAAAGGAAGCCATAGCCAAGGTTATGTAAGTAAAGGGTCAGTGTGCATTTGAGCTGTTCTCCTTCTCTGATGATTAACCTCACTGACTTGTCTTGCTGTCTTTTCTCTTGGGGAGGGCCTCGAATTGTTTGTTAAAAACCTACAGATTATCTGGAATAGCTCATGTTTGACAGAAATCCCTCTATATTGAGGATATCCCTGGTAGATTCAGCTGCACTTTCTATCTGACACTGTTTGGCAGGGTCATGCTGTCATTCCTTTGATTGCCTCATTTCTTTGTCCCATGCTGTGACAGTCTGGCAAACAGACAGACCCACTGCCATGTAACTTCTGTGACTTCAGGGCCAAAGAATCTTAGTAACCTGCATCATGAAATTTGAGGACATAAAAGAATTTGGGGACAACTGAAGACTGCAACATGCCCTCTTCCATCTAGCCACACCCTCTGCTCTCTCTCTCTCCTCTTATTTTCTTCTCATTTCCTATCCATACACATGGGTTGTGTATATAAAGACTGCCTTTCACTGAATTCCACCTAGACAGGAAAAGTTAGCAGATCTTCCCTGTTCTTTGCATATAAAATCATCTACTGGGAAAACCTTCTCATTTCCCACACAGCACTAGATATTGGTTAAAGAACAAAAACTTTTTTTTTTTTTAATGCTCAATGAATTCCTACTTTGCATTTTATTCTCATGTGTAGAAAAAGAACTATAATAAAGTCGCATGGTTCAATTAATAGTTAGTGGAAGTAATTTATTACTTTGAATAGTAGTCTAGTGTTGAGGTAAAATGACAGCACTGGTTCCCCTGTGTATTTTTGAGAAGAACTGTAGATTTATCAGAATATAATTTCCTCTTTCAGCAACTTTCCTTCATTCCTTCCATTGGTATTCTGATTGGATTTCCTTACTTCTCTTCTCATACAATAACAGGAAATGATCAAGGGAAATCCTATTCTTTGAGGTTCTACATCCTACTCCAGCTTGCTACAATTGAGATTTAAATGGTACAATCTCCTAGTACCATGGAGATGGAGCAGGATTGCTAATAGTTAACCACTCGTTAGTAGGTTTATCTGGCAGGTGTTTGTTTTCACAGTAGCTGAGTTTTATTTAGTCTTGACTCATTGAGCCTGAAATGCTTAGAGACACTTCAGGGAACTTAGCTCCCTGCTGTTCAAATGGCAGAGCTCAGTAAATTAGTTCCTTAGGTAGATGCTAGCATATGCTGTTTTAGATTGCATGATTACATTTTAAAGCCTTACCCTCACCCCCTACAAAAATCACAAGACTAGGCTTTAAAATGAAAATGAGTAACCCTAGTTGACAAGAGGGCCTACTAATTTGTGAGTTTTATCATAAAGACATTTAGAAACCCTTAACCCTTCCAGATTTTAATATTTAATATCTTAATCCTTTGCTAATATCACCATATTTAGATACACTAGGACATACCAATTTATGCAGAATTAACAGAAACAATTAGATATCATGAAATAACTAATATTTAATGTCTGATGGCAACAAATACGACTTCCTTGAGAATGACTGAATTAATATGCATGCTTTAGTAGTGCCTAAATTAAAAAAAGAAAAAAGGTTAAGTACACAATTAAAGTTAACAGAAATATAAAACTTTATGACATGCAAAGGCAGAGAATGGGGAATTACACAAAAACATCCAATTGGAAACATGTCCTTAATAAAAATCAGAAAAGTAAAATATTTCTTTAAACCATTTTGCCTCATTGATAAGGGAGGAAGAAGAATGGCTTTACCTAAATAAATAAGTAAAATTTTGTGAATTACTTTATACAGTTCTTAATTTTTTTTTCTAGTCAGCAGTGTTGTGGGATAACTGATATGTAATAAACTGCATACATTTCAAATGTACTATTTGATGTTATGGCATCTGTACGCACCCATGATACCAACATCCTGAACATGTACATTATTCCCCATGTCGCCTCATGCCCTGTGTAACCCCATCATATCTCCATCCCTACCATCCCAGCCCCGGAAACAATCCCTTTTTCTATCACTATAAAACAGTTTGCATCTCCTGGAATTTTATGTAAATGGAAGTATGCAGTATGTAGTTTTTGGTCTGGATACCATCATTTAAGTACATTTACATTTCACATACTCAATAGCAGTGTTTGACTCTCACCTCTCCAACAACTATGATAGTTATTCTTTTAAATTTTAGTCATTCAAGTAAGTATATTCCAGTATCTCACTGTGGTTTTAACTTGTATTTCATTTCTCTAATAACTAATGTTGTTGAGCCTCTTTTCAAGTGCTTTTTTGTCATATTATTTGTCATAATAAATAAGTGCTTATTTGTCATACCTTCTTTAGTGAAATATCTTCAAATAATTTACCAATTTTTAAGTTGGATTATTTTTTTTTAATTTTATTTTTTTCAGTGTTCCAAAGTTCATTGTTTATGCACTACACCCAGAGCTCCATGCAATACGTGCCCTCCATAATACCCACCGCCAGGCTCACCCAACCGCTCACCTCCTGCCCCTCCAAAACCCTCAGTTTGTTTCTCAGAGTCCACAGTCTCTCATGGTTTGTCTCCCCTTCCAATTTCCCCCAACTCACTTCTCCTTTCCATCTCCCAATGTCTTCCATGTTATTCCTTATGCTCCACAAGTAAGTGAAACCATATGATAATTGACTCTCTCTGCTTGAGTTATTTCACTCAGCATAATCTCCTCCAGTCCCGTCCATGTTGATACAAAGTTGGGTATTCATCCTTTCTGATGGAGGCATAATATCCCATTGTATATATGGACCATATCTTCTTTATCCATTCGTCCGTTGAAGGGCATCTTGGTTCTTTCCACAGTTTGGCGACTATTGCCATTGCTGCCATGAACATTGGGGTACAGATGGCCTTTCTTTTCACTACATCTGTATCTTTGGGGTAAATACCCAGTAGTGCAATTGCAGGGTCATAGGGAAGCTCTATTTTTAATTTTTTGAGGAATTTCCACACTGTTTTCCAAAGCGGCTGCACCAACTTGCATTCCCTCCAACAGTGTAAGAGGATTCCCCTTTCTCCACATCCTCTCCAACACTTGTTTCCTGTCTTGTTATTTTGGCCATTCTAACTGGTGTAAGGTGGTATCTCAGTGTTTTGATTTGAATCGCCCTGATGGCTAATGATGATGAACATTTTTTCATGTGTCTGTTAGCCATTTGTATGTCTTCTTTGGAGAAGTGTCTCCTCATGTCTTCTGCCAATTTTTTGATGTGATTATCTGTTTTGTGTGTGTTGAATTTGAGGAGTTCTTTATAGATCTTGGAGAGCAATCCTTTGTCTGTAGTGCCATTGTGAATATCTTCTCCCACTCCGTGAGTTGCCTCTGTTTTGTTGACTATTTTCTTTGCTGTGTGGTGCTTTTGATCTTGATGAAGTCCCAAAAGTTAATTTTTGCTTTTGTTTCCTTTGCCTTTGGAGACATATATTGAAAGAAGTCACTATGGCTGATGTCGAAGAGGTTAGTGCCATATTGTCCTCTAGGATTTTATAGATTCCTGCCTCACGTTAAGGCCTTTTATCCATTTTGAGTTTATCTTTGTGCATGATGTAAGAGAATGGTTGAGTTTCATTCTTCTACACATAGCTGTCCAATTTTTGCAGCACCATTTACTTTTCTATTATTGAGTTTTGAGGGTTCTTTCTATACTCTGGATATAAGTTTTTTACTAGATATATGATTGCACTTCGGTTTTCTTGTTTGTTTTTGTTTTGTTTTGATTTATACTCTGTGGCTTATGTTTCCTTCCCTTAACAGCATCTGTACAAGAAAAGAAGTTGTTAATTTTGATGAAGTACAATATTTTTTTTATTTGACTAATTCAATCTGTGGTCACAAAGGTCACTCCTATGTACCTACAAAAGTTTTAGAAGTCTAGAAATTTAGATTTTCATTAATTTCCATGCTCCATTTTGAATTAACAATTTTTATATTATTGGAGTTATAGAACAAAGTTTATTTATTTCATACTTGGCATAAAAATATCCAATAGCACAATCTCTGTCTTTTAATAGGAGTATTTAGGTAATCTATATTTAATGTGATTATTGATAAGATTAAGTATAATTCTATCATTTTACTGAGTGTTTTCTGTTTATCCTCACTCTTTGCTTTCTTTTTCCTTTTACTTTCTTCCTTTTTTAGAGGATTAATTGAATAAGTTGTATGTAGTTAATCTTTGAACAAGGCACAGGTTGGGAGGCTGACTCTATGCATAGATGAAAATCTGTATATAACTTTGATTCCCCAAAAGCTTAATTACTAATAGCCTACTGTTGATTGGAATCCTTACCAATAACATAGTTTATTAACACATATTTTGTATATGCATTATATACTGTATTCTTAAAATAGCCAGAGAAAATAAAATGTTAAAAAATGTTAAGGAAGAGAAAATACACTTACAGTAATGTACTGTATTTATTTTTAAAAATCCACTTATAAGTGGACCTATATAGTTCAAACTTGTGTTATTCAACAGTCAATTGCAATTCTGTTTTATTTCCTTTGCTGGCTTACCAACTATAACTTTTTGTGTTGTTATAGTAGTGATTGCGTTATGATTTATACAATACATCTTTATCTATAATCCACTTTCAAGGGATAACTTAACACTATAGCTTAATAATTCATACTTAAATAAACTTATACTGGTATACTTCCATATCTCCCCACCAAATCTTTGTGATCCTGTCATACAATTCACACAGGATATTGTTATTACTGTGTTTAAATAATTGATTATCTTTTGAAAAGATTTAAATAGTAAGAAAAATATATATATTTAATAAATTTGCATGTTCCTGAGAGAATTTGTTTAAGATCTTAGGGTATGGATTCCATCATCATGTATTGCTCCATCTTTTGAATGGCTTTTTAATAAATCATTGTTTTACCTCCTTTTTGAAAGATATTTTTCTCAGTACAAAATGCTATTTGATAGTTTGTTCCCCAATACTTTAAACTATTGGTATAAATACTATAAAGTCTTAGTATAAATAAAAGTATTGGTATAAATACTATAAAGTATACATAAACTTTAAAGAGGTTGTTCTCCTCTTCTTTTGCTTGCATAGCTTCCAGTGAAAAATTTGTTATCATCTCTATCTTTGTTTCTTTGTGTTTTTGTCTTTGGATGCTTTTCATATCTCTTTATCACAGATCTTGGGTCATTACCTTTTCCTAATATTTCTCTTAATATTTTCTTAATATTTCTTATTATTTCTTTGCTTGAATTTTGGCGTTGAGTCTCTACTTTATACTTTTTACCATATCTGTAATGTTTCCAGCTATATTATTTTTAAAATGCACTCCTTCTACTATAATGATTGGTCATTGTAAGATGTTAAGAGATCAAATCATTTAATCAAGAGTTCTATGGCCTGGCAAGAAGTGTAACATGAAATAATTAAATAATATATCTCCTGATTAACTGAAATAAGGAGGGGTGTGTTGAATGTAGTTGTAAAGGGTATAGTGAAGTAAATTACAGAAATAAACTACTTTGAGTTATACTAAATTTCAAAGTCTATATCATATATATATTTATTTAGTATATATACTAAATATACATACTAAATATTTATTTAAAGAAATATTTGCAAGTATATATTTATTACTTAGTATATATAAATATTTATGTATATAGTATATATGTATATAGTGTATATGTGTATAGCCTATATATATATATATATACATACACACACACACACACACACACACATTAAAGCCACAATTGACTCAAGGTACTCAGAATTCTATTGCTTCATGGGAAATAGTCTGTAAAAAGGAAAATGAAGGGCAGTTTGGAGAGGGGGATGAAAATAGGTGAAAAACTATGGAATACTTAACTCTTATCTTATTCCCATATACTTGTTGAATCCATTAGAAAATTCTTTTGATCCTGTATTAAATATAAGCAGATTCCAACCACTTGGATCTATAGTTTTACAAATTATCTCCCTGCTTCTGCCCTTACCTCAGTCTCTAGATTAGCATAGCAGGTTGACTTATTTTAAAATTCCAAGCTTTCTTCTTTCTTTTTTTTTTTTTTCACTTTCTTCTAATCAACACTACAATTCACTTAATGTGAAAGTTAACATTTTTTTATAATGGCCCATAAGGCAGGCCTATTAAGTAAGTTATAGATCTAATTCCCCATGACCTCTTTTACATTTTATTTCACAGCCCCCTCTTCACTTTCTCTGCTCCTAGCACACCTGCGTCCTTAAAATCACTTATAGATATCCTTGCCCAAATGCACCCTTTGCAATAGGTCTATGCTGCTATCCTACTTAAAACTTCTCTAAAATGTCTCTATTGTTTCTATAGAATATATAATACACAACTTTCTAACCTAATATATCATGTATTAATTCTTCCATCTGCAAAAGGATAGTCTTTTCTGTTTGTTCACTGATACCTTCTTATAGTAGGCATTGAATACTTGGAGGAATAAAGAATATAATCTCCTAGAATACCCAGCTGTAATATAGGCTTTCCATCCTAAGATCCTTTCAGACATGCATTTTGCCTGTCATCAGAAAAAATAAAAACTTGGGTAATGAAAAATAAAAGGGAAGAATAAAAAGAGAAAGTATATGGTAATAAGAACTTTTATAAGAGAAAATATAAAATAGTGTAATGTAGAGAAAATTCATAATTGAATTATTTAAAAAATTGATACATATGATGAATCTAATATTCAGTATAGAATGAATAAAATATGTAAAATATAGTAAAATATAATGAGTATAAAAATAAACTTAAAATCTGAAAGAAAAACTAAATATTAGCACTGAGACTAAGAGTATTTTTTGAGACTAAGAGTATTTTTTGAGACCAAGAGTATTAGTAACTTAAAAATATATAAAAATAAGGAATAATTTAATAATTTTATTAAAAATAAGGATTTAAAACAACAACAGTAAAATAAATAAAACCAAATAAAAATTATTTGAGTTTACAGCCCAGATTTTGGAACCAGAGACACTGTTTTAAATCCCAGGATTTTCCCCAAGCAATAGACCTAATTTTCTAAGCCTTGGGTTCTCACATGCAAAATAGAAATACTAATTTCTAACTCAGACATTGTTAGGATTAAGTAAGATAACATATCTTAGAGATATAGCACAGGATTTGGCATGTAGTAAGTTGTCAACAAATGGAATCTACTATTGTAAGTGAAGGATAGATTGTAGATGCCAATACATCAGTTCTGACACAAAGACAACGATGAAAGTATGTTAATATGTTAAACCATATGAACAGTGCATGTAAGTTTATGCAGTAAATGTGTATGTGTATGTACGTATTTTTAAAATATAAATATATATATTTAAAATTTAAAAACAAAAGTCAAAAATTAGCAATCACAGACTAGGACCACTAAAATCTTGAAAAAAAAAATATTTATATATGGTAAAATGGAACCTGCTTCTTATATCCTGTGCCAAAGCGATTCACATCATCAACTGCTAAGAGATAATCTAATGTCAACATTAAACTTTAGCACTTTTCTCCCCTATTAACAGAGAACATTCTTCATGCCTCTAGCCAGCTCCTTCCAAGGATCTTGCTCTCATATTGGGTTCCCCATTGTGTCCAATTGCTTGAGCAGTCTTTTATTTCTTGCCTTTAAATATCTGTATGTGGCTGGTCATTACAGATTGTTTCCTGGGAGGACTATCATTGTATCCAATAATCCTCTAGTAGTCCTTAGCTCTCTCTGAAAGTTAAAACTGTCTAGGAAATTTAATCAATCAATCAATCAGACAAGCAAAACAAACAAGCCACAGATTGCCAGGCTATACCAGAGGTCAATTACATCAGAATCCCTTTGAATGGAGCCAGAGCAATGATATATCTTATAACTTCTCAGCTGTTTTTCAACCTGCATTGAGAATAATTGTTTTGTGTTATGTATGAGCAATCTTTGTGGCCTTTTATTTTAACACTTGACTTTAGAAGAAGTTAACCATTTCTGTTTCCCTTTATCTTTCCTCTCAGGGTTTCTTTGCCCAAATTTGTACAGTTTCTGTTTTTTAAAGTACAGTAGAAAATATTCACAGTTCAATTCAACCCTCAAAAACCCCAGCAGAGCAAATCTAATCTACTACCCATGATGTCTCTTTCTTCCTCAAAAAGGCAAAAAGAGCAATCACAAAATAGCTCCAAAATACTGTGCCTTTGTTGATCTTTCATTCCTCTGCCTGCTTTCCTATGACCTTTGTTCCTTGATTTCCAGTAATAATTTTATTCAAAACACTCACCATATGAATTTAATACATGAAAAGAAATGTATTTCAGTAGTCCATGTGGACTCTGTAAAAATATTTTGGGGAGGAGGAGGAACAGTTTCTTTGTGGATATTCATGTCAGTCACAGAAAATATGGCAAAACAGCTGTTTGCTAAACCACTCAATTCCTATCAAGACTTAAATATTTATGTGCATATGTATATATATATGTGGATCTCAAATTAAATATGGCAACTACTGATCTAACCACAGCTCTAGAGAATCAGGCACAATAACTGAACTGCACAATTTCAACATGTTTTTAAAACTCAAGCTTTCTTAAAGCATAATTTCTCAACAGAAAAAGTACAGAGCTGATTAGTTTTAAATAGTGGTAGAACAGTCTCAATTCACCTGCTCTAGGAATTACCTTCTGAATCTTGGTATCCTGTTATCCTTGGTATCTCTGGTATTCATCTCACAGTCCTTCCTAAAGCTACTATGAGGTATATTTGTAGTTTGCAAACCCAAGTCTTTGTGTAGTGGTTTCTAAACTTGACTTCATATTAAATCATGTGGGGTATTTTAAAAAGAATATTTAATAAATTAAACAAGAAATTAAACACTGGGAACAAAGCATCAGCATTTAATGCTTATTTTCTTGTTTTTCTAAGCTACTTCTACCATTCAAATGCATCTCCAGGACAAAGTCATTTAAAGTAGTTAAATTATAATGGACGAGGTATGTATTCCAAGATATACATCTTTTCTTTTTCTTTTTCTTTCTTTTTTTTTCTTTTTCTTTTTTTCATATAAGCAACTCACACAAGTGCTTGCCCAAGTCTTTGCAAAGATTTGAATGTTGAAAGAGACCATCTCAAGTATTTTCTTAGTGCAGGTTAGGGAATCATAAATAAAGTCCCATAATTACAGCCCAGCTATCCTGGATACACAAAGCTGAAATCATCTTTTTCTGATGATCTCTAGAAAAAGTAGCAATTATGAAGGAAACATCAGTAATGCTGAACAGCTCTAACAGCACTAGAAAAACCAACTTGATTTCAATTCTCATCGCAAAGGTTGGCCAGGAAGTACAGGGTTACAAGAGGTATGCCATAGATTTCTTCAAAAGATTAAGGTAAAACTGATACTGCTCTAACTGGGTTTCAAAGTAATAAAAATACTTTAAAATGCTTCAAGTTTACAGTTAAAAAGAAGAAAAAAGCTAAGAGGCTAACTAAGTAACCCATCTCATGTATTTTGTGCTCTTGTCTATTTCTAAAAATAAGTCTTTCGAAAAATTATTTCAAAGTAAATAAAGAAGGTGCTTTAGGAACAAACCATTTAGAGCTAATATTTTCTCAGTACATGTGCAACTTATTTAAACTTAAATTTTATTATATATACTTTACAACTGTTCTGCAAACACTGCATACAACTGCACATTTAAATATTCTGGCTGTATTATGTGTCAGGAAAGGAGTATAAATAGCTTATGAAACTTATTAAGAAAGGGATTACTGCTCACAGGTTGGCTTATCTGATAATAGCTTAACAAAAAAGACAGTTGATGTATGGATCCAATCTATATTGGCTGTTATTGTGTCACGGACCAAAACAGAGGGAATGCAATTCTATGATAAACTGATTAATCACATTCAACTTTTTTATAGGTTGGGACTTGAAGAAGGTATATGATTTTTTCCTCAGTAGACAATCACTGAAATTTTATTTTATTCAGTAAGAATATCCATTGTTCTCACTTAAAGGCTTTTACTTAAACATAATATACACAAGGAAAAATTACATAAATCATAACTGCATAGCTAAATACATATTGTTTTGAAAACTAAATATGTCTTTGTATTCAGCATCCTGATCAAGACATTAGTTGCAACTCAAAAGCCCTGCTCATGCCCTCTTTTAATATTTCCACCCTCCATCATCCTCAGAATAACCCAATTATACTAACTTTTAAAAGAATGGACTAGTTTCATCTGCTTTTTTGTGTGTTAAAAACAAATTGTTAAAAAGTATTGTATAGTAATTACGTGTTTTCTCTTGTTCAACATTGTGAGAGTCACCATATTTGTTTTCTATAACTGAAGAGTTCAAATTCTCATTGCTGTATTCAATTGAGTGAATTACCATGATTTCCACATTTTACAATATTTATCCATTTTAGTGTGGATGGATGTTGCATCATTTTTAAAAAGTAAATTAAATCAAATCAGCATTGATACTCAACATTATAATAAATCAGTACTGATACTAAGTTGTTACAGTACTTAGTACTTGTACTAAGTACTAAGTTACTAAGTTACAGTACCAAGAAGGGCTATTGAAAGCTGGATCTTAGTAAGGTTTCTAATATAAAACCCACCTTTCAAATCAGTAGTAAAAAATAGCATAGATTAAGAAAAAATCTGAGGAAATATATTCATTAATTAAGTATGTATATATGTGTGTATAGCCAAAGACAGTTGAGAGGGAACAAATATACTTATAAACCAGAATATACCTATTAAACATTCAAGATACATCTTGGAGATGCTGGTATATAGAGTAAAGGTAGAGAAAAACTTACTGCAAGTTAAGCAGATAACTGAAGTATCTTCTCTACAGAGAAAAGAAGATTCTCCCTTTCACTCTTGCTGTGAATGAAATGGATATTTGGGTTGACAGAATGACAAGTTGTGAGCCCAGGGCCAACCAAGTATGCCACCTTGAATCATTAAGTTAGAAGTTTTGGGTGCTCAGTATAACTTAAGACTTAAGACACAAGCCAAAATCAGAGTTTTTCTAGGTAAGTCAAGGTTGGGGTCTACACATTGGAAAGGTAGAGAGATTATGTGTTAGTACAAGTAGACTGGAAGGCCGTGTTGCCATTTGTCTAACTAAAATAGAGGTGGGAGAGGTGGGAAAGAAATTCAAATATATTAACTAGAGTTGGAATCTAGAAGAGAGATCAAAAAAAATTTCAGAGGAAAGAGAAATATCAAGTCAAATCTGGGAGTTAAAATCAATCACTAGGGAACACACATAGGATAGAGTTCTCAGGGTAGTAAGAAATGGTCACATTAAGAGTTGAATGACAGGTATAGTACTTGATTCTAGAATACAGTTTTTCTGTGTGCGATTTTGACTTTAAAACACCTTCCTGGAGTGAGGAGACAAGATAAAGGGATTTTTGACATTTATCTTAGTTGGCCCATCAAATCTGAACAAGGCAGGTGATTTTTCCAGAAAGCTAAAATTTTGTAAAATTTGATTTTAACCTGCCTGTGCTTAGTTTCTTCTGAGACACTATATTTTCCTTGAGAATGAGGAAATGATGGTTTAAGCTAGTCTACCTCCCAAGATACCCACTAAAACCAAGTGAAAGTAACATATACTTTCTTCCCTACTTCTGTTTCGTGTGTCCCCTTCTTCTCTAGAATATGTTAGAAAATGTTGGAAAGGAGCCAGTAACACTTACTTAACTGATGCTGCTGCACTCTTCTCTTGGTTTTATGTCTAGTCACTTGGTGATTACTGATTTTTAGCATTTCTGGATGCTTCTATACATACTTTAAAATGACATTTAAGTAAAAATAAAAATATAAATACATAAAACTGTGTATAAGTAACAGCATATAAATATAACACTTAAAAATGCATATTTCAGTCCTCTGGCACTCAGTGTCATTAATTTCCTAGTAGCTGTCTTACATACAGATACACCTAGATTTATTTTATAACCTAAGTCATTAGCCTAAACAGTCGTATTTACCAGAAGTCTGGATTACATATTTGAACATAGTTTTTATTTCACTTACATTTTCTCCATCTGGAACAAGGTTAACTAATTTTCTTTAAATTCTGTAATTTTAAAATCTTTTTCTCCTACATTCATTATAAATTACATTTTGATTCTTTTGTCTCTAATCTGGCTCTAAAAATCTCATTTTATTATATTATTAGCTTATTCTGTGCTCTTATTTTTTTAGAATCATTGTGTTTATTAAATTCTTTAAAGTATGAAATGTTCTTGGATTAGTTTTTCTTTTAGAATTAGGTTTTATTCCTTATCAGATTCTTAATCTTTTTTATTCTCTTTTTTCATTGTAGTATATATTTGCCTATTTGATATTCTGTGCTACTGCTAACAGTATTCTCGTTTTTGGCATTTTGTTTATATTTAACTTGAAAGTATTTGCTTTGATCAAGTGTTGAGTACTTCCTTGTCTCTCTTTCCGCCACATCTGAGGGCTCTTACTGTCCTCTACTGGGCTACAGCCTAAGATCTGTGCTTTATGAGTCCCATTTCTTTTATAGTAGCTAGGGCTAACTAGTCAGGAGGAAGAAGAAACTTCTGGTGGCATTGTATTCAACCTTTTTCATGAAATCCAGGCTCTGTTATTTTTTTCAGAGCTTTTGTTTATATCAGGGTATATTCCCAAAGTGGGTGGTATGTTCTGTTCTGGTGCCAGGGTGACTTCAGCCTTCAGATAATTACCCAATTTGATTTGAGCACTAACCCATTGTGAGCTAACATGCTTTTCCCCTGCTCTGCTAAATCCAGTAATGCAAATGATAATAAACTGGAATGTTTATTCTCAAGAATTTAGATTGAATTTTCTCCATGTTGGTTCTTCATTCTCTCAGTCTATTTCTTTCCAGTTTAAGGTTAATGTGGAAGAATATTAAGGATTTTCTTCTACTCACCTGCTTTTGCTTTACAGACTCTTTGATAGGGAAATGGCTGCCAGTTTAGAAGCTACTCAATGTAAAGTCACCAGAGAAAATGTGCTACTCGACATATTCTCATCACTTCACACTGAAAGTTACTAATCAAAAGTGAGCACTTAAAACCACTTAGACATCCATTTACGTATACTTCATCAATTTTCTTTTCCATTGCCCACATTTACTACTTCAAGTATTCACCACCATTCCAAACTTACAACCAGTAATTACCACTCCTGAGAAGGTGGACCCACATTTTATTTTACAGAAAACAATCAAAGCCATCAGAATACCTTTAACTTCTAAGTAGCTTATTTGTATCTATCATATGCTTTCCTCCTATATTCCTTCTGCCAATAGAAGAACTAATTATCCCTTTGTTTAGAGCCTCTTTTTCACCCACAGTCTGGAGTCCCTATCTTTACTTATTCAAGGAAACTGAATGCAAAATATGTGTGCGTGCATGTATGTGTGTGTGTGTGTGTATGTTTGTATGTGCATTCCACCTTCATCTCGTTCTCCAATTTTAGTCACTTTGTTGAATCAATATTAAAATAATTTAGTAATTCTTTAAATGTCAGAATAGCTAAATTTAACAACAAAAGAAACAACAGATGTTGGCAAGGATGTGGAGAAAGGGGAACCCTCTTGCATTGTTGGTGGTAATACAAACTCGTGCAGCCACTCTGCAAAACGGTATTGTGGTTCCTCAAAAAATTAAAAATAGAACTACTCTTGATTCAGCAATTGCACTACTAAGTATTTACCAAAAGATATAAAAATACTGATCAGAAGAAATACATGCACCCTGATGTTTATAGCAGCATTATCAACAACAGTCAAATAATTCAAAGAGCCCAAATGGCCAATGACTGATGAATGGATAAAGAAGATGTGGTACACAGGCACACGCACAGACACAACTGAGTAGTACTCAGCCATAAAGAAGAATGAAATCTTGCCAATTGCAATGACATGGATGGAGCTAGACAGTATTATGCTAAGAGGTCAGTCAGAGGAAGACAAATACCATATGATTTCATTCATGTGAAATTTAAGATACAAAAACATAGGGGCAAAAAGAGAAAGGAAAATTGTAAAGCAAACTTAACTAAAGAGAACAAACATGGCTGCTTAAGAGGAGGTAGGCGGGGGTTGGGCTAAATGGGTGAAGGCAGGCACTTTTTGTGATGAGCACTGGGTGTTGAATGTAACTGATCAATCAGCAAATCCTACACATGAAACTAATACTACACTGTATGTTAACTAACTGTAATTTAAATTAAAAACTTGGAAGAAAAAAAAATAGTATGGCCAGGAATTCCCTTCTCTCCATTTGTGCACAGTCAAACTTTTAAAAGATAGTTGTCTAAACTTTTAGCTTTTATGTCCTCACTTATAGTTCCCAATCAGCAAAGGATCCCATGTACCACTTCCCTGGAAATGTTGTCACAGAGCAAACTAATTACCTCTTCCATACCCCTTCATTCAATAAATCACTAAGTAGTTTTAATGCAATGTCATAAATATTTCTGAAATTCATCTCCCACCATCTTCATCTGGGTTACAATTAGGTTCACTCAGAAAATTACCACAGCTGCACTCTTTTTATCATTAGGTTAACTCACTTTCAAACTATTACCCACAAGGCAATGAAAGTGGACTTCCAATAATGGAAATCTAATAGGTCTCCCCTTTTCCAGGATTGATTCATTCCCTATTTTTCTTAAAATGAAGTTATCAACCCTTAGGCATGTTAAACAAGGTCCTGCAAGATCTGTCTTTCTGACATCTCTAGCCTTAACTCTTGTCCCTTTCCTTTTGCTATGCATTAGGTGCAATAAATTTATTCAGCACTTTTTTTTTTAACATTTTATTTATTTAATTATTTGACAGTAAGAGAGAGAGAGCACAAGCAGGGGGGAGCAGCAAGCAGAGGTAGAGAGAGAAGCAGGCTCCCTGCCAAGCAGGAAGCCTGAGATGGGGCTCGATCCCAGGACCCTGGGATCATGACCTGAGTCCAAGGCAGACACTTAACCAACTGAGCCATCCAGGCACCCCTCAGCACTTTTTTTTTTTTTAAGATTTTTTTAATTTATCTGACAGAGAGAGATCACAAGTAGGCAGAGAGGCAGACAGAGAGAGGAGGAAGCAGGCTCCCCGCCGAGCAGAGAGCCCAATGCGATGCGGGGCTCGATCCCAGGACTCTGGGATCATGACCTGACCTGAAGGCAGAGGCTTTAACCCACTGAGCCACCCAGGCGCCCCCCATGACTAACATTTTTCATGGTAACATCGTAATAGGTATCATAACCAGCCTAAGTTAATTCTGTCTCAGCACTTTTTAAATATAGTGTATGTTATTACCATTAAGGCTCACTCCTCCCTTTCTTCTTCTAGTATGAAAGTGCCTATTGACTGCCTCCACTCTTTAATAAATGTGAGTTAATATCCTTCCTAAAAGCATTCTTCCTTGATTATTAAAACTATTTTGCTCTGTGTTCAAAGATTCATATATTTTCCCCTCATAACTTTAATTACATTTATTGTCATTTTTAATGTCCATTTTTCCTATGAATTATAAACTCTTCAAAAGCGAAAGTGATACTATCTTTTCTCTGTTATATCCCAACAGCTACTTCAGTTACTGAAATCTAAAATACATCTACTGGGGTGCCTGGGTGGCTCAGTGGGTTAAGCCTCTGCCTTCAGCTCAGGTCATGATCTCAGGGTCCTGGGATCGAGCCCCGCATTGCATCGGGCTCTCTGCTCGGCGGGGAGCCTGCTTCCTCCTCTCTCTGCCTACCTCTCTGCCTACTTGTGATCTCTCTCTCTGTCAAATAAATAAATAAAATCTTTAAAAATAAAATAAAATACATGTACTGCAGCCTCCTAGGCTTCCTTCTCCAGGCAGCTTTTCTCAGTAGAGCCTGGAAATCCCTTGCATGAGAATCAAATAAGATACTTGTCAAAACTCAGAATCCCTGACCTCACTGTCTTCCAAATCAGACTCTCTGAAAAGGACCCTCGAATCTGAATTTAAAAAAAAAAAAAAAAAAAAAAAAAAAAGCACCTTGGGTGATCATTACATACTCTAGTATTAAACCAAAAACAAACAAACAAACAAACAAAATGAGAGAGAGATTATTTAATTTTCTGACCTTCAGTTATGAGTTATAGGAAAAACAAATGGCTTTCATTTAGTTTGAAAAGAAATGGTATTCTCAAAATGACCAGTATTTTGGAAACTTTTTGAAGAGTCATTTAAGGGTAAAACGAGGATTACAGGGAATTCTTAAAGAATGAAACAGCATTACAAAGAGTAGACTGAAGAAAGATGAGAATACAAGGAAGTAGAAGAATGAGTCAGAGGAGAAGAAGTAAGAGTAAGAGCAACTGGAGGGCATTAGGAATGTTTCATCCTAACTTTTCTCTGTTTCACTTTCCCAATTTCAAATATATATATTATTAAAATTAAAATATTATTATTAACTATATTATATAGTACTACATAAATATAATATATACATATACATATATGTGTGTGTGAGTCTGTGTGTATGTATATAATCTCATTTCCTTGGAATTACATTTCTTTAGGTTTTAACTGGCCCCTGGCTAGCTTACTTGGATTTAGGCACTTAAAATTTATAAAGCTAAATGAGCTAATAATTCTTTATATCATATTTGCATTTTACTAGCAATCAATATTCATCCCAAATATATGTTCTCTGTAAGTTTTTCCAAAGGTCTACAAACCAAGGGCACTGGGAACAGAATCGTTTTTCATGGTCTTTCTTGTTTCACACCACAGGCAGCAGTCTTTTGTGCCTACACATAAGACTGACCTTGCATAGAGGAAACATAAAATTAAGTGACTTTTCAGGAAGGCATTTTTTCCCAATCAACATAGCTTCTAGAGATCAGTATTTAAGAAGTGCCCACTAATTTCCTCAGGTCATTTCACTAAGTCAGTTCCGTATTTTAACATGGCATAATCACTAAATAACAGTTTTATTCTTCTCTGTCTTCATGAAAACAGGGTAAGAGGAGGTGAGCACTGAATTTTCTAAAGGGCGATACAGTATTATACTTGAAGCTTGAATAATATGCTACCGTATTCAATCAGTTCCCAGAACATCAAATGAGACCGACATAGAGTGGGGGGGAGGGTGCAGGGCGTGCAGAACTTTCTGCACAGTGGTGACTGGAGCGCAGCGGGAAAACCAAACTGACTCATGCTTTGAGCCACATGATGAATACCTGAGGTGAGAACCTCTGCATGGTATTTATTTTCCATCCTTCATGACAATCTTAAAAATTTTCCAGTTCAGTTCTCCTCAGGACATTCACAGGTACTGAAATTACTGCAATAGGAAGTTTTCACTATTCTCAAGAAACAAATCTTTAACTACAGAGAATACTGGCCAGTTATTAATATGAACATATTAATGCAATCAGAATAACTCAAAAAGAAATCTAAAAGTGAGAAATAAAATGATTGGATTTACATGACCTTTTCTTTGAATAATCATAGGGAAATGTTTGTGAGAGTGTCTGTACATAATTCTAACACCTATGCAAATTCACAAGTATAGAAAGATAATTTTAAACTCTTCTCTGAATTCTTCAAAGTTTTAAAAGCTTTATGTATTCCTGTATCGTTTGTTTGTTTACATTTGCAGTTACACAGGTTTTATAAAATGTAGGCCAAAATTTTGACCTGAATTTTCTAGCAAAGCACCCTTACATTCAAGTTACTTTTTATCAAAATTACAACACATACCTATCCTCTATCTATCTATCTACTATCCACCTTTCCTTCTACACATACAAACACATACACACAATCATACAAGCATCTTGAATTCCCAGCACCAAATGTATAATGCTGTAACGTTTTGATGTTTGAACTTTCAGTTTTTTTTTTAATGTAAGATGTTTTTCATCCTTTAAACTTGTGATTGCATTTTAACTGTTTAGAAACTTGCTCTGAAATGTTCCTTTCCAAATTTTATATATTTTAACTATATTTTAAAAATCACCTTCAAAGTCTATTCCATATTACAATTTATGTAATCAATCCTTTTATATTAGAAAATTTTATTCTTCTTGGTTTCTATACACCTTGCAATAATATATGTATATAGATATGTATATTTATATATACACATACACACACACACACACACATATATATATATATATATATAAATAGGGACAGGTTTTCAATCATTTTCTTAGAATAATTCATTGGAAGCTATTTGACACATATGCTAAATTGTCCCTTAAAATATCACTTCATTTTGTATCCCCAGGAGCACTGTATATTTCCTTCCAGGCACTGGAAATTAGTCAAAAATATACACACACACTCATATACACTACATTGCTGAAATTTTGTAAAATCACTTTCTCTAAAATCACTATTTTAATTTTTGTATCTTTACACACCGGTGATATAAACCATCTCATTGTTCTCTTTATATTTATTATTTATGTGAAATACACAGTAAAAATCTCCACCATTATCTACTCAGCAGTCTCCAGATATTCACTCCAATTCCTTGTTGCCTTTGAGTGTAATTACTTCCTAAACATAATTTTTCTATTTTATGTAAACTAAACTTTGGCTCTTTCCCCCTCCTTTGGTTGACCTTTAAAATGTCCTTTTCTCCTGGAAACTGCATTGATATTAAATAAGTAACTAATAACTCTATGTCTTCTGCTAATTCTATTATTTATGATTTCATGCAGGGTAGGAGTTGTGAGAGAATACAGTTAGAAATGCCATTATCTGAAAGCATTTATAGATAAACACTGATCACCATTGATGTTAGCATAATCCTCTCTAATGGTATAGATTCAGATATTTACAGAAATGTCAGACACTTGTCAGGGACGGGAGCACACAGCAACCAAAGAAGTAAGATTTCAGGGAAGGTCAGTACAACTCTCAGAATATATGTCTTCATATAAAAAAGCAAGTCTATTAATGATATTAAGACATGGCAAAGGATTTAGGATTGAAAGGGGTTGGTAATTCTAAATTACAGTATGGAAGCAATCATGTAACTTATCTTTTCTCATGTTACTTTGATAAAGGTATGCACCAGGCAAAAAGATACCAGGATTTACAAATGGACTCAGTATAGAATTAGGAATCCAAGTACTAGATTATGGTAGCCAAGAATAGGTATTGTTCTCTTTTCAATATTAAAAGAAGCAGCTAAACTATCCCAGAATTTTTTGGTCAACAGTGGAGGTCTGACACACCTTCACTTGGGCCAGGTGATAGTTCTGGCTATGGCAAATCAGAATTTCACATTATTTTTTATTATAATCATGTGGGTGAGAAGTCTCAAAATTATAGTATTACTTGCACTTAGATCCAGTGAAGATTTATTGGTCGGTATAAGAGTTATTCTGAGGTTGGGGCGCCTGGGTGGCTCAGTGGGTTAAAGCCTCTGCCTTCGGCTCAGGTCATGATCTCAGGGTCCTGGGATTGAGCCCCACATCTCTCTGCTCAGCAGGAGCCTGCTTCTTCCCTCTCTCTCTGTCTGCCTCTCTGCCTACTTGTGATCTCTCTATCAAATAAATAAATTAAATATTAAAAAAAAGAGTTATTCTGAGGTTATTTCTAGAAATAGGAACTTCCTTTCCAAATTAGATAGACTGAGACTCCAACTGAATTTCTAAAGATGAATTCAATACCATTCAAACAGATAAACATAGGGGAAGAGGGGGAAAAGGGAGAGAGAGAGGGGCAAACCATAAAAGACTCTTACTGATAGAGAACAAACTGAGGGTTGCTAGAGGGGAGTTGGGCTAAGTGGGTGATAGGTATTAAAGAGGGCACTTGTAATGAGCAGCGGGTGTTGTATTTAAGTGATGAATCACTAAATTCTATTCCTGAAACCAATATTACACTATATGTTAACTAACTAGAATTTAAAACTTTAAACAAACAAAAAAATACCATTCAGGTAACATATATTTAAATAATACATGTATTTTTAAAAACTATATTTCAGACTAAGAGTAGAATTAAGTAAATTCTACTTAAGTAGAATTAAGAAAGGTGGTTCACCAAAAGTGAAGCCTGAGTTTCCCAAAGGATAGTGTTTCTGAGTGGTCTGGAATACAAATAGGAAGAGGATTGATCTTTGTTCACTGGATTTGACAGTTCTTAAGCAAGACCTAAGTGCTTTGTCCCAGTAGACTGCACATGAGAGATGGTGAAAACATATGGAACATAAACGCACGCCTTTTATAGGGAAATTAAGAAGACTTTTAGGGCTGAGAGTAGATGATAACAAGGTGAAAAAGAATCAAGGAGAGTGTTACCTGTCTCTGAATGCAACTGTACTAGTGAGGTATCACTTTTATTAGCTCATCTGTACTTTGCTTCACCTCTACTCAACTGTCTTCCATCAAGGGTGTCCCCATGCCCTGTTGTGAAAACTCCAATCCTAAATCCACCCAGTTGTCTACAGTTTTTTTGTGCATAAACCAGGGATGACAGTTATTGTGGAAATAATACATATAACGTAGAGAAATGGAATTCTAAGAAGATGCTTATATTAGTCAGGATTCTCTAGAGAAACTGAACCAAAAGGATGTGTGTGTTTGTGTGTGTGTGTGTGTGTGTGTGTGTGTCTGTAAGGAGAGAGAAAGAAAAAAAAAGTATAAAGAACTGGCTTATGTGATTATAAAAGCAGACAAATGTTAAAACCTGCAATGGACAATCTGAAAAACCAAAAGAGCTGATGGTATAGTTACAGTTCAAAGGCCAACAGGCTGAAGACAGGAACAACTAATGTTTTGAGTCTGAAGGCAAAACAAAACAAAACAAAACAAAACACCCCCCCCCATATCCAATTCAAGCATTATGTGCAAGGAAGGCTCATCTATAAACAGAATAAGTGTCAAGCTCAGTAAGAACAAAACTATCCCTCTTCCATGACAGAAGCAGTAAAATATACTCAAACTGTTACGAGGTAGCTGGCTGATCACTCTAAAGAACGGCGCTGTATGGAGGATTCAGTGTTGATCTCGGCTGCTGGCAGATCGGCACTCAGCAGTGGCTATATCCAGACTGAGCTTGGTGAGTAGAAGTTAAACCCATGCATGACCTTCCACAATGGACACTTTGTCAGCTTACTGACTGATGATGAGAGTGGTTAGGAAACAAGGCTGACTGATTTCCATAAAAGGCATCATCCTATTGACTTAATTGTTAACATTGTCCTCTTTAAGTCACCCTTTGGTGAACGTATACACAGGACACAATTATCTTCATATTTCTTGCCATTTCACAGAGGTCTACTAACATTCCTCTTTCTCAAATTTCTTTATCAACAATTTTCTAGTCATGTTCCTACCAAGTCTCTGACCATCCAGCCAAACCACTGCCCATAGCGGATGAATCAGTGTGTAACTGAATTATTATTTGAGATAATAATTAATGTAATTCTAACAGTATCTCTTTATTTAGTTTTAATACTAAAGTAACTTTATTATATAATTTTTATTTTAAAATTTATTTTTATAATTTTTTTTATTTATTTGAGATACAGATAGAGATAGCAAGAGAGAGCATGAACAGGGAGGAGAGGGACAAGCAGGCTCTCTGCTCAGCAAGGTGTTGATGTGGGGCTTGCTTGATCCCAGCATCCTGGGATCATGACTCAAATCTAAGACAAAAGCTTAACTGAGCCACCCAGGTGCTCCTATTTTATAACTTTAAAAGCTATAACAAGATGTATGTTAGCTATCATTTGGATGATCAATTGAAGGCAGATTTTTTTTACATTAATTCCTAACATACATCATTTTATGTCTTCATTGTACAACTGTTTTAAAAACACCAGACATTTTTACTTTATACTTATCACTATTAAATTCTGCTACAAAGTTTTTCTTTATACCAAAATATTGCCAAGGTCTTTATAAATAAGATTAGATTCACTTTCCTAATGTAACAATTGTCTTCTACAGCCTTGATAATCATCTGTGAATTCAATAAGAAAGTTTTCTAAGCCATCAACCTAGATGCCAATGCCATTATAGTACAAGATGAACACACTGGTTGGGTCCAAGCCTGTGTGACCTTGCCACATTCCATTCAAATCTTACTTCTGATTCTCAAAAATGTATTAATCATTAGTCAATCACTGGATTGATGAGACTCCTGCACTTACTTCAACTCTATCTGTGAGGAGCCCCATGATCCTTAAACTTTCACATCCATGGTCCCT
Organism: Meles meles; assembly: GCF_922984935.1. Taxonomy (NCBI): domain Eukaryota; kingdom Metazoa; phylum Chordata; class Mammalia; order Carnivora; family Mustelidae; genus Meles; species Meles meles. The sequence goes on from NC_060066.1 coordinate 126,144,740, forward strand.
TCTACATCTGTTTATTTCGAAACAACAAATATCACATCTGTTGTGAACAAATCTGTTGAATTTGCATTCCAAATAGACAGCATATCTGAATTTATGGTCATGCATGGTGGTCTATACCCAGAATTCTGAACCTCTTAATTACAAGTCAAGCTGAAATATGGATACAATTGGATATAATTGGAAGGTGTTTCCTATTTTCTTCCTTTGTGTTTTATCGGTGTCACTGTTACAGAATCTATCAAGATCAATTATGTTCTCATTCATAAACTAGATTTCAGCAAACTTTTGTTATTGCTATGGTTTGTACATTATATACATAATTTAAAACAATTTTATGTTCTATCTATATGTAACGATTGAATACATCTACTGTTTGCGTGTTTTTTTTAATTAATTAATTTATTTTTTCAGCGTAACAGTATTCATTGTTTTTGCACAACACCCAGTGCTCCATGCAATACATGCCTTCCCCATCACCCACCACCTGGTTCCCCCAACCTCCCACCCCTGTGCCTTCAAAACCCTTGGGTTGTTTTTCAGAGTCCATAGTCTCTTATGGTTCGCCTCCCCTTCCAATTTTTTTTTTAATATAAACATATAATGTATTTTTATCCTCAGGGGTACAGGTCTGTGAATCACCAGGTTTACACACTTCACAGCACTCACGATAGCACATCCCTCCCCAATGTCCATAACCCCCTCCCCCTCTCCCAACCCCACCTCCCCCCAGCAACCTCCAGTTTGTTTTGTGAGATTAAGAGACATTTATGGTTTGTCTCCCTCCCAATCCCATCTTGTTTCATTTATTCTTCTCCTACCCCCTAACCCCCCATGTTGCATCTCCATGTCCTCATATCAGGGAGATCATATGATAGTTGTCTTTCTCCGATTGACTTATTTCACTAAGCATGATACCCTCTAGTTCCATCCACGTCATTGCAAATGGCAAGATTTCATTTCTTTTGATGGCTGCATAGTATTCCATTGTGTATATATACCACATCTTCTTTATCCATTCATCTGTTTGTGTTGTTTTAGATTTAATTTGTGATATCCATGCTTTTCATTTTTCATTATTTCCTTCTAATTTGGACTCTTCGTTTCATGGTATCCTTTGTCTTTATTTACATACATTTTATACTTTAAACTGTTGAAATTAATTTTATGTCTTTTTCCTTTAAGTTTCATTTTTATATCATTAATGTTTTTTTTTACTGATTTTCATCTTTCACCTTCCATAATTTTAAATCATCTCTAATTTGTAATTAAAAAAACTATCATTTTTTAAAACTTTTACTTTTCCTCCTTCCTTTTAATTGTTTAAATGGCTGCCCTCAATTATTTTTATAAAAGTTTAAGCAAACATATTTAGGCATTTTACACATAATCACTACATGATTTTTTTTCGGGGGGAGGTCTACAAGTTTTACATTTTCCAGACTTTGGGAGATCATCTTTCTATTTAAGATTGGAGTAAAATATGAATATTTTTATGTAAACTGAAAAAAAAATCTGAATTCCATACAGCAATCTACAGGACTCCATAGTTCCAAGTACATCTGGAGATGCCAGAGGAGTATTTATATCACAGTCTATAAATATACATTACATTCTACGAATCCACCTGGACTGTTGTATTAGTTAAACACACACACCCAAATAGGCCTTTCCATGTTTTAATAATTCCAGTTTGCAACTACTCAAATGGTACTACTTAACTAAGGGGATCTTCCCTTTTAGTCATCAAAACACAACTCAGATCAGCAGTGCCATTTAATAAAACTTTATTGTTACTGTCTGTTTGCCACTTTATCAAAATACATATTTAAACCCATACAACTGATTTCTTCCAAATGTATGAATTGATTTAGTCTATATTAAAGCTAAATTTTAGGATAACAAAGTAGTTAAAAATATAATGAACTGTGTCTCTATATTTTACCTGTTTTAATATCTTGTTCTGTCACTTACTAATTCAGAGATCATATTTAATTATCCAATTTCTCGGTGCCAGAATTTATTTTTTTATTTCAGCTTTATTGGGCTAGAGTTGACAAATAAAATTGTAAGATATTTAAAGTATACATCATGGTGGTTTGATATGTTTCCATTATGAAAGCATTCCCTCATCTAGTTAATTAATGTATCTATCATTTTTATCTTTTTTTGGCAAGAACATCTAAGTTCTATTCTCTTAACAAATTTCAGTTGTACAGTACAGTCACTGTGGTCACCATATTTTACACTAGATCCTCAGACTTCTTTCATTTCATAGCTGAAAGTTTTCTCCCTTTCACCAACCCTCCCCTATTTTCCCTATGGTGGCAACTATTTTTCTACCCTGTGTCTATGATTTTTTGTTGTTGTTGTTGCTAGGTTCCACTTATAAATAATGCCATGCAGTATTAGTCTTTTTCTGTCTGGCTTATTTCACTTGGCATAATGACTTCAAGGTCCCTCTATGTTTTTGCAAATAGTTGGATTTATTTCTTTCTTGTGGTGGAATAATATTCCATTGCATATATACATACCAAATTTTCTTTATCCATTCATCTCTTGATGGACACATGGATTATTTCCAAATACTGGCTATTGTGAATAATGCTGCAAGAGCATACATTTCTTTGATATCTTGTTTTCATTCCCTTTGGATATATACCCAGAAATGAGATTGCTAAAATGTATGGCAATTCTATTTTTAATTTTTTGAGAAACCTGCATAGCTTTCCAATTGGCTGCACAACTTTACATTCCCACCAACAGTGCACAGGGTTTTCTTTCCTCCACATCCTCACCAATACCTGTTATCTCCTGTTTTTTGATAAAAGCCATTCTAACAAGTATGAGCTGATATCTCATTGTGGTTTTGGCTTGTATTTTCTGATGATTAGTTATGTTGTGCATCTTTTCATGTAAGTACTGGCTGTCTTCTGGACCGTCTTCTTTGGGAAAATGTCTATTCAGTTCCTCTGCTCATTTTTATCTTATGATTATTTATTATCATTATTTTGGCTCTTAAGTTGTGAAAATTCCTTATATATTTTTGGATATTAGCCCTTTATCAGATACACGACTTACAAACATTTTCTCCCATCCCCAAAATTGTCTTTTCATTCTGTTGATGGTTTTTTTGTTGTTGTTCAGAAGCTTCTTAGTTTGATGTAGTCCCAGTTGTTTAGTTTTGCTTTTCCTTTGCTTTTAGTGTCAAATATAAAAAAAATTATTCCAAAGACCAATGTCAAGGAGCTTACCACCTATGTTTTCTTCCTAGGAGTTTTATGATTTTAAGTTGTGCCACAGCTTCTATATGTATAATACTAGGGAAGAGGATGCCATTTACTGCTTAGAACGGTTGTGAGAACTGCATTAGCTAATACCCGCAGCTCACTTAAAAGAGCACCTGACACAAAATAAACACACAGGCGTTGCTAGCAAAGATCATGTGCTGTCACTGTATGGAAGGAAAAAGTGGACAATGCCATTTTAATTTCTAAAATTTACACTCTTTGTCAAAAGAAAGTAGGATTTTTAGTTAAAAATTATATAAAAATATGGCATATTTAGCTTCAAACTAAATTGGTATGAAAACCAACTATGAAAAGGAGTTTGTACTAGCAAATAACTGAAAGACTGAAGCAAAAAACGGTGGCAATGCTAAGTAAATAAAATTTCCCCTCATAGTGTTGGATAGACAGTGAGTATACACTGTTAATATTTTTCACAGATTCAAATTGTGGAAAATATTATTTAGTTGATAAGGACTGATTTTCCTGTGTTGTAAAACTTACCCTTACAGACAAGGATATTGTGCACAGAATTTCTAATAGTCACTTGGTTTTGGCCTCATTACTGCCAGTGTAGAGGTGAAGGCAGGGAAACAGATGGAAACAGTTTTGTTCAATTATGTGTTTATGAGGACATTAAATCAAATGAAGAAACTAAGAATATCAATAATGAATTCAGTTGCTCATGGTTTAAGTTCTGTGAAATCTATGTCTATCATAATGTCTTCAGTTGTTCTAAAATTCAGTGTGATAACCAAGGAAATATAAGTATTTCTGAGGATTATCTGTTTGTTCAAGATGAGATATCCATATCTGGTGCATGTGCTGCCTTTGATTTTGTAAATAACAAGGTGAATACTGTTCAATCTGATTTTGGAAAATGTTAAACTTGTACACCTCTGTAACCATTGGATACAAGATATTTTCTGGATAATATCGACTTCCTTAGATCAACTATATACTCCCAGATGTGCTGAGATAGTATCCAAGTTAAGGATGCAGCTCTGTATTTTAAAATTAAGAGGTGTTTGACATAGATGAGCTAAACAGTTAAAACAAAACTTGAACTATTATTAACAAAACTGCACATTGTTTGCTTCCTTAAAATTGTTGGGGGGAAATGATGTATTTAAAAAAAGGCATTACTACGAAGTTGTATGCATTATTTGACAGCCTCAATTCTAAGTGTTTTCAAGTTCAGCTAAGATAATCATCAATGAGGAAAAATTTTCTTTAAAAAATTAAATTCAAACGCAATACTGATACTCATTCAGGTATATAAGTGATAGTCACTAATTCTTTTAAAATTATTAGGCTATTCACTTAAGTTTACTTAAGCAGGGAAAAGCCTTCTAGCCATCAGATCTCTTTCTGTGTGGTGTAAGACTATGAATTAGAGCCACTTTCAGAGACTTGAAATTAATCTCAATTCTATTTTTCATAGGGAGATAAATCGTGAGTTCATCACAAAGTGGATCAGAACATGAATATGTGAGGCTACCCAAAAGGGAGAGGATGGTGTCCAGCTAATGGTGCAACAGTGCAATCAGTAGTAGATAATGTCCTGGGAGATGTGGGGCAGTGACTGACCTCCACAGCCCCAAGTGTTAGAGGAGAAAGTTGGGTTCCATCAAGAACTGCTGTCCCCTCTAAACCGAAAAGTTCCCCTGTAGCCAAAACATATTATCCTGGCCTAGATTCAACACCTATAGATCTTGATAACATTTCACCAGTTTAAGCTCCAGAACACCCAAGAAAATACTTGATTTGCATTGGCATTTCCTCCGTTCATGACAGGCTTAGGTTTCTGCACTTAGACACTACAGAAATAATTATCCTCAAATACCCAGGGTCAAAAATAATTATTTGGAATCTTAAAACCTTTTTACATATTATCTGATGACACATCAAGGCCCTGCTTTCTCTGACAGGATCAAGCAAAACATATTACTGCCATTGTTGATCATCTCAATATGTATTCTTACCCATTTATTTCTCAAGGCATTGGAATTGGTCCAACATTTTAAAGATCATACTATTCTGAACCTATGTATGTAGGAAGAACTTCAATTAAAATATATCTCTTCTTATTCATTTACTAAAAATAAACAATTTGCATATTATGCAAGCCCTTGAAGAAAGATTTAAGTATATATTTAAGGCAGTCACCTTAATACATTTAAAAATTGGGCTTCATTGTATAGATAGTGAATATTCACTGATGGATGATAAGTACAAGCTATGCTTTAGAAAGTTTGCACGATCTCCAATGAGGAAGTTGAATTAAAAGAAGAAAGTGCAGCAAAAATTAAATCTCTAGGTACTAGTTCTAATTCAGTTCCTATGAATTCTAGTATTTAATCAGAATTCTAGTTTTAATTCTCTCCCTATGGAATTTATTCTTAAGATTATTGATGAGCTCTTAGTAGCAAAATGAAGTTCACTTCTTCAGTTTTTCTCCTATTTGATAATAGCATAGTGTTTGTTTTCCATGTGATTTTTTCTTCTCCCAATATTCATTTGATCATAGTTATTTTATGTTTCATTTTCTAGTTCTTTTTAATCTACCCTCCCAAGTTGTTCTATATCTTTGCCAGCACTTGATGTGTTTATTTTTTAATTAGTAGGCTTTGTTTTTTAGAGAAGTTTTTGATTTACAAAAATATTGAGTGGGAAGTACAAAGTTTCTCCTACTATTAGCAACTTGGATTAATGTGATGCATTTCTTATAACTCGCAATAAGCCAATATTTGATATATTATTATTAACTAAGTTCATAGTTTACATTAAGTGTCATTTTTGGGGGGTTGTATATTCTATAGATTTTGACAAACACAAAATGATCTGCATCTATCATTACCTATCAGGCAGAAGAGTTTCACTGCCCTAAAAATCCCTGGGTTCCATTTACTCCTCCATTCCTCCCCACTCACTTCTGGAAATCACTGATCTTTCACTGTTTCCATAGTTTTGCCCTTTCCAGAATGTCATATAGTTGGAATCATGAAATATTGACCCCTTTCAGACTGGCTTCTTTCACTTATAATATGCATTATAGTTTCCTCCATGTCTCTTTTATGACTTAATTCTTTTATGATTTAATTTAGATAGAGATTTCTATCTCTCAGTAATATTTTATTGTAGGATGTAACACAGTCTGTTCATCCATTCACTTACTGCAGTACATTTTGCTTCAAAGTTTTGGCAATTATGAATAAAGCTGTAAAAAAAACCCACTCTTTTCAATTATCAGGTTTTGATGTTCCTCAGAGTTCCAAAGTGATTTCATCTCTTTTTCAGTTATTTATTTTCCCTGATGAAATCCTACATTGTATCACATTAGCACATCATAAACATGCCAATGATTTTAAAACATACATTGTTTTTTTTTAACCTTTCCTCAAGTTTTATATTCTTGATGTTTTGCCACCTAGGAGTCCTACAGATATGACAAAATTAATCTATCCAAACCAAAACTCATCTTTTAGCTGAATGGGTTCTTCAGTCCTTATTTTTCAGATCTACTAGATATCCACCATTTCCCTAGTCACCCAGGAGAAAACTAGATACTTTTTTACTTTCTCCATCCCCATCCCATTACCATATTATTTCATTTTTCTTCAATGTATTTTCTTTCACACCTTTCTGTTCATCCTTACAACATCAGACATAAAATTTCATAATATTCTATCAAAGGACTTAACATCTTTCAGGATTTGTTTCTTAACTCTATTAATCCAAATTTAATATGCCACCAGATCCATCTTAAAATGAAATGTATTCAAGTTGTCAGAGCAAAGGCGATATTGTTGTGATGCCTTACTTGAAAAAAGGCAAACCTTCAAATTGTTTTTTTAACTATAAGGGCCTTTATTATCAGACCTAACAACTTTTCAGATTTAACTTCCACAAATAAACAGCAAATTTCTATAAATCTATGAGGCCTAATTCTTCCTACTTTTATTTTTGCATTTGTTAAATTTTCTTTCCCCTACTGGAACATTTTTCTCACTGTGTCTCCCAGTAAAATCTTACTCCTCTGTGAAGAATACTATTAAGAGCATTTTCTGGGAATTTTCCTCTAACTCTTCAGACAGAGTACTATTTTACTATCCTGTTCTACCATGGAATCTTATTCACATGTTTCTTTTATTATATAGTACTAAAATTGTTCATATGAATGTTTTTAGCATTCAATAGCATTTACTACAAGAGTTGGAATCACTACATTTGTGTTCTGAATTTGAAGAATATAAAAATTCAGTAAATAAACATTGTCTGAATAAATAAATGATTGAATTAGACTACTGAAATAAATCATTTAAGCAGTGCAGAAATAAGGGCCTGTGGTGAAGAAAATCTTGTTACATCCCAATAAATGTCTATGTAGTTATTTGAGCATCACGTCTCCATGTAATAAAATATAAAGGTTTTGAAGGTAATGACTGTCTTGTTTATCACTGGCTTCCCAGTGCCTAAAAGAGGCTCTTTAATATTTATTCATTCATTCGCTGATAATTTATTGAACACCTACGATTTACTAGGCATAATCTCTTAGTGTTAGAAGTATAGCAACAAGATAGAGCGGATGAAGTTCCTGATCGATGAAGCTCAGTATTACATAGAATAAGAGATAAATAAGTAGCATGCATGATGGTGAGAAGTTCTACAATGAAAGATAAAGCAGATTAATGAAGATAAGTAAATATCAGGTTGGTGGAGTGTGGGGGTGTTATTTTTGACATAAGAAAAAGCCACTCTGATAGGGTAACCAAAAAGAGTTGAAGGGTTAAGACATGAGGATATTCTAAGAAGTATTTTAGGGAAGGAGAAAATCCAGTGCACAGGCCCTGAGGTGGGAGGCTAAGAAAGCTGGAAGAAATTTCTGGAGATCACTGTGGCTGTTATGGGGTAATCTAGGAGAAGAATAAGGATGAGTTCAGAGTTGATGGAGGTAGGGCAAATCATTCATGTCTTTTAGATTCATTTCTGTCCCCCTCCCTTTGTAATAAAGCAATCCAATGATCTTATTAAATGCAAGCCGGAACATGTCAAGATATTGTTTCAAAGCCTTTGTTGGCTTATTATTCAGAGAAAAGAGAAAAATCCTAAATATTTCTCTAAGGCCACACATAATTATACCCTATTTACTTCCAAAGGCTAAGCTACAGCCACTCTTGCTTTCACTCTCTCCTCCCAACAGCTGAGTCACTTTTCCATTCTTTGTATGGCATTTTTTACGCCACCTTAGGAAAATTGCCTAAGATACTTTTTCAGTTTAGAACTCTTCCCTCTTTTGTGACTTCCTTCTTTCCCTGGCTACTACCTTATGTATCCTTCAGCTGTGACCATAAATATTGTTACAGGGGACAAGGCTTCCCTAACCACTTCCCTAACCTGTAGCAACCAGCAGCTCTCTAATTATGTGTCAAATGTTGGTTTCTCTCACTAGTTCATAAACTTCATAGAAGCAGGAAGAGTACTGGAATAGGATATTACCTTAGTACCTAGTAAGATACTAGGTATATAGTGAATTATCAATTATGTTTTGCATAAAGAGATGAATGAATGAACAAGTGATGTGTTTTTGTTAAGTAAAAACCTAACAAACAAAATACAAAGAAATTCCACCAGTGCTTTCATATAGGTTTTCAGGGTTTTTCTGGTAAATTAATTCTCAAGTCTTGACAAGTGGAAGAAACTCCAATTTCTTTCATACCACCCTTGTAATTCCAGTGGAAAGAAAGGATCACATTGATGCTCTGAAGAGCACAGCCTTTAAAGATAAAAGCTTAATAATAACAATATATTAACATTGCTAATAATATATTAATAATATATTAGTATTTAATAACAATAATTTCTATACATCTGTTTTACTTTCCTAAGACTGTCATTAATCAGCTGATGATTTTCTACACCTTAAAAACACATTTTAAAAAAAGATTTATTGGAGAGGAGTCAAGATGACTGAGAAGTAGCAGGCTGAGACTACATCAGGTAGGAGGAGATCAGCTAGATAGCTTATCTAAACATTGCAAACACTTACAAATCCAATGGGAGATTGAAGAGAAGAAGAACAGCAATTCTAGAAACAGAAAATCGACGACTTTCTGAAAGGTAGGACTGGCGGAGAAGTGAATCCAAAACGATGAGAAGATAGACCACGGGGGAGGGGCCGGCTCCCGGCAAGCGGCAGAGCAACGGAGCACAAAATCAGGACTTTTAAAAGTCTGTTCCATTGAGGGACATTGCTCCAGAGGCTAAAGCGGGGTGAAGCCCACACGGGTCAACGTGGTCCCAGATCCCACAGGGTCACAGAAGGATCGGGGGTGTCAGAGTGTCCCAGAGCTCTCAGGTATTAGAACAGGGAAGCCGGCTACAGAGATAGAGCCGAGGACTGAACTCTCAACTCAGGGTTACCTTAAACCGTTCGCAGGCTGGGTGAGCTCGGAGCATGGCTGGAGGCTGGGGATAAGGAAGTGATTGGGCGTGGTTCTCTGGGGGGGCAATGAGGAGTGGGACACCGGGCTCTTGCTCCTCTGGGCTGGAGACTGGGAGGCTGCCATTTTCATTCCCGTCCTCTGGAACTCTATGGAAAGTGTTCAGGGAACAAAGGCTCCCGAAAGCGAACCCAAGCGGATTACTAAATCCGGCCTCCCGTAAGGGCGGTGCAATTCCGCCTCGGGCAAAGACACTTGAGAGTCACTACAACAGGCCTCACCCTCAGAAGATCAACGAAACATCCAGCCAGGATGAAGTTCATCTACCAAGGAAAGCAGGTTCAATACCTAGGACAGCAACGGAATTCCAGAGGAGGAGAAAACAAAGCACAGAACTCATGGCTTTTATCCCCATGATTCTTTAGTCTTGCGGTTATTTTAATTTTTTTTTCTCAATTTTTTTTCTTTCTTTTTTCTTCTTCTACTAAATTTTTTAAAACTTTTACCCTTTTCTTTTTTAACGTTTTTAAACTAGTTTATCTAATATATATATATATTTTTTTCTGTCTTTCTTTTCTTTATTTTTTCTTTATTTGTTTTCTTTTTTTAATTTTTTTCTGATCCTCTTTTTATCACTTTTCTCCCCCCCCATGATTTGGGGTCTCTTCTGATTTGGTTAAAGCACATTTTTCTGGGGTCCCTGCCACCCTTTTAGTATTTTGTTTTAGTATTTTGTTTTCTCCTTCATATACTCTTATCTGGACAAAATGACAAGGCAGAAAAATTCACCACAAAAAAAAAAGAACAAGAGGCAGTACTGAAGGCTAGGGACCTAATCAATACAGACATTGGTAACATGTCAGATCTAGAGTTCAGAATGACAATTCTGAAGGTTCTAGCCAGGGTCGAAAAAGGCATGGAAGATATTAGAGAAACACTCTCTGGAGATATAAAAGCCCTTTCTGGAGAAATAAAAGAATTAAAATCTAACCAAGTTGAAATAAAAAAGCTATTAATGAGGTGCAATCAAAAATGGAGGCTCTCACTGCTAGGATAAATGAGGCAGAAGAAAGAATTAGTGATATAGAAGACCAAATGACAGAGAATAAAGAAGCTGAGCAAAAGAGGGACAAACAGCTACTGGACCACGAGGGGAGAATTCGAGAGATAAGTGACACCAAAAGACGAAACAACATTAGAATAATTGGGATTCCAGAAGAAGAAGAAACAGAGAGGGGAGCAAAAGGTCTATTGGAGAGAATTATTGGAAAGAATTTTCATAATATGGCAAAGGGAACAAGCATCAAAATTCGGGAGGTGCAGAGAACACCCCTCAAAATCAACAAGAATAGGTCCACAACCCATCACCTAATAGTAAAATTTACAAGTCTTAGTGACAAAGAGAAAATCCTGAAAGCACCCCGGGAAAAGATGTCTGTAACATAAAATGGTAAAAATATTAGATTGGCAGCAGACTTACCCACAGAGACCTGGCAACCCAGGAAGAGCTGGCACAATATATATTCAGAGCACAAAACAAGAAAAACTTGCAGCCAAGAATACTACATCCAGCTAAGCTATCATTGAAAATAGAAGAAGAGATAAAAAGCTTCAGACAAACAAAAACTGAAAGAATTTGCAAACACCAAACCAGCTCTACAGGGAATATTGAAAGAGGTCCTCTAAGCAAGGAGAGAGCCTAAAAGTAGTAGATCAGAAAGGTACAGAGACAATATACAGTAACAGTCACATTACAGGCAATACAATGGCACTAAATTCATATCTCTCAAGAGTTACCCTGAATGTTAATGGGCTAATTGCCCCAATCAAAAGACACAGGGTATCAGAATGGATAAAAAAACAAAACCCATCAATATGTTGCATACAAGAAACTCATTTTAGATGCGAAGACACCTCCAGATTTAAAGTGAGGGCTTGGAAAACAATTTACCCTGCTAATGGGCATCAGAAGAAAGCTGGGTGGCAATCCTTATATCAGATCAATTAGGTTTTAAGCCAAAGACTATAATAAGAGATGAGGAAGGACACTATATCCTACTCAAAGGGTCTGTCCAACAAGAAGATCTAACAATTTTAAATATCTATGCCCCTAACGTGGGAGCAGCCAACTATATCAACCAGTTAATAACTAAATCAAAGAAACACATCAATAATAATACAATAATAGTAGGGGACTTGAACACTCCCCACACTGAAATGGAAAGATCACCCAAGCAAAAGATCAACAAGGAAATAAAGGCCTTCAATGACACACTGCACCAGATGGACATCACAGATATATTCAGAACATTTCATCCCAAAGCAACAGAATACACATTCGTCTCAAGTGCACATGGAACATTCTCCAAAATAGATTACATCCTGGGTCACAAATCAGGTCTCAACCGGTATCAAAAGATTAGGATCATTCCCTGCATATTTTCAGACCACAATGCTCTGAAGGTAGAACTAAACCACAAGAGGAAATTTGGAAAGAACCCAAAAACATGGAGACTAAATGGCATCCTTCTAAAGAATGAATGAGTCAACCAGAAAATTAAAGAAGAATTGAAAAAATTCATGGAAACAAATGATAATGAAAACACAACGGTTCAAATTCTGTGGGAAGTAACAAAAGCAGTCCTGAGAGGAAAATATATAGTGGTACAAGACTTTCTCAAGAAACAAGAAAGGTCTCAAGTACACAACCTAACCCTACACCTAAAGGAACTGGAAAAAGAACAAGAAAGAAACCCTAAACCCAGCAGGAGAAGAGAAATCATAAAGATCAGAGCAGAAATCAATGAAATAGAAACCAAAAAAACAATAGAACAAATCAACAAAACTAGGAACTGGTTCTTTGAAAGAATTAATAAGATTGATAAACCCCTGGCCAGACTTATCAAAAAGAAAAGAGAAAGGACCCAAATCAATAAAATCATGAATGAAAGAGGAGAGATCACAACTAACACCAAAGAAATACAGACAATTATAAGAACATACTATCAGCAACTCTACACCATCAAATTTGACAATCTGGAAGAAATGGATGCATTCCTAGAGACATATAAACTACCACAACTGAACCAGGAAGAAATAGAAAACCTGAACAGGCCCATAACTAGTAAGAGATTGAAACAGTCATCAAAAATCTCCAAACAAACAAAAGCCCAGGGCCAGACAGCTTCCAGGGTAATTCTACCAAACATTTAAAGAAGAAATAATTCCTATTCTCCTGAAACTGTTCCAAAAAATAGAAATGGAAGGAAAACTTCCAAACTCATTTTATGAGGCCAGCATCACCTTGATCCCAAAACCAGACAAGGATCCCACCAATAAAGAGAACTACAGACCAATATCCTTGATGAACACAGATGCAAAAATTCTCACCAAAATACTAGCCAATAGGATTCAACAGTACATTAAAAGGATTATTCACCATGATCAAGTGGGATTTATTCCAGGGCTGCAAGGTTGGTTTGACATCCGCAAATCAATAAATGTGATACAACATATTAATAAAAGAAAGAAGAAGAACCATATGATATTCTCAATAGATGCTGAAAAAGCATTTGACAAAATTCAGCATCCCTTCCTGATCAAAACTCTTCAAAGTGTAGGGATAGAGGGCACATACCTCAATATTATCAAAGTCATCTATGAAAAACCCACCGCAAATATCATTCTCAATGGAGAAAAACTGAAATGGCAGGGATGTCCATTATCACCACTGCTATTCAACATAGTACTAGAAGTCCTAGCCTCAGCAATCAGACAACAAAAAGAAATTAAAAGCATCTAAATCAGCAAAGAAGAAGTCAAACTATCACTCTTTGCAGATGATATGATACTATATATGGAAAACCCAAAAGACTCCACTCCAAAACTGCTAGAACTTGTACAGGAATTCAGTAAAGTGTCAGGATATAAAATCAATGCACAGAAATCTGTTGCATTTCTGTACACCAACAAGACAGAAGAAAGAGAAATTAAGGTGTTAATCCCATTTACAATTGCACCCAAAACTATAAGATACCTAGGAATAAACCTCACCAAAAATGCTAAGAATCTATATGCAGAAAACTATAAAGTACTCATGAAAGAAATTGAGGAAGACACAAAGAAATGGAAAAATGTTCCATGCTCCTGGATTGGAAAAATAAATATTGTGAAAATGTCTATGCTACCTAAAGCAATCTACACATTTAATGCAATCCCTATCAAAATATCATCCATTTTTTCCAAAGAAATGGAATAAATAATCCTAAAATTTATATGGAACCAGAAAAGGCCTCGAATAGCCAAAGGAATATTGAAAAAGAAAGCCAAATTGGTGGCATAACAATTCCGGACTTCAAGCTCTACTACAAAGCTGTCATCATCATGACAGCATGGTACTGATACAAAAACAGACACATAGATCAATGGAACAGAATAGAGATCCCAGAAATAGACCCTCAACTCTATGGTCAATTAATCTTCGACAAAGCAGGAAAGAATGTCCAATTGACAAAGACAGCCTCTTCAATCAAACAGCCACATGCAGAAAAATGAAATTGGACCACTTCATTCCACCACACATGAAAATAGACTCAAAATGGATGAAGGACCTCAATGTAAGACAGGAATCCATCCAAATCTTTGAGGAGAATTCAGGCAGCAACCTCTTCGACCTCAGCCACAGCAACATCTTCCTAGTAACATCACAAAAGGCAAGGGAAGCAAGGGCAATAATGAACTATTGGGATTTCATCAAGATCAAAAGCTTTTGCACAGCAAAGGAAACAGTTGACAAAACCAAAAGACAGCGGACAGAATGGGAGAAGATATTTGCAAACGACATATCAGATAAAGGGCTAGTGTCCAAAATCTATAAGGAACTTAGCAAACTCAACACCCAAAGAACAAACAATCCAATCAAGAAATGGGCAGAGGACATAAACAGACATTTCTGCAAAGAAGACATCCAGATGGCCAACAGACACATGAAAAAGTGCTCAATATCACTTGGCATCAGGGAAATACAAATCAAAACCACAATGAGATATCACCTCACACCAGTCAGAATGGCTAAAATTAACAAGTCAGGAAATGAGAGATGCTGGCGAGAATGCGGAGAAAGGCGAGCTCTCTTACAGTGTTGTTGGGAATGCAAGCAGTGGCAACCATTCTGGAAAACAGCATGGAGGTTCCTCAAAATGCTGAAAATAGAACTACCCTATCACCCAGCAATTACACTACTAGGTATTTGCCCTACAGACACAAACGTAGTGATCTGAAGGGGCACGTGCACCCAAATGTTAATAGCAGCAATATCTACAATAGCCAAACTATGGAAAGAACTTAGATGTCCATCAACAGATGAATGGGTAAAGAAGAAGTGGTATATATACACAATGGAATACTATGTAGCCATCAAAAGAAATGAAATCTTGCCATTTGCGACGACGTGAATGGAACTAGAGAGTATCATGCTTAGTGAAATAAGTCAATCGGAGAAAGACAACTATCATATGATCTCCCTGATATGAGGACGTGGAGATGCAACATGGAGGGTTACGGGGATAGGAGAAGAATAAATGAAACAAGATGGGATTGGGAGGGAGACAAACCATAAGTGCCTCTTAATCTCACAAAACAAACTGAGGGTTGCTGGGGGAGGGTGGGTTGGGAGAGGGGGAGGGGGGTTATGGACATTGGGGTGGGTATGTGTTATGGTGAGTGCTGTGAAGTGTGTAAACCTGGCGATTCACAGACCTGTACCCCTGGGGATAAAAATATATTATATGTTTATAGAAAAATAAGAAATAAATAAAAAATTTTAAAAAAAGATTTATTTATTTGTTTTAGAGCATGCAACGGGGGAATATGCAGAGGGAGAGGGAGGGAGAGAATCTTCAAGTAGACTCCCCACTAAGTGTAGAGCCCTTTGTGGGGCTCATTCCTATGGACCAGAGATCATGATCTGAACCAAAATTATGAGTCGGATGCTTAACCAACCAAGTCACCTGGGTTCCCTTGAAAAAAACACTTATTATATTCATCTACCATGATTAGATTGTATAACAATTGTATAACAATATATTGTTATTGTATAATAATATATACTATTTTAAATTGTATAACAGTTGTATTGTATAACAATATATACTATTTTATTTCCCCAGTCTATTGCCCATAAGAAAACATCTAAGACTCTTAAAGGTCAGAAGAATGAATATACAGATAGTGGTATGAGCAGTGATTAATATTTTCAAATGCTCTGTTTACCATTTTATGCCAAGTGCCCAAACTAAATAGGTGCAAAATAAGCATCTGTAAAATAAACATTTTAAATCAATCAATGAATTCTATAGCCAATTCTTGAATTTATATCTATGCATGTACTTCTTTTACCTAAGACAGAGAGATTTATTCTATTAAAGTAAAAGCTGCTTGATTCAAAATAGAAAATCTATAATATCTTTTATACATACATTAAAATGCTTAAGCAACTGATTAAGTGTAAGGTATAAACCTCCTAGTTATTTTTATTTGTGAAACTCAGAAATCTACTGCATTCCATTTATAATTCTAATACTAAGATCTATTTTCTCTTAGTATTTTGCAGATTTAATTTATCTAGAGTGACCCACTATACAGTGATTTATAGACTCACCAGTTTTATAAATTCACAATAACTTCACACAGATTTACACAATAGCAATATTATCAGTAACCCCTTCTGTGAAGAAATATTTCAAAAAGTGTAAGTCAATGACTTTAATGGAAATGTCTATTATCATTGAGAAAACTGCTATTGATTTCAAATGATATATACTGCAGTCCAAATGTAATTCATCATTACTATCTAGAGCTTATAGATTTATAGACATAAATAATCTCCAATTATATCAATGGAAGACAAGATATGGCCATATTTGTATGAATTTTGGGGCAGGCAACTGTCAATAATTCCCTTCTTCTAAAAATCCTCTGTCCAGCATATTAATTAGAAAGGCATATTATGATAAAATTTCTGCACAGCTTTGTTGAAGCCAACTAGAAGCATACTTTTGTTCTCCTGACAAATTTGTGTGTCTGGCTAGAAAGGTGGCAGGGTCGTTACACAAATACAAACTACGCAGTGTGTCTATTTACAATAAAAATTGATTGAAAGACACTTTTCTGCTGTATGAATTCTTAGAATTTTTTTCTATATGAATTATCTCCACTAAAATATGAATAGTTCTCATTTATGGTGAAAACAGACATGTTGTCAAAAAGACTAAATCAGTCCTTTATTTCCTTATTTCATATAAAAATTTTCATTTGCTACTTTCCTTCCCTTGAGCCTCCCAGTCTTGTCTCTAGTTGGATTAGAACAATTCAGCAGAAGAAAAAACTGTTTAAATTTGGCAATAAGAAAGGTTTATGAAAGTTGTAATATTATTTTTTGTTGCTTTTCTGACTATCAATCCTCAGAACTTCTCTTGATTCTATATCTCTCTACAACTCTGAATCACAAAAGTGACTTTATTCATATATCATTTTTCCATTTGTACCATGAAATGTTTTTTTTTTTGTTTGTTTGGTTTTTTGTTTTTTTTTTTCCCCCTCGGCTGTCAGAGATTTCCACTTAAATCCCTTTCATTTACTTGTTGTTTGTTTCTTAGTGGTAGAAACTGAATATTACTTATTTATTTTATAATTAAATTTATATGAAACATGAATCACTCAGCACAGTTGGTTAGTATTAAGCTATGAGTTGTTCTAACAAGTCATAATTTTACTTATTCCTGAACTGTCCATGAATTAAAATGTTATGGCTAGACAAAAAAGTCTGTTTCTCTAAAATAAAGACTTCTCTATCTATATTTATATTCCCATATCTGCTACTAGTTCTTGTGACTTTCAAAAGCTCTGAAACTTCCCTTGAGATATACTGATATTCTTGCCTTGTCATATCTTAGCACAAAGATCACTCTGGTAAGATGAGGATCTTGTTCTCTAAAAATGCATGCCTTCAAGTTTTAGGGACACAGGTCAGGGTCTAGATGTGCTTAATTGGGATTAAATTACCAACTGTATCAGAAGTTACCAGAGCTTGAAAATACTATGTGATAAAAACAATGTAGATGGATATTTAGGAAAGATCTCTGGGCAACAGCAAAATGGAGATCTCTGTCACTGTATGTCAGAGTTAGGAGGAAATCTAAGGAATGCCTGATTTTTCCAATATATTACAGCTTTAGCATACTTTATATATGCATTATTTTACACAGAGGAACCATATACAAAAGAGATGAAAGTGGCACCGTTCTTCAAATCGTGTACTCCCATCCATTCACATCTTTCTTTGTCTTTCTACCAGTCTTCCCACAATCCAGGCTTGTTTTGAAATTATTTATTTAGTTCAAACCCTCCATTTTGCCACAGAAACACAGAAGGATTAAATGACACACTCTCAAGTTCTCACACAAAGACAAGGATATCCATCTCCGCTCTTGTCTATTTAAACCAAATCAAAGGAATCAACAAAAACTAACCAATGAAACAATTAAACTTAAGACAACCAACCAACCAACCAACCCAACAAACAGAGCCAGTCTAGTTCCCAAACACAATGCTCTGGAGCCAAATTGCCTAAGTCTGAATCCTCACTCTGTTACTTACAAATGGTATGACTTTGGACATTTACTTAAGCTCTCTGTGTCTCAACTTCATAATCTGTAAAATAGGGCTAAAAAAATATAGTGTTGCCATAAAAATTAAAGGTTAATATTTGTAACTTTGAGAATATCTAGTACATAACTCAGTACTACCAAGTGTTTATTAAATACACTTATATTGTGAAATAAAATACAGGAAAGTACATACACATATGTGTGTTGTTTAATAAATAATTATAAAGCAAAGACCTATGTAACTATGTAGATAAAGCTAGTAGCCAGAACACTGTCAGGACCCCAGAAACACAACCTTCACTCTCACCATGCATCTTCTCAATGAAAAACTCTTCCCTCTTCTTTGAATAATTCCTTGAAAAATAGTCAAGTATCTATTATTATGCCTTCATAATCAATTTCTTGCTTTCTTTTATATCTCTGCTATTTATATATGCTTCCCTAAAAATTATGGTCAACTTTCCCCATTCCTGAAATTTATATAAAACCAAATCATTTTGTATTACTCTATTTAGAATCTCTCTTAGCTCTGGAAATTTCATCTCAGTTGCATTTTGTTATTTTCATTGCCATGTAGTATTCTTTGATTATTTGATTATACTTTTATTTACTTATGAATTTGTCTATCATTATTAGACATTTAGGTTATATCCAGTTTTGTTGTTATGAACAAGGCTGCTATAAATATTTTTATCACATGACACCGGTGTATATGGTGTATATGTAAGAATAAGTGGATTTGTTAAACAATGTGGTATGCATATTTTCAGTTTTATTAGATAATACTCAGCAGTTTTTTTCCCAAAGTATCTGCACCAACTGACATTTTCAATGCAGAGATATGGAAATTGTCATTGCTCTACCTATTAGTTATTGGTTGTTGTATATAAATTTATTTAAAACTTGATGAATTAAAATCACAATAATAATTTATCAACTCTCACATTTTCTGTGGGTCAAATATTAAGTAGCTGGATAGCTGGGCTCAGAGATTCTCATTAGGTTAAAATCAAATGTCATCTGGAACTGGAATCTCATGAAAGATTGCCAGGGATGAAAAGATTCATTTCCAAAGTAGTTTAGTCACATGGCAAGCAAACAGGTACTGGATGCTAGCCTGGTCCCTCAGTTCCATGTAGGCCTTTTGAAAGTCCTGGGAATGGCATGGTGGCCAGAATGAACAATCCAAGACAGCAAAGTGGAAACTTCAATGTGCTTTAAAAAACCTACTCTCAAAAGACATAGATCTCTTCTGCTATATTATATTGGTCACATAGGTCAGCCTTGGTTTGATTTGGAGAACTTTACAAAAGGGAAATAATGCCATAGTTTTAATTTGGATTTTCCTGATTTCTAATGAAAATTAGTATTTTCCCACCTTACTGGCATTCATATTTTATGTTTTGTGAAGTATGTTAATTTTTTGTTTAGTTTTCTTCTATGACCAATTATATATCTTGTCATGGGATGAAGTGGCCATATCTAAGACCCTTGACAGTCCTTTAAAATAGTGCGACAAGTTCAAATCTCAATTTTTTGGTTCAAAGCATGGACTGACAGACAAGGATTTCTAAATATATGGTAAAAAAATTTTTATTTCTAATGTCTGCAAGCCTGAAGTAGTTGACAGCCCAGCCCAAAGCTGTTTTATGTTAATCACTGAATTAAAGTATCATTAAATTGGTATTTTCTATGGGTTTCTTATATAAAAGTTTAGGAAGAGTAAAGAAGAAGGGGAACCAAAGACCTGTAACATAGATTCAAAAATACAGCATTAAAAGCGAACCCCATGGAGCATGCCATGGAAAATAAGAGCAGATCCTCCTGTCTTGTCTGAGATTGCTGTAACTCCTTCATCTAAGAAAATTACTTTGCAATTGACTCAAAAAACCTATTCCCCTTTCCCCAAACCCACAGCCCCTAATTTTCTGCATACCTATTTCTACAGGTAGATTTCAATGCAGTTGTTCAGGGCAGAATGCTGAAGGATTTATTGTCTTTCCACGTTTTCCCCTACTGATACTATTATGCTCAAGCATTCTGATTCTCGCCAGCGATAGCAAAAGACTCAGAGGCATCTAGAATTTATGTCCATTCTTCTCACACAACTAAGAGTAAAGAAATATCCATGAGCCCATACATGCAGTTTGAGAGAAGGATGTTAGTGCAGAAGCAGGAAGTGTACTAGTAAGTTAGATGACATACTTAACACAACTTACACTGGCCTTCAGCATGTGCTAAACATGCACTTACAGAGATCACTGCTATTAGACAGTAACATTTCAATGAGCATGTTTAATACATGGCTAAGGATAAGTTAGTTGAAGGGCAGCATAGGTTTCACTGTCAAGTAGTGTCTTATGGCCATGCATTCAGTCTCTGTAGGTCTTAAGCAATATAACTGGAGCTTCTCTAAATTTTACTTTCTGAAGAGAGCATGGCATACTTAAAAACTCCTAGGCACCACTGCAGCAAATCTCCCAAAGGGGGCTAGCACAAATTCCAGGAATTATATAAATCTACTGTGTGTATTCCAAGCACTGAACTGGATCCACTGAAACTTTAGCGCCAAGTGACAGAGGTGATTTTTGTGTTTCTTTTTCCATATCTGGAGATGAGCAGCACCCAGCATAACGATAAGTACACAAAAAGTGCTAAGAGATGTATTTATTTATTTCAGTAAGAAATTTTATTTGGTCCAGGGCATGGTAATCCATTGCTTTCCTACTGAACCCACCTGTCTGTAGCAGTGTCCAACTAGAGGGTTAAGGTGAGATCACTCCTACATTTTTTAAGGTTTTCATGATGAGGTTAATATCTGAAATATCCTGAGAATATGGCATTTCTTTTCACTTATTATTTTGGTAATCGAACACCAGGAACTTCCCTTTGATATTTCTTACCATAACAACATTTGCTCAAGAGAAAATGTAAAGTTTCTTTCAATGCTGAAGATATATATTTCAACAATATGCTGGGAAATAGGAAAAATAATAGACAGATGATGTAGGGGCTATAGTCAAATAGATTTGAATTAAAACTGTATCTTCTAATCCTTAAAATTGACACTCTGAATGGTGAGTCAATGCAAAATACCATTTCATAAGGAAGTTTTAACACAGAGCTGCTGTTGAATAATTCCCACAAAGTCTGGGTAGTGGTTTTTTTTTTTTTCCCCCTAGTGCACAGTTACTCTAATAGTTGGTCACAGATCTCTTGGAGCAGAGTTAAATTAAAGATTCATAACAAATATTGCAGAGCATCTCCTTAAGAACACTAACATTCATTCACTTCATTGGGTTCTGAGGTGTGAAATAATCCAAGTACAAGAACTGAATGACTTGTTTTTTGGACTTCTAGTTAAGAGGTATTTATTAATTTCCATCCCAAGAATTCCATGATTAATTAAAAAGTGTGGGCATTAAATAATTCTATCATGTTAGTCAACCAATTTTCCTCTTGGTTATGTTGCTTTTGTTGCCTTCCATTCCCATGGGATCCTCCCACACTATGAGACTATTTCCTGATATTATCTTCTCTCAGGAGAATCTGTTATTAAGTGGGATTATGTTAGTTTATTCCTAACGTATTAAATGATTCTATTGGTTTCAAAACTAGTTGTATACATTTTGTTTTATAAAACTAATAACCATAAACTCAGTGGCTTACAATATTGCAAATTTATTATCCTACAGTTCTGTAGTTCAGAAATCTGAGATGGATATCACCATGATAAAATCAAGGTATCTGTGGGACTGTGTTTCCTTCTGGAGGTTCTAGGGGAGGGTCTGTTTCCTCGCCCTTTTTTTTAAAATATATCCACAGACTGGCCCATACCTTGGCTCATGACCCTCATCCTCCATCTTTAAAGCCAGCAAAATTGTATCACTTTAAACTTACTTTCATGATTACACCTCCTTGTTTTATTCTGACTCTTCTCACTCTTTCTCCCTCCACACACTTGCATTTACACTGATGGGTCCCACCTGGATAATCCAAGATAATCTCCTTATTTTAAAGTCATTTTAATAGAACTTTATCTTCAACTGCTAACTTAATTCTCCTTTGCCATGTAACTTAATAGATTCAAGTTTCTGGGGATCAGGACACAGTTTTGTTGGGTTCGTTATTCTTCATCCACAGCAGTATTAATCAAGTGCTTCTCACTGTTCAATAATTATGTAACAATATATATATTTTTAGCCTGATGAATATATTTGTGAAAAATAACAAAGCAATTCCATGACTAACCCAATTTTTGATGGCAAGAACATAACTGACTTCCTAGCACTGTTTTGTTGTGTTGCACATAGAACACCTCCTTGAACACTTCATGTGACTGGATTGCTATTTGTTTAAGGCAGTGGTCTGTATTTTCCCAAGCACTTGTATCCATCTATATCCCCTAAGTCAAGGACCTTCCTTATCATTTGACATTTGCTTAAAAACGGTGGGTATTATATGATCTTACTCTTTTACCTCTCTACCTTGTCCTTCTCTGGCCATTTTGGGCAGAGCTAAATAATCCTTTTTAGGCATATCTAAATTATATTGGCCATGCCTCCATTATGGCATTAATCCACTAAATCCTATTTTATCCCCCATTTCTCCTATTAGTTAGTTCCTTGATCTCAGAAATGATGCATTATTCACCTATCTAGTCACATGATTTAACATTTCAGGCTGAAGTCAAAAGAGGCTTAACTTCTGCAAGAGAATGAATCAGTTATAGAATTATTTATAGTCAACACAAAAGTAGTGCTGTAAATTGAGATGTATGATACAGAATAATTATTATTAAGAGAATGGAAGTATATGTGCTTATTGTTTTTATAGGAGTTCTTTGAAATTAGGTAAAATGTGCTAAAATAATTGAGACTAAGGAAGAGAGTTTCCAAGATGGAATAATGCTCTGATTTATACAGAGCTTTAGAAAGAAATTCTCTGTGACACCTGCTATTTCCACCTGACATGGGTTAATATTACTTGAATGCTGGGGTTAATGCATTTGAACCTTTTTTGAGCAAAATATCATTATCTTGCAATACAGTTGAACCATTTTGAGTTATCATTATCCTGCAATTTATATAACATGGTTCCATTTACTAATGACAATCAGAGTTATAATCACTAAAGGGAGGGAAATCTCAAAATTAGAATATTATTGATCAAATTTACATTGCTATTTCTAAGTAATTAACATTGATCACATCCTGGATCAAATAACATCACAAATTACTTCATAATAGCCCCAGAACACAGATACAACCCTTTTAATTGTTGACAGAAAACCACTGATGTGATTTTCTGAATTCTTAATTATTTAATTGTCAGTTATTTTTTGGTCATGTAAATGAAGCTTCAAGAATTGCTCTTTCTCGGGGCGCCTGGGTGGCTTAGTGGGTTAAAGCCTCTGCCTTTGGCTCAGGTCATGGTCTCAGGGTCCTGGGATTGAGCCCCGCATCAGGCTCTCTGCTCAGCGGGGAGCCTGCTTCCTCCTCTCTCTCTGCCTGCCTCTCTGCCTGCTTGTGATCTCTCTCTGTCAAATAAATAAATTAAAAATTAAAAAAAAAAAGAATTGCTCTTTCTCAAAAGAAAGAAAGTGATGGCCATTTATGAAATATCTTAGTGAATGGTTCCAGTACCTTAATTCAAATTCATTCTGTAGTGTATGTAATATACTATATACCCATTGGAACAAAATAAATATTTATTGAGCTAAAATTAGCCACTGTACTTCTGTTTCCTCTTCAGAATGTAAGAAGCTGGAAGGAACTACCACTCTTACAATGGAAAAGAGTGAACTAACTTCAAATTCATGACTTTTTTGGACTCATCAGAAATCAGTAAACTGACCCAAAATCTAAGGAGATACACTGCCTACAGGAGAAGAGAAGCTGCTAAAACTCACCCAACTAAATTAGATGTAATCAGGCACCAGCAAGAACCTACTGAAAGTGCAAAACCCTTGGGGGCTGCAGAAATTGGGGAGAGTCTGTACCCTTGTGTGTTATTTCTCCACAAAACCTGCCAGAAGTTCACCAAAAAATCAACAAAAGCCCTGAGCTGGGCTGACTATGGTGCAGACCTGAGGAGGGGAACGGAAGTCATATAGTAGGGACAAGTCACTCCTACTGATCCTTCCCCTCTCTAGCTGCACACAAAACACAGTATGTGCAAGAAAGACCAATGCTTCTGGCTTTAGTTAGTGAACACTTATTTCAGCTAAGGGACAGCAAGGAAAAGGGAGGGATAGAACTCCCTGCTGGGGGGGGGGTGTAAAATCAAACACTGAGCCCAAAACTCCAGGCAAGGAAGGAAAAGGAGATCCAAGAAAGCCATACCCCCAGTAGCCAGGGGCATGGAGCATGCCTGAGACAAAAATCTTAAAATGAAGAACCACTTTCCCCCACACCACCACCAAGTCAGGTGGTTCATTACAATGGCAACGGCATGCTGCTTAGAGGACATAACAACATATAAAAATACTGTGTCAGAGTCACAGCAGAAAGGGAAATCTAAAATTCAAAATCAAGCAAATTTTGCTCTGTTAAGGCACCAAACACCCTAGATACAAGGTCTCTGTAAATCAGATTATGTTGCATTGAGGGAAAGTACAGAAGAACAAATCTCAAATGCAGCCCAACTTTTAAACTGGATTAATAAAATCTCCTGAACCAAAAGCCTAGCAGAAGGAAACTTGTGACTATTCTGAGGCATACCTCAGGGTCAACTGCTCTATATAACATTACGTCAGGGTCAACTGCTCTATATAACATATCTGGTTTTCAACAACAACAAAAATTATAAGACACTTAAAAAAATGAAAAAGGAATGAAACAAAACAAAATGAAAATACTTTCAAGAGAAACAATAATCATGATAACCAGATTTAAATGTAAGACAGATGCTAGATTTGACTTATTTAACAGGGGTGCATGGGTGGCTCCATTGGTTGGGCATATGTCTTCAGCTTGGGTCATGATTCCAAGGTCACAGAATTGAGCCCACATAGGGCTCCCTGCTCAGTGGGGAGTCTGCTTCTCCCTCTCCTGATCCCCTCATTTCCTTGCTTGTGCTCTCCCTCTCTTTATCTTTCTCTGTCAAATAAATAATAAAATCTTAAAAAAAAGAATTTAAGATAACCATGATTAATAAATCCAAAGCTCTAATGGAATAGGATAACATACATGATTACATGGGTAATTTTAGTAGAGAGATGGAAATTATACCAGAACTAAAGGAAAATTGTAGAAATTAAAGACACATAATGGAAATAAAGCATTCAACAGGTGCATCAGCATAATCAACACAGCCAAGGGAAAAAAAAAATCAGTGAAATTAATGATTTCTCAGTAGGAATTACCCAAGCTGAAACAGAATAATGTCAGTATAGTGAGAAAAACCAGGACATCAAATAGCTATGGAACTGTATCAAGTGTCCTAACGTGTAATTGCAACTGCAGGAGGAGACAGATATAAAGGGGGAGAAGAAATATTTGAAAAAATAATGGCTGCAAATTTTCAAAACTTCATGTTGAGTCTAGCTTCTGTCTAATGTATGTGATTTTTCAGGCCTGACCTTACAAAGATTTTACCCGGCAGACCTCACAGGGTAAAGCTACTCTCCCCACACCAGACTTGATGCAGAAGCAGTGCATACAGTCTCTGCAAGGAGCTGAGGTCAGGAATCATGAGCTTCTCTGGCTGAACATGCTTGTATGTTGTATGTGTTCCAAGCCAAGGCACCTTTACTTAGGGGTCTTATCAGGGCAACTTGATAATATTTTCCTCCACTATGACTTAGTATTCAGCACTTTTTTCCACACATGCTCATTCCCTATTCCTCCCACTGCTGCCTGGGTCCAGAAAAACTGGAGGATTTATTTTATTTCAGGGCTCCCTCAATAATGAGAAGAAACCCATGTCTGGTCTGATGCACCTGCCCCTCAATGGGTATACTATTCCACTGGGGAAAATAGAACAGGGTATATTATCAGAGTAAGTGATTACAGGCTTAGTTGTTATTTCCATTTTATCTTGTTACTTTAATCAGTTACTCTAACACCAGAAAAATCAGCTCTGTCTCCAGCTTAGCTGAATTCCAGATAAATGTTGGACATGAAAACACAGATACAAGAAGCTCAAAAAACAAAACAAAACAAAACACCAAGAAGGGGGAGAGGAGTCAAGATGGTGGAGAAGTAGCAGTCTGAGACTACATCAGGTAGCAGGAGATCAGCTTGATAGCTTATCTAAACATTGCAAACACCTACAAATCCAGCGGGAGATCGAAGAGAAGAAGAACAGCAACTCTAGAAACAGAAAATCAACCACTTTCTGAAAGTTTATCTAAATATATATATTTTTTCTTTCTTTTTTATATTTTTTCTTTATTTGTTTTATTTTTTAAATTTTTTTCTTTTTTTTCTGAACCTCTTTTTATCCCCTTTCTCCCCCCCACAATTTGGGGTCTCTTCTCATTGGGTTACACTGCATTTTTCTGGGGTCTTTGCCACCCTTTTAGTATTTTATTTGATCCTTCATATCCTCTTATCTGGAAAAAATGACAAGGCGGAAAAAGTCACCACAAACAAAAGAACAAGAGCCAGTACCAAAGGCTAGGGACCTAATCAACACAGACATTGGTAATATGTCAGATCAAGAGTTCAGAATGATGATTCTGAACATTCTAGTCGGGCTCGAAAAAGGCATGGAAGATATTAGAGAAACACTCTCTGGAGATATAAAAGGCCTTTCTGGAGAAATTAAAGAACTAAAATCTAACCAAGTTGAAATCAAAAAAGCTATTAATGAGGTGCAATCAAAAATGGAGGCTCTCACTGCTAGGATAAATGAGGCAGAAGAAAGAATTAGTGATATAGAAGACCAAATGACAGAGAATAAAGAAGCCAAACAAAAGAGGGACAAACAGCTACTGGACCACAAGGGGAGAATTCGAGAGAGAAGTGACACCACAAGACGAAACAACATTAGAATAATTGGGATTCCAGAAGAAGAAGAAAGAGAGAGGGGAGCAGAAGGTCTATTGGAGAGAATTATTGGAGAGAATGTCCCTAATATGGCAAAGGGAACAAGCATCAAAATCCAGGAGATGCAGAGAACTCCCCTCAAAGTCAACAAGAATAGGTCCACAACCCATCACCTAATAGTAAAATTTACAAGTCTTAGTGACAAAGAGAAAATCCTGAAAGCAGCCCGAGAAAAGAAGTCTGTAACATACAATGGTAAAAATATTAGATTGGCAGCAGACTTATCCACAGAGACCTGGTAGGCCAGAAAGAGCTGGCATGATATATTCAGAGCACTAAACGAGAAAAACATGCAGCCAAGAATACTCTATCCAGCTAGGCTATCATTGAAAATAGAAAGAGAGAGAAAAAGCTTCCAGGACAAACAAAAACTGAAAGAATTTGCAAACACCAAACCAGCTCTACAGGAAATCTTGAAAGGGGTCCTCTAAGCAAAGAGAGAGGCTAAAAGTAGTAGATCAGAAAGGTACAGAGACAATATACAGTAACAGCCACCTTACAGGCTAATAATGGCACTAAATTCATATCTCTCAATAGTTACCCTGAATGTTAATGGGCTAATTGCCCCAATCAAAAGACACAGGGTATCAGAACGGATAAAAAAACAAAACCCATCAATATGCTGCATACAAGAAACTCATTTTAGACGTGAAGACACCTCCAGATTTAAAGTGAGGGTGTGGAAAACAATTTACCATGCTAATGGGCATCAGAAGAATGCTGGGGTGGCAATCCTTACATCAGATCAATTAGATTTTAAGCCAAAGACTATAATAAGAGATGAGGAAGGACACTATATCCTACTCAAAGGGTCTGTCCAACAAGAAGATCTAACAATTTTAAATATCTATGCCCCTAACGTGGGAGCAGCCAACTATATCAACCAATTAATAACAAAATCAAAGAAACACATCAATAATAATACAGTAATAGTAGGGGACTTGAACACTCCCCTCACTGAAATGGACAGATCATCCAAGCAAAAGATCAACAAGGAAATAAAGGCCTTCAATGACACACTGGACCAGATGGACATCACAGATCTATTCAGAACCTTTCATCCCAAAGCAACAGAATACACATTCGTCTCAAGTGCACATGGAACCTTCTCCAGAATAGATCACATCCTGGGTCACAAATCAGGTCTCAACCGGTATCAAAAGATTAGGATCATTCCCTGCATATTTTCAGACCACAATGCTCTGAAGCTAGAACTCAATCACAAGAGGAAATTTGGAAAGAACCCAAATACATGGAGACTAAACAACATCCTTCTAAAGAATGAATGGGTCA
The DNA here is from genome assembly GCF_922984935.1 of Meles meles. Classification (NCBI taxonomy): domain Eukaryota; kingdom Metazoa; phylum Chordata; class Mammalia; order Carnivora; family Mustelidae; genus Meles; species Meles meles. The sequence continues at coordinate 126,173,479 of NC_060066.1, forward strand.
ACCAGGAAATTAAAGAAGAACTGAAAAAATTCATGGAAACAAATGATAATGAAAACACAATGGTTCAAAATCTGTGGGACACAGCAAAGGCAGTCCTGAGAGGAAAATACATAGTGGTACAAGCCTTTCTCAAGAAACAAGAAAGGTCTCAATTACGCAACCTAACCCTACACGTAAAGGAGCTGGAGAAAGAACAAGAAAGAAACCCTAAACCCAGCAGGAGAAGAGAAATCATAAAGATCAGAGCAGAAATCAACGAAATAGAAACAAAAAAAAAACAATAGAAAAAATCAATGAAACTAGGAGCTGGTTCTTTGAAAGAATCAATAAGATTGATAAACCCCTGGCCAGACTCATCAAAAAGAAAAGAGAAAGGACGCAAATAAATAAAATCATGAATGAAAGAGGAGAGATCACAACTAACACCAAAGAAATACAGACAATTATAAGAACATACTATCAGCAACTCTACGCCAACAAATTTGACAATCTGGAAGAAATGGATGCATTCCTAGAGACATATAAACTACCACAACTGAACCAGGAAGAAATAGAAAACCTGAACAGGCCCATAACCAGTAAGGAGATTGAAACAGTCATCAAAAATCTCCAAACAAACAAAAGCCCAGGGCCAGACGGCTTCCCAGGGAAATTCTACCAAACATTTAAAGAAGAACTAATTCCTATTCTCCTGAAACTGTTCCAAAAAATAGAAATGGGAGGAAAACTTCCAATCTCATTTTATGAGGCCAGAATCACCTTGATCCCAAAACCAGACAAGGATCCCACCAAAAAAGAGAACTACAGACCAATATCCTTGATGAGCACAGATGCAAAAATTCTTGCCAAAATACTAGCCAATAGGATTCAACAGTACATTAAAAGGATTATTCACCACGATCAAGTGGGATTTATTCCAGGGCTGCAGGGTTGGTTCAACATCCGCAAATCAATCAATGTGCTAGAACACATTAATAAAAGAAAGAACAAGAACCATATGATACTCTCAATAGATGCTGAAAAAGCATTTGACAAAGTACAGCATCCCTTCCTGATCAAAACTCTTCAAAGTGTAGGGATAGAGGGCACATACCTCAATATTATCAAAGCCATCTATGAAAAACCCACCGCAAATATCATTCTCAATGGAGAAAAACTGAAAGCTTTTCCGTTAAGGTCAGGAACACGGCAGGGATGTCCATTATCACCACTGCTATTCAACATAGTACTAGAAGTCCTAGCCTCAGCAATCAGACAACAAAAAGAAATTAAAGGCATCCAAATTGGTAAAGAAGAAGTCAAACTATCACTCTTCGCAGATGATATGATACTATATGTGGAAAACCCAAAAGACACCACTCCAAAACTGCTAGAACTTGTACAGGAATTCAGAAAAGTGTCAGGATATAAAATCAATGCACAGAAATCTGTTGCATTTCTGTACACCAACAACAAGACAGAAGAAAGAGAAATAAAGGAGTCAATCCCATTTACAATTGCACCCAAAACTATAAAATACCTAGGAATAAACCTCACCAAAGAGGCTAAGAATCTATACGCAGAAAATTATAAAGTACTCATGAAAGAAATTGAGGAAGACACAAAGAAATGGAAAAGTGTTCCATGCTCCTGGATTGGAAGAATAAATATTGTGAAAATGTCTATGCTACCTAAAGCAATCTACACATTTAATGCAATCCCTATCAAAATCCCATCCACTTTTTTCAAAGAAATGGAACAAATAATCCTCAAATTTATATGGAACCAGAAAAGACCTCGAATAGCCAAAGGAATATTTAAAAAGAAAGCCAAAGTTGGTGGCATCACAATTCCAGACTTCAAGCTCTATTACAAAGCTGTCATTATCAAGACAGCATGGTACTGGCACAAAAACAGACACATAGATCAATGGAACAGAATAGAGAGCCCAGGAATCGACCCTCAACTCTATGGTCAACTAATCTTCGACAAAGCAGGAAAGAATGTCCAATGGAAAAAAGACAGCCTCTTCAATAAATGGTGCTGGGAAAATTGGACCACCACATGCAGAAAAATGAAGTTGGACCACTTCCTTACACCACACACGAAAATAGACTCCGAATGGATGAAGGACCTCAATGTGAGAAAGGAATCCATCAAAATCCTTGAGGAGAATGCAGGCAGCAACCTCTTCGACCTCAGCCGTAGCAACATCTTCCTAGGAACAACGGCAAAGGCAAGGGAAGCAAGGGCAAAAATGAACTATTGGGATTTCGTCAAGATCAAAAGCTTTTGCACAGCAAAGGAAACAGTTAACAAAACCAAAAGACAACTGACAGAATGGGAGAAGATATTTGCAAACGACATATCAGATAAAGGGCTAGTATCCAAAATCTATAAGGAACTTAGCAAACTCAATACCCAAAGAACAAACAATCCAATCAAGAAATGGGCAGAGGACATGAACAGACATTTCTGCAAAGAAGACATCCAGATGGCCAACAGACACATGAAAAAGTGCTCCACGTCACTCGGCATCAGGGAAATACAAATCAAAACCACAATGAGATATCACCTCACACCAGTCAGAATGGCTAAAATTAACAAGTCAGGAAATGACAGATGCTGGCGAGGATGGGGAGAAAGGGGAACCCTCCTACACTGGTGGTGGGAATGCCAGCTGGTGCAACCACTCTGGAAAACAGCATGGAGCTTCCTCAAAAAGTTGAAAATAGAACTACCCTATGACCCAGCAATTGCACTACTGGGTATTTACCCTAAAGGTACAAACATAGTGATCCGAAGTGGCACGTGTACCCGAATGTTTATAGCAGCAATGTCTACAGTAGCCAAACTATGGAAAGAACCTAGATGTCCATGAACAGATGAATGGATAAAGAAGAAGTGGTATATATACACAATGGAATACTATGCAGCCATCAAAAAAATGAAATCTTGCCATTTGCAAGGACGTGGATGGAACTAGAGGGTATCATGCTTAGTGAAATAAGTCAATCGGAGAAAGACAACTATCATATGATCTCCCTGATATGAGGACATGGAGAAGCAACATGGGGGGTTAGGGGGATAGGAGAAGAATAAATGAAACAAGATGGGATTGGGAGGGAGACAAACCATAAATGACTCTTAATCTCACAAAACAAACTGGGGGTTGCTGGGGGGAGGTGGGGTTGGGAGAGGGGGAGGGGGTTATGGACATTGGGGAGGGTATGTGCTATCGTGAGTGCTGTGAAGTGTGTAAACCTGGCGATTCACAGACCTGTACCCTGGGGATAAAAATACATTATATGTTTATAAAAAAAAAGAATTGGAAGGCGAGGCGAACCATAAGAGACTATGGACTCTGAAAAACAACCTGAGGGTTTTGAAGGGTCAGGGGTGGGATGTTGGGGAAACAGGTGGTGGGTAATAGGGAGGGCACGTTTTGCATGGAGCACTGGGTGTTGTGCAAAAAGAATGAATACTGTTACGCTGAAAAAATAAATAAATTAGACATTTTCTAACAACAACAACAAAAAACACCAAGAAGGATAAGTATAAAGAAGAAACAAACAAGAGGCTTACATTGAGGCATGTTTTACTGAAATTCCAAAAAACAAACAAACAAACTAAAATGAAGGCACCAATATAAAATAAAAGTTTATAATAGAGAGAAATGAAGATAAAATTTATTAGACACCTTGGCAAAAGTCATGCAAGCCAGAAAACAAAAGTATGACCTCTTAAAAGTTCTTTTTAAAAAGGTCCACTTACAATAATATACCCAGTGACATTTTATTATACAAATGAATAAAAAATAAAGAAATTATCAAACATCCATGTCAGCTGACCTACTCTTATGTTAAAGAAATGTTAAAGAAAACTCTTCTGGTAGAAAGAATATGATACCAGACTGAAATGGGTCTACAAAAAAAAAAAAAAAAAAAAAGAAAAGAGGTGAATGGCGCTGAAACTAAATGTAAAAGAAGGTAAAATTAAGTTAATTTTCTCATTTTAACTATTCTAAAGGAAAACTATTTAAAGCAAATGTAGGAGAAATGTATTACATACTTGCATAATAACAATGTATGTACTGTATATATTACGCATACATGTATATTATATATTATATATAAATGCAATATACATTAGACACAATGAGAACAATTGCGGGAAGGATGAGAGGAGTAATTAGGAATATAATGTTTTAAAGTTACTACTCTCTATGTAAAATGAGACAACATCATTTGAATTTGGTCCTTGGTAACTTAAAGATGTATATTTTAAACCCCTGTAATCACTAAAAAGACTTCTTAAAAAAGATAAAAATAATAACTCAATAGAGAAGATTAAATATCATAAAAAATCCTTCATACAAGAGAAGGCGGAAGAGAAAGAAAAAAGAAACAAAGAAAAAATAGAATAGAAAATATCTAGAAAGAGAGCAGATTTTAATAAATTTATAATCACTTAATATATAAGCGATCTAAACTCACCAATGAAAAGACAGAGCCAGTCAAACAGAATGTAAAAGAAATCCATGAGTATGGTGTGTATGATAAATTCACTTTAAGTATAAAGACACAGATTAAATAAAAATATGGATTAAACTATACCAAGCAACCAATAACCAAAAGAAAACTGGAGTAGTTATAGTAACATCTGACTAATGGACTTCGGAACATTCATAGTATGGAGAATAAAGTAGTATATTATGTGATGTCCCATTTCATTATATAATGAAAAATATGTTAATAATCCTAAGAAGACACAACAATCCTAAATGTGTATGACTAACAATAAAGCTCCAAAATATATGGGACAAAAACTGATAAACCAAAATATATCCACAATTAGAGCTAAAAAAAAATCCACACCTCTCTCAACAACACATAGACAATATACAGCAAATTAACAAAAATGTAGAAGACTATCAACCAACTAGATCTAATAAACATGTACAGAACATTGTATTCAACAAAAGCAGAGCACATACAAGTGCACAATTCTGTTCTTCCAAAGAGACCATATTTTGAGCTACAAAACAACTCATAAAATTTAAAAGAATAGAAATCTTATAAAATATCTTCTCAGACCATAATGGCATCAATGTAGAAATCAATAAAAGAAAGATAGCTGGAAGATTCCCAAATATATGGAAATTAAACAACCCACTTTTAAATATCCCTAGCGTCAAATTAAATTTATTAAGGGAAATTAAAAACAAATATATGGGGGCGCCTGGGTGGCTCAGTGGTTTAGGCCACTGCCTTCGGCTCGGGTCATGATCTCAGGGTCCTGGGATAGAGTCCCGCATCGGGCTCTCTGCTCGGCAGGGAGCCTGCTTCCCTCTCACTCTCTGCTTGCCTCTCTGCCTACTTGTGATCTCTCTCTGTCAAATAAATAAATAAAATCTTTAAAAACAAACAAACAAACAAAAAAAAAACAAAAAAACAAATATATGTAAGTGAATGAGAATAAAATAAATATATAATTTATGGGACACAGTTCAAACAGTATTTAGAAGGATATTTACGGTATTAAATATTTTAGGAAAACAGAAAATGGAACTTCTCTTGGTTACACAAATACATAGTATAAAGATTTTTACAATTTGGGTCCAAAATGTTTATGTATCTGCATCTCCATGCTTATTCCTCAAATCTTTATATCCCCAAACTTCCCGTTTTCTCTCTTCCAACTATGTGGCTAACTAGTTGGCACCAACTAGTTAACTCCCTTCCAACTAGCTAACTGGTTGGCTAAACTATTTGGCACCAAGAAGAGTCTACTTGGGCTATTTCTTTTTTCAGTTTATGACTAAATGAAGTGTTTGAAGTGCTGCTGATATAGAGAATGTTCCTTTCAGAAACCTTGGTGTGGGGCTGTATGTAGTACAGAAGTGTCTCTTCAGCTTGGACCCACACACATAGTTGACCCTTCTGTGAATCCAATTTGGCACTTTTTCTCTTACATAAGTTGGTCTTAAACAACCCCTCATGTAAACATGAATAAAAACTTAGGGAGAAGCACAAGTGAAACACTGTGGAAATCTGTGGAATTTGATGTGGAAATCAAATGATGAAATCAAATGATGATGTTGAAATCGACACATGTTCATGCAGTTTATTTTTGTCCCCTGGATACATTCATGTCTAATTTTAGATATATCACTTCATACCTTCATATCTCATGATGCATTGCTCTTGGGGCTTTTCAACCTTATGACCTCAGAGATATACAATAACCTAACTCATAAGAACATGGTCACGTGACATCCCATGGTCAGATGCCACCTATTATTTTTTTTCCAAATGATCTACAATGTTCTGTTACAAATATCTTGTCTTCTCTTTAGAAATCTAGGGTTCTATGTTATAAAATTTGTTTTGGAGCTCACCAAATAAATTATGTATAAGAACTATAAAATGTCCTCTTATGAACAATCCACCCAGCTTAAGAAGCACACGTAGCTAATAAATGCAGAGCCCTCTGTGGCCTCCTTCTTTATTGCATTATCCCTTTTTAACACATGAAATAACTTTAATGTTCTGTTTATCTCTTCCTAAATTCCATTTATAGTTCATCACAAATGGATATATCCCTAAACATAACTTGTTTAATTTAGTATATTTTTTGAACAGTATATTAATTGAATAAAACAGTGTGTATTCTTCTGTGGTTTTCATTTTTTTTCATCCTATGTTATGTTTGTCAGAATTATCCTTGCTTATGCATATAATTGTCATCTATTTTCACAGCTGTTAGGTATGGTACAAATATTCCCTAAGCGTTCATACTTTTGTTGACTGATGAGCATCTGAGTTCCTTACACAACTGTAACTACATATAATATTTCCATGGCATGATTTTACATGTCTCCTGTAACAAATATACACGGATTTATTTAGTCTACAGGCCAAAAAGTTTGATCTTAGGATCATGGAGTAAGCACAGACCCAATGAACAAGATAATGCCAATTTCTTCCCAAAGAGATGTGTTAATTTCTATTCACATCACCAGACTACAACATTCCCACTGATGCATGCTTTTATTAATACTTGCTGTTTCCATGGTTTAATATTTACAATTAAGTAATTTTCCTAATTACAAATAAAATTGAGCATCTTTTAATATATATATATTGTCATTTGTGCTTCCTCTTCAGTTTTCTGTTGGCCTGTGTTTGAATCTCTTTGTCTTTAATGTGCTGAGGATGCATAGTGTGTTAGGTAGGCTTTTTTTTTTTGGTTTCTGCTGAACCAGTAACTCAAATACTGACAAGATTGAGCCTACATATAAGGAATGAGTTGAGTTAAAGAAAAAACATGCAGAAGATTATAGAAGTTTGTTCACCCATTTATTCCAGCAGGTCCCAAACTATCAGTATCTCTAACCATCTGATTATGATTAGGTTCGCCTGAATGAAATCTTAGACATTCCATGAAAATGACCTTTTAGTCGATATAGCAATAGGGATTTTTCAACTTCTTGTAAGGGAATGGTTCACTAGAAGGAACCTTTAAATGCCCATTTAACTAAGTTTTGCTTACCTAATTAAAACACACCAGGACTTGTCTGGTTTTCTCATTTGGATGGGAAGGTAGTTGGCAGTGATAAAATTTTTCTTTCAGGGATCTTGCATTTAAAATGACTGTAGATATGGTGGCACATGGGTGGCTCAGTTAGTTAAGCATCTGACTCAGTTTTGGCTCAGGTTATGATCTCAGGGTTGTGGCACTGGTCCTGTATGGGGCTCTGCACTCAGCACAGAGTTGGTTTGTGATTCTCTCCCTCTCCCTCTGCCCCTCTGTTTGCACTCTCATTCTCTCTCTAAAATAAAATAAATGAAATCTAAAAAAAAAATAAATGACTGTAGATAATGGATACAGATTCTGATATGGCTACTTTTAAATTTTCCAATTTAAATTGTCCAGTTAATTACAAAATTTGAAAACTTAAGGCTTCAGGAAAATTTTGATTTAACTTTACATGATTCATTTCTTAGATTGCTGAAAATGATGACATCCCAGAATCATAGATTTATCTATGGTTATAAAATGCTGTTTTTGTTTTGGTGAATGTTAAAAAAAAAAAAAAAAAGGAAAAGAAAAGAAAGGAAAGAAAACCATTTATATATGTATTTTCATGTATACACACAAAAACTCAAATAAATAAAAAACACAAAATAGTCCTTAGGCATATAGGAGTTAAACACAAATTCTGATTGACTAACAACTATGAAGATTTCCCCAAACATTTAGAAAAGTTGTTCTCTAATGCACAAGAGTAATATGCCATGGTCTCAAATATTCTTTTCTGATAACGGAAGCAACTACAGAAAGCTTTTATTTGTTCAAAGTAACCAGTGTTATATATGCAAAAGACCAAAAAACTCCCCCAATACTACTTCAAAACAAACAGATCAAACATGATTTTCATTAGAATGTTATTTCTTCACACTAATAAAGAAAAAAACCAAGGCCCAGATTTACATATATATACATATGTAGATTTACATATGAATATAAATACATACAAAAAAGCAATGCAAACAATTATTGAGCTTCATCTGAACAAGAATGTCAAGTTAGTCTCTCTTCATAAAAGGCAATTACAATTTGAGGAGACTTCATATTTGCTTCTTTTACCAGCAACAAGTCTGTCTCACCTGAATCTTTTCATTTTCATGAGACACATTGATTCTCTGCTGCTGTCTATGGCACCAATTGCTCATTTAGGATCAAGACCTCTAACAAAGCCTCTTGGTTTATCAGCAGCATCTCTTTTCTTCTTTGATTTGCTATCATCAGATTCACTGTCAGATAAAGACTGTCTTTTTGTGCCAACTTTTTCTTTACCAGCTTTTTGAGAATTAAGAAATATTTCGGGGTGCCTAGGTGGTACAGTAATAGGTTGAACGTGTGACTCTTGGTTTCAGCTCAGGTGCTGGTCACAGGGTGGTAAGAGTGAGCCTCTCTACAGGTTCCAAGATCAGTTGGAGTCTTCTTGAAATTCTCTCTTTTTTCCTCTGCCCTCCTGCTTGTGCTCTCTCTCTCTCTCTCTCAAATAAATAAATCTAAAAAAAAAAAAAAAAAGGAATGAAAAGAAATGCTTCAATTAACTCTGGATAATCTAAATTTTCTTCAGGTTCCCAAGTATTGTCAGCATCTGTAAATCCCTTCCACTTTAGGAAATACTTCATCTTCCCATTCACTACAGGACAGCCTAGTACTGTTACCACTACAGACTCTCCCTCTTCTATTTTTCACTCTTTCCATTGTTTCTTTCCCACTTTTTTTGCAATGTAGTTTTCTTGGAGGTCATTGTTTTTAAAGATTTTATTTATTTATTTGACAGAGAGAGAGATCACAAGTAGGCAGAGAGGCAGGCAGAGAGGCAGGCAGAGAGAGAGGAGGAAGCAGGCTCCCCGCAGAGCAGAGAGCCCGATGCGGGGCTCGATCCCAGGACCCTGAGATCATGACCGGAGCCGAAGGCAGCGGCTTAACCCACTGAGCCACCTGTGCGCCCCTTTGGAGGTCATTTTTTAATGCAGCCTAGAAGATATACCTCTGGGCGTTCCAGGTCCCAGGTCTGTGACGTCTCCAGTGCTGTGGTCCTCATGTTCTAGCCACTTCCCATAGATCAGTTAAAAATGTAAGATCTCATTACCAGTTCTAGAATTTTTTTTTATTCTTTCTTGAAAAAATTGTATCTCTTGATTCAATGCGTATTAAAAGCAAGTGGTACTTAGATTCTGCTTTTCTTACTCTTTTCACTTATTTATTATTCAAATATATTTCTTTAATTTAACACACATCTGAATAACAGGTTGACTAATTCAATTACCAGCATTTAATAATGTTGCATATTTCATTTTATATGGTAGTAGTAGATCAACATAGGTTGTTTGTTCTTCATGAAATTCATAACCAAGTTTTATGATAATGTAAATAGATAAAATATTGCCTCATTTCTTTTTCATGTAAGTAGAATACGTGGAAAATTGTAATAACAAGCATGCATGGCTACAAAGTCCCTTCCTTTTTGTATTCTGGTTTCTGTAATGTCACAGTGGGTCCTATGTTCCACATGCTATGATTCTCAGAAGTAAATACTAAAATGGGAATTTGGAGACATAATATTTATGATGAAGAAACAGCGTCAGGCAAAGGAAAAAGATGAACTGCAATGCAGGCTCAACAAAGCCTTGATATAGGGGAGATCTGGAGCATATATAGCTCATCACAGAAGTGTCACATTGGGGCAAAATAGCAAGGCCTTTGTATTCCCACCTCAATTAGTCATTGGATGTAAGCTGCTCAGGTTAACATAATCTTAATATATGAGTCTCTGCAGACAAGGTATATCCTCGTGGAGCTCAAAGCAAAGGCTGTCTGCTGACCACTAGCGTCAAGTTCTTTAAAAGAAGATCTGAGCACTGCATTTCCATGTCCATTTCCATGCGTTGTTACAAGGGATATTCCAGGTGAAAAATTCTGCTTGAAGTATCAGTCAGCATATCATAACAGAATAGAGTCTCAAGATAAGGGCTAAATAATAATTATGTAATGTCATTTTGGTCAACTGAATGGATATACTTCCAGTTGCTCTTGCAGTAAATAATAATTTCATGGTACAGAAGGCTAAGTCACAATTTTTTCTCCTATAATTTCTTCATATTTTGCTTCACTACCTACTTTTATTTTGCATTGCAAATGGGTATAAAGTCAATTTGATTTTTTTTTATTTTAGCAAACTTAATATGCTTTAATAGTTTTTTGTTTTGTAATGATGACATGAATAAATTTTTATTAATTATTCCAGTTCTTGAAGAGTCATTTTGATATGAAGAGTTCAGTTTTTCTTCCATCAATGAAAAGAATTTCTGAATTCCTTGGTTTTATTTTTATTCCCTTCACTTGGTTTAGTAAATACTTTAGTTGTCTACATTTTATAGATTTTGGATATTCTCAAACTCTTCTCCATATTAATTTAGAAAAACACATTGGATTAAGATAAGTCTCAATTAAAAATCGTATCTGTAGGAATAAAATGATCCAAATTGTAAAGTGTTTAAACCTCTAAACTAGGCATACTCACTGGCTGCTTTCTCATCTAAAGCATTCAATTTAGGAACTGGATTGAACCTCACCCTCTGATCACCCCACCCCCTTATCAAACCTTCAATAGAATTTTATATCCAGATAAAAAGATCACTCAAAATTAAAGGCAAAATAAATATATTCATTCTCTTCCCTTCTCTCTCTCTTTCCCACCACACACACAAACACACACATACCCCTAAAATAATTAGTCACCAGTAGAGTAACATTACCAAAATGGTACAAGAAGTTCTTCAGGCCGAAGAAAAATGATTTCACATAGACTGAAGGAGGTATAAGAAGAATTAAGATCTCCAAGAGGTTAAATAAATGAGTAAATATAAAATACATAAATATACTGCACATTTAAAACAATAAATCTCGGGCACCTGGGTGGCTCAGTGGGTTAAGCCGCTGCCTTCGGCTCAGGTCATGATCTCAGGATCCTGGGATCGAGTCCCGCGTCGGGCTCTCTGCTCAGCAGGGAGCCTGTTTCCCTCTCTCTACCTACCTCTCTGCCGACTTGTGATCTCTCTCTGCCAAATAAATAAATAAATAATCTTTAAAAAAAAAATAAAACAATAAATCTCAAATTTTAACATGTGTCAATATCATATATAAGAAATCATCTATACTGCAATACAGATGACAGAATATAAACACAGTATTATTATCAGTAACATGCCCATTCCAATTGTGAAATTTATATATCTAAAGACAAACTGATGATTCTCATTATTAGTCTATCAATAATACCACAAGTTAAAGATCTTTAGTTCAGTTGAATCAGGTTTATGGAGAATTGGTATATTTAATTTGTGTTCCATAATCTCTTTGGAGACAGCATAATTCAGTAAATCTGTTTATGGTTCATATGTTCCTTTCTATAAGATGCAATAAGTAACAGCATGAAAGCATCCAGAAAACATTATTAGTTGATATTATTATTAGTGTGGCATAAAACATCCATTTTCAATACTTAAATAGCTGCCTATTAGGAACAATATTAACACTCAATTTTACAAGTTATACTTCACCATACTTATATTTATTCTCCTTATTTACTTTCTTTGAAAATAGGATTCTACTTTCATTAAGACAGCATGCTTTATCATTTTTCTACCCCAGAAGTCTTTAAGTGATATTTAGGACACTAAATGTATGGAATGAATGTATATTAAATATCATTAATCACTTTTACTTTTAGAGAGAGCAGTGAACACTAAAACTTGAACAGATCTTTCATAATACGATTCCTTCTTGCAGTAAAGTCATATTGGTACAGACTTACACAAAAACATTACATTCATTACAAACAACAAACAACTAAAGATAAAACTGTTAGTATTCATCGCAACTTTAATTTTTCAAGGAATTTTAAATATATTACCAATGTAATCATCCTTTCATACTATGATGTTAGTATCATTATTTTAATTCTGGTAATAAAATAATTGCGCATTAAAATGTTAAGTAAATTCTGTTGGAGCTAGACATGTGGTATGAGCTTTCAAATGAAAGAAATTATTTATAGTGAACCTCAGGACCCCTGAAATTCCATGTTATCTTTATGGAATGATTTTCTAGAAATATAAAATTATAGAATTACTTAAAAATACAAATAAAACAAAATGAAAAAAATAAACATGCTAGTTTTTTGTATAGCAGTATTAAATTTTATTTTCTTTTTCTTTTTTCAAGTCCAAAGGGCTTGAAAATAAATTGAAAATTTATTTTATTGAAAATAAAACATATTTTACTTAAAAACATCAAAGTGCTTTCAAGATAATGAATGTATAAGTTCTTATAGTGTCTTCTGTGATTAGTGGTTCCTGTCGAGTTTCAATAAAGCCAAGCTGCAATACAGAACAGTGAGCCACTGTGAAGTCACACCATCTTTTCTCTAAGTTAAGTTCATAACTTGCAATACCTTTTGGGTTTGTCTGTAAGTAGAGATATCACATAAAATTTCAGTGGCAATATTTGAGATAAAAATGAAAAGAGAAATAGTTTTGAAATTAACTTTAAAAATAGTTCCTGTTATGAATATTTTATGGAAAGCAGTTCCACCAATTAGCTCCTAGGTGTGCAGAGACCTGATAGCTGGATGCTGCCTGAGGCACATATGACATTAGAAAAATAAATCAGCTCTGAAGAATTCAGAGGACAGGTTCAAACATGAACATAGATTAAGTCACACAAAAATGAAAGGACTGAAGTATGGAGTTCTTTAAAAATTTGCAATGAGATTGTAAACTCAATTCTCAGTTGCTCAGTCCATGTAATTGCTTGGATATACGCATATGAGAAGACTTACAGCCAGATGTTGATCTTTTATTCTCACCCTATGGATTCTGTCCTTTCTTTGAATTTATTACTGGTTCCTTCAAAGTAAGTGTTCATTGGGGGTTAGATGAGAGATGAAAACCAGGCACATAATTATGTTCATGACTCTTGGTATCAGAGGATTTGGCAAATGACTGTTTTCTATTTGAATCTTCTCAGTAGCTCTTACGGGCTTTTGTACCAATAACTAGAGAATTGATTTCAAGTTAATCCAAAGAAGCATAATATAATCATGTAAGTATTTCAGATGCTTTATATAATTTGCATCACGTTTTAAAAATTATAAAACTAATGATGAGTGAGTCTAGGAGATTCGTTTTCTTTTTTCTCCCCAGCCCATCATTGCATTGGAAATAGAAGTTAGCTGACAAATATTTCTATCTTATGTGAAATTTGTTTTGGTGTGTTAGAATTCCTATTCTCTGAAAATAGATAATTAACCCAGCTTTCCTTTCATTTATCCTTTTTTATGTCAGCACAAACTATCATTTAATCTTCATAGTTTACACACTGTTCACTCAGTTACATAATGTTATCCAACTTCCAGGAATATCCTTCATCTATGAGTTAATATGAATATGAATAACATTCTAAAGTACAACCACAAAATATAATGTCTCTTTTGTCAGTATTATTGGAAAGGGCATTAGAATAAAATGAGGGGAGAACTATTAGGAAGATGAAAGCTATCATAAATATTTTTGAGATTCACTTGTTTACTCAGCAATTATTTATAAAACTCTAACATGTACTATTTAATACATTAAGAGCTGGAATTACACTGAGAAATTCAGACACAGTCCCTACCCTCACAAAACCTGAAGATAATGGAAGAAGGCAATAATTCAATAATCATATTAATATATAACTTCCTACTCTGATAAATGTTGAAGAGGAGTACCAGAAAAATGTGAGATAGCATGATGTAAATTAATGCAATCTGATAAATAAAACAAGGTTTTTATTTGATGAAATGGCACTTGAGCTGAAAATCAGCCAAGTTAATTAAGGGAGATAGTCATATGAGGTTCCTTTTCACATACTTTGTACAAATGCCTTATTCAGGAGTGGGTTTAGAACAGTAAAACATAAAAGATTACATGAATAAAACTGGAAAACGAGTGAAACTAATGAGCAACAGTATTTTAGAAGTAGATAGTCTAGCTGAGTTGGGGATAGATCTGTATTAAAAATTTCAATCTTTACCTGAAGAGCAATGGGAACCAATTAAATGTTTTAAGGAGAAGTTTGAACAAATTTAGAAAGACCAGTCTTTCTGGACCCTTCACCAAACTCTTGCTAAGCCTTCTTTTTTAATTATATGACAATCTTGTGCTTTATGTGACAATTTTCTTCATGTATTTTACTCATCATGAGTAAGATAAAATCTGCTAAGATTATTCTTAATCTTAATATCAATTAAACTCCTTATTCTTAATACCCATTAAACTGTTCATGTTCTTCAGAATGGGAGTCACAACTAACAATGAAAAGTAGGGCACATTTCTCAGTTCTTTTAAATGTTTCTATCCATTTGGACATCCACCCATTGGGCCAGTCTGTATATCTAGTGCTCTTCTCCTAAACATCTCTACTCTTTCACACAAATATATTTGTGTACTACAAAATTAGTTTTCCTCTCATAAGTTAATGTACTTATTTATTGAAATCCTGTTATTCCTGGCAGTTGCTGGCTCAATAATCATATGTTTTAACAATGACCTTCAAGCAGGTCAATATTCTAAAGGGATGAATCTCAATATTGAAGGAGGCTTTAAAATGATTTATAATCCCTTCCTAGCCTACACACAATTCTAATATAGTATTATAGGGAGAAATACCTCTTAATCCTTTCTCTATTTTCATTATTACACGGGGTAATAAGAGATAATACTGACTGGACTATATTCTTTATGTGAATAGTGTGCATTCAGAAAAAAAAAAAGAATATATCCTTAAAAGAAACTAATTCAGTTGTCATAAATTTTAGTTATCTGTATTTTAAGAAGTAGGAAATGTTAGTATTACCATACAAAAATTAACTCAAAGGGGATCAAAGACCTAACCATAAATGACTCTTAATCTCACAAAACAAACTGGGGGTTGCTGGGGGGAGGTGGGATTGGGAGAGGGGGAGCGGGCTATGGACATTGGGGAGGGGAGGCGAACCATAAGAGACTATGGACTCTGAAAAACAACCTGAGGGTTTTGAAGGGTCAGGGGTGGGAGGTTGGGGGAACAGGTGGTGGGTAATGGGGAGGGCACGTTTTGCATGGAGCACTGGGTGTTGTGCAAAAAGAATGAATACTGTTACGCTGAAAAAATAAATAAAATGGAAAACAAAACAAAACAAAACAAAACAAAAAAAACCCATAAAGAACTAAACTTTCAGAAGAAACATAGGACAAAAGCCTCACAGCATTGGATTTGATGATGATTTACTGGATATGATACTAAATGCACTTCACTACAAACAAAAATGAGCTTCATGAAAATTTTAAAAAACTGTGCATCGAAAGACACTATCCACAGAGTAAAAAGGAAATCCACAGAATGGGAGAAAATACCTTCAAACCTTATATTTGATAAAGGATTAATATCCAGAATATAAAGAACTCATAAAACTCAACAACAACCACCCAATTAAAACATGATTAAAGACTTGAAGTGACATGTTTCCAAAGAAGGTATACAAATGGTCAATAACCACATGAAAATATTTTCAACAACACTAATAATCAGGGAAATGCAAATTAAAACTAAAATAAGATACCACTTCACATCTATTAGGATTGTTCCTATCAAGAAAACAGAAAACAAGTAATGGCAAAAGGTGGATAAATTGAAACCTTTGTGCACTGCTGGTGGGAATGTAAAATGGTATAACTACTGTGGAAAAACAGTATGGCAATTTATCAAAAAATTAAAAATAGAATTACCATATGATCCATCAATTCCACTTTGGGGTATATACTCAAAAGAATTAAGAGGCAGGCAGGTATTGAAGAGATATTTGTACTCCCATGTTCACAGCAGCATTATTCATAATAGCTAAAGCACGGAAGAAACTCAAGTGTCCATAGATGAATGAATGCATAAGCAAGATGTGACATATACGTATACATTCCTCATGAAGGATCTAGATCAGTCATTCTCTAAGTGTGGCCCCTGGATGAGCAGCAGAAGTACCACCTGGAAACTTGTTATAAATGCAAATTTCTGAACCTCACTCCAAGGTACTGAGTTAGAAGCTCTGAGGATGTAGACCAGAAATCAGGTTTTAACCAACCTCCCATGTCATTACTTTGCATGCTAAAGTTTAAGGATCACTGACATGGGTATACCTATGTTTCCCTTCAGTAAACTCTATTTTTAAAGTCTTGGGTTTGATCAAAAACATTATTTTTATCTTGCTGGAGTGCTGGGTTGGGGGGTGAGGGGGCGAGTTAAATTCTGTGAACTTCAATAATTTATGGTATATAGCATTTCTTAATAGTCTAAATTACTCTATTGAAATTTACACACATATTTTGTTATGAAAATCAACTTGACTGTCTATTAACCAAAAATATTTGTATCTATTTCTCCAGAACAAACTGTAAATATAAGTAATGTTATGATTTTCTCCTATATGTCTCTAAATTTGGAATACATTAGTGAACTTACAAAGTATCATTCTAAACTTATTTCACTATTCTGAACTCTTTCTAATGCAAAAATAATACAATCATGTGAACTGATTAAAAATATTAACATAAAATACCTTCTTTGGTTAAATTTTTGTCATAATTCACTTTTTTATTTTTTCTATACATTATTCTACACTATTTGTGGTTAAATTGTTCTTACTACTTATCTCTACATATGAATTTTATAAGGATAATTTCCATGGCAACGAGTACAGGTTTTCAGCAAATAATATCTTTGAAGATGCAATGGCTTTGGGTCGGTGTTTTGGGTTATTCCATTAACCCTAAGAGACTTTTTATTTAGTTTTTCTTGGAAGGACTTAATTTGAAGAACAAAAGTAAAGATCAGATGTAAACTAGAATACATGCATCTTTCTCTCTGAGATATAATGCCTATAGAGGCATGCTTACATCCAGCGTTACAAAATGAATAATTTAAAACTAAGTCAAACCAATTATTTCCAGGTATGATTGATATTTAAAGAATGTTCTCTTCCCACTGGTAAATACATATTCATTCACATTTTCCCTCACAATTTCTTATGCCATTAATAAAGCCATTTTGTTTAGTCTAAAGCAAGAAAATCAGACTATATTTATACTACAGTTGCTTTACATAAATTTTATTTTAAAAATGTTTCCATTTTTATTCTTATCATATATAAATGTAATCTGATATTGTTATAGGTAATAATTCTTATTTTTATTCTTTCAATATATGCCTGTTAAGTTTTTCAATGTGTGGCAGTTACAAAGAAAAACACTGAAAACAGAATAATAAATAAGCAGATACCAGCTCTGATGTCATGAAGTTTAAAAATCTAGAGGGAGGCATTTCATTATGCAGTATTACAATATAATTTCACATCAGTGTACATCAATGTGATTTTTGTCTTTTAATGTGAGTGCAGATAACTAAAGTAAATGGTAAGATTTGATAGCATTACACACACACACTAAAGTAGTGTATATACAAAATCTGTTCAAGGTTTTATTTTTTTAAGAATTGTTATTTATTTATCTTTGTGAGAGAGAGAGTGAGCGAGCACTTCTTCATGTGCAAGAGAGGGGTAGTAGGGGAGTGGGGCAAGGGCAAAGAGAGGAGACAGAAGCAGGCTCCCCGATAAGCAGGGAGCCAGATTTGGGACTTGATCCCAGTACCCTGGGATCACAACCTGAGCTGAAGGCAGAAGCTTAACTGACTGAGCCACCCAAGAGCCCTAAATCTGTTCAAGTTTAGACAGTGCTTCAAAGACCTCATAATGGAAATGAACAGCATATAAAATGCTGCCTTAGTTGAGAGAACCACCTTGAACAACATATAAATAATAACTCTTTCAAATACTCCTAAATTTCTGGGCCTTTGCTCTGCATATTCTTAGTAACATGTTGTAGATCTAGGCTACAGCTTTTAGATCTTCCTCTCTGTATTTTTTAGACTATTTTATCAGTTGCAGTAATCTTTCCAGATACTTGGTTGATGAACTGAACCTGTGGTCCATTTCCTTGATTTCTTTGGAAATCATAGCACCTATGTTGGGTGGAGTAAAATAATTTTAATTCTTTTAATATTTATTCCTGAAAAATCTGCATTTTTGTGTTCTTATAAGCAAATCAATGACTTTTAAAAATGATTCTTTAACTTGAAAAAACCCTACTACTAAAACTACTAACATAAACAAGGCTACTTAACAGATTGAATGCATAATTATACCTTTGGAAGTCCTTTAAAATCCTAATTTTTATAGGCAAATATATCATTGCATATGTATACAAACCCATAAAGAAAAAAAATCATGAAATGCTAACATAAAACATTATGTAACTTTTGTCTTATCCCTAATGGTTTAGAAGTTAATTACATGAAGTAGACATGAATTCATTTTGTGGAACTATTTTGGAATTAAACAAATGGTGTGAGGTTAAACTATGACAATTACTTTAATTACATGATTTTTGAAACCCTAACAAGACCCATATTTTAAAATACAAATTAAATACAGGCAGAAATTACCATTTTTAAAACATGGGCACCTGGGTGGCTCAGTTGGTTAAAGGTCTGCCTTCAGATGAGGTCATGATCTCACAGTCCTAGGATCAAGGCCATCTTTGGGCTCTCTGCTCAACAGGGAGTCTGCTTCTCCTTCTCCCTCTGTACCCCCTTGCTCCCAGTCATGATCTCTCTCTCTCTAATAAATAAATAAAGTCTTAAAAAAATAAAAAACGTATTAAAATGTTCAACCTTAACTGTCATAGGGGAAATGAAAAATATCATTATAATAAACACAATTTTGCATTCACTATATTGGTGAAATGTAGCTTCATAGTACCAAAAACTAGAAAATAAAAGATAATGGAAGATTGCAATAGATTGATATTTGAAAGTAGAAATTTCTAAAAATATTGGGAAAAATTAGTCATTATCTTGAAAAATTGAGCATTATCTTGAAAAGTTGAATATGTACAGTCTCTGACCCACTTATCCCATATTTATGTAAATTTAATAGAGATGTTCATAATCACACACACAAAAATATTTAAAACTATTCATGTTAAAAGTATTTGATATAGTAAAAACCTAGAAACCAACCAAATGCCTATCAGTGCAAGAACGGATAAATTTTAGAAGCTAAGGATCTTTCTTCGAACAGTAGAAAGTAACGATTTGTCTTCTGGCATTTAGTACAAAAGAGACATCATAACAATTTATAGTAGTAATATAAGAAATTTATATTTTACAGTGTCTTGGTGGAATGATATTGAAAATAGGAGTATTTAATTCAACAAGGGCAATAATTCAGGGGAAAGATGGAAGCCTATTTAAAAACAAAAAGGACTAAAGAGAAAAAGAGTGATAGTGGATATGCTGAAGAAGGAAAATTTTTAGAAATATGCAGTAGTTGGTTGTGGTGGGGAAAAGAAAATAAATGGTTATAACTCTTAGATGTTTGAATTATGTGATCAAAGGTTGTACCTCTAATTACAGTATCTTGCACAGAAGATTTCTAGATAAGGCATTCGTGATTGTGAATTTAGATAAATTAGTATACAAATTTACTGATGAAATGAATATCCAATTTACAGATGAGTAATTCACAATTTAGTACTAGCTATCAATCAATTCCCATTGGGTTAATGACTAGAGTTTGCATCAGGGAAATGAAAATATCAAGGGAGGTTTAAGTAATTTGTTTATTTGGCTACTTCAACCATCCTTCTTAATCTGCTTTATACTTCTAGACTCTGGTAGAGTGATTTAAATGGGGCACATTCATTTCCCTCACAGTTTATGTGATATTCAGTTAAGAAAAAGATGATGTTGAATGTATTCACCAGTTTATTCCTGGAATACGTTTTCAAAGTTGAGAAATGGCAAGAGATAGATAAAAGGTGTATAATAACTGCTTTACATGATTGTTTATACATGTCTCCAGTGTTTTCTTTTTTATAAATATTAGATATTCCTGACATCCAAAAGCTACTGAATCTCTGAACTGGAAATTATTTTAGTGATTTTCCCCCATTCTACCTTTGGCCCGAAACTAAAGATAATACAGCATGAAAATTTTGTACAACTGGATTCACTGGTTAATTCTACCAAATATTTTAGGAAGAAATTCCACTAATCCTCTATAATCATTTCTTTCAGAAGACAGAAGTAGAGGGAATATTTTCTAATTCATTCCACAAGGCCAGTATTACCCAATTCAAAAACAGACAAAGAAATTACAGGAAAAAAAAATTGAGATCAACATAGCTCATGAACATATATGCAAAAATCCTCAGCAAAATATTAGTGAATTGAATCCAAAAAAGTATTTAAAAATTATATACAATCAGGTAGGTTTTATTCTAGGTATGCAATACAGGTTCAACATTCAAAAATCAATTATTTAAAAAAATATTTTATTTACTTGACAGAAAGAGACACAGCAAAAGAGGGAACACAGAACACAGGCAGGGGGAGTGGGAAATGGAGAAGCAGGCTTCCCTGCCCAGCAGGGAGCCTGATGTGGGGCTCAATCCCAGGACCCCAGGATCATGACCTGAGCTGAAGGCAGATGCTTAATGACTGAGCCACCCAGGTGCCCCCAAAAATCAATTAATGTAAAACATCACATCAAAGGACAAAAAAAGAAAAATCACACAATCATATGAATAGGTAAGAAAAAAACATTTGACAAAATCCATCACTCATTTATGATAAAAACTCAGTAAACTAGTAATGGAAAAGACAATTTCTCAACTTGATAAAGACTATCTGTAAAAAACCTACAGCTAAACATCATTCTTAATTGTAAAAAACTTGAAGCTTTCCTACTAAGATCTGGTACAAAGCAAGGATGTCCCCTCTCACCACTACTTTTCAACATCATACTGGAAGTCCTTGCTAATGCAATAAAATAAGAAAACAAATGTATACAGGGTGGGAAGAAAGACATACTACTGTCTTTGTTCACAGATGACATGATTGTCTACACAGAAAATCCAAATGAGTCAACAAAAATCCTCAAGAACTAATAAACAATTATAGCAAGATTGCAGGGTACACAGTTAAGATACAAAAGTCAATTGATTTCCTACATATCAACAATGAACAAGTGGATCTGAAATGAAAAACACAATACTATTTACATTAACACATCCCCAAAATGAATTATTTAGATATAAGTCTAAAAAATATGTATAAGAACTATATGAAGAAAACTTCAAAAGTCTGTTGAACAAAATAAAAAAAATTAAATAAATGGAAAAATATTCCAGGCCATGGAAAGGAAGACTGAATATTGTAAAGATGTCAATTCTTCCCAACTTGATCTATGGATTGTCTGTAATCTAAATCAAAATCCCAGCAAGTTATTTTATTGATATGGACAAATTACTTCTAAATTTTATGTGGAGAGGCAAAGATTCTTAATAGCCAACGTCATACTGAAGAACAAAGTTGGAGGACTGACGCTACTAGACTTCAAGACTTACTATAACTCTAGTAATCAAGACAGTGTGGTACTGGCAAAATAATATACAAATAGATAAATGGAAGAGTATAGCAGCCCAGACACAGACTCACATAAATAGAGTCAGCTGATTTTTGACAAAGGAGCAAGACAATACAAAGCACCAAGATAGTCTTTTCTATAAATGGTATTGGAACAACTGGATATCTGCATGAAAAAGCATGAATCTAGACATAGATCATATACCATTTGCAAAAATTAACTCAAAATGGATCCCAGACCTGACTATATATAATGTGAAATTATAAAACGCCTAAAAGATAACATAAGAGAAAATCTAGATGACCTTGGATTTGGTAATACTTTTTCAGATACAATATGAAAAACATGATCCATGAAAGAAATAACTAATAGGCTAGACATCATTAAAATTGAAATCTTCTGCTCTGTGAAAGACAATATCAAGAGAATTGAAAAGATAAGTGTGGGAGAAAATATTTGCAAAAGACGTATCTGATTGCTGTATTTATTAAAAAATACATACAAATAACTGTTAAAAGTCAAAAACAGGAAAACAACAACCTGATGAATAATTGAGACAAAGATCTTAAGAGATACCTTGCCAGAGAAGATTCAAAGATGGCAAGTAAGCGTAAGAGAAGATGTTCAACATCATATGTTATCAGGGAAATGCAAATTAAAACAAGATACCACCACACACCTGTTAGAATGGCTAAAATCCAGAACATTGACAGCCAAATGCTGGAAAGGATGTAAAGAAACAAGAATTCTCATGTACTGCTGGTGGAAATGCAAAATGGTATATCCATTTTGGAAAGCAATTTGGTTTCTGACAAAACCAAACATTTTCTTACCATTATACTCAGCAATCATGCTCCTTGGTATTTATTTATCCAAAGGAGTTGGAAACTTATGTCTACACAAAAACCTGACATTTATAAAACATGCTGATGTTTATCAAAATGGATGTGTAAAGCAGCTTTATCCATAAAGCCAAAACCTGCAAGCAGCCAAGATACCCTTCAGTAGATAAATGGATTAATGAACTGTTTCCATGCAGAAAATAAAATATTATTTAGCGCTGAAAAGAAATCAATTATCAAGCTATGAAAAAAAATGGAGAAGCAAATCTGAGAAGGCTACATACTTTATGATTCTAACTATATGACATTCTGGCAAACACACAACCATGGAGGCAATAAAAAGGTCAGTGATTGGTTGTCAGAAGTGGTGGGGGTATAAATAAATAGGAAGAGCATAGGGGATTTTCAGGGCATTGAAAATACTACATATGATAAGATAATGATGAATAAATGTCAACATACATTTGTCCAAATTCATAGAATGTGTAAGAGTGACCCTTTATGTAAACTTTGAATTCAGGGTGATAATGATGTATCCCTTGTAGGTTCACCAATTGTAATAAATATACCATACTAGTGAGTGATATTGATAATGGGGGAGGTCATGCCTGTGGGGGAAGGGAGTATATGGGAAATCTCTGATTTTATCAGAGATTTTATTATAAAATCTCCTCTTGATTCTGTTATAAATGTAATCTTCCTCTTGATTTTATTATAAATGTAAAACTTATTAAAAATAAAGTAAATTTTTATGAAGGGATTTTTATATGATTCTATTATATATACTCTCTCTATATATTATATTATATTTTAAATGATTCTATTAAACTGAATATAAAACAATACTGGTAAATATAACTCTCTGAAAAATGAACAAAGAAAACATTTTTTTTTTAAAAGATTTTATTTATTTATTTGACAGAGAGAGAAATCACAAGTAGGCAGAGAGGCAGGCAGAGGGGGCAGGCTCTCTGCTCAACAGGGACCCTGAGATCATGACCTGTGCCCAAGACAGAGGCTCAACCCACTGAGCCACCCAGACACCCCGAAAACATGTTTTTTGGAAGGCACAGACAAGATATTTCTAAAATATCAGAGACATCTTTACCATCATATGTATTATATCATATATATTCTATCATATACATTATATTTCATATATATGTATAATGAAAGAAAAATGAAATGTAGTATTAGTATCTGGTAACTGTTTTCCAGACTTAAGTAGAGAGTTCCTCTATGGGGCTAAAAGAAGCAAACTTTCCTGTGGAGTTTCTTACACATGGAAATAGCATGTGTACACACCAGCAGCTTATAGGACTGGGCCTGCTTCTCTCTAGAAATATTCTTTCTCTTGGATTTTGTAATATCATAAATTGCTCCTCTTTATGGATTTATTCATCATTACAGGTCTTCTGGGATTTATACTTGCTCTTTTTTTTTCTTTTCAATCTGCATCTACTGTCATTGACTCAATTACAATCTATATGAAAAAGCCATCATATTTTTATCTCCAGCTAATATAAATGCAGGGCCTGGACATGTAACTCTCATTAACATCCACCTTTAAATGTCTCACAGGCATTTCCTACTTAATACCATTTCCCCTCCAAACATAGTGCTCTTTCCTTGCTGCCTAAATCGGGGAATTATACCATGGTTTATCCAATTCCCTTAATCCCAAACCTGGAATTATTCTTTATTCTTTCTCTCCTTTCCTATCAATTTTATAAATCTAGTATATCCTATTCCATATAACTCTCTGAAACCCATCCACTATATTGTTCCTCACTGTGAAGTGACCATCACTTTTCCTATGGATTACTGTAATATTCTCTTAACTGACCTTTCACATTAACTCCTGAATTTTTATGAATTATCCTTCAGCTATGATCACCTTTATCAAATTTAAGTCTGCGTTCTAATGTATAAAACAATTCAGTGACTTCCTAATGACATTTGAACAGATCCAAAATCCAGCCAACAATGCTTTGCAGGGCTTACTTTCTGCCCGTGTTTCTTGATTCCTTTTACAGTTCTATATCCTTGGCTCTCCATATCTGTGATGGGAAGATTTATGGTGACTGGCCTACGGCAGGGAGACCCAGGCAGCCAGTAAAACAGTATTTATAGATGTGTCCGTGAGGGTGTTTCTGGAAGAGAATAGCATTTGATTCAGTAGACTAAGTGAATGTCTCATTTAATCCACTAGGGGTACAGGAGAGAATGAAAGGGAGAATTTTCTTCTTCTTCTTGAACAGGGATGTCCATCTTTTCCTCTCCTTGGACATCAGAGCTCCTGGTTCTCGGGTCTTCATACTTGGGCACATACACCATGGGGTCTCAGGCCTTCAGACTCAGATGGAATTATACTACTGGCTTTCCTTATTCTCTAGCATGCAGTTGGCAGACTGGGGGATTTCATTGCCACCAAACCCTTGTGAGCCAATTCCTATAATAAATCTCCTCATATATTCTCTGTGTATCCTATTGGTACTATTTCTCTGGAGAATGCTAATACAATACATTAGCTAAACTGACCTACCTTCATTCAGTTCCTTTAATGGCCATGATTACTTAAAACTCTGAACCAGTTTTCCTGTGCCTGAAAAGATAGTACCTACTCCTATTGTTCCCTTATAAGTGTGCCTGCCTCTGGGCAAAGTCTAATATGGATTCTTTTATTAAATACCCCCACAGAATATCAAAAGGCATCCTTTACAATAATCACATTTACTTTTTTTCTTGTGTAATATATAACTTTTCTATGAGATTGGAAGCTTCATATTGTCAGGGTATCTCTATTGGCTTTCATTCATAACTGTACAGGGCTTAAAAATTATAGGCTTTAAGGGAAAGGCAGTTGAATAAATAAACGAATAAACAAACAAAAAAAACTAGAGAGAAAAAATCCAAAAGTATTTCACTGAAGTAAACGTGTAAATTTGATTTTAAAATTTACCAAAACTTGAAGTAAAAAAAGTATGATATTTTGTTATTCTGAAATTAACTCTAGTTAGATGGGGCTCATAACTGTCTAAGTAAGATAGAATGTACAAAATCTGGAAGAAATTAAAAGTAAAGTAGTAATATTTCCTATTATTAGTCAGACTGTACCATGTAAATGCATTTATATATTTTTAGTTCCATGCATGTAAGGAAACATCTCTAAAATTTCTTTTAATAAAAATCTTTAAATAGCCACACACAGATATATCTTATCGAATGACTGTCTTAATTCTATGTTTAATTTCAGCCCTTATCAACATTCCTTTGCATGCCATCTCAGGCTTCATGGGCAGTGAGTTCAAGAAACTGGAATCCTATTATGAAAACTCAAGCACAGTGCCTTACACCTATTAAATACTTAATGTAGTTAAGCAATTTAGTAAATTTTTATTCAATGAGTGTTCCCATAAATTTCTAATCCTCTACTAAATTGCTATTTTCAACACATATCATAAATCTATATTTTCTAGTCTTTCATCCTTTAAAATATTTTAGCCAATAATTTCTACCTTCTATTGTCATTTGTCTAATATATATTCAGAGATGGTGTGGGGAAAGAGAAAAAGAGAGGCAAACAGAAAAATCCATCACATACTATATTTATGAATGTAAAATTATTAAATATTTTCTTAATGCTGAGTTAGATATATAAATTGATAAGGGATTATGGGTAGACATTTTAATTTTTAAATCTTTTCTGTCTTATGAAAGCAGTGGTTCTCATACTGCTCAACATCATATTCTATTAATTGAACATGTAGATCTTATTGCTTGAGATGATTTTTGATCTTCACATTTTTTTGATCTTCATTTCTTATATGGCCTAAAAAATATGTTTACTATATTAGTGTGCATCATTTACTATTTTAATGTCTTTGTGTTTTACTCATTTGATTAGTACTGAAAAGGTTTTAAAGGATATTATATTTTATACTAATATTTTACATATGGAATATAATTTTCTATAATTTTTTAGAATAAGTTACAAAAGTTTCTAGGAACCTATGCTTAAGAGAAAAGAATGTTATATTTAGATATAATCAGTGTTTCACACAATAAAGATGGCATTTATGTACTTATAAAAGATAAGTATGAAGACTGGGAATCAGATGAGTAACACTGTCCATTCATCCCTAAAAGTCCTAAGAGAATAATGAATGAGTCCCTTGTCACTAGCTCTATAATTTGCAAGCCTCCTTCCTTTCATTTGAGATATTCAAGATGAATGAATATTCTATTTCAGTAGCCTGAATACAATCATTTCATTGCCAGGACATATTGACTTTATAATTTGCATATACTTTCAGTATTTTTACTTACGATTTATTTTTTGTCTTTCCAAATATATAGTAAAATGTGAATTTACATAAATGGTGCCCAGGCAAATACATTATTTACTTGATGTAAATAAAAGTAATAAAAACAAAAGAAAGTCATTTAGGTAAACATTTTCATAAACTTTTGTATCTATACACATATGTACAAACAGACATTTTTAGTTTACAGTCTGAACATATGAAGAAATTAAGTAGAAATAGTCAATTTCTATTCCCTCAACTAATAACAATTTTTAAAAGTCCAAATAAAAAGTCTTTGAAATCTTAATAGTTTTTCTTTTGGATTCAGGCAAATCTTTTGACTTTAGAATGTTAGCACCACAAAACATATCAGTAAGATCCTAATGAATAACTTAAAAGAGTAATGAGTTCAGAAATCTTTCTCCCCTTAAACAGTTTTTAGTTTTTTTTTTTTTTTTTTTTTTTTTTTTTTGCTTTTTTTTTCCCGAAATAAGACTCAGGGTTTGCTCAGTGACATACTGAAGTCATACTGAGGATATAAATTTCATCCTCCCAAAGAGATTACAGTGAAGACACATTGTTTCATATTCAGCTTTTGTACTCAAACTTTAAATTCCAAAAAAGAGAAATGTTGTGTCTCAGTATGCCTTCCTCTCTCCTAGCAACAGTAATGGAATTCAAGCTGCTAACATCCTAAAATTCTTTTTAAATAGGGAGAGAACAAGATGAAAAATGTTATGATGAAAATATATATGGAAACAAAATGCCTATGTGTGATGAACACTGGCTGTTACATGTAAGTGATGAATCACTAAATTCTACTCCTGTAATGCAGAAGTCCCTATAACTACAACCATCTATAGTGGAGGGGGTAAATAATGTCCCAAAGATCTGAGACTTAAAATCAATTCCTACAATGTTTTCAATCAAGCTCAATTTGCTCTTCCCTGAACTGTATATCAAAATGATCTGAGTAAACGTTTCTTACACATGGCAAAGCAAACTGTAAGTATAAAGAGCAGCTTAATGATAATTAGTAGATGGAAATCACTGTTATAGACAAGTTTTTGGAAAGTGTATCACCAACTAATTACTACAGTATAAAAAAATCCTAGTAATTATTGTTCAAAACTAAATTAAAACTTAATGTTGGAGAACTACCAAATAACACACCTAAATTAGAATATAAGGGAGATATTTTCTGGTTTTTATTCCTTTCAAAAGACGTATATTTACATATTTATTGCAAAGCATCAGTTTGACTAAAACAATAGTCATGGGCACATGGATGGCTCAGTTGGCTAAGCTTCTGCCTTTGGCTTAGGTAAGGATCTTGGTGTACTGGGATCAAGTCCTGCATCGGGGTCCCTGTTAAGCAGGGAGCCTGCTTCTCCCTCCGCCCCTCCTCCTACTCTCTACCTCTCTCTCTTCCCCTCCCTCACAAAGATAAAATCTTTTTTAAAAAATAAAATAATAGTCACAAGAATTACAGTCTTTGTAATTTTTTTAAAGTAAAAGTGGGAACACAGTACAAAGAGTGCACTTTTTAAAGATTTATCAGAACTATGCCAAATACAGTCCATTGCAGCAAGAGAGGGCAGTGTCAAAGCCTCAATTTTGATTTGAAAGTGGGTCAATCAGTTATGGTTTGACCCTAGACTTTGAATGCACCTACAAATCCATATAGCATCCATTGTCTTTCATCATATGCTGAAACAGCTTGAACATATATATGATTCTATAAAAATAATGTGTTCAGCTGGAGAAAAAATTAAGTGCCCAACATTCACCTACAGCTGGTGAATTTCCCTTTAGTGTGATGAACAAGAGAACTGGTGCACTCTGACAGAGTTCTATCATATTCAAATAAGTCATATTAAGATATGTATAAATTTCCTACTAGATAAAATTACTGAAATTGCTACAAATATGATTAGTGCTTAAAAGTGTAGGTAGGAAACAGCGCAGAGCTTAACAAAAATACAATTGAGGAAAAACTCAGGGAATGTATGGAGCTGTATGAGAGCATATGTCAGTGTCTAGTAATTAGGGAACTAAGGTATGTAAATATAGCTAAATTGTTTGATTTCTTCAGGTACTTATTCACTTTAGTGGGATGAAAACCTTTTATTTATTTATTTATTTAAAAGATTTTATTTATTTATTTGACAGAGAGAGAGCACAAGCTGGCAGAGAGAGACAGGGAAGCAGGCTACCCGCTGAGCAGAGAGCCCGGTGCAGGGCTCGATCCAAGACCAGGACCCGAGCTGAAGGCAGAGGCTTAAACCACTGAGCCACCCAGGTGCCCTGGACGAAAACATTTTAAAAGTCCACAATGGTACAGACATTTACATTTAAAAAAAAAAATTCAATGATCTCATACCTTCTTTCAGTCTTAACTGTTCATTCATTTCAAATAAATTATGCCCAATGGATTATTTTTATTTTGTTTTGAATTTTGTGAATATGCAAAGTCACAGAATTGCCTTTCAGAAATCCATAAGGGAACAATTTGCCAAAGGGAAATTTCTGAAGGTAAAAATGAATAAAAACAATCAATTAGAATTTTATGATTTTTTATTAAATACATGCAGCTTTCACTTTATGGCAGTGTGGGATCATAAAAATGACTTTGAACACTGGAACTATACGATGTAATCTTTTTAAAAACATTTTGTTTGTTTTAGAGAGAGAAAGAGAGAACATGCACAAGCACAAGTGGGAGAGGGGTAGAGGGAGAAGGAGGGAGATAATTCCAAGCTGACTCCCCAGGAATGCAGAGTCGTACACAGGGCTGGATCCCATGATCCTGAGATCATGACCTGAGCTGAAATAAAGAGTCACCGCCCAACCAACTGAGACAGTATGGTACTGGCACAGGAACAGACACACAGATCAATGGAACAGCAGAGAGCCCAGAAATGGACCCTCAACTCTATGGTCAACTAATCTTCAACAAAGCAGGAAAGAATATCCAATGGAAACAAGTCTCTTCAACAAATGGTGTTGGGAAAATTGGACAGTCACATGCAGAAGAATGAAACTGGACCACTTCCTTATACCACACAAAAAAAATAAGACTCAAAATGGATGAAAAACCTAAATGTGAAACAGGAATCCATCAATATCCTTGGGGAGAACACAGGCAGCAACCTCTTTGACCTCAGGTATAGAAACTTCTTCTAGAAACATCACCAAAGGCAAAGGAAGCAAGAGCAAAAATGAACTATTGGAATTTGAAGATATAAAGCTTTCACACAGCAAAGGAAACAGTCAACAAAACCAAAAGACAACCAACAGAATGGGAGAAGATATTTGCAAATGACATAGCAGATAAAGGGCTAGTATCCAAAATCTATAAAGAACTTATCAAACTCAACACCCAAAGAACAAATAATCCAATCAAGAAATGAGAAGAAGACATGAACAGATATTTCTGCAAAGAAGCATCAGATGGCCAACAGACACATGGAAAAGTGCTCCACATCACTCAGCATCAGGGAAATACAAGTCAAAACCACAGTGAACTACCACTTCATACCAGTCAGAATGGCTAAAATTAACAAGTCAGGAAAGGATAGATGTTGGTGAGGATGCGGAGAAAGGGGAAACTTCCTACCCTGTTGGTGGGAATGCAAGCTGGTGCAGCCACTCTGGACAACAGCATGGAGGTTCCTCAAAAAGTTGAAAGTAGAGCTACCCTATGACCTAGCAATCACACTATTGGGTTTTGACCCTAAAAATACAAATGTAGTGATCTGAAGGGGCACATACACCTCAATGTTTATAGCAGCAATGTCCACAATACTCAAATTATGGGAAGAGCCTGGATGTCCATCAACAGACGAATGGATAAAGAAGATGTGGTATGTGTATGTGTGTGTGTGTGTGTGTGTGTGTGTGTGTGTGTGTATGAATATTATGCAGCCATTAAAAAAAGAAATCTTGTCATTTGCAACAATGTGGATGGAACTAGAAGGTATTACGCTAAACGAAATAAGTCAGTCAAAGAAAGACAATTATGATATGATCTCACTGATATGAGGAATTTGAGAAACAAGACAGAAGGTCATAGGGGAAGGGAGAGGAAAATGAAACAAGATGAAACCAGGCAGGGAGACAAACTGTAAGAGACTCAATCTCAGGAGACAAACTAAGGGTTGCTGGAGGGGATGGGGGTAAAAGGGATGGGATGGCTGGGTGATGGACACTGGGGAAAGTATGTGCTACGGTGAGTTCTGTGAATTGTGTAAGACTTATATATTACAGACCTGCACCCCTGAAACAAATAATGCATTATATTTAAAAAAAAAAAAACTACAGAGATCAAAAAAGCAAAGTTAAATAAAGATACCAAGCAACTGTTAACTGCATGAATCGACAGCCTGGACCATAATTTATATGGTCATGAGAGATGTATAGGCAGGAATGCTTACTATATAAATTGTAACAAAATGCATAGGATTAGTTGGAAAAGCCTCCAGAGAACCTGTAGGAGACCTTAAGTAATAAGAATTGAAGTTCTCCAACATTTAAAAGGCAGGAAAGAGAAAGAATCAAATGGAGTGTTCCAAATGGAAGGAGGAAAACCAGGATTGTATGGAGAAATATTTCCAGGAAAGAGACAGGACCAATTGTACCAAATTCTTTGTGATACAAAATACGGTATGGATTGATAACTAACCATTAACATTTAATTTACATGAAAGTTGTTAGAGACTTGAAAAGAGCAGTTTCAAACAAGTAAATGGATGACACTGAGTGTTGAGAACTGAATAATGGAGGAAGGAAAGTGATGACAGAAAAGATAAATAATTTTTAGAATTTTGCTATAATGTAAGGAATAGGGGAAGTAGTTGGAGAAAACATGTAACCAAAGGAGGTTTTCTTTATGGACCAGAGAAATTTCAACATGTTTATATATTGATAACAATAAAACAATAATGAGGAAAAACTAACATTACAAAAGAAAAAGAAATTCCAGCATGGTCCACTTTATCTTTTAATCCCTCTCAACAATAATCTCCCCCTCAACTTCACATTCATGCATTCCTTCATTAATTCCATCAACGATTACTTCCAGAGCACTTACTCTGTGTTTGACTCTGTTCTAGGCACTTGCAATATACTGCTGAATGAAACACACAAGATTTCTGATACTTTGAAGCTTATGTTCCAGTAGGGGAAGACATGCAGTAAGAAGTAAACATGATAAATGGAGAAAATATCTTGTTTAAAGGTAATTATCATTTGAATAAAAAAAAGTAAGTAAACCAAGGTAAGGGAAATCAGGAAGATGAGGAAGGGCGTTATTAAATAGTGTGGTTAATTATAGGCTCCAATAAGAGAGTAGCATTTGAGCAAAGACTGAAAATAAAGGTATGGGTATCCCAGGCAGATTTCTAGTAAATAGACCATAAGGTGAATGTATTTCTCAATTTCTGGACTAACAGTAAGGAGACAGAGTGGCTGGAGCAGACTGAAAAGAGAGAATAGTAAGACAGCTCAGAGAGTAGATCATTGAGAAGATTCTGATACTCTATTTACTTTGTCTGACATGGAAAACCATTGCAGGGTGTAAGCAGAATAAGATCAAGTTTAGGTCTTGATCAAAGAACACAATAGAATGCTGGAATAGAATCTGGCTCTCTGAAATAAGAATGAAAGAAGAAAGACCAATTAGACTCTACTACAGCAATCTAAGTAATGGATGATAGTGGCCTGTTCCAGGGTTAGAACCACTGAAGAAGTAAGAAGTGATCATATTTTATGTGTGTTCTTAAGATATGTTAAATATATTTTTATGATGTATTGAACTAAGTGAGGAGTCAAGGATGATCTCAATGTCCTTAATCCATGCAAATGCAAAGACAGAGTTTTGGTAAACTGAAATGGGAAAGGCTGTCAATAGAGCAGCTTTTCAGGAAAATGGTCACAAATTCAGTGTTTTTGTTTTTTTAAGGCTGAGATAGTTTAACAGCCACGTAAATAGCAAAGTTGAGGAAGTAGCAGAATATAAGAGTCTAGAATTTGGGAGAGAGACTTAGGCTGAAAAAAATGTCATTGATAAGCAAGAGATCCCTAAGTTCATGTAACCACCAATTATTGGCAATAAGACCCATCCTTTTTCTTTTTCTCTTCTGTAGTGAGTGACATGCCCTTCCCTATACATAGTCTATCCTTTCTGATATATCTGACATCTTAGTCCCATTCTTTTTAGAATCATTGCTGGGCCATTTATTTCACTTCTTCCTTTTTCACATCATTTAAACATCCTCAGTAGAGGATAAGGTTGGTAAAATACGTCTATTGTTATACTCCTGTTCTTTGAACTCAAAGACAACAACAGAAAAAGGAAATAGAGAAGAGATATGCCATCTACAATGTGTTAGGAAAAATGTCATCAGCCCCCAATCAAGGAGGGTGAAGTTTACTGAGAAAAAGAATTTGTAACACTACTCAGAAGAGGAAAGATGCTTAGAGCCAACACATACATTTTCATATCTTAAATATATAAAGAGATATTTAATATATATTATATAATATAAATATATATTTATAAACATATACTTATATTAAATTATATACGTATATAAAAACCCCTTCCAATTATTCCCCAACTCACCTCCATCCCAAGCCACTCTCAGTTTGTTTCTTTTTTTTTTTTTTTTTCTCAGTTTGTTTCTTAATGCTCAGCGTCTCTTACGGTTTGTCTTCCACTCAGTTTTCATCTTACTTTGTTTTCCTTCCCTTCCCCTATGTTCATCTGTTTGAGTTATTGCTGGGAATGCAAACTGCTGAAGCCACTGTGGAAAATAATACAAAGATTCCTCAAAAAGTTGAAAATATAGCTACCCTATGACCCAGCATACATTTTTTTAATATCTTAAAAATCTTACGATTTTTTTTCTTAAAAGTCCAAACACTCTTAAGGACTT
Organism: Meles meles; assembly: GCF_922984935.1. Classification (NCBI taxonomy): domain Eukaryota; kingdom Metazoa; phylum Chordata; class Mammalia; order Carnivora; family Mustelidae; genus Meles; species Meles meles. The sequence goes on from NC_060066.1 coordinate 126,207,686, forward strand.
TCTGTTTCACGAAGGGTAAGGATTTGTCTTTTGTGCTAGAAATGTCCAGTGCATTACAGGATGTTTAGCTTCACTGGATCTACACACTAAATGACAATAGTACCACTCCTGCACGTCATCACCGATGTCTCCAACTATTCCAAAAGTCATTTGGAGAGCTGTACTCTGTGCTGCCCTAGTTATGAAATAATCTTATTTAGGATAATTTGATTTGGGTTCATAAGTGGGCAAGTCATAGTAGGAAATGACATTAGGTCAAGTTTAGTAAGTGGCAGGCTCAATGGAACCAAAGGAAAAACTGTGCAGACACACCACCTTATTGTCAATGGCTTTGACAATAAGTGAGTGAGATTAGAGGGACTGAAGCCTTCTGAAGGAAGGAAGATGTGATCACAGAAAACTCTTTAAATAACATTCTACATATAAAACATACCATCAACAAATGGAAAAACAATGGAATGAAATATAAAAATATTAATAGTAGTTGTTTATGAATGGTGACATTTTAGTTTCAGTTTATAACTCCATGTTTCCAGAATTTCACACTCTGTATACACCATTTTATAAAAGGAAACAAAGTCTGGCATTAAAAATACAAATACATTTAGTAATTTGCAAATACAATCACAAGAGTATTTGAGTCTTTCAAAAATCAATCAATTTCAATGTAAGTTTTATTGTTTGAAATATACTGGTAGATTAAATTTCTTCATTTTTTAAAAGATAAAAATTATAGAGGGTATCATGCTTAGTGAAATAAGTCAATCGGAGAAAGACAACTATCATATGATCTCCCTGATATGAGGACGTGGAGATGCAACATGGGGGGTTAAGGGGATAGGAGAAGAATAAATGAAACAAGATGGGATTGGGAGGGAGACAAACCATAAGTGACTCTTAATCTCACAAAACAAACTGAGGGTTGCTGGGGGGAGGGGGGTTGGGAGAGGGGGAGGAGGGTTATGGACATTGGGGAGGGTATGTGCTATGGTGAGTGCTGTGAAGTGTGTAAACCTGGCGATTCACAGACCTGTACCCTGGGGATAAAAATACATTATATGTTTATAAAAAAATAAGAAATAAATAAAAAATTTTAAAAAATGTAAAAAAAAAGGACAAAAATTAGAGCAAACTCTAACCTTAATTATGATTTCATTTAAAGGACTGAATAAATGTGCTATTAAAATACTGTAGATTACTTGATAATGATGAATAAAATGACTAAATTTATAGTTTTTGTTAGAACTTAAAATAGTTTTAATTAACAGACTAGCCTTGACTAAGTACTCTGAAAATTAAGTCAAGTGATTTGTAATATTAACAGTTAAAGATATTTTTAAAATAATTTTTATTACTTATAATATTGCTAACATAAGTATGGTATTTTTAAAATTTTCTGAGTATGGCAATACCAGAAATTATGTTTAATAATGTTGATAAGCAATAGGAAAAAGCTGATGGATTTAACTAGTTTAATTTTTTATATCAATAAATATGTTGTATTAATCATCTAATCCCATAAAAGGTAATAGTAAGCAATCATTTTGCAGATAGATAAAGTGTTGTGTAGTAACTAGTATTTTATGTCAATTTCCTACAAAATAATTCCCTAAATTTATTTTTAGTGAATAAAGATATTGTCAGGATGAATATATCATTTCAATATACTTTAAATTCAATTAAATCTTCTTTCAGAAGAATCAGTGAGACCTTATTTTTGACTTTAGCATACAATAAGCAAATTGCTGTGAAGTGGATTTGATTTTTCTTTTGGTGATTATAGGTATGACATGACTGGCAGTGTATTAAAATGTCTTTTTTATCACAGTTTGAAAGCTACTGTCTCTGGGATAATAGGGTTAAAAATCTACAGTAAAGTAAAAAAGACAATACTTTTAATAGCAATCAGAGAAGTAGCATTTATTGTAATCCCAGTATTGTGAAAGAGTTGGGAGTTCATTTATCGATTACCATTCACGACTTGGGAAACAATTTATAAACAGCAGCACCTACATATATAGTTAATCTGTTCTGTGAAATTTTACTTCAAGAATGTTACATGTAGTGTTTAAGAGATCACACATCCTTTTCTTTATTTTTGTTAATGTTTTCATACTTCTATTTTTACTTTTCCACTTTAATGCAGATTTTCTTTCAGGATATCTGCTATAGCTAAGGAAACATGCACTGGTCTCCCACTATTTTTCTGTTCCATATAAAGGTCACTAGGATAACAACTACACTATCAGAAGTGGGTTTAAAGGGAATATAACTGTCCAGTTTGTAAGCCAAACAAGGACACTTATGGGACCTCAGTGGAGCAGAAATAAATTGATACTTATTTCAATTTACGAGAAACTAGGATGTTTCTTCACTATATTTATAGGGTATTTAAAAAAAACTACAAAACAATTACATAGCTTCTTGTCTCCCTATGTCATAAAAGCCCCCACCAGCCTGAATCCCACGACTTGAGCAACAACCCATGACTATACTTTATATTTATTTAAAAATATAAACTCTGTAAGACACATATATGTATTTAAATATATACCCTAGAACAGGAAAGAGAATTCTGTCTCTACAGGTGATACTGAATGCAAGTACTAATTGTGTTATCTATAGATTAGATTAAATAGAAAAACGGAAATATAAATTGCTCCTCCTGGAATGCACAGGGAACACACTACATCAAAATTTTCTGCAAACGAATATGAGTATTCAATAGTTATATAATGAACTATACTGTCCCTTCTGTATTGTAAATACTTAGAAGTGTAGGGACCCACTTGTAACCCCAGAGTTTGTATGAAGATTATTTTAATCTGAAGACATTTGAGATTCAACAGATGGAGAAGAAAAGTCTTGTGAGAATTTCCCTACTTAAAAGTAGCAGCTTCAGTGAAGTGAGAGCACATAAGTCCTCTTTCTAGGGATATTTTATGTTCCTGAAGGAGAGAGAAAGACTATTCATACCTGTATAGATAAGTACCGGCACAGACTTTCTTATCTCCCATCTGTTCTCCTAAAAACTCATTCTTCTTTCTTTATTTTTTTTTAAGATTTTATTTATTTATTTATTTATTTATTTATTTATTTTTATTTCATTCTTCTTTCTTAAGGAACTCTTTTTATTCTTCCCATTATAGCTTTCTCTCCCCACTCCTTTCCTCTACTAATTTAGGTATATAAGTTTTCAACTTTAAATACTTAACTTACCAGTCACTTCTTTCTTGGCTCCATATGTATACAAAATAAGCCTTTTCTTTTTTCTTACGTTAATCTGTATTTTGTCAGTTTAATTTGCTCATCTCAGAACTGGAATCTAAAAGACTAGAAGAAAAGTTTTTTTCCTACACTACAAAAGGCACCTCAAACTCACATTGAAGTTAATATATTATATATTAACCTATAGGTTTAGAGTTAGTATAGGCTCCAGAAAATTTTTTTTAAGATTTTATTTATTTATTTATTTATTTATTTGAGAGAGAGAGAGAGCAAGTGCACAAGGGCAGAGAGGGAAAGGGACAAGCAGACTCCATACTGAGCTCAGACCAGACATGGGGCTCTCATGACCTTGAGAGACCTGAGCTGAAATAAAAAAAAACAGATGCCCAACCTACTAACCCACCCAGGTGCCCCTCCAGAGATTTCCAATATAAAAAATAGTGATTAGTAATGCAAACTTTATACTATTATTGTGAATATTACATAAATTAAAAGCATTCAAAATGGTGACTGAGAAGGAGCAATCCTTGAATTATATCCATAATTCTTAAGTTCTTATATCCAAGAATTATACACATCACTTAAATATTTTTTTTTCTTTAATCAAATGACATAAGTTGACATAGGACTTGGGAGTCTGAAAACAACAGTTGTCAGAGAAAAAAACAATGGTTTCAGCATAAAGGAAGCCATGCATATCAGATACACATGAAGAAGTGTTCTCTAGTATCAGGTTATTTATCCCAGACAAAGTCACCATGTTTGTTTTAAGATTAGCCTCCAGAGAAAATTAAAAATAAGAAGATGAGCAAATAATTTAAGCATTCTAGTTATAAATAGAAAATAAATGTAATCAATCTTTTAGGTTCCTTCTAAATCTATAGTCCTATAATTAAGAAACCTTTCAATGCACTGGCCTTCTCAGTATCCTTCTAGTGTACTTTTAAATGTAGATCCAAAAAAACAGAATATAGAGTTTTCTGTATCTAATATATTTAATTTTATCTCCCCCCCACACACACACACCCAGCACGATCCCAACATGGGGCTTGAACTCACGATCCTGATATAAGATCTGAGCTGAAATTAAGTTGAACGCTTAACCGACTGAGGTACCCAAATACTCCTGATCTTACCTTTAAAAATACTTTAAGATAAAAAGAACCAAAACTATAAGATCAGAGAAAAAATTTAGTTCCATATCTAATTAACATTAGACATTTGTGAAAACTTTCAAAGGATATTAACTCCTTTCCTTATGCTTAAAAAATAGATGCAGATTATAAAAATGATTTAAAATAATCATGAACATTTCTTAAAAAGTTAGGTTTTCCCAAAGTACTCCATCAATGTGAGGAATAATGCCTGAAGTTAACTAGTACAATGGTGTTAAATTTTAGTGTTCCTATAATTCCTTTCCTGATTTTCCAATGCAAAAATGGACATAGAAATGCTTTTATTTTGAATATTTATCTTTCATTTTTCATGTCTAAGTCAAAGGGAGCTTCCTTTGTCCAGTCCTGTAACAAATATATTTAAGCACCCAAAATGGGTTATAGTTTGTACTAGGGGTTTTGAGGACTTCAGAAATAATTAAGCCCAAGTGCTGCCGTAAAAGAAACTAGCAGCTACCAGGCAGTAAGATAAAGCACACTGTAAAGCTTTTCTGCTTTTAAACTGGCGAACAGTGGCTAGACAGCCATTATTACAAAAATTTCTTTTTTTCCCCCAAATAAAGACATCACCTATCTAGAGAGTATATGCTGCCATTTGCTTTTGTCATTTAAAAAGTGCGCAGCAGAGAGAGAATTTAATATAAAACTTTTATTAAAAGGCAACTATGATTTAATATCAAAGGCAATATAGAGACTTCATTGAAAGGAGAAAAAAGAATCTTAAACCTCCTTAGGGGCAGGCCAGACATATTATACTCACTTTTAGTTCATTCTTTCTTTTCCAAGCCTTTCTTCATTCACACCCTTTCTTCACTGGTATGGAAGAGGATGGGACATTACTTTTTTTTCTATCCACAGTAAAATAATACTGTTATCATTACATTAAGTTGTTTTTACCTTGCCAAACATCAGTGCCATTTTTTCAGTCCTCTCAAACATAATGTAATTTTCTATAACTCTCCCAAAGACTTTATTTAGAAACACATTCACGATTGATTTATTGATTTATTGTCATTCTGATTTTTATTGTTTTAAAGATTTTATTTATTTATTTGAGAGAGAGAGAGATGGAGAGTGACAGGGAGAAGAATGCTCCCCGCTGAGTAGAGAGCCTGACATGAGGCTGGATCCCAGGATCCTGAGATCATGACCAGAGTGGAAGGCAGACACTTAATGGACTGAGCCACCCAGGTACCCTGCCATTCTGATTTTTAAATTATATAGTTATTTCAGTTAACTACTTTATAAACTGATACAAAAATGCATGGTTAAAAATATAGAATTAGCTTCTTATTATTAAAGGCTTCAGTTAATTCTAAACTTTGTGTATGTAAAATAAGCCCATCATATTTATGTATAGCTATACCATGTTCTTTTAGACTTTCTTATTTAATTCCACATTCAGCCAATGAATAGAATAATAAGGAGCATTATTTCATACTGCTTTAGAAATACATGTTATGAAAACTTCCTGATACAATGCATGTAAAAATGATGGATAAATTTAAAAAACAAAAAAGCATGGACAACTTTTTAAAGGAATGACTAAATAGGAAAGTAAGAAAAATTTGCAGATTCTAGAAATTCTAGGATATCGTGAAACAAGATTATCAAATACTGAGTTGGTGTCTACCTCTGGGGTCTCTGTCAATCTCTAATGGCCTCCAACTTGGAAACAGAAGGCAAAGTCAGAGACCCAAACTATTGGGACATTTGATTATAGAGCACACATAAAGTCAGGATTTATAATTATAGGAAAAATATAACTGTCTTACAGAAGGAAATGTTGACACTCTTGTTGCTTCTTCTTTATTCTGAATGGGCATATGTCACAAAATACATTCTAATGACATGCTTACCCTTCTGGGGATTTGATGACCATAATTACACTATTAAGCTTGAAACAACTTCACAATGAAAGGTGTTTAAATTTAATTTAAATGGTCTCATCTGGTTTTCATCCAGGAACTTAACAAACAGAATTAAAACCATTTTAGAGAAAAGTATTTTTAAAAATGCAATGATTTTTACAACATTTTAAAATTTCCAAAAGATCAATCACTATAAAGAAAACAAGGATCCATGAATGATAGTAAAAAAATAACAGTAATAAAATAAAATAAAGAATGAGACTTACATGAAAAAAATATTAAAATAACCAAAGAATATAAAAGTACAATGTATCTTGGGTTCTCCAGAGAAGCAGAACCATTAAGTTTTATGCACATACTATATATATATATAAATATATATATATATATATAAAACCAATAGATTATATATATAAATAGAACCAATAGATTATATATGTATGTATATATATGCAGAACCAATAGATTATATATATATAAACAGAACCAATAGATTATATATGTACGTATATATATGCATATGTATATATATACATAATACATACATAAATCATAGAAGCCTATGGTATAAGTACCATTCCAAATCTGAAAGCAAGAGAAGACCAATGTCCCAATTAAAAAACAAACTGGGAGAGGGAAAGAATTCTGACTCAACTTTTTAAAAATTTTATTCAGGCCATCAACTGATTCAGTAACGCCCATCCACATTAGGGAGGGGAACCTGCTTTTCTCAGTCTACCAATTCAAATAATATCTCATCCAAAAACACTCTCACAGTCATATCCAAAATAATGTTTAACTAAATTATCTGGGCACTCCGTGATCCAGTTAAGTTGACACATAAAATTAACCATCACATAATGTTTAATAACATTAAAGAAATAAAATGGGCATTGGAAATATTATGGAGGAAAAAAAATGAAGCTATAAAAATGGTTATAGTAGATTTGATGAGAAAATCCAAATCATTAAATAAGAGAAACACACTGATAAAATACTATAGGAGATATATGAAGTAAATATAAGCAAATATCTTGCTGAAATTTGTTGCCTATGAAAAGGCTAAGGGCATAAATAGCGAAGGTGAATCATTCAGAACTGATAATTCCAATAACTTCAACAGGACAGAAGAGTAAGAGAGAGGACAATGGTATAAGAGTGTTTCAAGTATTTACCTTATTGACATTTCCTGAAAACATGACTTAAAAAAATCAAGAAAATTTAAAAAATTGAAATGTTAAAAAACTAGGAGAATTTAAACCAATCTCATCTTTAGGAAATAACACTGAATTCTAAATAGCATAAATTCAAAGGGTTACAAATTAGAACAATAAAATTAAAATCAGAATATTTAGATAATGGAATATATTAAAGCAGCCAAGGAGAGAAGGTAGACTACTTAATAACAAACTAACAGCTTACTTTACAACAGCAGCATGAGAATGAAAAGAAAATGAAATAAAAATATTATTTCTAGGATTGAGTCCTACATCTGGCTCCTTGCTTAGCTGGGAGCCTGCTTCTCTCTCTGCCTGCCACTCCCCCTGCTTGTGCTCTCTCTCTGACAAATAAATAAGTAAAATCTTCTTTAAAAACTTGCAGGATATAAAATTAACATAAAGAAAATGGTTGTGTTTCTATATACCAATAATGAACTATCAGAAAGAGAAATTAAGTAAACAATCCCACTTATAGGTGCACCAAAAACAACAACAACAACAACAACAAAACACACTTGACACATGTCAGATTGGCTGTTATCAAAAAGACAAGAAATAAGTTTGAGAGAGGTTGTGAAGAAAAAGAAACCTTCATGCATTGTTGGTGGGAATGTAAACTAGTACAGCTGCTATGGAAAACAGTATGGTGGTTCCTCAAAAAAGTAAAAAGAGAACTGCCATATGATCCAGCTATTTCACTTCTGGGTATTTATCTCAAGAATATGAAAACATCAATTTGAAGAGAGATGTATACCCCTCTATTCAGTGTAGCATTATTTATAATAGCCAACATATGGAAGCAACCTAAGTGTTCATCAATAGATAAATGAATAAAGAAGAAGTGGTATACACACACACACACATACACAATGCACGACCCTCACACACAGACACATATACTAAATGGAATATTACTTAGCCATAAAAAGAATGAGATATTAACATCTGCAACAACATGGATAGACCTAGAAGGTGTTGTGCTGAGTGAAATAAGACAGGCAGAGAAAGATAAATACCGTATAATATCATTTATATGTGGAATTTGAAAAATAAAACCAATGAACAAACAAAATGAAACAGATTCTTTGTTTATGACCAGAGTGGAGAGCGGTTGGAGGGGTAGGCAAAATAGATGACGAGGATTAAGAGGTACAAACTTCCAGTTATAAAATAATAAGTCATAGGGATATAATGTACAGCATATAAACACAGTCAATAATGTAGTAACTTCAGGTGGTGACATATGGTAACAATTTATCATGATGATTATTTCATAGTGTATAAAAATAACAAATCACTATTATAAACATTGGAACTAATAGGACACTGTAATCAATTATACTTAGTATTTTAAAAAATAATTTTTAATAGGATCAGAATTCAAAAACTTCTATATAGACTAATGAGGACAAAAAAAAAGAGAAGACACAAATTACCAACATTGGAAATGATCTAAGTCAAACTACACTTATCCACAAATACAAAAAATGCTAAAAGGGGAACGATACAAATATTTCATGCCAAAAAAACTGACAACCAAAAACTGAAATGAATCAACTTCCTGAACGACACAAACTATCAAAGCTCATTCAAGAAACAGATCATCTGAACAGATTACACCCATTAAAGAAGTTAAATTATTAGTTAAAATCTTTCCCACTAAGAAAACTCCAGGCCCAGATGGTTATGCTGAAGAATTCTGTCAAAAGTTTTAAGAACAAATGATAATTCCATCTAGTTTCCAGAAGATTGAAAATGAAGGAACATTTTCACCTTCTTTCTACAAGGCCAGTAATAATCTGATACTAAAACCAGAAATGACAGCACAAGGAAAGAAATATATAGATCAATATTTCAAATCAAGTTACATGTAAAATTCTAAACATGTTAGTAAATCTCATAGCAGAATATTTAAAAATTCACGAGTAAGCTGGGCTTATTCCAATAGTGTGAGAGTGTTTTAACAGTAGAAAATTACACTAACTCACCATATAGGAATCTAAAAGAGAAAAATTATTTATCTCATTATATACAAATAAGCACTGCATGATATTTAACATTCACTCTTTATAAAAATCTCTGCAAAATAATATTTGAAGATCAATGTCTCAATCTGATAAAGTCACCTATGAAAGGCCTGCAGGCAAAAACACACTGAAGTGGATGAATAACAGAATATTTTCTACCTAACATCAGGATCAAAACAAGGGCGTTCCCTTCCAGCACTTCTTTTTTTTTTTTTTTTTTCATTTTATTTATTTTTTCAGTGTAACAGTATTCATTCTTTTTGCACAACACCCAGTGCTCCATGCAAAACGTGCCCTCCCCATTACCCACCACCTGTTCCCCCAGCCTCCCACCCCTGACCCTTCAAAACCCTCAGGTTGCCCCAACCTCCCACCCCTGACCCTTCAAAACCCTCAGGTTGTTTTTCAGAGTACATAGTCTCTTATGGTTTGCCTCCCCTCCCCAATGTCCATAGCCCGCTCCCCCTCTCCCAATCCCACCTCCCCCCAGCAACCCCCAGTTTGTTTTGTGAGATTAAGAGTCATTTATGGTTTGTCTCCCTCCCAATCCCATCTTGTTTCATTTACTCTTCTATTCCTCATTTCATTAGAGGTCATAGCCAGTTCATAACCAAGAAAAGAAATAACAGGCTTTAAGATCTGAAATAAAGAAATGAAAATCTTTATCTGCAGATTATATAACATATTGAGAAAAACAGGATAGAATATCAAAAACCTACCAGAGCTAACGACTGAGTTAGCAAGAGCCAAAACCAAAACTGAATAATCAATTGCATACCAACTGTATGCTGATATGCTGGCAACAAACCACTGAGACTTCAGATTTAAAATAACACTGTTTAAAACAGCATCAATGAACATGAAATATTTAGGGATAAATCTTCTAAAATGTGAAAAACCTACATACTGAAAATTAGAAACACTGTTGAAAAATTTAGGAGACATAAATGGCTTTAGAAGACATAAATGTATGTATGTATATATAATCTATATACACATATTCCTACTTTCTAGTAAAATTATTTTTTACTCTTGAGTTTTGAGTGTCCTTTATGTGTTTTAAACACTAGTTCTTTAGTGGATATTGGATTTGAAAACATTTCCTCCCTCTCTGTAGACTGTCTTTTCATCCCCTTCAATGTCTTTTGTAGAACAATTCTATAATACAGTGAAATCCAATTATTTTTTTTTTCACTTAAAATTGGTGCTTTAGTATTTGGTCTCTGAATTTACCTAATCATAGATGCCAAAGATTTTATGCTATTTTTTCTATAAGTTTTACAGTTTTATGTCTTAAATTTAATTCCATGAACTATTTTGAGTTATTTTTTTACAAGTTGAGAGATTTGGGTTATATTAGTTATATTCCATGATTACCACTAAAATTACTTACATTGGGGTGTATAACTTCCAAAGCATCTGGGAGACGTAATGGATTGAAATAAAAAAGTCAATACATCAAAAAAATAAAGCAAAAGAAGAGAGAAATTGTGAGACAGGAGGTATAGGAGGAAAAAGCATAAAAATGTCAACTAAAATCACAGTAACACAGGGTCACAAACAAACAAAATAATCAAAACAATATGCCCAGACACATGCTCTTAACTAGAATGCTAATAGGGCCATAATAATAGCAGACAAAAAATTTAAGGCAAAAATATTATTAGAGTTTGGGGCACCTGGGTGGCTCAGTCAGCTAAGCATCTGCCTTCAGCTCAAGTCAAGATCTCGCGTTCTGGGATCCAGCCTTGGTAGGACTCCCTGCTCAGCAGGAAGTCTGCTTTTCTTTCTCCCTTTGCCCCTCCTCCCCCTCCTTCCCTGCTGGCACACTTGGCACTCTCTCTCTCAAATAAATACATAAAATCTTTAAAAAAATATTATTGGAGATAAAAGTGGTCGCAGCCTATTCAAAAAGCTCCAATTCAAAAGAAAGATAGGGAATACTTGAAGATGCACACTCATAAAATTGAATCATTAAATAGCAAGGTGGCAATGCTTCAAGAACAAACTGGCAATTCTAACAACTTTAAATTTTTAACATCTTTCCTTAGATTGATCAAGTATATCAAAAATATCAGTAAGCATATAATATATGTAACATAAATTAATGAAACAAAGACATTAAATGTTAACTGAAATGTTATATGTTAAATGAAACAAAGATGTTAAAATAATCTTTCAAAAAGAATAAAAACACACATTCCCCCAAAATATTCTTAGAAATAAGGAATACATAGTTATGGTAATATAATGTTATAAATAACTATAAAATTAATTTGAAAATGTTTGCAAAATGAACAATCTTAACTATAGAAAAAATTTAAAGCTAAATATTCTCATACATGATGCCAAATACGCTGTCTGAGAACTTGTGCAAAAAAACTTCAGAAACCAGATTACTTCCAAGTTACACATTATTTTAGATTAAAGAGGATCAGTTTTCTATAAATTATGAGCCAATGGCATCTTGATAACAAAACCAAAAAATAAAGATTAATTAAGATCACTTTCTAATATTACTCAATTACATGGAAATTCTAAACCAAATAATAGTAAGTGGACTTCAGAGAGACAGTAATCTGGCTGCGTTTAATCTTAGGAATGTTTACAGCTTACTGTTCACTTTTGTGGATCTAAATCATTTGTATTCTCAAAGAGTAAATAAAAATGACTCTTAATCTCACAAAACAAACTGGGGGTTGCTGGGGGGAGGTGGGATTGGGAGAGGGGGAGCGGGCTATGGACATTGGGGAGGGGAGGCGAACCATGGGAGACTGTGGACTCTGAAAAGCAACCTGAGGGTTTTGAAGGGTCAGGGGTGGGAGGTTGGGGGAACAGGTGGTGGGTGATGGGGAGGGCACGTTTTGCATGGAGCACTGGGTGTTGTGCAAAAAGAATGAATACTGTTACGCTGAAAAAAAAAAAATAAATAAATAAAAAGGGAAAAAAAAAAAAAAACTCCAAAAAAAAAAAAAAAATTTTTTCAATGAATATAGAAAATGAAATAGATACTTGACAGGTATGTACAGAAATACACTTTGGAAATTGGTCAGATAGTAAACTTTTTATTTCTTTTAAAGACTTTATTTATTTATTTGATAGAGACACAGCAAGAGGAGGGAACACAAGCACAGGGAGTGGGAGGGAGAAGAAGGCTTCCCGCTAAGTAAGGAGACTGATTCAGGGCTTGATCCCAGGACCCTGGGATCATGACCTGAGTGGAAGGCAGATGCTTAACAACTGAGGCACCCAGGTGCCCCCAGATAATAAACTTTTAAAATTCATTAACAGTATTCAATATCAACCTACCTAAAAATAAACTTGTAGTATACAATACACATACACACACCACATGCACATAAACTAACTACATTGAAATTGAGAACAAAAAAGAAAAGGCAAGATATGAACCCGAAGAACGTATGTGGAATACAGTGTATGTAAAAGATGTTTATAAACAAATTAAGACTTCCAGCAAATAATTAGAATAAGCTTAGAATTTGGTATAAAAAGGCTTCTAAGAAGTAAAAAATTAAAGGACATGAAACATAATAAATACTCAATATTATGGTAAAAGTATTATAAAGACTATAAATAGCTTGCAGAGCATCAGACAAGGTTTTGTTAACAAATGTATTAATAAGATGCTCTTGTAAAAGCACTGGGATCTTCAGAAAACAAAAAAAGGAAAAATGATACATGAATGGATGCTGCATTTTTCAAATAATTTTTCTACATCTGAATAGATCTTTGCTTGGTCTTTTTTACTCTGTTAATGTGATGAGTAACATTGCTTGCTGCTCAATTTTATACTACCCTTGCTTTACTCGTATAAACTCCACTTGGTACTGAATTATGATAATTTTTCTATGTTCCTGGATTCATTCTGACTAATCCTCTCTTAAAGATTTTTGTGTCAGTGCTCCTGAGGCTTATTGATCTGTAGCTTTTCTTGTACTTTGTCTTTTTGATGATTATATAAGCATAGTGCTTATAACATAAGTTGAGAAATGCTCCTTTCTTATCTATTATCTGATAGACTTTAATAGGATTGGTCTGATGTTTTCTTCAAATGTTTGGTGGAATTAATCAGTTAATACATGCAGACCTGCAGAAACAGAGCATGTGTATGTGTGTAAAGGTTCTTTTTTTTTTTTTTTAAAGATTTTATTTATTTGACAGAGAGAGATACAAGTAGGCAGAGAGGCAGGCAGAGAGAGTGAGAGGGAAGCAGGCTCCCTGCCAAGCAGAGAGCCCGATGCGGGACTCGATCCCAGGACCCTGAGATCATGACCTGAGCCGAAGGCAGCGGCTTAAACCACTGAGCCACCCAGGCGCCCCTGTAAAGGTTCTTAATTAAGATTTTTTTCAACCATCGTATCACAACTTACAGCATATAGCTAATAGTATACAGCTCCCCAGTGGTTCCTTGCCTAGCCCTATGTGCAAGCACAGTTCACTATCCTTTCATAGAGTGAAGGGAGCCTTGTACAGATTTCGGAAACTGTTTGTCTACTTAGATCCCTTCTATACTGCTCTCCTCAACAAATTCCAAATTTGACTTTACGAAATTGTCATCACTATCTCCTCAATTCACAGAGACCATTCTGTGGGACTTGTTTTCTCCTCTTCAAGTCCTTTTGGGGATGTGCCTTCTAGCAAACACCAATGATGATCATAAGGCTCATAATATCTGTTTCCTTTTCTCAAGGATCCCAGTATTTTGGATCCATTATCCAATATCTAAATTTGCATATGTATTGATTTGGTTTTTTAATATTTATTACAAGAGGGAAATAGTATATAATTCATTTTTACCCATATTGTTCTGTATTTTTGGCCCATTTCTTCACCTTGCCATTTCACAGACACATCTTCAGGAGTGTTAACTAAACTTCTCACTAAGGGAATGGGTTCTCTTTTCCCACTTACTTGAATTCCATTATGAGGCTTACTTTAACCAACAGCATGAGCTGTAAGCAGCAGTGTGACACTTTTCAGGCCTTCTGTTTTACCTGATCCCCTGTGCTTCAGCTATTTCTATGGGAAGAACATGCCAGGGTAGCTTGCTGGTCCCAGAAAATGGACGTAAATCATGTAGAACTAAGCCTTCAGAGTTAAAACACACCAGCTGGGTCCATTCTATTTTAGGCAACACTCAGCTATAAATGCATGGGCATATTGTTTTATGTCACTATGCATAATCCACATTTGAAAAGTGAGGACTTATATGCCTTACTTTCTTTTTTTTTTAATTTATTAATTTTTTTCAGCGTAACAGTATTCATTGTTTTTGCACAACACCCAGTGCTCCATTATGCCTTACTTTCTTAAGGGTAGAATATCTTCATAAATTACTGGGAAGTCATGCACAGGTGATTTGTCTGAGATAGTTTTCTTGGTGTATTTGCTTTTGAGTACTTCTCTGCTTTCTGGCATCATGAATTGCTTCAAGATCATCATATATATTTCATGTCCTGGTCTTATACAATTAATCATTTCATTAAGGAGCACTGCTCTTTTTTATTGAAATATTAGAAACTAAGATTTGGAAACTCCGTGTGCTTGCTGCTACTGAAATCTTTGATTCTGGGTTTTCTCAACTGAAAAAGCAAGAAAATAAGCATGGTATGGATAAATATATGTAAGTATTTCTATATGTAAATATTTGTATCTATATTAATATATATGAACTCATACAGATGTATCCAATTCTAATATATTGCTGTCTGGATCATCCAGGTTCCTCTCCTTGCTCATCTGTAACCACCTAGGCAAAGAGAGAAGCCTGCTTATGTATGACGTTTGAAACAGCTGTTTAATACTTAGGGATCAAAATGTAGGATCATATGGTAAGATTTTATAGCTTTGAAAAAAATTACAAATTGTCTTCTAAAGTGTCTAGTTTCTCACGAGTAAGTATAATCTTAGCTGTAGATTTTGTAGATGTTTTTCATGAAGTTAAAAAAAATTCTTCTTTATTCCCAGTTGGTAAGAGATTTTTTCTTTAATCATGAATAGGTGTTTTTATTTGTTTGTTTGTTACCAAATACTTTTTCTGCATCACTTGATATGATCACAGAACATCTTTAGTTATTTGATATGGTAAATTGCACTGATTGATTTTCAAGTTTTGAACGGACCTTTAAAATCTGGATACATTTGATTGCAATGTATAATTTATTTTATGCATTGTTGGATTTGATTTGCTAACATTTTGCTGAAGATTTCTGTGGCTACATTCATGATAGATACTGGTCACAGTTTTCCTTTTCAGTAACCTTTTATCTGCTCTTATATTAGAATGCTAACCTCAAAGAATAAGATGCTAAGTCCTTTTCCTTCTTCTGTTTAATGGAAGAGATAATGGAGAACTGATATTATTTTTCCTTTAAATATTTGGTAGAATTCACCAATGAAATTATCTAGACCTTTTTGGAAGCTTATCAGTTACTGATTAGAAAAACTGTATATGTGTATATATATTTTATATATATGTACAATATACATATATATAATATACATATTATACATATATATGTATGTCATATATATATTATACATATTATATATATATATAATTTCATCTAAGTTGTATCAATTTGTAAATATATAATTAGTCATAGTATTTCTTTTCTATCCATTGCCAGCAATGGGACTAGTAGTAAAACAACTCATTTCATTTCTTTCCTTGACTGTGTTCAGTCTACAAATGAGTCTGCTGAAGGTATTCTTCACTTCTGTTACATTATTATTATTTTTTTATTTACAACATTTCCTTTTGAATCTTTCTTAGAGTTTTCATTTCCCTTCTTACACCATGCTTATAGTCTTTTTCCATTAGAGTTCTTAACATTTTAATCATAGTTTGTTTCCTAAATCTGTATTACATTTGAGTCAATGTTCCAATGAATGTTTTGTTTCTTCACAGTGTTTTGTCCTTGTTTTCTGCAACACCATGTAATTAAAAAGCAAACAGACAACAGTACAAGTAAATATACTAAGGTAAATAGACCTTCACAGTAAGGATTATGTAATCCTGACTAAGACACAGGCCTTGTTTAATATTTGTTGTAGCGATAAGGGCCTGAGGTTTCAAATTTCTCTAGTGTTCTCATTTTAGTCTCCTTTCTTGACTTTATTTCTCTAAGTCCTTTGCTCTGAAAAGTCTTTTCCTTGAAGCTCTCTCAGCTATAATTCCCACCTATTTTACTATAGTTATATTAGTACTGTGGTAATATGTGGGAGAATGTGAACATTCCAAAAATTTATGATTAAATGTTAGTACCTGTGTCTTGAAACACTGATCTTCACAAGTGTTTATCCAGTGATTTTTTTTTTTAATGATTTTCTTACCACCTGCTCCTTCTTCCCTTTCCTATTTCTTTGTAGCCGTAGACTAGTTGATTATGCCCTACTCCACATCCCATGTAGGTGAAAGCTGAAGACTAGCAGGAGTGGAGACAAGGTCTTGGTAATGACAAAGGCTCTGGGTATATCACATGATGATTAATTTGCTCCCCCCACCAGGGTTGTAAGGGGCTACTTCTTGGATCCTCGTGAGAACCTGATGGGACTCCTGAAGGTAAGCCAATGGAAGCGTAGGTACCCCTCTAAGACTGTAATCATCAGGTGATCCCCCAGCCACCAGTAACTCATCAAAATTCCATTTAAATATTCCTCACACTTCATGGCTTCAGGGACTTCTACTCTAGGTAAGGACAGTTCATATGGGACTCTCTGGATGCTAGTGTGTCTACAGATTCATGGGTTGCAGTTTGCTCTGAAACATCAGTTCTCTGAGAGGTCCAAGGTGAATCATGGATTTTCAATTTGTCCAAATTTGTCTTGTTGTAAGATCTTGAGTGACTATTTGCAAGCTTTTACATGTGTAAGCTGAACTAAAACTCAAGATTAACCTTCCTACTGCTGAAAAAACGTATCACTTTAGATCTGATTCTCTAGATCTAACCCATTTCCTAGGGAAAAGTTTTAAAATGAAAATAAAAGCCCAGAGAGCTCTCAAATACTCTATAACATAATCATAGATGAAAAATAAGCTTTGTCTTCACTGGTTAACTTTATGCAAGGAATTTCATAGCTACTCTTTGATTACTCAGAGACTGTGAGTATTCTAAAAGATGAGGATATGTAACACTGTGATTTCACTTGGGAGGGAGACAAACCATAAATGACTCTTAATCTCACAAAACAAACTGGGGGTTGCTGGGGGGAGGTGGGATTGGGAGAGGGGGAGCGGGCTATGGACATTGGGGAGGGGAGGCGAACCATAAGAGACTATGGACTCTGAAAAACAACCTGAGGGTTTTGAAGGGTCAGGGGTGGGAGGTTGGGGCAACCTGAGGGTTTTGAAGGGTCAAGGGTGGGAGGTGGGGGGAACAGGTGGTGGGTAATGGGGAGGGCACGTTTTGCATGGAGCACTGGGTGTTGTGCAAAAAGAATGAATACTGTTACGCTGAAAAAAATAAATAAAATGGAAAAAAAAAGTCTGTCTTAAAATACAATTAATATAACATCCTGGAAGACAATGAAATTCTTTGAGAAATTTACATGCATATCATTAAATATAAGATATTTTCTGGCATTTATGTTTTAAATGTCTTGCTCTGCCAATAAAATCTATCCATTTTATTATTGTAATTCTAGTTACCAAATTTATTACTATATCCACCTGGCATGTGATTCTACATTCTTAACATTCCCCTTTTATTGAAGAGAATTTATGAACTTCTTCTAAGTTCAATAAAATAAACAGTTTCCAACATGATTCACCATCAGGGTAGAGTTGTTATTTTGTCAATATGTACATAGGAGTCTGAGCTTAAAATAACTTAAAAAAAAAACTGTTATGAGAACAAGTAGTTTGGGATCATGCTGTACCTAATTCAGGTATAAGATAGCATATGGTAGCACTCTATGAATTAACTGCTATGGTTGGTAAGCAGTAACATGGGACAACATTCTATACTAAACTTACTCAAAATGATTGGAAAGGTTTTGGTCAACACTTGGCCTTAAGTGGCATCACTCAGCTTTGTTGGGACTATTGTCTGGAATTCCATATATTTACTAATGTGTTGCTGCAACTTGAACCTAATGAACTTGAAATTTATAGGTAGTGCCAGTCCACTGAAATATCTGCAATAATTGTAACAAAACTCTGTATGTTCAATTCTTCCTTCTGTCTTTAATCAAAACTGCAATTATCCAGTGCAGTCATCTCTTTGCACAAATGTCTGAATTTGAAAACAGACTTATACCTTTATATAAGTATTACTTAAAAACTGGTGAGTGAGTCTTTTGCATAGGTAAATTCAATATTAAAGTAAACCAGGGCAAATTCATATTGTTAAGTGGAGAATCTCCATTGTAAAGAGAAATTTAATTTACCTACCTTGTTTTATACTTTGAAGAATCATCGATATATCCAGTGGCAGGGACAATGTTTTTTCTTCTGGCTTTATGCAGTGCCACTCCCCCACTGCTAGGTTAAACATCAAATGAATTACCATGATTTAACAAATATGCCCAGCACTTTACGTGGAATATAAAATCTATGATATTATTGATTTACAATCAGATGAAAGGAAAAGATATACACTTATGGAACACTTACTGAACAAGTTGATTCTGTATATATAAAATAAACATGTATTTAGTATTAGAAATAAAATAATACAGTAATGGGTCCCCGGGTGGCTCAGTTGGTTAAGCGACTGCCTTCAGCTCAGGTCATGATCTCGGAGTCCTGGGATCAACTCCCACATCAGGCTCCCAGCTCCATGGGAAGTCTGCTTCTCCCTCTGACCTCCCCTCTCATGTGCTCTCACTCTGTCTCTTTCCCTTTTCTCTCTCTCAAATAAATAAAATCCTTAAAAAAAATACAGTAACTAAGGACATTATCCATATTAAAAAGGTATAAAATTAAATTATTTACTAGTGTATTTATTCAAAAAGTTATTTAAAAACGACAGCAACTGTGGAAATATCTTTCAGCTTTCTGTCATTCAAAATACACTGCTGACTCATGATGGTCCATACAGGTTCTCTAATTAGATGGAAGGATTTCACATCTAATTAGTTTGTAGAGGTCTTAAAATTCTAATGCACAAATAATGCAAAACTTTTTTCCCTAAACACCTAACATCTCTTACAATTACT
The DNA here is from genome assembly GCF_922984935.1 of Meles meles. Lineage (NCBI taxonomy): Eukaryota > Metazoa > Chordata > Mammalia > Carnivora > Mustelidae > Meles > Meles meles. Next base: position 126,227,389 of record NC_060066.1, read on the forward strand.
ATTGCTCCTTATTAACCTTCCAGGCCTAAACACAATGTTGCATATTTTGTCCATCTCACAGAGTAGTCTTACTGCAAAATTAGGATTTTAGTCACCAAATTAATGCATAAAATTAATTAATAATTATGGGAATTTGGCAGACTGAGCTCTATAGACTTCTCTTCCTGAATATTATAACAGAGTAAGTAAACTAGTGGAACGTGGGAACAGAAGAAAATATGCAAATATATAAAGGGTATTCACCAAAACCAACAGGGAATTTTATATTAATAAAAAAATGCTGAAGCAATTTCTGTTTTAATTTTTATTATTTATTTATTTTTATTATTTTTAAAAGATTTTTATTTATTTATTTGGCAGATAGAGAGATCACAAGTAGGCAGAGAGGCAGGCAGAGAGAGGGAAAGAAGCAGGCTCCCCGCCAAGCAGAGAGCCTGATTCAGGGCTTGATTCCAGGACCCTGGGATCATGACCTGAGCCTAAGGCAGAGGCTTTAACCCACTGAGCCACCCAGGTGCCCCGCCTAAGGAATTTCTATCAAAATTCCAAAGAAATAAATATTCAAGCTAGAATAAATACTGATAACTATTACTGGAGAAAGCTAAAGTCAATCCAATAAGAAATAATTTTAATTGGCATAATTATTGGAAGATACAAATCATTATGATTTATGAATGAGATCACTGTATATAATAAAAACAAGAATACTATACAAAATCCCTAGATTTTTTTATTAAGTAATTGAAGAGATGGATAAAAATTATAGTGAAATAATTACCTCAATAAATTTATAATAACCAGTTTCAAAAGGAAACATAGTTACTCTATTGGAAAACAGAGAAAAAAGTTATAAAAAATACAGGAACTATATAAGAAGAATGGATATTAATAAACCAAATCATAATATTATTAAAGATGTAAAATAAGTCTTGACCAGGTGGTGAAATGTAAAATACTTTCTATGAGAATACTTAGTATCGTGAAGACATTAGTCCTTTGAATACTAATATTAAAAAGGATTTAAAAATGTGGAAACTCACATTTATCTATGAAATTAATGTAAAACAATGAAAATCATTTCTATTCTATAGAGAAGAGGCATTTATTTAATAAGCATCACTGACCCTCTTATCTGAAAATAATAACAATAAAGCTAGATCCACTTATGTATTCTGAGAAAACTCATTATGAACCAAATAAAAAGAAATATGGAAAGATATTGCAACAAATGGCAACCAAAATAGGTAACACTGTTACCTTGTATTATGAATTATAGGCACTATTTGAATAATAGATCTCTAGAACTTATTCATCTTGCATAACTGAAACTTTATACCCATTGAACAGCTTTCCATTTCCCCCTCCTCCCAGCTTCTGGTGACCACCGATCTGCTCTGCTTCTACAAGTTTGACTATCTTAGATCATTTTACGTAAGTGGAATCAGGCAGTATCTGTCCTTCTGCAACTGATTTATTTAGCATAGTATCCTCCATATTCATCCACTTTATTGCATATGACAATAATATCTCCCTCCTTCTTAAGGCTGAGTAATATTTCACTGAAGGTACATACCACACTTTCTTTATCAATTTATCTGTCAATGGACATTTAGGTTGTCCCCTATCTTGGCTATTGTTAATAGTGCTACAATGAATAAGAAGGGCAGATATTTCTTTGAGATCCTGATTTCAGTTCTTTTGGAAATATTTGCTGGATCATATGGTAGTTCTATCTTTAATTTTTTTAGAACTGCCCATTCCATTTTCTATAGTGTCTATACTATTTTACATTTCCACTAACAGTGTGTACTGGTACCAATTTCTCCACATCCTAGCCAACACCTGTCTTTTTTTTTTTTAAATAATAATAGCCATCTTATTGGCTATCCTGTGAGGTAGTATTTCTCCTGGCAGGTATCCTGTGAGGTAGTATTTCATTATGGATTTGATTTGCATTTCCTTGGTGGTTAGTAACATCGAGCACCTTTTCATGTACCTGTTGGTCACCTATATGTCTTCTTTGGAGAAATGTCTACTCAAGTTCTTAGCCAATTTTTAAATCAAGTTTTTAAGTATTTTTGCTATTGAGTTGTAGGAGTTTCTTATGCATTTTGAATATTAGCCCCCCCATCACATGTATCATTTGCAAATATCTTCTCCCATTCCATACTTTGCCTTTTCATTTTCTTAATTATTTCCCTTGTTGTGCAAAAGCTTTTCAGTTTGCTGTAGTGCTATCTGATTATTTTTGGTTTTGTGGACTGTGCTTTTATTGTCCTATCCATGAAATAATTGCCAAGACCAATGTCTTGAAGTTTTTTTCCCTGTTTTCTTCCAGAAGTTTTACAGTTTCAGGTCTTACATTTAATTCATCCATTTTGAGTTGATTTTTGTGTATACTTTAAGATATACAAGGTTTCATTCTTTTGTACGTAGATACCCTGTTTTTTATTTTTAATATATATATAGAACATTCTACCAAAAGCAGCAAAATATGCACTATTTTTAAGCACACATGAAATCTTCTCCAGATTACATCACATATTAGATCATAAAACAAGTATTACAAACTTAAGAAGAATGAAATCATACCAGGTATCTTTTCTGACTACTATGGAAGGGAACTAGAAACCAATAGCAGAAGGAAAACTATAAAATTCACAAATATGTGGAAATGAAAGAACACATTCAAGAACAACCACTGAGTCAAATTAAATTTAAAAATACTTTGGGGCACCTGGGTGGCTCAGTCAGTTAAGAGTCCAACTCTTGGTTTTGGCTCAGGTTACAATCTAATGGGTCATAATCTCATGGGTTATAGGATCCATTCAGATTCTGTGGAGACTCTGCTAGATTATTCTTTCCCTCTGCCTCTCTCCCAAATTGCGCACATGCACTCTCTCAAATAAATAAATCTTTTTTCTTAAAAGATTTTATTTATTTGACAGAGAGAGAGAGCACAGAGGGAGAGTGAGAGGGAGAAGCCAATTCGCCGTGGAGCAGAGAGCCAGATGTGGAGCTCGATCCCAGGACCAGGAGATCCGGACCTGAGCTGAAGGCAGATGCTTAACCCACTGAGCCGCCCAGGCTCTCCTCAGATAAATAAATCTAAAAAAGAAAAAAAAAAAAGCCTTGATACAGACTAAAATAAACCACAATTATACCAAAACTTATGGGGTGTAGCAAAAGCAGTACTAAAAGTAAATGCCTATATTTAATACGAAGAAAGATATCAAATAAACAACTTAACCTTACACCTTAAGGACCTAGAAAAAGAACAAATTCTATATTGGTTCCTTATGTGAAAGATTCACATAAAGAGGTTAGTGGTCTATAAACCCCAAAGGGTATTTAAAATGTGTGATTTTTTTGTCCGTTGCATGCCAGGTCCATAAAGCTAAACTAAGTGTGCTGTTAATTCTTGTAGAAGTTAAAATAGTGATCTGCAGTCTAGGAAGAGTTGAAATCAATAATACAGTATGTGCCATTAATTATACTCACCTCATGCAAACTGCTGATATACTGGCCAGTGCATTTTTGTAAAACCAATAAAGAATCATCTACATTTTTATTACATACTATATATATATATATATATATATATATATATATATATATATATTAGGGCATGCCTATGGGACAAATGTGACTAAAACTTTTTCTTGGGCAAATGATCCCTTATAAACAGAGATGGACTATTCTAGCCTTTGTTTTAAATGCACCTACTTGTAAGAAGCATGTGTTTAGTTACTTATTACTTTATATATAAAAAAGTAGTTTCATATGTATCACTTTATTCAGATACTCATGAGTTTTTGTTGTTGTTGTTTATTTAATCTGTGGGAGATTTTAAACTTTCACTACATCAATGCAATACTTGTTGCTTATGTTGTAGCATGACAAAGCATCCCCATGGAAAGTGAAAAGTAATCTACACCCAAGGTTTTTATTAATTTCCAGAAACAGATTAAATGAAAATAGCAAAGATTATACATATTGAGCTGGGGGTGCTTGAATTATTCTACTCATTCATGCTCTCAGGACAAATTTTCTTATAATGTCTCCAATATAATATGAATATACAGCTGTTAGAATTCTAAATGCTCTAAAAAGCATTTTTAAGTTCAGAGGTACTGATTGTCTGAATAGGCAGTTGTATATATTCTGTAATGACAATATTCACTATTGTACTTGGTATTTTTCAAGTTTGACATAAAATTATGGGGATTCTATCCTGAAGGCAATCATCTTCCAAACAATGTAGCAGTGTGAACCAAAATACTGAAAATGTCAACATTTCACACATCATTGATTCTTAGTGTTTCTGAAGCTGTTTTTTAAGTGTCCTGTAGCTACATGTAAAAAAAAAAAAAATCACATCCCATTTGTAGTACTTTTTAACATCCTAACATCTCATGACTCAGAGCAAGCAACAGTGTGCTGTTTTTGTTTGTTTTGTTTTAAAGTTCATTGCGTATCTGTTAGAATTTGTCATTTGTGATTTGACAGACTCAATATAGAAAAGATATTCAGCACTGCAATCTTCCAGAGCTAAAAGTAAAATTACTGAGCCAAACGAGAAATACAAAAACAATTAGCTAAAAGATGTTCTTTTTGGTATTGTTTATTTTAGGAAAACGTGTAAGACAATGAAAAAAATCTTTGTGTGAATTTATTTTATCAATGTGTGCAATACTTCATGCTCTTTGGGAGAGTCCCCCACAATGCTTCAGATACTAAGTCTGTGCTTTTCTTTTTCTTTCTTTCTTTTTTTTTTAATTTTATTATTTATTTATTTGACAGACAGAGATCACAAGTAGGCAGAGAGAGAAGGAGAGGAGGAGAAGTAGGCTCCCAGCTGAGCAGAGCGCTGGATGCGGGGCTCGATCCCAGGACTCTGGGATCATGACCTGAGCCGAAGGCAGCGGCTTAACCCACTGAGCCACCCAGGTGCCCACGTTTGACTTGCTTCTACTAATGTGATAGCAGCAAACTTCATGAAAGCAGAAGTCTAAGAGATTGGGGGCATATTTCTGTCCTCACTCTTGATCCTCTCCTTTCTCTTTGAAAACTTGCTCGAGATTACTTTTTCTCTTGGATCTGTCACAACCATGAGAACAAGCCCTACATAGTACGTTGAAGGATTAAAGACTACATGGAACATAGCTGCATTTTTCACCTGAGGCTAGTCCGGAGCCAACCAATCAGGTCACCAGAGACACAAGAGTAGGCCTACCTGATGTGAGTCAATCCTGGTCGGAATCAGCGAAACCATATGGCTAACTTATAGATCTATGCAAAATACTAAATGACTATTATTTTAAGTCACTAATTTTTGGTGTATTTGTTACTCACCAAAAACTAACAGATTTATTTTAAAGATTTTATTTATTTATTAGACACAGAGAGAGAGATTACAAGTAGGCAAGAGGCAGGCAGAGAGAGAAGAGGAAGCAGGCTCCCCGCTGAGCAGAGAGCCAGATGTGGGGCTTGATCCCAGGACCCTGAGACTATTTTTTTTTTTTTCCCTTAGGAGAAAGCCCAGGAAGAAATGTGTAATTCTTGGGGCTTGATCCCAGGACCCTGAGACTATTTTTTTTTTTTTTTTCCTTAGGAGAAAGCCCAGGAAGAAATGTGTAATTCTTCAAGGGATGCAGATTCTTCGCTTGGAGAAGTCAAGAATCACATTATACAATGAATAACTCTGGTGTTTAATGAACAAAGAGAAGGCAAAGACATACAAAAATATTTAGTTCTCTTGAAAAACAGTGCATCTGTAGTGATGAGGGGCTGCAAACGCAGCCGTGTGCAGATGACGGGGAGCCTTAAAACTCAGCACCTGGAAGTGGAGGAGGCCGAGGGGGGCTGCCGGGGACGCGCTGCCAGGCTGAGCCCGGGGCTCGCTCAGGGCTCACTGCGAGACACGGTTAGCGCCCGAAGACTCCTGGGTCAGCGACCGTTTCTGTCCTCTGCTGTGCTGCTCGGAAGGCAGAGCCGAAGGCAGAGGCTTAACCCACTGAGCCAACCAGGCACCCTAAAACTAACGGATTTAAACCTAAATCTAAATAACTGAATATACCTGATGTATTTCTACCATTGAATTATATGCAGCTATTAAATATAATGTATATGTACATGTGTTAGGTATGCATAAGGACATATTTAAAAGAGAGTGAAAAGATACAGAGGAAGTTAACGGCCAGTGTTATCTCTGAGTGGAGGGATTAAAGAAGACAATCACTACCTTTTTTTGCTTCTCTAATTACACATACCAAATGAATGAAACCTGAAATACACATGAGTTCTCAATCTCTGATTATGGAAATATCTTTGGTTTCAAGTTCCTGCTTTTGTTTGATTTGTCCATGTAATATGTTGACAGGGTAAGAATTCATTCATATGACATAAACATTGGAACACACTTAGAAACATCCCATGTCAAAATTCCACTGTATTGGAAATACTTCTATTTTAACTTGTTTCTTTGACTTAATGCACTGTCTTTAAAACATTTCCAATTAAATGTAGGGATTAAAAGGGATTGAGATTTTTGACAGGTTACACACATGTAACATATATGCCCAAAAGTCCCTTTCTAAAGAGTTAACAATAGTACCTACCCTCATATATTTTTTCTGAGGGCTAAATGAGTAAAAATATACAAGTTGTTAGGACAGTGCCTCATATACAGTGGTTACTTAATAAAAGTTAGCTTTTATCATGTAGCATTCAGTTTGGAGGGACTGATTTGTGACATTTTCACATGTGGATCATGTGGGATAAGATCACTAAGGAAGCATATATAGATTGATAATACTTTAAGGCCAAAAGTTAGAACTCTGAAAGACATCAAAATGTAAGGATTCTAAAGACAGATTATTACTCTACTTTATTAGGTTCTGAGATCAACCTCATCCTTAATGATGGTACAAGAGCCAGGAAATCTCTTAGTTATTTGTAAATACTAGTCACACTGTGAATAGATTTTAAAATCTCCTCTTGCACTGCTTACACACACACACACACACACACACACCCTACCCAACAGCATGAATCCAAGATTTTATGAACCTGGCTATGGGTCAGAGAGTCAGGCTGTCCTTGCCTGTGGCTGCAGTATCTGGAGTTCAGTGGGTCATTTTTGAGGCCCTCAGCTTGGGAAAAAGTCAAGCTATGTGACATATGTTTGAAGCTGTTGGGTAAGATATAGCAATTCTTTCAGACCCACAAGGAAAAACAAATTAAAGAGGTTTTATGCAGGGGCGCCTGGGTGGCTCAGTGGGTTAAATGTCTGCTTTCAGCTCAGGTCATGATCCTGGGATCCTGGGATTGAGCCCCGAGAGTCCTAGGATTTAGTCCATTGTCATGTCAGGCTCCCTACTTCTCCACCCCCTCCTCCCCAGTTGTGCTCTCTCTTGCTATCTCTGTGTCTCTCTCTCTCTCTCACAAATACATAAAAATTTTAAAAAAAAGTTTTGTGCATAAATAGAAGTTCCAGCCTTGAAATAAATTTTTGTGCCAAAAAAGTTATTATTTTTTTTAACAGAGTACCTGATACCCCAGGCTTGGGTAACATAGGAGCAGTTAAAGAATAAACCCAATCTGAATAAATGTTCATAATAATTTCGTATCACCAAAGACACAAAGCAAAATTTTAAAAAAGTCATATTCTAAAGAAAAACCTCTCTATCACTATAGCCAAATTGGTTAGCTTTTTTATGCTGCTTAAACAAATACAATAAAATCATACTGAAATATATCCATGAAATATTAATATGTCTAATACTGTAAAGACTATTTCTCAAGGACAGATATAATTACCTATTCTGTTCTTAGTGCATGTTTCTAAAACTTCATGGTGTGAGTGGTGAATTCGGACAAAGTAACACAAGAGGAGAACTTTCTGAGTGTAAAAGACCAAAGGAAAAGATGGATGAACCTATGGCTATGATGTGCACTATGTGGATTCTGTATCAAATGGGCAACACAGGAACAAATGTGAGGTAGGGCCAAAGAAAAGGCAAGATTAAGAGCAGTGAAATAAATCCCCCAAGGGAAAAAAAAAATGACTGATAAAGGGAAGCAGAAACATTGAAAGCATAAGTCTTCGGCAGCCAGTGTTTTTCATGAAAAGGTGCATAACACACATATACTCATGCATACATATATTCTGATAACTTTTGACATATATTTTCTTCTGTATGGGACTGTGAGTGACAAACAAGGCTGGCAACAAACCCAGAAAAAAGGCAGGAGTATGATGTTGGCATTTCTATGATAACATTTACATAAATCAAGAAGTGGGTTGGTGATGGTGAAGAAAAAAGAATGAAGATAGTAGCCTCTCATCAGAAACACCTTATTCTGAAAGCTGAGACTAATGTGATGATAACTGGTTTTACTGTAATCTTTGACTAATCAGAGTTGAATTAAAACTTCCTCAGATTATCTAACCAAGGGTTACATAAATGTACTGGGGTAAAAAAGAAAAGGGACATAATTTTTTTTCTTAGTTATAATAGTGGATAATAAGCAATGTGCTGTCCATGGGTTGTTTTTAATAGAGAGAAAATATGTGAAAACATTTTCTGACACTATTTTGTCAGTCACAGTTACTAGAGATTTTGCTTTTGTTCATGTGTTCTTTTCACAGCAGGAAGTCAAGAAATGTGGAAAATGACTGATTGGAAGAAAGGTCTGTGTGCAGGAAATATTGAGTTATGTTAGCAAATTGTGGGAGAATGTTTAAATGGGGGAGCCATAGATCAATGCATTATTAATCTTTTCCCATTCAATATATAAAACCACACACAGACACACATACATGCACACAGATACACAACATTCGTTAAAAAGATGCCTTTTTCAGCTTGATTTTTTTCCGATATTGCAAAGAATACAACTGCATAAGCAGGTAACTTGCATGTTAAACTTCAATTTTTTACAAATTTGAATAAATTCTAAGTATATGTAGGCTTTATACAGTTGTCACATCTATAGCAGTCTAAGTGAAGAGAGAATAAATATCATAAGCTTTGGTTTAGCTGCTTTGGTTTAGGTATGTTTATAATCTAATTTTTTCAGAGGGATAGTAGCATGATATATGGATATCTACTGGATATTAGTTTATATGAGAAAGCAAAGTTGATTTTTCACAGAATACAGTAACAGCTGGATTCCAAAGTGCTAACAATAAAAAATTTCAAAGGTATATGCAAACATTTTCTGTCAACTTTTATGGCTTTTCTTCCTTACTTCATCTTATATAATAATCTCTCTTAGGACATAAAAACAATGCTAACTACATCTATTTAGCTTATGATTGTACTATATTTTTATTTGTATTGAAATAGCTGTCATAGTATTAAGAATAATAAAACACAGCATTTTTGTGAGGCACCATTTCATTTAGCATACTTCAAAAAAAATACTTGTGTATATTTAGAAAGCCTAAAACTGAGCTTTTCTATTTTTAGGTTTTATTAACATCATATAATACAATCTATGTGATTTACTATTTTGTAATCATTTATAACTTTGTGTTTTGAGGTGCAGTGTACTGTGAGTGATAGAGGGCAATAAAATAAAATCCTTGCAGTTTATAGTCTACTTTCTAATGTGCACTCTACCTTGATTTCATTATAATAACCATCTAAAGCTTTCAAAATAGTATTTCACATGTACTGTGTGCTTACCAGGCACTGTACTAAACATGCTTTATATACATTATACCAGTCAATTCTGACAACAGACTATGAAATGAGGGGAACTGAGCCTGAGGAACTCAAAATTCTTCTCCAAGATTACATGGTTTATGACCAAACCAGAATTATAACTCTGGGCTGATTTTCCCAAGGGCCAGATTCTCCCCAACATGTGTTATCATTTCAGATTAGGTGGGGTTGTTAGTAAAAATAAATTAGTAACAAAATAATACAATGAGCACATATCAATACACCAATTTTGAAGATAGCCATAGCTGTTCTGAATTTTAGATTTGGTCTTTCTAGGTAGTAAATTAATGTGTTATTGTATTAGTTCCAAGAGATGCACATGTGTTTAGATACACAGCTGGAAATGTCAGCACACACCATCCCCTCTACCATTGCTCTTTTCTAAAAGGCTACCAGCTAGCACAGCTCTAGTCTATTCAACTGCCATTATCTTCTACTACGACCACACATCCCATTTAACTGAACTCTTGTATTATTGTAATTAAGTTCTCGGCATGCACCACTACTATAGTTATTTCTGTGAGAAGTTTTACTCATTTTTTGAATTACACAGTTTCACAACACATACTTATCAGTCCATCCCTCAATTTCAACTTCTCTCAAAATTTTGTATTTATTACATATATATTTACATATGTAATTACTGCCATTTTCAAATCCCTCTCACTTTAGGGTTATATTTAAAGTAGCAAATGTTTCCTTTTATATAAAACCCTTTTTTTTCCATTTTATTTATTTTTTTCAGCATAACAGTATTCATTGTTTTTGCACAACACCCAGTGCTCCATGCAAAACGTGCCCTCCCTATTACCCACCACCTGTTCCCCCAACCTCTCACCCCTGACCCTTTTTATACTCATTCTCCATGCACTATTCCTAAAATGCTTTTGAAAACTATTAATAGTCAAATCCTCACAATTCTATAATATCTTACTATACTTTATAAAATGGCCATAATATTTATTTAGTTATAAATACATATATAAATTAATAAAACTTTGAGAACCCGTATTTGTAATAAAAATACTTTTGGCTATCCTACTGATTATTGAAAATTCCTCTTGTTCAAGTGCCTGGGTGGCTAGTCAGTTAAGTTTCCAACTCTTGATTTTAGCTCAGATCATGTTCTCAGGGTCAGGAGATTGAGCCCTTCAGAGTCTCTCTCTCCTGTACCTCTGCCCATCCCCACTTGTGCTCACAGACTCTCAAATAAATAAATAAAAATCTAAAAAAAAAATTCCTCTTGATTCGGAATATACATTATATGACACATGGAAAAATGTTAAAAAGGTATCTGGTACTTTATTAAAGGCATCTTTAGTAGGATCTACATCTGATCATTCTGCACTACTATGTGTAAGACACTGCAACAGACATACAAAAATTAGCATTGCACACCATGTTTTTAAAACATTTTATAGCTTACTGAATCTCATTTCTTATACTTCATTATCTCAAGAGAAAAGCAGAATTTATTCTATTATTAAAACAGGGCTTTTAATATATTTTGCATATCCCATATTTTTCCAGCATTCTGACATTTATTTACTTATTAGATATTTTAAATTATGCCCTTTGCTTCAAAGCCTCAGAGCACAAGCTGGATAAAACTTTCATTAAATATTTAAATAAGGAGAAGAAACAATCAAACAGCAACATAATAATCAAACAAAAAAGCTCCCAACATAAAACCACAGATCTCACTTATGGAAACACAGTCCTTATTTAAAAAAATAAAAAGATAATGTGTGATTTCCTTAGCATTATGTATTATTAATGCTAAAATCAGTACAGTGAAATCTGAATTTTGTACAGGGGACACTATCTTCAATAATTAAAGAAGTAGATCCTGGGCTTATCCCTTACCCAACTGGTTAAATTATTTAGGCATTTTATGTAATTATAGTTAGATAAGTTGTATGATTCATTCTGCTATGAAGAAAACCTACTAAACAATAATAAATCTCTTCAACTAGAGTTTTATATGGGTACAGCAAATTACCTTTACTAGTATTATTCTTTGGTATACTTACCAAGAGAAAAACTCTGTACTAAGACAGAGTTATAATAGATATGAGGAAAAACTATAAAAGCACAATTCTGCTCAAATGCTATTGTGACTAATATAGACAATTAATATTTTAGAAGAATCACATTTTGTCCTAAAGACTTCTGAATTCTCTTGGGAACATTTAGGCCATAGCCGGGATACAGTAGATTTTCGATAAATGGAGACCTTTTTGCATGGGTACAGAAAGGTATTTTCCTGAAAGGGTTTTTATTTCAATAGTTTTTTACTCCCATTTCCACTCAATGTCTTTTTATCTAAGGCCTTTGCATAGAAAAATATAGGAATCATGTGTAGTATCAGAATTAAGGTTTTGTTAAATTTTTTACAAACAAATTTTCAACTATTCCTCCTCTAACAAAAGATTTCTGGTTTTGAATATTCTGAGTCAAACTAACTTAGAGATCACATGCACTGTATAGTCTAGGAAGGGCTCCCCACTTTTTCAAGAACATTCTGGGACCCAATATGATTGTCAAATGATTTGATTTCATTTAAAGAGTTCTTACCATTTGGAGCAAAACAAACATATTCAATGTTGGATTATTCAATCTTTTCCATTTTTATACATTTTGTAATTCCTTTGGCTGTTGAAATAAAGAACTCTGGACTGTGCTTTGAAAATTACCTTCCCTTAGCATTGTATTTCCAATAAGCCAAATAGAGTGCATTATGTTACAACCTTGATTAAAAATAAATTTCATTTTTCTGTAGGGGTTATAGAGGTTTTTTTTTCCTTATGGAAAAGTTCTATAATAAACATATATATTTCCCATTCATCTCTAATCTCACATTTTAATCTTTATAAAGTATTGCCAGACCAAAAAAAAAAATCATAGAAAAATCATTGTTTAATTTCACGTTATGTTCGACGCTGAAAAGTACTATTCTTTAACTTTCCAATAAGATCTCAACTGTATTTTTTTTAAAGATTTTATTTATTTATTTGACAGAGAGATCACAAGTAGGCAGAGAGGCAGGCAGAGAGAGAGGGGGAAGCAGTCTCCCTGCTGAGAAGAGAGCCCGATGTAGGTCTCAGTCCCAGGACCCTGGGATCATGACCTGAGAGGAAGGCAGAGGCTTTAATCCACTGAGCCACCCAGGCGCCCGAGTTTTTTTAATAAGTGAAATTGGATACAGTCTCTACCCTGCTTTTAAAAACAGGAGTAATTTAAAAAAAAAATATATATATATATATATATATATTTTTTTTTTACCTCAACAAAACCTACTGTATCTCATGCAAAATTAATAGCTGATTTATCAGAGATAAAATATAACTGCCTGCCCAGAGAGTAGCATTTCATGCCCAGGGCAGAATGACAAAGTCCCTAAATATCCTCAACAGATGAGATGAGGTCTACCCAACCCTATGGAGGGCCAAATGCTTTACTCAGTCCACAAATTCAAATGCTACTCTTTTTTTGGAAACAACTTCAAAGATGCAACAAGAAATTATGTTTAACTAGAGATATCTGGGCATTCCTTAGTCCATACCGTCAAGCTGACACATAAAATTAACCATCAAAGTAGAAAAACAATATCAAAAACTGGATTCACATTTCTCATGAGAAGCCAACATCTCAGAAAGACTGGACTATGGCTCCCATCGAGGACTTGAAATTTAAGTAGTCTAGAATAAGTGGTATTTTTACTGAATGCAAATGAAAAGTTCTTCTAGCAAACATTTCTACTCTCACACTGCTCTGCTATTCATATAATTCCTTCAATTACTTTAAAAAGCACTTTTTACTAAAAAACAAACATGTCACTGTTACTTTTTTTTTTCTGCAGTCCTAGTAGGATAGGTTGAATTGTGTTCCTCAAATATTCACATGTTGAAGTCCACAGGACTCAGAATGACATTTTATTTGGAAACTAGGGGTTTGCCAGTATAATTAGTTAAGGAGAGGCCATGGTGGAATAGGCTGGGCTCCTAATCCATTATGACTGGTGTCTTTATAAGAAAGGAAACTAGACACAGATACACACACAAGGAAAATGCCATATGGAGATCAATGCAGAGATCAGGGTGAAACTTCTACAAGTGAAGGAGCATCAAGGACTGCCAGTAAATTACAACAGGACTAAGGGACTTAACAGTCTCCCTCACTGCCCTCAGAAGGAACCAACACTTGCTAACATCTCATCCTGGACCTTCCAAGCCTCCAGAAATGTGAAACGATAAATTTCTGTTTTTTATATCAACTACTCTATGGGACTTTGTTACAGCAAACTTAGCAAACTAATACACTCCAGTAATAGTTCTCACAATCTCATTTCCTATCACCTCTAAATTGTACTCCTAGTACGAAGAGGATCTATATTTATAACTCTAACAATGTGATGATTAACAGAGTAAAAGTAAGAACATATCCATTTGTAATATTTAATAACAACAAAGTAAAAATAACATATACCCAGGTACTCAAACCCTAAATCTGACACACACACAGATACACAGACATACATATACTGGAAAGGTAATGTAGAAAAGAAAAATATCTAATTAATGCACAAACAGAAATCTGATGTTCACAGATAAAAACTGCAAAAAGACAGTCCGATGTCATTTGACGAATTTTAGGAGGTAGGTTCACTCCAAACTCAATACAGATAGATAAGCAAAGGTAAATATCTATTACTCATAGAGATTTAGGTGGTTGTTATAATAGCGTAACTGTTGATTTGGACTCAATGCCAGAACAGAACAAAACAACAAGCCCATAGGGTAGGTTTGTCCTTAAGACTTAAAATAGAGCTCTGTGTTAACACCAAGAAGTTCAATCTATGCCTTTCAATGAGCTCCTCATAGTAAGACTTTAGTTCTAGATGCTGCCTTTAATATCACTGCATTTCATATCTGGGAAAAACTACCAAAAATTTTATAAAAATTACTGAAGAGATCACACCACCATTATCAGTGTGATGGTAGTTATGACTGATGAACACTCAAAATTTATTGGGCCTTGTATGAGAAACTTCTAATTAAAAATTTAGACTTTTTAAGTCTCCAAAGTTGAATTATTCCTTATGTTTGGAAGAGACAGGACTTCATAAAGAACCACCAAACGGTATTTCGGCAGTTAATCATTTGAAAACGTAACATAGACAACACAACTGGTAAAATTAATGGATAGCCAAAAAAAATTTTTGTAAATTGCTAACCAATTTAACCAATTCATCAGTGGTATGAGGTATTAAAAAATTATTTCCCCAAAGTAAAAAAAGTACTGGCTTCTTGAAAAGTTCAATAATTCTTTTATTTTAATTATCATTCTGATAATCGCTTTACTTTAATATTTTACAATGGATGTGCTGCATATATAGACTGCTGTGACTTGCCTAGGAATAGAAACAGCAAAGGAAATAATAATTAGAATTTGTAATGTTATCATTTTATAGTAACACAGGGAGGAGACTGTTAAGGGCTGATGCAAATTACAAATAAACAATTTTTTCTGTTAAAAAAAAAAAGACGACTTTTCCCACTTCCCTTTTCCAAGAGCATTAACTTTATAGAACTTTGTAAGTTCCTTCTCTTTCTCCTTGAAATATGTGTAAATCTTTTTTAAAAGATTAAATGTACTAAATACACCTCTTGCCAATTTTAGGACTCAGGAATGTTTTTCTCAAGGGCCTGGGAACCGGCTCTTTGAAATGCAAACATCAAGGAAAATAGTGTGCCTCTCTCCCAACTTCTGTGAGAAAGAAGGAGCCTAATTCGGATTGAAGCCTCTCTCTAAGTTGCTACCTCTTGACATAAAGAAATGAGAAGTTTAGTTTTTCTTAGGTCAAAATTTTTTTTTCTTAAGATAAGGCCAAGAAACTAACACAGATGGTAACCCCAATCACCAAGTGAATTTAAAATGAACTATGTGTGATAAATGATGTTGTCAATACCCTTATTTGATGACAGTTACCGTTTATCTTGAGAACATGAATGTAATAGGTTATATCTGCTTTGCTATATAAAAGGGTGAGATTTCTCTGTCTTTGTAGTTCTTTAGTGTTGGTTTAATGTTTACTCAATAATAAAATTGTTTCTTTCTCTTCTAATTTTATGAAAAGATTGTCTAGGTTGGGAAAAGATTTCATTTTTAATTATATTTACCCAACATATGATATCAAAACTTTACAGAGTTATTCTAGAAGAGCTGAAGTACAGACCAACCTCATATAGATAGATAGATAGATAGATAGATAGATAGATATAGATATAAATCCTTACAGATATGGTAAGGTAAGTGAAAAAGTATCTACATGGATATCCAGTTACATTACTTAGAGTAACAAAGATATTCAACAACAAATAAAACTTTATATTAAAATCATTTTATTAAGTATAAAGCCAACAAGGAAATATTTTAAGGAATGATGTGGGGCATAGTTGTACCCACTTTTTAACTTGTGAACTGATTTGCCTTATGTTTTTCCCCATTTACTAATGTTTTGGGTCTAGTCCACTTGATTTTCATACCATATTTTCAGTTTCCTTTAAAAGTTTGAGCTATTGATTCCCTCAGCCTTTCTTTATGTCATATTCTCTGACGGTAACACCCAGAGAGAGGATGATATGACTTCAAGTTTTTTTTGCACAGTTTCTTCAATGAAAAATATCTTTAAAATTAAGTAGGACCAATATTGTGATTAACAGATTTACGTGTGATGGAAAAAAATCTGTCCAAAGAATTTTGCAAAATGTAATCATTAAACACATTTGAAATCTTTTATCATTTCTGGACATAGATTCCTGAAAGGAAATCCAAATTGTATCTTATCTCTCATCCTTCTGAGATGCTGAGCATTGTGAATATTAATGTCCACCAAACTAAACAGAGATGCTGGTTAGTAAGACCCCTTCTTCTACTTCTCTTCGGAAAGCTGTATTACCAATCTGATACTTCCTTACTTCAACCCCTTGCTTTTTTTTTCTTTTATCATTTTACCATAAGTAATGTACTCCATTTTAAGTTTCCTTCCTGTTTATTTATTTGAATATCCAGCACACTAACCAGACCCTTGTTAATTTGTTTCTGAGGCAGTCTTAATAATTGTATACGTCCTGTTACTTATCAGAATGCCAGGCACATAGTATATCCTTAATATTTGTCAAACAACTATAAAGAGAGGAAAAGCAGGGTATGAAGGAAAAAAGGAAGCAAAGGCAGGAGGATCTCTGGACAAAGACTTATGATAGACTGGATTAAAATGAGAAATGAGGAGTATTCCATGTCCTCAAGATTTTTTCTACACATTTTTCCTAAGTATGGGTAAATTATAAATTGATTAAATAGCAATCTGTACTTTAACTTCAAATTAAAACACAGACACAACATATAAAATATACTTCAGGACATAATTTGAATGAATTGATAATATTTCCATAAATATCTAGCATTTGCAAGATTGTTATATAAGAGACCCAAGAGATAAGGAGTAATAAAATGATGGCCTAGAAGTTTTACTTAAAGAATGCCAGTTAACTAAGATGTATTTTTATTTTTTAAAAGATTGTATTTACTTATTTAGTTAGTTAGTTAGTTCTTTAAAGAAGTCAAACGCTCTACACAGATGACACGATACTTTATGTGGAAAACCCAAAAGACTCTACCCCCAAATTACCAGAACTCATACAGCAATTCAGTAATGCAGCAGGATACAAAATCAATGCACAGAAATCAGCTGCTTTCTTAAACACTAACAATGAAACTGTAGAAAGAGAAATTAGAGAATTGATTCCATTTACAATAGTACCCCAAAACATAAGATACCTTGGAATAAACCTAACCAAAGAGGTAAAGGGTCTATACTCTAGAAACTACAGAACACTCATGAAAGGATCAAAGAAGACACAAAAAGATGGAAAAACATTTTATGCACATGGTTTAGAAGAATAAACATTGTTAAAATGTCTATGCTGCCCAGAGTAATCTATACTTTCAATGCCATCCCGATCAAAATATCATCGGCATTTTTCAAAGTACTGTAACAAACAATCCCCAAATTTGTATGGAACCAGAAAAGACCCCAATTGCCAAGGAAATGTTGAAAAAGAAAAACAAAGTTGGGGGCATCATAATGCCTGATTTCAAGTTTTATTACAAAGCTGTGATCACCAAGACAGCATGGTACTGGCACGAAAACAGACACACAGACCAATGGAACAGAATAGAAAGCCCAGATATGTACCTTCAACTCTATGGTCAAATAATCTTCAACAAAGCAGGAAAAAATATCCAATGGGAAAAAGACAGTCTCTTCGATAAACAGTGCTGGGAAAATTGGACAGCTATATACAGAAGAATGACAATCAACCATTCGCTTTCACCATACACAAAGATAAACTCTAAATGGATGAAAAACCTCTATGTGAGACTGGAATCCATCAAAATCCTAGAGGAGAGCACAGGCAGTAACCTTTTTGATCCAGCCACAGAAACTTCTTTCAAGACATGTCTCCACACCCAGTGCTCCATGCAAAACGTGTACTGTTACGCTGAAAAAATAAATAAAAAGGGAAAAAAAAAAAAAAAAAGACATGTCTCCAAAGGCAAGGGAAACAAAAAGGAAAATGAACTTTGGGACTTCATCAAGATAAGCTTCGGGACAGGAAAGGAAACAGTCAACAAAACCACGAGGCAACACACAGAATGGGAGAAGATATTCGCAAATGACACCACAGACAAAAGGCTGATATCCAAGATTTGAAAGAACTTATTTATTTATCTGGGAGACAAAACAAGATACAGAGCAGGAGTAGAGGGGAGGGGTAGAAAGAGAGAGAAGCGGACTTCCCACTGAGCAGGGAACTTGATGCAGGGATCCATTCCAGGACCCTGGGATCATAATCTGAGCTGAAGGAAGATGCTTAACTGACTGAGCCACCCAGATGCCCCTAAGATACATCATTTTTAAAAACCCATGCTTTACCTCCAAGGTATCTGGTGTTTGGATTGACTCAAGCAGACTTTTGGAAATCTTTTTTTTTAAATCAAATTTGCCATTCTTGTAAGTTCTTATAAGTATTAATACAGATAATTTGTGTGCTATTTTGTCAGGACTAACAGATTAAAATCCTTTTTGAGATACTTCTTCAATTTCTAAATAATTACATTAAACAAAGGTAAAAGCTTGTTTCATTTATTCTTACCTGAGGGTTTTGAAGGGTCAGGGGTGGGAGATTGGGGCAACCTGAGGGTTTTGAAGGGTCAGGGGTGGGAGGTTGGGGGAACAGGTGGTGGGTAATGGGGAGGGCACGTTTTGCATGGAGCACTGGGTGTTGTGCAAAAACAATGAATACTGTTACGCTGAAAAAATAAATAAAATGGAAAAAAAATTAAAAAAAATGAAACAAGATGGAATTGGGAGGGAGACAAACCATAAATGACTCTTAATCTCACAAAACAAACTGGGGGTTGCTGGGGGGAGGTGGGATTGGGAGAGGGGGAGCGGGCTATGGACATTGGGGAGGGGAGGCGAACCATAAGAGACTATGGACTCTGAAAAACAACCTGAGGGTTTTGAAGGGTCAGGGGTGGGAGGTTGGGGGAACAGGTGGTAGGTGATGGGGAGGGCACGTTTTGCATGGAGCACTGGGTGTTGTGCAAAAAGAATGAATACTGTTACGCTGAAAAAATAAAAAAAAAAAAAAAAAACTTAACAAACAGTAAAGAAAAAAAAAAATAAAAAAAAAATAAAAAAAACATTTCATAAAAACAAACAAAAAAAAAACAAAGGTAAAAGCCTGACCATTAAATTGATATGAGGAATCAATTAAAATGCATGAAATATAACTACTTTAGACAAATGGTTCTGTTGCTTAACTAATAGGCAGCAGAATGCAACAACTGATAAATTGGCATCAGATAAAATTAAAAACTATTTGTTGGCTGATTTGAAGGTTCTTTCAATTTTTCATCTTTGTGAATCCTACTTTTTATGTTGTTATAATTAATGAACAGGATTTATTATATGATTTTTAAGATGTATATATAATACATAATAAAATAGTCCCAAATCTTGCATATCTTCTGTTCCTGACTATTTTATTTCTCTATATTATTTTATTATGCCAAAAAATTAATATATACTCATTTCAATAATTAATGGATAAATAAAAAACTTAAGAAAAATTCCTTGTCCTCAAGGAATTCATACATTAGCTCATGTGACACATAAGTATTTAACATTATCTGAGAAGTAATATAGTCTTACAGTTAAGAGCTTGAAATCTAGACTCAGAAAACCAGGTTCAAATTGTTTTGGTGGTGATACCATGGTGGGCGGGATCAACTCCCTACCTCAAACTGGTTCAGATGTCAAGA
Source organism: Meles meles (assembly GCF_922984935.1). Lineage (NCBI taxonomy): Eukaryota > Metazoa > Chordata > Mammalia > Carnivora > Mustelidae > Meles > Meles meles. The sequence goes on from NC_060066.1 coordinate 126,247,518, forward strand.
TTAGTAATGCCACAGTTACACATACACCAAAGAGGTATGATATTTTATAACTCACATTTTGCAGCTTTCTTATCCAAGCCTGTCTCACATGTTTTAAGCTGGAGGAGTCCGTGGCTTTGGTTATTTTTGCAATCAGAGTATGAAGGTAGGGTGAGAATTTCAACGTATGGGCAGAGAAGTGTACTTGAACCTACCACTATTGCCAAAAGACAGAGCACCTGAATTGTCTTACCGAGTTGTCGAGATGTGGAACAAGAGGGTTCAAGAGAAGGTTGGCATCTGAATGAAATCAGTTAATCAAGCACCAAAATGGAGTCAGACTCTTAATTAGAAGAAAACCTAACTCCATCACTTCCTAGCTTGGGTAAAGACTTTACTCACTGATAATCAGAATACTATCAAATTCTTCGTCATAGATCTGTTTCGTTTACTTATTAGATAAGATGGGCATAATACAGGTCCTTATCACGTAGAGTTATTGTGGAGATTAAAGAGACATATGGTTATTATATTCCTTGGAAACTTTTTTTGGCACAGAAACTGATCGCAGAACTGGTTGTTCTTACGGAATCATTATGTGATAGACCCTTGTGTAAAGCAGAGTATGTGGCATTTATCTGCCATCAAGAGTTCACACTGTCAATAGGAAGAGCTAAAAAAAATCACTCTATTAGGTTTATAAATTAGAGTAAAGATATAGTTTAGATTTAGAAAACGGAGCTTAATTCTAACTTTGGAGCAGTTAAAATTTGAGGTCTACTTTGAAAGTTGAGTAGTGGTTTTACATGAGAGAAGTAGAGAAAAATGTTTTCAAAGAGAAGAAATAACATAAAGAGAAACACTGAGGTACAGGAAGTGTAAAGCATGGCATGGAATGATAATTAGAGTGTAGGCTTTGTGGGGAGGACTGGATATCCCCAAGACAACCAGTGACCTGTGAAAGGATTATATTAAATTGCTAACTGCATTACAAATAAAAATCATAGAAGATTTAAAAAACAGAAAGATATGACAATAGAAACACCTGAAGAATCATTCATAGAGGTGATGCAATTTAATATCTAAGTTTGTGGAGTTTTTCTGAATCAAGAAAGGCAGTTAATATATTCCCTGTACTAGTAATCACTCAGTGGGTTAAAGCCTCTGCCTTCAGCTCAGGTCATGATCCCAGGATCCTGGGATGGAGCCCCACATGGGGCTCTCTGCTCTCTCCTCAGCAGGGAGCCTGCTTCCTCCTCTCTCTCTCTTGCCTATTTGTGATCTCTATCTGTCAAATAAATAAGTAAAATAAATAAGTAAAATCTTAAAAAAAATTAATAGATTTTTAAGATAAGGAAATATTCTGCCTGTGAAAGCAGTTAGAAAGTAACTGCCCCTAGAAAATCTACTGCCCTCTCTGTTTTACTAACAGTTTTTTTTTTTTCCTGCTCAGTTTACAGTACTGAACAAGAGAGATGAGCCCATGGCTCCCAAAAAACCAATACTCTAACAATGAAGACAAACGGCTAATGAGCAAAGAGAGGACAATTTCAGTTGTAAATGTTATGAAGTAAACAAAACAGAATGAATGATAGAAAGTGATGGGGGGTATGTGGGCATTTTTGAAAAGCTCTGCTAGAGGTTCTAGAGGGTTGATCTGAAACTTCAATGACAAGACAAAGTCTGTGCAAAGATCTAGGGAAGAATATTCAAATATAATGTGATTCTAGGGTGAAATGTGTATGAAGTGATGAGAGCTTCAATTACGGTGTGAGAAACAGGAGTAAAATCAGAAAGTGTAAATAGAAAAGGCCCTTAGAGGAGAAACAAATTGGACTGGGTAAATGAATAATTGGATATAGGGGATGAAAGAGAAAGAATGTGCAAATAAAATACCGAGAAGAGAAAGCAGAAAAAAACTAATAATAATTGAGGGTCTGTATACTTTAATGTGCATTTTTTTAAAGATTTTTATTTATTTATTTGACAGACAGAAATCACAAGTAGGCAGAGAGGCAGGCAGAGAGGCAGGCAGAGAGAGAGGAAGGGAAGCAGGCTCCCTGCCGAGCAGAGAGCCTGATGCCAGATGCCATGCGGGGCTCTGAGATCATGACCTGAGCTGAAGGCAGGGACTTTAACCCGCTGAGCCACCCAGCACCCAGGCGCCCCTTAATGTGCATTTTTTTAAAAATAAGCTTTATAGTAACCATTCAAGCTACATAGTAGAAATCATTTGAGAAATCACTGAGAAAGAAGTCATATGAGAAAGCCGTGGTTGTGAACTGTTAACAGGTTTTCTTAAAGTCACACTTCATCAGAACTTGAAACCGATCTTCTAACTTAAAAGCCCACGATGTTGGCTTTTTACCTTGCTTTCTCCACAGGCTTAAGTGAAACGTGGTGGTCCACTGCCACAGAGACGATATTTAGAAAAAGAAAGTTTATATACTTGAAAAATAGGTTTTATTTTAGATATCTACATGAAATTATTTACCAGGCCTTTAGAGCTGAATAACAAATAAGAGGCCCAAGGCTATATTGATTTGAATACATTCTATAAAGGAGAAAGTTGGAAATTAAAAAAAAAGAAATTCTTTGCTATTGTTTTCCCTCATCAGTTTATGGGCTTAAAAATTTTTGATTTCATAAAAGCATTACAATTTCTTTAAATTCATTTACCCTTTGATTATTAACCATGAATATTTCAATATTTTCTGAATGAATGGCATATTACTAGGGAAACCTCAACGCCAAATTTTCTGAGAAAACTCATATTTGCCTTATTTGAATGCAAACACTTAGAAAATCTCTACCGAGGTAATTCATTTCAAAGCAAAAATCTAATTAGTTGTTAAACTTTGGTTTTATTTTATACCAGTTCTAGAAACTGAAAACCGTATTAATCCTTAAATGATCAGAATAAAAATATTTGCAAAAACACAGCAATTTAAGTAAGTTTGAGTAATTCATGAGGAGAATGATATAATGAGGAAGAATTTCTGCTTTTTTGATACATTTAGACTTATTCAAAATCCTTTAACTGGAAGAAAAAATAATAGAGGGCTGCAGGACTCTTCAAAGGTGGTGGAATAGAAAGCACTAGGAATTTGTCTCCCCACCCAAACAACAACTGTACTGGCATAATCTATTGATGCAATTATTTTGGAGCTCTGGAATCTATTAAGCCTTGCAGCCTCCAAGAAAAGGTTTGGAAGGTAAAGTGGATTAATTTCAGTTAATTTCAGCAGTTGCTAACCCATCCCCCATCATCCACCTTCCCTCTTGCCCCCACCCCCGCCCCAGGAATCCAGACATAATTCCCTCGAGGAGTTCATACATAGACTGAAGCAGCCAAGGTAGGCAGTAAGAAAGTTATTCTCCAAATATTAAGATTATATAATACAGACTATATTTGTTTCCCTAAAAATCCTCTGTGAAGAAATATAATTTTAAGGATGAGTTTTCTGTACTGGTCTGGGGTGTCTGGAACTAGCTCCCTAAACTGATTAAAGATGTTAATGGCTATTGCCAGTACTAAAGAGGGTACTGACAGTCCATGGCATCAACGTGCAAAAGAGACAGGCAAAATGTCTTCACTGATTTCTCCTAATGATCTACTTATTTATAACAAGCCAAATTCTGGATAAGTATATATATGTTTTGTGAATATTTTTGGAAAACAAACCAATATAACAAGGTTGGTGGTTGCTCCTACCAATAGACAAAGTGGTGAAAAAAGAAAAAAGGAAAAAAAAAAAAGGATGAGTTTAGGGATTCAAATTCCCAACTTTAGGGATTTATAAATGACCTGAAGTTATCTATGTATGTCTTGAAGGATACCATATGTTTTGTAGCAACTGACCAAAGATTTCTGAAAATCAAGCATGGAATCCTGTCCTATGACTGGCTTACTTAAAACGCTCGACTCTGAGCTTCCTAGGAAGTTTCTACTGTTAAAGTGAAAGCACTGATTGGGAAAGAATGGATACTGTACACTGGGATGGGACCATGTGAGAAGACCCTGATGAAATGGCCTCCCTGAAGTAGTTGCCCTATAAGACAATGTGCTGAGTCGTCTTAGGACCAAACTTTACCACCTCTCTTCACTTCAAAACCTATAACTAGAGTGAAATGCATTATACTCCAAAAGAGCTACTTGGGTTAGTTTGTTTGCTTGCTTTTTTCCTTCTTTCTCCTTTCTTTCTTTTTATTTTAATTCCAATGTAGTTAACATAAAGTGTTTTATTAGTTTCAGGTGTACAATATAGTGATTTCAACTATTCCATATTACTCAGTGCTCATCATGATAAGCTTACTTTTAATTCCCTTCACATATTCCATCCATTTCCCTTACCCACTTCTCTCTGGTAACCATCAGTTTATTCTCTGTAGTTATGAGTCTGTTTTTTGGTTTCTCTCTTTTTCCCCTTTGTTCATTTGTTTCTTAAATTATACATATGAGTGAATCATATTGTATTTGTCTTTCTCTGACTGATTTCACTTAGCATTATACTCTCTAGATCCAACCATGTGCCACAAGTGGCAAAATTTCATTCTTTTTTATGGCTAATACTCCATTGTGTGTGTGTGTGTGTGTGTGTGTGTGTGTGTGTGTGTGTAAGTATGTGTGTGATTATGTAACACCTTCTTTATTCATGCATCCATTGATGGACATTTGGGCTGCTTCCATAATTTGGCTACTGTACATAATGTTGCAATAAACTTGAGTTTTCTAATTTATAGAAACAGAAATCTGGGGTACATGTAGGAATGGATACTAAGGGGGAGATGATTGTGAAAGGTACAGAAAGTTGGATAAGGCTGAACCTACTGATATGGGTTCACTGGTGCAAATCAGAGAGTTAAAAAGAGTGAGAACTGGTTGTTTGGTCGCCTGCAACATGGACTGAAAGGTGGTCCATGGTTAATGAATTAAAAATGCCTCACCAGTCTTTGTTTAATGCACAGGAAGGACCCAAAGGCTTAGAAGGGATTGGAAAGTTAAAGTGGATTTTTTCCATTTAATACCTACTGAGAGAGTTTAGAAGACATACCTTTCACTATCACTGTGAGAAATAAATTTGTAAGGGGAGCCCTACAATCCTTGAAAATGTCCATGATCATATTTCTTTACAGGCCACATCTTAAGGTGGGAACTGTAGTCACTAAACTAGGAACCTAAATGCAACAGGAGTAACTGGACTCTGGGGAGCAGGGGTCAAGTGGTAGCATTCAACCATCAAAGTCAAGGTGGACATGGCTACTGTGATGGCCAGAAGAGCCACAATGGCAATCAGATTGTCTCTCAGAGGCCTATGGCACTGGTCAGTTTATCATAACATTCCTACAAGTGATATAGATAGGAAACCTATCTATTTTTAATTAATTTATATAGGCAGAAAAATTCTAGGTTAAATGTAAAAAGGCTAACCTAAATTACAAAAAAAATGAGTCAAAGACCCTCAATCAATTTCCAGAGTTGAGAAAGGATCTTAGTGCACTACCAAAGATGTATACTGTTAGTCTTTCACCTAGCCGTCCCCAAAGGGACCTATAGTCTTTTACCAGGGCAACTGTGCATTTGGGTAAAAGGAAATAAGCAGAACTTTTCGGGTCTATTGATCACCATCTCTGTATGGACACGGATTCTGGGAGACTCAAAATGTCACTGCCTCTACCTAGGAAAATAGTAAATAAAATGCTAATGCCTCATTCCTGGAGGGATTTGAGAGGCTAATGCTACCAAGGAACTAAAGTATGCAGGAGTGATGATCTCTACCACATCTTCACTTAACTCGCCTTTTGGCCTGTGCAGAGAACAGATGGACCTTGGAAAATGACAGTGGATTCTTATAAACTTACCTGGTAGTGATTCCAATTAAAGTTGCTCAGTCAGATGTGGCTTCATAACACCTCTAGTACCAGATACGTAATCATTGATCTGGCCTCTGCTTTTTCCTTAATACATGTTAAAAGAGAAAAACAGAAGCAGTTTGTGTTAACTGGCAAAGCCAGCAGTACACCTTTGCTGTTCTACCTCAGGGGTATATCAAATCTCCAGCCCTAGGTCATAATTTAGTTTGCAGGGATCGTGATCACCTTTCTCTTCCACAACACATTACACTGGTCAATTATTTTGATAACATCACACTTTGATAACATCATGCTTATAGGACCTAGACAGCAAGAGATAGCAAATACTCTAGACTTACTGGTAAGACATTTGCATGGCAGAGGGTGGAAAGTAAATCTGACAAAAATTTAGAAGGCTTACACCTCAGTGAAATTTCTGAGTCCAGCATGTCAAGTGTGGAGTGTACCAAAATAGCCCTTCTAGGTTATAGGTTAAGTTGTTGCATCTGTTTCCTCCAAAAATAAAAATGGAGGCATAATGCCCAGTGCACTTCACTAGATTTTAGAGGCAACATATCCTTTACTTCATTGTGCCACTCTAGTCCATTTGCCAAATAAACTGAGAAGCTGCTTCCTTGCCCTGAACAGAAACTCTGCAACAAGTCTAGAGGGCAGTGCAAGCTGCTCTGCCACTTCAGTCATATAATCCAGCAGATCCAACTAGTGATTACAGTGGCAGTGACAAAGATATTACTCAAAGTAATAAGTGAGTTAAATAAAGTTTTAGGATATAAGATTATAAAGTCCACTGTATTTTTATATATTAGACAAACACACCAATTAAAAATACAAAAAAAAATACACTTTCGAAAAAAATGAAATTTAAAACCATAAAGAACAACCATGTCAAACTCACTGGATGGTTTATAATAAAAGCGACAATCTTAAATTTTGGCAAGGAAACTTCATACCTGGTGGGAGGGATCATAAGATGTAACATCTATTTTGAAAAATAATTTAGTTTCCTCACACCAGTCAAAAAGTACAGACCTTTGAATATTTTGGAATTTACTTAGTTTATATTCTAAGGAAACCCTCATATAAAAATCAATTACCTCAGAAGTTCCTCAGAGTGACCACAGTGATTCTAAATTATATTTGGAGAAATTATGTTATATAGAGAGGTAATTCGATGAATGACGTGGTAGTTTAAATAGCTTGGCATGAAGGGCATGGAGTTCTGTTTAAACTGAGAAAAACACTTAAGTCTGGCAAAGGTTAGTCTAAACACTTCTTATGCAATTTGTTTCTTGGACATCCAATCCCACCTTCACAGTCAAGGACTCTTAGCATATAGAAGGTTTGGAGAGGAGTTTCTCACAGAACACGAGTCTTAGAGACAAAGCAAGACAACCTAAGAAAAATTATCATAAGTTTTGTAAGTCATCTGATCTCTAATCAGCATCTACCCCAAAGTTGCTGTTTTGAAGAGCTACCTTCTGAAGTCCTCAGACCCAAGAGCCAGCTGAAGGAACATATTTATCAAGGCCTATATCAGCCTTTTCCCTGTGAATGTCTTATAGACCTAACACTATAAAACTGAGGAAGACTGACAAATGGTAGTGTTGACAGCAACAAGATCATTCTCCACCAAGGGTGAAAGTTTCTCAAGTGAGCTCAGATGACCAAAGGATTCTCACTTCTTTAGGTACAATAAATAAAGTCTCGAATTTCATCTAATTTCAATGAAAATGGAATTCTAAACAGATTGAGAAACTTAGCCATTTTTGTAGTTGAACATACCCCTGAGTGAGTCCCAAGCTGCTTCACTGGAGAACACTGCTTTTGAGTAGAGTCTTGGGTTGCCAAACCAAGGGACCCTCAAATGAATCTTGGTGTAACCTCCAAATTACTGAACTTCTCAAAGCATGCCAAAAACCTGTTATCAAGGCTAAATGTATTAGAATTATAGAAGTAAGGAAGAATGCCACTGGAATGACTTCTAATATGTCAATCTGGCCTAAGCTGAATTGCAGTCCCCAGAATTACCTTTCTAGCATGCTTCTGATTGAGGCGGCTACACGTGATATTCTCTTAAAAAAGGTGGTGGACAGAAGGAAAGCAGCAGTACTTTTGTAACAAGACACAATGTCTCTCATTATTCAATTAAATATTACCTGGTACAGCTGTGAAGTGATTTGGTAGATGGGACTGAAGTCTCTAATCAGTTGGTTTTAAGTGAATCAAAAAGGTCTAACTTTATCAATTAGAAGATCTCAAAAAGAGAACAGGGACCCTTCCTAAGACAACAATCTTATGGACTTATGGACAACAAGCTTCAGCTTGTGTGTTCATGTTTGAGGCTCGACTCTGCTCATGATCTTCTCTTTCCTTCCTGACTCACCTCATGGATTTTAGGTTTGCTTAGCCAGTACCCACAATTACATAAGCCAGCTCCATAAAATAAATATGTCCCCCCTGCCACACACACACACACACACACACACACACACACACACCCCTACCAGGAGTTTCTTTCTCTCCACCAATTCTGGAAAGAACGCATTGCTTAAAATACATGTAATAAATACATATTCCTTACAACTAATGCATACTTATTATATATATGTGTGTGTATGTATATTTGTGTGTATAAGCATGTACATATACACATACTCATGTGTATGTATCTTATAATGTGTTTCTCCAGCTGAACACTGACCAATACAGCCATCTAACCAGTCTTTGCTATATTTCAGAAAGCAGAAGTTAGAACAAATGATATATAGTATTACTCTGAGGTCTGTCTGAGCTTAAGTGGTTTAGCGTTCTAAGCGGAGAAATTAATCTGATCTAATAAATATTTAAAATATCAATTTCAGATTGGTAGACAGAGCAAAGGAATATTCTTGAGTCAAGTCATGATAAGCAAGCAGTTGTTTAAATGAGTTTTTGCTTTGTAATAAACACTATGTAACTTATACAATTTCATCAGCTCAATATTAGATAATTATTCAAATAATGTAAAAACAGTACATATTTTTATTTTCCACATGTATCCCTTTGTGCAATATGATTCTACTACTAATATAAAAGTTATGAGATATCTTTGAATATTTCATTTCAAATTTTGAAAAAAAAAATCATGCAACTCAGGTACTCTAAACATTACTTACGCTGGAAAAATCATCAGCATTCTTAGAAAAAATTATGTGATTCCTTGCTGCCGGGTAGGAGATGGCAATTTAAGAATTTTCTCTCTGTGACTGGTCTATCCATTATGTGTATTGTTTATGCATTGCTCCAGGCCACCCAGGCAGATCTGTAATTGATTGCGATTGATCCATCATTGAGCAGCTCAGGCTGCCACTGATGGTTCTGTTTTCAATACTCTCTTCTGATGTCCATTTTATATATTTTGTGGGTAAATAAGTTTACAGCTCATATTTACTAATTTCCTTAGTTTATCTAAGTATTTATTTTTTTTGAAGTATCCACACATATGTTTAATGATGCTCAGATTTGCTGAGGTTCTAAAAAAGCAAATGCCTTCCAGAATCAGTGGGGGGAAAAGGGATTCCTGGTAGGGTGTGTGTGTGTGTGTGTGTGTGTGTGTGTGTGTGTGTGTGTATGTACTGGGGGTGGGGGTTGTTATATGTCACTTTTTCTCTCTCAAAGGGTTTGAGTTCTTTCATTTTGGTGTAATGAAAAGAATTTTTCATTTGGAATCAGAAGTTCTGAATCTAAGGTCTTGTAAGTATCAATTTATCAGTACCAAATATCAATAGTATTTTAGAAGTATTTCAATCTTAATTTCCTTCTTTATAAAGTCTGAATAAGAATTATTTTATCTATCAATCAGGACTATACTGATTATATACATATAAGATACTATATATGAAGATAACTGTTCTTAAAATACTATGAAAATATAGTCATATTTCATATTGCAATATTCTTTTTTTAAAGATTTTATTTATTTGCCAGAGAAAGAATGAGAAAGAGAGAGAGTGTGTGTACAAGCAGGGGGAGCATCAGGAAGGGAGAAGCAGACTCCCTGCTGAGCAAGGAGCCTGAAATGAGACTGGATCCCAAGCCCCTGGGATCATGACCTGAGCAAAGGCAGATGTGTAACTGACTGAGCCACCCAGGCATCTCTCATAGTACAATATTCTCATCTAGTATTTTGCTCTATAAACTGTTCTTATTCAATTTATAATTTTCAAATATTCTATTCTCAATATAACTCATTGAAGAAAGTACAGTTATTATTCTGATATCACAGATAAAGGAAATGAGATTTTTCCAAGGTCATATACACAGTAAGTGATTCTCTCTAAAATTTTTAAGGATGGATGACTATTGTTCACTCAAAACACAGGTTCCTTGGTCAGGTAATATATACTGAGTTGTTTATTACATCATAAAGTGGTGTGTAAAATATATATTGCACTTTTGCTTGCTGTCTTTACCAAGTAAACTTAGAGGTAAAATAAACTAGAAAACATGCTACTGGCCATCTACTTAGAATCCCTGCTTTTAATTCTTCAAGTTATTTCTAACAGATGATCAGAAATTTCCAAAAGAGGCTAGAGATATTAATAGTTCTCAATACCTGCAGCAACTGTTACCTTGACAGAAATAATGTGAAATGCAGAATTTTTAGTTCGGAGTCTCTTAGATAATCTAGAGGTCATTGGGTGTTGTGCAAAAACAATGAATACTGTTACGCTGAAAAAAATAAATAAATAAATTTAAAAACAAAACAAAACAAAACAAAATCATTCCTACAAATGTCAAAAACATATACAATTCAACTAGTGTTGTAAACCCCAAATCACTATCTCCATTCTTGATTCAATATAAAGCAAAATAAATCAGACACTTTTTAAAAGCATGGAATCTGTGGGAAAGGCTTAGAAGATCATTTTTAATTACATGTCTTAAAATGAAATGATGTGAAGAAGTATAGAAACCTCATTTATCAATTTTAATACTATGAGTGACATACTTAGTTTTGATAATGATGCAAATTAAACATTACTGGAGGATATGTTTGTCTATTAAGGCTCAAAAATTAAAGATCAAAGAAGATACAACTGGATAGTAGAATGACTCAAAATCTCATATATCTTGTTAGTTAATATTCAGAAATATAAGATTACCAATCTACCAAGTAATATTATATATAATATATTATATTATATATAATGTGATGCAAAGAGCTCTGGAGCTTCATCAAAAAAATGATTAAAAAATTGGACATTCTTGAACTTTATGAATTAGTGATTATTATTCCCAGTAGAAATCTGAATCCTTAGTCAACATAACATACATTTGAGAATCTGAAACAGAATCATATTTAGGTTGCTAGAAGTTTCTTTTTTTTTTTTAAGATTTTATTTATTTATTTGACAGACAAAGATCACAAGTAGGCAGAGAAGCAGGCAGAGAGAGAGGGGGAAGCAGGCTCCCTGCCAAGCAGAGAGCCCAATGCGGGGCTCGATCTCAGGACCCTGAGATCATGACCTGAGCTGAAGGCAGAGACTTTAACCACTGAGCCACCCAGGCGCCCCTTGCTAGAAGTTTCTAATCTTATCTCTAGCCTCTGGAAATACATGTTTTAGAGTAAGAATGGCAAAACCCACAATCCAGATGAGCTATTGGGATAACACATCTGTTGGAGGAGACTGCTTGTCAATATTTTCCACATAATCACAGATAGATCAATGTGTTATCACAATTAGTTATACAGTGTTCCATAGGAATACTATTTTCTCTAAATGGAACCAATTCTTTTCTATTCCATTTTTCATATATGTAACAGCAAAGTTATGTATTTTGAAAAGAATGCTTTCATGAAGACAAATAAGCTCTTTTAAGCTTTTGAGAGCTTGTATAAATGTCTGCCTGCAGCTGTAGAGATACAGTACAATTCATGTCTTTCTGAGCATATTTCAAAAGTAGAATTCTAAAGCATAAACGAAGTACCTTATAAAGAACCAAGTGTGTGAAATTACTAGAGAAAATTCATCTCATTTTTAAACTTCATTACATACTTTGTGATAATGACTGAATCAGCCTCCAGAAGGACTCTAAAAGCAAGTGTCAGCATACTCTGCCTTCAGTCACGACCTATTGAAAGTTAGTACCATTCATCTGTTGATGGACATCTAGGTTCTTTCCATAGTCTGGCTATTGTAGACATTGCTGAAAGTTAGTACCAAAATTTTCAAAGCCTCGGATTTCCTACTTATCAAATTGGTGATATGGGATCTATAAAATACAATGTTCAAAGTTTAAAAACATGGCCCTCACACAAATATAAAACAATTTTCTATTAAACATATTAATCAATTAGGGAGCCAGTATAATGGTAAAGTTGGTTCAAAAAATAATTTGAGAACTGGAAATTCTTATAATTACCCAAAGGAATGCTAAATTCAATATGTTAATAGATATAAAACTGGTTAATATCCTACAGAGTATTAAAAATATAACCCTGAAATTATCTTTTCTACTAGACAGAAATCCACAAGTTAACACATAACACCATAATATCTGGGTACTAATGACATAATAAGTAACAAAGATCAACACAAGTGCATTTTCCTCCATAATTAATAATGGTACAGTAAGCCTGTTGAGTAATGGTCCATTATGACAATGGAAGGAAATCAGCATCTTTTTGCTTTATTCACAAATATTACACACATAAGTTCATACCTAATTTTCCCCCTAATAGTTCACATAGTGTGTACTGTGTGGTGATTATAGAAAACAATTTTCATGAACACACACAGAGCATCCCCATGAGAAAATCCAGATAAAATTGTATGGCTATTTTAAGAAGACATGAAAGTCACTATAGGTTATATAAATATAAAAATGACCTTACTTATACTGACTATATACCTGACTACAATAAACACTGAAAAGTTTAAATTAATATGACAGAAAAAATTTGCAGAGTATGTATTTCAAAAAATGTAAACAGGATAAATTAAAATATTAACATTTCACTATCATTAAAATATTAATAACACTGTGTATGTTTAGTTTCTTCACATTGATGATAAAGCTTAGGATGAAACTTTTGCTGTCATTTCACTCTGGCCAGCAACTGTGTGCTGCAGTAGGGCTTGAAGACCAGGTACAGTAACATAAAATGTTACTCTTGATCTATGGATTCCCATAAAATCAGTTTGGCACCCTTACATTTTAGAGTACCAGATTACTTTAGAATAACTACCAAATTATGGGGCACCTGGGTGGCTCAAGTCACAGTCCTAGGGTCTTGGAATTGTCCTTGGGCTCCCATATCCAGTCCTTGTCCTTGGGCTCCCTGCTCAGCTGGGAGCCTGCTTTTCTGTCTCCTTCCCCTTTGTGCTCTCTCTCTGCTCTTTTTTTTTTTTTAAGATTCTATTTATTTATATATTTATGAGAGAGAGAGAAAACAAGAGTACAAGTCGGGGGTGGGGCAGGAGGTGGTGGGGACCTGGCAGGCAGAGGGAGAAGCAGGCTCCTTGCTGAGCAGGGATCCCTATCTGGGACTGGGGTCATGACCTGAGCCAAAGGCAGATGCTTAACCAACTGAGCCACCCAGATATCCCTCTTTGTCTCTTTCTCTCAAATAGTGTTTAAAAAAAAAAAAGAATTGGGGCACCTGGGTGGCTCAGTGGATTAAGCCGCTGCCTTCAGCTCAGGTCATGATCTCAGGGTCCTGGGATCGAGCCCCGCATCGGGCTCTCTGCTCCGCAGGGAGCCTGCTTCCTCCTCTCTCTCCGCCTGACTCTCTGCCTACTTGTGATCTCTCTCTCTGTCAAATGAATAAATAAAATCTTAAAAAAAAAAATAAATAAAATAAAATAAAAAATAAAAAAAGAATATTTTCCAAATTATATATTAGATTGACTATATTTCTACCAATACAAAAATGCACCAAACACAAATCCTTGCTAACGATTATGATAGCAACACAATTTCCAACATAATTAATTATGCTTAATTAATATTATTTTAATGAAAGAGATATGATCAGTTAATATTTTTACATGTTCCTTAATTTAATGGCTGAATATTTTTCAGTTTCAGTTAATTGACCAATTTTGAGATATTTTTCAATTTTTCTTAAAAATTCAAAAATGAACATCACAAGATAAGTTTAAGTTTGGAAAACAACAGAACATTTTTGTACACTAAGATTTGAGCATCATTATAAAAAAAAGTGGGATAAATAGATCATTATTTGTAGATAATTCTGTTTATTTGACCTGTGACACCTATAATCTATCAATACCTACTGTAGCTATCAATTTATCTCATAATGCTTCACTGATTTATAGAACTGTCAAATATGTGATCTGAAATTCCCTTTCATATATGATGGTATTTTATCTTGCTAGTCTAGTACATTTAAATTAACATAGTCAATAAGATTATAATAGCCTTGTTTGGTGCCAAATAGTGACTACACTTAGTGAGCACTGAGTAATGTATAGAACTGCTGAATCATTATGCTGTACACTTGAAAGTAATATAGCACTATATGCTAATTACACCTTGATTAAAAAATCAAAAATTTATTTTAGGGAAGAATTGGGTAAAATTAAGATTTCTTATCACTTTGCCATACTAAAACTGTATATAGCCTGTATTATATTACATTACTGAGCAGATGGATCTAGTTCAATAAATACAATTAAAAAGATAATTTTAGTCACATACCTCTCTCTTATATATAAAAACTTAGAAGTGGTTACAGTCACCTTTACACTAAATACCAAAAGTCTGTTTTACTACCTTTTTCCCTCTTACAATAGTATAATATTTGAGGTAAAAAAGAATGCCACTATTCTACTTAATTTGTCCTACACCAGCAAAAAAAAAAAAAAAAAAAAGAAATAAATGCTTGCAAATACACAAATTAAAAAAAAAAAACTGCGGGGTGCCTGGGTGGCTCAGTGGGTTAAGCCACTGCCTTCGGCTCAGGTCATGATCTCAGGGTCCTGGGATTGAGTCCAGCATCTGGCTCTCTGCTCAGCAGGGAGCCTGCTTCCCTCTCTCTATCTCTGCCTGCCTCTCTATCTACTTGTGATCTCTCTATGTCAAATAAATAAATAAATCTTTAAAAAAAAACTGCCATAGAATTACATACAATTGTTAAACAATTATTAAATGATTATAAGTTTTGACAAACTGCATATGTTCAACATTATTTTATAAGTCGCTAACATTAAGATCATTTTAGAGCTACCAGGTCATGAGCCACTCTTCTAGCACATTTTCACTTTGTTTAAAAGAAACATTATTTCCTGACTTTTTTTAATATTGAGGGACATAAAAACCAAATGAGCTATATAAATTATTTTGTCTACTTTTTTTTCTTTGCCAAAATGATACTTTACCTCATCCATATTTTTCAAATTATTTTCCAATGTGAACTCATTTTTTGGTCACCTGTTATTTGTGAATTTTTTCTTCAAATGGTTATTTAACACATGTAACAAACCGATTCTGTGCTTTTAAAATTGACTTAGACTCATTATTCCATTTTGCTTAATATTTCTGCTTGAACATATGTATTTTCAAAGTAGGCTGTCACAGATGGTACACTTTTTATGAACACTGTATTATTCTAAAGTTATCTTTGCATGTCTCATTACATTTCTTGTTATTATTGCAGTAGTAGCCAATACAGATGTAGGATCATAAAAATTAGGCATTATGAGCCAGAAGGATATGCTGCTTTTAAAAATGAACTCTGAACATAATTCACTTTTCTTCTTTTAGCTTCACATAAACCTTTTTAATGGTTAAGTAACCTTTACTCCTGCATTTCAAAGATACATGCATGAAAAAAATTTGTTTTCACAAAGAGTAGGCTTAATTTTATATATTTAAGCTCAGTTTGCTATTACATCACAATACTACCAGAACCAGAATAAACACTGCATTTTAAAACTTTATGGAACTAATTTATAGTGTAGGGCAGGCACAAACTTGATCTCATGGCAGCAAAATTTTATGTTTCCATTTCAGCAATACTGCCTAACACAATAATATCAGGCCAGCAAATCTTAAATATAAGTTAAGCTAACATGATCCATTGCCTTATAAAGCTAGAGTACCCTGTGGAGTCATGCTGAATATGCCAAGTGATTTTTCAAAATTTAATCATCCTAAATGTCAGATAAAGGTGCTTTTGCTGTCATTCTTTAAAACTGGGGCAAAAATCCCGAGTGTGCCTGCAAGTTATAAAGAAACCCTCTTCTTAATACTTATATTAAATAAACAACGTCCTTTCCAATCACCATTCATTTTGCTAGTCACAGTAAATAAAAACATATTATAATGCTATAAAGCAAATTCAAGACAAATACTTATTTTTTAAAAGTAAAAATACAGGCATCTCCCTAGCAAGACACAAATTCTTATAACCACCAGGTAAATTTGAATTTATTCTTTGGTCACTTTTGGCTTTACTAGCCGAAGTTCGACAGCTTTATAAATAACTTATTATGAACATAGACTCAAATGTCCTCCACAAAAATATCTGCAAGTGGAATCAAGCAACAAATAAAAAGGACAATACATGACAAGAGAATGGAATTTATTCCAACAATTCAAGGTGGGTACAACAATCTATATATCAGTCACTGTGATTCACCATATTAACAAAGCTAACAAGAAAAAGCTCAAGATCCTATCAATAAATGGAGAGAAAAGCATTTGAAAAAAAATCAATGTATGATAAACTCTCTGGAATAAAAGGGAATCCCTCCATCTGACAAAAGTATCTACCATAACCTACTTTTAATACCATACTTAAAAATGAAGACCTATATGGTTTATTCCAAAGATCACGAACAAGGCAAGAACACTCTCTTGACTCATATTCAGTAATGCTCTAGATATGGTAGCCCATGCAATGATCAAGTCAAATAAATTAAAAGTGTACAAAAGTAGAAATAAAATGGTTTCTATTCACAGATGAAATGACTTTCTATGTGGAAAATCTGGAAAACTCAGAAAATTGTAACAAATACATAGGTTCATCAAGTCTTAGGATACAAAGTGAACATTAAAATACCAATTTTCTTTCTACTTACTTGCAATGAACAACCGGAATTAAGAAAATAAATATCATTTACCATAGCACTAAATAAAATTAAAATAGTAGGTAACAACCTAACAAAATATGTTCAAACTATAAACTATAAAACAGAAATGAAAGCAAGTGATAAAATAAATGAAGATATATACCATGTTCTTGGACTGGAAGAAGACAACATTATTAAGAAATAAATTATTCCCAATTTGATCTGTAGATTCAAGTGCAATCCTAATTATTGCAGCAGGATTTTTTTTTTTTTTTAATTTTATTTATTGGGATGCCTGGGTGACTGGCTCAGTGGGTTAAGTGTCTGCCTTCAGCTCAGGTCATGATCCCAGGGTCCTGGGATCAAGTCTTCTATCAGGCTCCTTCCTCAGCAGGGAGACTGCTTCTACCTGTGCCTGGTGCTCCTCTTGCTTGTGCCCTCTGTCTCTCTCTCTCTCTCTGACAAACAAATAAATAAAATCTTAAAAAAATATAAAAATAAATTTCATTTATTTATTTGAGAGAGAGCAGGAGCTGGGGGTGGAGGGGCAAGCGGAGAGGAAGAAGCTGATTCCCTGCTGAGCAGGGAGCCCTATGTGAGGTTTCATCCCAGCACCCAGAGATCACCACTGGAGAGGAAGGCAGATGGTTAACATACTGAGCCACCCAGGCGCCCCTCCAGCAGGACTTTTGCAGATATCAGTAACTGACTCTAAAATTTATATGGAAATACAGAGAAACTTGAATGGACAAAAATGATTTTGAAACTGTAGGACAAATGTGAAAGATTCACACATCTCCATTTAAATGTTTACTTGAAAGCAACAGTAATCAAGGCTGTGATATTGGGGAAGACTAGATCCACTGACTGATGGAAAAGAATAGACCAGGAACAGACCACAAAATTTAGTCAACCGGTGCCTCTTTCTCTCTCTGTGTCCCACCCCCACCCTGTCCTCTGTATATATGTCATCTATTCCCCCACAAATTCCAGCAATACCTGAAATCCAGTTTGGCGTGCAGGTGGCACATGGGACTGTCTTCTACATCTACAGTTCACCTTGTGGTCCGCCAGCTCCTGGGCATTGTTGATACCATAGTTGATCACTAGGGCTCCAGGGAGAGGCCCCAAGCAATGATGCACAGTTTGCAGGGGAGTCCCACGGACAGCAAGTTCTCAGTGCATAAGAGCCTGGGAACTCTAGGCTCTGCCCACTTGTTCAGGCCTTGGTGTTATCTGAACACGACACTGAACGCATACTGGACCCCATGCAGGGGTTGCAGGCCGACTACAAGGGCATTTGATACCCAGCTTGGAGAAGAACAGCTGCATGTTGGCTCTGAGATGATCCAGGATGAAGCCATGGTCAGCCACAGTATCCCCCCCCGACCCGATCTGGCAGAACTCGGCCAAGTTCCAGGCGCCCAGGTCTCCTTCTGTACATACAGTCTAAGGAAAAGGACTTCGCAATCGTGAAGGGTTTTTTTTATGGATCAGGTGGTGGAGGACGCAGCAGTGGCTGACTTCATGTTCATGCGCAGCAAGCTTTTCCCGCCTCTTCCAGCTTCCTATTGTACAAGCCCTCCAGGAACATGCCATCTGTGCGGTGGAAGCAGGTACTTTTTTTGTTGTTGTTGTTGTTTTTAAGATTTTATTTATTCACTTATTGAAAGGGAGAGACAAAGACAGCGAAGCGAGAGAGTGAACACAAGCAGGGGAAATGGGAAAGGGAGAAGCAGGCTTCCGCTGACCAGGGAGCCCAATGAAGGGCTCCATTCCAGGGCGCTGGGATCATGACCTGAGCCGAAGGCAGAGACCTAAACCACTGAGCCACCCAGGCGCCCCACCATAATCATTATTTAAAAAAATTGTTTCTTCTAGTTAAACAAGAGTTTTTTGGGAAGGGGTGCACTTTATGTTTAAGTTAACTCCCAAGTTCATTGGATAAATACTATTAGACAAGCAGTTAGCATTTGAGAATTCTGTTATGAAAAACAGCAAATTATTCGGTAAGCCGTCTGCAGATAATTTAAATAACTTTCTTGTAAATATCAGCCACACTTTATATATAGAGTGTTAAATGTGAATTTTACTGATAAAAGTTTTACATAATAGAATTTGTATTTTTTAAAACTTACTAGAGTAATTATAATCATAGATATTAAAAGAAAACCCAAACCAGTATATTTAAAAAAATACATGTGACCTATTCAAAAAACTTAATTACTTTATTCAATATCATATATTAAATCACCAAAATGGTTGCATAATTTGTATGCCAGTAAGGCATATCAGTATAATATGCTTACATATCAGCTATATTACATGAACTAATGATGCAGAATATTAAAATTTGGAGATGTAATTATCACTATTTTTCCAGAGGTAATATGTAATTAATTTTATTGAAGTATAATTTACATATAATAAAAATCCATTTAAGTGTATACTTTGATGAGTTTTGACAAATGTATATGCCCAGGTAATTATCAGTACAATCAAAATATAGGATAATTCCTTGGATCAAGGACAATATATTTTTACCTGTATTTTAATTGTTGGAACCAGTTTCCATTGTGGATTTGACAACATGAGGAGGAGATTTTTCTACTTTTCCACCTAGATTTCATTTTTTTTTAAGATTTTATTTATTTGACAGAGATCAAAAGCAGGCAGAGAGGCAGGCAGAGAGAGGGGGAAGCAGGCTCCCCTCTGAGCAGAGAGCCCGAGGTGGGGCTTGATCCTAGAGCCCTGAGACCATGACCCAAGTCGAAGACAGAGGCCTCAACCCACTGAGCCACCCAGGTGGCCCCTAGATTTCAGTTTTATAATATTCTAAAACACTAATGGATTTGTAATAAAGTGATATGATTCTATTTCCTTCAACATACTTACGAGCCTGATGGCCCGAGACTGCAGTTCCTTGAATCTCTCAATATTCCTATTATGGGAAGACAATAATACTTATTCTCTAAGAGTTTTCATGAAAATCAAATGAAATAATATATTGAAAATATTTTTAAAATAGTAAAGAGTAGACAAATATGTACTGTTTAATATAATTATTAATTCACCAGGAGATTTATACTGAACTCCTGATATAATTTCCTGACAAGGTTTTGCCCTCTGGTTTTCTGTTCACTTCTAGAAATATAGGAGTCTGTCGAGGGTCACTGAGACTGAGAGGAAGCATTTGAATTCCTAAAGGACAGAAATAAACATCACCTAGGGGAACCTTTTTAAAAGCACAAAAGTGGCAGATGAGCCCTCATTCCTGCCTTCTGCATGAAAGTTAAGAGAAACTTACCAAGGACAGGAATTCTATAGCCTAATATCCAGACTCTGAATTCTGTAAGGTGAGCAGAAATTTCGAATGATATATACATGATGTTTCCTATTTGAAAATGTTTTTGAGATAACGATCATGCTGATTGGTGAAAATTCTGGTAAATTTCTAAGTAGAACTCAGGAAATTAAATTAAATCAGAGAAAACTTCACATCATTTAAAAGTTTACTAGAAAATATTAGGAAACAAAAATAGAGCACTAGAAGTAGTTACAAATACAATCCACCAGCGAAGGGAAAGGAATATAGCGATAGGTCATTAAATCTGCCCCCCATTATGCCCAGGTGTTAGAGGATGCAGAACATTCTCACTCACCCACAGTGTTATAATGCCATTTTCTAAAATGGTGCCATTTTAGGGAGCTGGAACCGCTCAAAATGATATGGCGTGGATCCAACCCTCACTTCATAATTGCTAGAGTTTTCTGCAACTGGCATTCCAAATATTTTGATGCTGCTGAAGAGAAGGGTGATTACATTGGGCAGTAACATGCCTTTCCTACTCAGTTGTAAGTTGGCAAAAGTAAGTTTAATGTTTGAAACAGGCTTTTAAAAACTGGGACGTTTTCATTGTGTCAGAACTGTGAAAGCACAGGAAAAAGTTAAGGCATGAAAATATTTCTTTCCAATGTGTAAAATGTATTACTTATTAAGGACTGTGTTTTTCATGTTAACAGTCTTAGATGACTTAAATCCCAGTTAAATATTTGGTTATTATGAAAGAGGGTGCACTTGTTTAAAGCCAAATTTTACCAAAGCTTGGACTTACGCTGTCATTTTGTAGTATTTAAAATCTAAGTGAGTTCTGCTTCTATGTAAAGAGACCATTGCAACCTGCTAATAAAAACTTATTTTATCTGGTCATGTATTGAGCATTTACTATAAGCTAAGTACTTTGCTAAGCATATCCTTAAATTTAAACTTTACTGAGATATTTTTCATACAGTAGAATACACTTACTAAAGTTTATACTTTGATGGGTTTTGACAAACGAATATGGTTTTGTAACACTGTCACAATCAAGCTATAGAACATTTCCTGCACTTTCCAAAGTTCCCTCATGGTCCCTTTACAATTAAGACCCACACCCAAACCCAACATCTAACAACAACTGATTTGCTTTGTGCCACAATAATTTTGCTTTTTTTTTAGAATTTTACATAAACAGGACAAAATGGTATATAGTCATTTGTGTCTGCCTTTACTCATGTAACATAATGCTTTTAAGAGTCATCTATGAGACTATGGACTCTGAAAAACAACCTGAGGGTTTTGAAGGGTCAGGGGTGGGAGGTTGGGGGAACAGGTGGTGGGTAATAGGGAGGGCACGTTTTGCATGGAGCACTGGGTGTTGTGCAAAAACAATGAATACTGTTACGCTGAAAAAATAAATAAAATGGAAAAAAAAAATTAAAAAAAAAAGAGTCATCTATGTAGGGGTTTGTGTCAGCAGTTCACTATTTTTATCAGGTTGTAGTTCATTGTAAGGATATAACAATGTGCTTATCCATTCACCATTTGATGGACATTTAGATTGTTTCCAGCTTTGAGCTATTATGGAATAGCTGCTATGAACATTTGCATACAAATCACTGCATGGACCTATGTTTTCTTTTCTCTTGGGTAAATATCTTGGAGTGGATTGTGGACATAGGAGATGTATGCTTAATTTTGTAAGAAACCAACACACTGTTTTCTGAAGTGGCTACTCCATTTTGCATTTCCATCCCCATGCAAGGCATCCTTGTTAAAACTGGTTTTCTGTCTTTTTTATTTAGCTCTTCTAGTACGTATTTTAGCTATTCTAGTGGGAGGTGGTCTCTCATTGATTTTAGTTTGCATTTTCCAACAACTTATATATAATGAGCCACTTTTAAAGGGCTCATTGGCCATTGAATCTTATTTTTTGATTAAAATATCTTTTGGACCTTTTACACATATTACAAATTGGTTTATTATTACTGAGATGTAAGAATTCTTTATTATCTACATATAAATCTTTATAAGCAAATATATATAATACTATATAAATATAAATAAATACTAATTAGTCTTCTAGTCTGTATCTTCATTTTCACTTTTTTAACAATGATAAGAGCACATTTTTAAATTTTGATGTTCAGTCTGTACATTTGTTCTATATATGGTTCATATTTTTGTTTGAAGAATCATATTTTGTTTGTTTGAAGAATTGTGTTTGAAGAATCCTCCCCCTAACCAAAGCCACAATTTCCTTCTATGCTCTTCTTTTGGAATCTTTATAGATTTAGTTTTTACATTTAGGTCTATAATCAATTTCAATTTTTTTTTTAAATATAGGGTACAAGGTAAGTATCTTAGCTCCAACTGCTATGACAAATAACCATAAACTGACTGTCTTAGCACATATTTATTTCTCATAGTTCTAGAGGCTGGGAAGTCCATCATCAAGGTACTATCTATTCAGTTCTTGGTGAGGCTCTCTCCCTTGCTTACAGAGAGCTGCCTTCTCTCTGTATCCTCACAGGGCAGAGTAAAAGAAAAAAATGGCCTCATCCTCTTATATAGATGCTAATTTCATCACAAGAGTTTCTCTTTCATGGCCGTGCTAATAACCTCCAAAAGGACCCATCTGCTAATACCCATCATATCGGAGATTGACAAATTTTCTAGGATTATTCCATCCCTGTTGAATTACTTTAGAACAGCTATCAAAAACCAATTGAGGGTCTATTTCTGGACTCTATTCCACTGTAGAATGTTTTACAAGATGTTTTATTGTATGTATGCTCTATAATTTAATAATGATACATAATTATTTTATTATATATAATATCTTCACTAATGGAATACACTTGATCTTAGCCAAGAGGCCAAGAAGTGATTCCACCAATGGAATAAAATATACCTCGATAAAGCTGTTTTAGTGTTTTAACATTATGTGTACTTAATATTCTATATAATATATATTTTATATTGTGCTATAGTACATTATTTAAATATTCTTTATAATTACATATATAACAGTAAAGCACTAATGTAGCTTTATTGGGTGTATTTTTCATACAATAAAATTCATTCACTAATGTTTATGTGTTGATGGTTTTAATGATACACTCTTTTGCATACTATAGCTTTATACTAAGTTTTTAAAACAGAGTTCTTGGGGTGTTTAGGTGGCTCAGTCACTATGTATCTGCTTGTGTTCCCTCTCTCACATGTCTCTCTATCAAATAAATAAGTAAAATCTTTAAATAACAAAAAATTAAAAATACATAAATAAAAAATAAAAAAGTTCCTCTCCACCTTTGTTCTATTAAAAAACTTATACTATTTTAGTTATTCCATGTTCATTGCTCCTCTCTCTATATTTTTGGATCACTTTATCAATTTCTACCAAAGGAAAAAAAAAAAAACACACTTTTGAAACTTTGATTTGAATTTCTTTGAAACTGCAGGTAAATTTTGGGGAAATTGAGATCTTAAAAATATTGAGATATTTAATACAGTATCATGGTAGAAATTTCCATTTATTTGAACCTTATTAAATTTACTTCAACAGTGTCTAATAGTTTTTAGTACCTAAGACTTATATATATTTACATTATTAAGTTTCAGTATTCTATGTTTGATGCAATATGTATATTTAAGTGCTCTAAATTTTATTATATTATTATTATATAAATTTATTATTAATTTTTATTGGTAATATTCCGAACAAATTCTACTTTTAAAATATTTTAAAATATTTATAATCAGTCCAATAAACTCATTTACTCATTTATTTTTATTTTTATTTATTTTTAAAGATTTTATTTATTTTGACTGACAGAGATCACAGGTAGGTGGAGAGGCAGGTAGAGAGAGAGGAAAGGAAGCAGGCTCCCTGCTGAGCAAAGTGCCTGATGCAGGGCTAGATCCCAGGAGCCTGGGACCATGACCTGAGAGGAAGGCAGAGGCTTTAACCCACTGAGCCACCCAGGCATCCCTCGTTAATTCATTTTTATAAAGGTTTTATTTTTATGTTATCTCTATACCCAATATGGGGCTCAAACTCCTAACTCCAATATTAAGAGTTGCCTGTTCTACTGCATGAGCCAGCCAAGAGTCTCGTAAACTCATTTATTACAGTAGCTTTTTCAAAGGTTCCTTGTCATTTTCTACATGGTCATGTCATTTACAAACAAACGTCATCTTACTTTATGATATTTATGCTTTTATTTCTTTTTTCTTTTCTATTTTTTTTCTTAGTAGACACCAAGTTTAGGGATACCTAGGTGGCTCAGTCAGTTAAGAGTCTGCCTTCAGCTCAGGTCATGATCCCGGGGTCCTGGAATCCAGCCCTGTGTTGGACTGTCTACTCAGTGGGGAGTCTGCTTTTCCATCTCTCTCTGTTCCTTCCCCCCTCTTCTTGCTCCCTCTCTCTCTCTCAAGTAAGTTAAAAAATAATAATAAAAAAAGAAACAGAGTCTAATGATAAATAAAAGTAGAGATAATAAACCACATTGCCTTATTCTTAATCTTAGGAGAAAAACTTTAAATTTTTCATTATTGTATATATAATATATAATATATATATAATATTAGTGTAATATTATAATACTATATTATTATTATATTAGTATTATTATTCATAGTTTCTCTTTACCAGCTTTAGAAATGTTCTTTCATTTTTAATTTGGCAAGATTTTACCATGAATGGATATTGAATTTTGTAAGTGCTTTTCGATATCCATTGATACGATTTTAAGGTTTTTCTTTTTATTGTTTTAATAAATTAAATTACATAGATTGGTTTCCAAATGTAAGTCTTCTGCTTCTGGGATAAATTGTTCTTATACATGGTGATTATGTTTTTTATATATAGATAGATTTAATTTCTTACTATTTGGTTTAGAATTTTTGCGTCTGTGTCCACAATGAAAATCAGTATTTAGTATCCATTTTTTGTAATAGCTTCACTAGATTTTCTTATCATGGTAATGAACACATTCTAAAATTCATTGCGAAATGTTCTCTCTTGTTCTATAACTTGTAAAAACTTGCAAAAAATTGATGTATTTCTTCCTTAAGTATTTGGTAGAATTGACCATTGAAGTGATCTGTTCTTGATGTTTTCTGAGTGGGTAGGTTGTTCCATATAAAGTCTGTTTCTTTATTTGATGTGGGCAGTTGTGATTATCTATTTCTTCTTGAGTAAACTTTCATAATGTGGTACTTTAAAGAACTTTTATATTTCATCTAATCATTCAGTTTTAGAATTTTTCGTAATATTCCTTTATCATCTTTTTAATGCCTATTGGATCTGGAAAGTTGTCTCTTCTTTCATGATCATGATAATTTGGGTTTCTTTCTCTTCATTTTTAATAAATCAGTCTAGCTAGGTAGCTATCAATTTATACACTTTGTGAACCCAGATTTTGCTTTTTCTATTTTGATTTTGTCTTAATTGTCTCCACTTTTGCCATTGGTTTCCTTATTCCTGCTTCTTAGGAGTTAATTCTTCTTTCAAGCTTATTAAGGT
Organism: Meles meles; assembly: GCF_922984935.1. NCBI lineage: Eukaryota > Metazoa > Chordata > Mammalia > Carnivora > Mustelidae > Meles > Meles meles. The sequence continues at coordinate 126,273,301 of NC_060066.1, forward strand.
ATATGCATAGTTCTTTGAATTGTGACCTTATTTTTCCTTCTACTATAAATATTTAAAGATATAAATTTCCCTGTAATTATTGCTTTAACTATATTCCACTTTTTTTTTTTTTTTTTAAGTAGGCTCCAACATTGAGCCCCACACAGGGTTTGAACTCATGGCCCTGAAATCCAAACCGAGTTGAGATCAAGAGTTGGACATTTAACCAACTAAGCCACCCTGGCACCCCACATATTATTTTGATAAATTGTCTTTTCTTCTTCATTCAAATTAATATATTTTCTAACCTCATTGGTTATTTTTTTTTTAAGATTTTATTTATTTATTTGTCGGAGAGAGAGAGCACAAGCAGGCAGAGTGGCAGGCAGAGGCAGAGAGAGAAGCAGGCTCCTTGCTGGACAAGGAGCCCGATGCAGGACTTGTTCCCAGGATGCTGGGATCATGACCTGAGCCAAAGGCAGCGGCTTAACTGACTGAGCCACCCAGGCATCCCGTCATTGGTTATTTTTACTATGACAATTTCAGACATGGATTTCTTAAAAATATCTTGACTACTTTTTAAATAAAAAGTTTTCTGTTTTTGCAGTTTTCTGTATGCCTTTGTTATTGTTTTATATTTTGATTCTGTATGATCAAAGAACTTACACTGATTGATTTCAGTGCTTTTAATTCATCAGAGCTTGCTTTATGGCCACAAATATGGTCTCCTTTATGAACTATTTCTTGTGCAGCTCAAAATAAAGTATATCCTACTGCTTCATGTATGATCAGGTTTAGTGATCATGTTTTTGTGGTCTCATGGTGGTCTCACTGATTTTTTTGTTCACTTGTTATGTTAGTTACTGAGAGAGTTTTCAAAATCTATTACTATATTTGAAGGTTTCATTATTTTTCCTTATAATTCTATAATTTTTTGCTATAAGTATTTTGAAGCTCTCTTATTAAGTTAGTATATATTAAAGATGTTTATGATCTCTTAGTGAATATATTTTTAACATTTTGATGTTTCCTTGCATGCCTAGTAATATTCCTTCTGAACGGTTTATCTGATAATCTATCCACTCCAGCGTTCTTCAGTTTCTCTTAGTGCTTGCATATATATTCATTCCCTTGTATTATTTTGGTAACTTTTAATTATAAAATAGTGTTAGATTTACAGAAAAGTTGTTAAGGTAATAGAGACAGCTGCCATATAACAAATATCAAGGATGTCACATTCCTAACAATTTATATATTATGGCAAATTTGTTCAAATTAAGGAGGCAGTGTTAATGCATTAATGTTATCTGAAGTCCATAGTTTGCTCAGATACCCTTTGTATTATATTTAATATCCTTTTTCTGTCCCTGAATCTTATCAAGTATACCACATTATGTCTAGTCATTACATCTCTTGGAATCTCTTAGCAGTAACAGGTTCTTGGATTTTCATTGGTATTGTTAAGTGATGATGATGATGATAATGATTTTAAGACTATAGCCATCATGGATTTGTGTCATGGTTGGTCTTAAAATGGCTTCATTTTGCCCTTAATTTTAAAAGTATGTTAGCTGGTATAGAAATCTAGGTTGACAATTTTATTTTTTTCTACTACCTTGAAAAAATAACTTCATTTTTTGATTTGCTTAGTTTCTGATGAGAAATTTTCTGTCATCCTTATTTATGTTCTGTTTATATAGCACATATTTTTCTTCTCAGTTTTAAAAAAGATTTTATCCTTATTACTCACTGCTTTATCAATTGGATTTTTATATGTCTGCTTATTGCTTTCTTTATATTTATCCTACTTTGAGTTTATTTAATGACTTGGATGTATGGATTTATACTTTTCATCAAATTTGGAAAGAACTTCAGGTATTACTTTTGAAATATTTGTTCTTTTCCCTTTCTTTTCTGGGGCTCCATTTATTAGATTACTCCACATTATCCCATGGGTCTACAGCCTCAGTACTTTTTTTTTGTCTTCAGAGCACTGAATTTATGATTCATAGTTTCCATTGACATTCACTGATTTGCCAACTCACAGGGCCTGTTGTAGGCCTCCTTTAGGTGTTCATGGGGAAGATTTTAGACAGGGGTTAAAACTCAGACCCCTCAGAAAAGTAATAAAGTAAAGCTTTCCATCAAATATTTTCATTAAATTGTGTTTCAAAGTATAATAAAGACATAAAATAGAAATTAAATGAAAATAATGAAGTCAGGTTTCTTTTATGGGAAATGTTATTTTTTATAGTAGTGGGAATAATACATTATAGAGGGAGAAGATGAAAATGATGGAGATAGAAGGGTTAGTTATCAGAACAAAGCCCTGGAATAGGTGATCAGGGAAGTCAGCATATTAAAGAACACCCATTTCTTTGCAGAAGTATCTCTTAGGTTAGAAGATTTTAATCAGTTATAGTCTAGAGATTTGGGGTAGAAAATTCACATTTTGCTGGACTACCTCCATATTTAGTGGAATATATCCACTAGGTAATTCTACACACATTCAGCTCAAGATGATGTGTGAGCCTGGACACAGCGGAGAACTTCTTCAGGGGCAGCTACTATAGGTAGCTCAATCAACTGTCACAGTTTACAAAAGCAATATTTCACCTGAAGGGATAAGAGTTAATGGGCAGAAGATAAGGACCTGAGCTGGCTGAACTCTCAGAGACTGTAGTTATTACAGTAACCATCATGAGGCTCTGGGTATCTACTTGTCCTCTGGAGGCAAAATAAATCGAAGGTTTGGTCTATTACTCATGGATTTTCCTTCCATTCTTCTAACTGCTTTTTCAGTTCTCCCCTACACATGCCATTTCTCACATGCTAAGAAAAACACTTGGAACTTATTCTGAAGTGGGGCAATAAATGTGAGAGAACTGTAAAATTATCTGTCAAAGAATTTCAAGAACAGGCCTCTAGAGGGCAACTATAGAAATCACAACCTTGTCTCATATTAATCACACATATTAATCACAACAACAGTTTAAAGGCCTCAACTACTTTTCAAAGGTGATTCTGGAAACTGAATGGCTTAAGTAGTATAAATAATTATCTATTCTCTGTGGAAAACTTGACTTCCATTTGATAAGCAGTCCTAAAATTGGCTTTTTAATTTTAAAATTATATAGGGACGACTCCACCAACTTCATATGTCAGTCTTCGCTTAAACTAATTAAAGGTAAAGCAAAGAAATCTTCATTAGAGAGTAAAGAGAATGAAATAACAATTATCTGCCATAACATACACTTAGTAGATCTCATTTTCTCTGAAATATGAATGGAATATAAAAGGATATAGAGGACATAGAATTGCTGGGATACCTGGGTGGCTCAGTCTGTTGAGTGTCTGCCTTCTGCTCAGGTCACGATCCCAGAGTCCTGAGATGGAATCCTGCATCAGCCTCCCTGCTTGAGAGAGTCTCTTTTCCCTCTCCCCAGCTCACACACTCTTTCTCAAATAAATAAATACAATCTTTAAAAAATAATAGAAATATCAATCTCTCTTTCTCTTTCTCTCTTTTTTTTCCATTTTATTTATTTTTTCAGCGTAACAGTATTCATTGTTTTTGCACAACACCCAGTGCTCCATGCAAAACGTGCCCTCCCCATTACCCACCACCTGTTCCCCCAACCTCCCACCCCTGACCCTTCAAAACCCTCAGGTTGTTTTTCAGAGTCCATAGTCTCTTATGGTTTGCCTCCCCTTCCAAAAATTTTTTTTTAATAAACATATAATGTATTTTTATCCCCAGGGGTACAGGTCTGTGAATCGCCAGGTTTATACACTTCACAGCACTCACGATAGCACATACCCTCCCCAATGTCCATAGCCCCCTCCCCCTCTCCCAATCCCACCTCCCCCCAGCAACCCCCAGTTTGTTTTGTGAGATTAAGAGTCATTTATGGTTTGTCTCCCTCCCAATCCCATCTTGTTTCATTTATTCTTCTCCTATCCCCCTAACCCCCCATGTTGCTTCTCCATGTCCTCATATCAGGAAGATCATATGATAGTTGCCTTTCTCCGATTGACTTATTTCACTAAGCATGATACCCTCTGGTTCCATGCACGTCGTCGCAAATGGCAAGATTTCATTTCTTTTGATGGCTGCATAGTATTCCATTGTGTATATATGCCACTTCTTCTTTATCCATTCATCTGTTGATGGACATCTAGGTTCCTTCCATAGTTTGGCTATTGTAGACATTGCTGCTATAAACATTCGGGTACACATGCCCCTTCGGATCACTATGTTTGTATCTTTAGGGTAAATACCCAGTAGTGCAATTGCTGGGTCATAGGGTAGTTCTATTTTCAACATTTTGAGGAACCTCCATGCTATTTTCCAGAGTGGTTGCACCAGCTTGCATTCCCACCAACGGTGGAGGAGGGTTCCCCTTTCTCCCCATCCTCGCCAGCATCTGTCATTTCCTGACTTGTTAATTTTAGCCATTCTGACTGGTGTGAGGTGATATCTCATTGTGGTTTTGATTTGCATTTCCCTGATGCCGAGTGACGTGGAGCACATTTTCATGTGTCTGTTGGCCATCTGGATGTCTTCTTTGCAGAAATGTCTGTTCATGTCCCATGCCCATTTCTTGATTGGATTGTTTGTTCTTTGGGTGTTGAGTTTGCTAAGTTCCTTATAGATTTTGGATACTAGCCCTTTATCTGATATGTCGTTTGCAAATATCTTCTCCCATTCTGTCAGTTGTCTTTTGGTTTTGTTAACTGTTTCCTTTGCTGTGCAAAAGCTTTTGATCTTGAGGAAATCCCAATAGTTCATTTTTGCCCTTGCTTCCCTTGCCTTTGCCGTTGTTCCTAGGAAGATGTTGCTACGGCTGAGGTCGAAGAGGTTGCTGCCTGCATTCTCCTCAAGGATTTTGATGGATTCCTTTCTCACATTGAGGTCCTTCATCCACTTGGAGTCTATTTTCATGTGTGGTGTAAGGAAGTGGTCCAATTTCATTTTTCTGCATGTAGCTGTCCAATTTTCCCAGCACCATTTATTGAAGAGGCTGTCTTTTTTCCATTGGAAATTCTTTCCTGCTTTGTTGAAGATTAGTTGACCATAGAGTTGAGGGTCTATTTCTGGGCTCTCTATTCTGTTCCATTGATCTATGTGTCTGTTTTTGTGCCAGTACCATGCTGTCTTGATGATGACAGCTTTGTAATAGAGCTTGAAGTCCGGAATTGTGATGCCACCAACTTTGGCTTTCTTTTTCAATATTCCTTTGGCTATTCGAGGTCTTTTCTGGTTCCATATAAATTTGAGGATTATTTGTTCCATTTCTTTGAAAAAAATGGATGGGATTTTGATAGGGATTGCATTAAATGTGTAGATTGCTTTAGGTAGCATGGACATTTTCAAAATATTTATTCTTCCAATCCAGGAGCATGGAACATTTTTCCATTTCTTTGTGTCTTCCTCAATTTCTTTCATGAGTACTTTATAATTTTCTGTGTATAGATTCTTAGCCTCTTTGGTTAGGTTTATTCCTAGGTATCTTATAGTTTTGGGTGCAATTGTAAATGGGATTGACTCCTTAATTTCTCTTTCTTCTGTCTTGTTGGTGTAAAGAAATGCAACTGATTTCTGTGCATTGATTTTATATCCTGACACTTTACTGAATTCCTGTGCAAGTTCTAGCAGTTTTGGAGTGGAGTCTTTTGGGTTTTCCACATATAGTATCATATCATCTGCGAAGAGTAATAATTGACTTCTTCTTTACCAATTTGGATGCCTTTAATTTCTTTTTGTTGTCTGATTGCTGAGGCTAGGACTTCTAGTACTATGTTGAATAGCAGTGGTGATAATGGACATCCCTGCCGTGTTCCTGACCGTAGTGGAAAAGCTTTCAGTTTTTCTCCATTGAGAATGATATTTGCGGTGGGTTTTTCATAGATGGCTTTGATAATATTGAGGTATGTGCCCTCTATCCCTACACTTTGAAGAGTTTTGATCAGGAAGGGATGCTGTACTTTGTCAAATGCTTTTTCAGCATCTATGGAGAGTATCATATGGTTCTTGTTCTTTCTTTTATTAATGTGTTGTATCACATTGATTGATTTGCGGATGTTGAACCAAGCCTGCAGCCCTGGAATAAATCCCACTTGATTGTGGTGAATAATCCTTTTAATGTACTGTTGAATCCTATTGGCTAGTATTTTGGCGAGAATTTTTGCGTCTGTGTTCATCAAGGATATTGGTCTGTAGTTCTCTTTTTTGGTGGGATCCTTGTCTTGTTTTGGGATCAAGGTGATGCTGGCCTCATAAAATGAGTTTGGAAGTTTTCCTTCCATTTCTATTTTTTGGAACAGTTTCAGGAGAATAGGAATTAGTTCTTCTTTAAATGTTTGGTAGAATACCCCTGGGAAGCCGTCTGGCCCTGGGATTTTGTTTGGAAATTTTTGATGACTGTTTCAATCTCCTTATTAGTTATGGGCCTGTTCAGGTTTTCTATTTCTTCCTGGTTCAGTTGTGGTAGTTTATATGTCTCTAGGAATGCATCCATTTCTTCCAGATTGTCAAATTTGTTGGTGTAGAGTTGCTCATAGCATGTTCTTATAATTGTCTGTATTTCTTTGGTGTTAGTTGTGATCTCTCCTCTTTCATTCATGATTTTACTGATTTGGGTCCTTTCTCTTTTCTTTTTGATGAGTCTGGCCAGGGGTTTATCAATCTTATTGATTCTTTCAAAGAACCAGCTCCTAGTTTCATTGATTTTTTCTATTGTTTTTTTGGTTTCTATTTCATTGATTTCTGCTCTGATCTTTATGATTTCTCTTCTCCTGCTGGGTTTAGGGTTTCTTTCTTGTTCTTTATCCAGCTCCTTTACGTGTAGGGTTAGGTTGTGTACTTGAGACCTTTCTTGTTTCTTGAGAAAGGCTTGTACCGCTATATATTTTCCTCTCAGGACTGCCTTTGCTGTGTCCCACAGATTTTGAACCGTTGTGTTTTCATTATCATTTGTTTCCATGAATTTTTTCAATTCTTCTTTAATTTCCTGGTTGACCCATTCATTCTTTAGAAGAATGCTGTTTAATCTCTATGTATTTGGGTTCTTTCCAGCTTTCGTCTTGTGATTGAGTTCTAGCTTCAGAGCATTGTGGTCTGAAAATATGCAGGGAATGATCCTAATCTTTTGATACCGGTTGAGACCTGATTTGTGACCCAGGATGTGATCTATTCTGGAGAAGGTTCCATGTGCACTAGAGAAGAATGTGTATTCTGTTGCTTTGGGATGAAATGTTCTGAATAGATCTGTGATGTCCATCTGGTCCAGTGTGTCATTGAAGGCCTTTATTTCCTTGTTGATCTTTTGCTTGGATGATCTGTCCATTTCAGTGAGGGGAGTGTTCAAGTCCCCTACTATTATTGTATTATTATTGATGTGTTTCTTTGATTTTGTTATTAATTGGTTGATATAGTTGGCTGCTCCCACGTTAGGGGCATAGATATTTAAAATTGTTAGATCTTCTTGTTGGACAGACCCTTTGAGTAGGATATAGTGTCCTTCCTCATCTCTTATTATAGTCTTTGGCTTAAAATCTAATTGATCTCGGGTGCCTGGGTGGCTCAGTGGGTTAAGCCGCTGCCTTCGGCTCAGGTCATGATCTCAGGGTCCTGGGATCGAGTCCCGCATCGGGCTCTCTGCTCAGCAGGAGCCTGCTTCCCTCTCTCTCTCTCTCTGCCTGCCTCTCTGTCTACTTGTGATCTCTCTCTGTCAAATAAAAAAAAAAAATCTAATTGATCTGATATAAGGATTGCCACCCCAGCTTTCTTCTGATGTCCATTAGCATGGTAAATTGTTTTCCACGCCCTCACTTTAAATCTGGAGGTGTCTTCGCTCCTAAAATGAGTTTCTTGTAGGAAACATACTGATGGGTTTTGTTTTTTTATCCATTCTGATTCCCTGTGTCTTTTGATTGGGGCATTTAGCCCATTAACATTCAGGGTAACTATTGAGAGATATGAATTTAGTGCCATTATTAGTCTGTAAGGTGACTGTTACTGTATATTGTCTCTGTACCTTTCTGATCTACTACTTTTAGGCTCTCTCTTTGCTTAGAGGACCCCTTTCAATATTTCCTGTAGAGCTGGTTTGGTGTTTGCAAATTCTTTCAGTTTTTGTTTGTCCTGGAAGCTTTTGATCTCTCCTTCTATTTTCAATGATAGCCTAGCTGGATAGAGTATTCTTGGCTGCATGTTTTTCTCGTTGAGTGCTCTGAATATATCATGCCAGCTCTTTCTGGCCTGCCAGGTCTCTGTGGATAAGTCTGCTGCCAATCTAATATTTTTACCATTGTATGTTACAGACTTCTTTTCTCAGGCTGCTTTCTGGATTTTCTCTTTGTCACTAAGACTTGTAAATTTTACTATTAGGTGACGGGCTGTGGACCTATTCTTGTTGACTTTGAGGGGGGTTCTCTGCATCTCCTGGATTTTGATGCTTGTTCCCTTTGCCATATTAGGGAAATTCTCTCCGATGATTCTCTGCAATAGACCTTCTGCTCCCCTCTCTGTTTCTTCTTCTTCTGGAATCCCAATTATTCTAATGTTGTTTCGTCTTATGGGGTCACTTATCTCTCGAATTCTCCCCTCATGGTCCAGTAGCTGTTTGTCCCTCTTTTGTTCAGCTTCTTTATTCTCTGTCATTTGGTCTTCTATATCACTAATTCTTTCTTCTGCCTCATTGATCCTAGCAGTGAGAGCCTCCATTTTTGATTGCACCTCATTAATAGCTTTTTTGATTTCAACTTGGTTAGATTTTAGTTGTTTAATTTCTCCAGAAAGGGCTTTAATATCTCCAGAGAGGGTTTCTCTAATATCTTCCATGCCTTTTTTGAGCCCGGCTAGAATGTTCAGAATCGTCATTCTGAACTCTTGATCTGACATATTACCAATGTCTGTGTTGATTAGGTCCCTAGCCTTCGGTACTGTCTCTTGTTCTTTTGTTTGTGGTGATTTTTTCCGCGTTGTCATTTTGTCCAGATAAGAGGATATGAAGGAGCAAATAAACTACTAAAAGGGTGGCAAAGACCCCAGAAAAATGCGCTGTAACCAAATCAGAAGAGACTCCTAATTGTGGGGGGGAGAAAGGGGATAAAAACAGGTTCTGAAAAAAAAAGAAAAAAATTTAAAAAATAAAACAAATAAAGAAAAAATATAAAAAAGAAAGAAAAAAATATATATTTAGATAAACTAGTCAAAAAACTTTAAAAAAGAAAAGGGTAAAAGTTTTAAAAAATTTAGCAGAAGAAGAAAAAAGAAAAAAGAAAAAAAAATGAAAAAAGAAAAAAAAATTGAAGTAGCCACAAGACTAAAAAATCATGGGGAGAAATTCATGAGTTCTGTGCTTTGCTTTCTCCTCCTCTGGAATTGCTTTGCTGTGTTAGGAATTGAACCTACTTTCCTTGATAGATGAACTTCGTCCTGGCTGGATATTTTGTTGATCTTCTGGGGGAGGGCCCTGTTGTAGTGACTCTCAAGTGTCTTTGCCCGAGGTGGGATTGCACCGCCCTTACCGGCTTCCGGACTAAGTAATGGGCTTGGGTTCGCCTTTGGGAGCTTCTGTTCCCTGAACGCTTTCCGTAGAGTTCCGGAGGACGGGAATGAAAATGGCGGCCTTCTAGTCTCTGGCCCGGAGGAGCCGAGAGCCTGGGGCCCCACTCCTCAGTGCACCCCCAGAGGACAGCACCCAATCACTCCCGGATCCCCAGCCTCTAGCCGCGCTCCGAGCTCACCCAGCCCGCTACCAGTTCAAGGTAACCCTGAGCTGAGAGTTCAGTCCTCTGCTCTGTCTCTGCAGCCGGCTTCTCTGTTCTAATACCTGCGAGCTCTCCGACACTCTGACACCCCCGATCCTTCTGTGACCCTGTGGGACCTGGGGCCACGCTGACCCCGCGTGGGCTTCACCCTGGTTTAGCCTCTGGAGCAATGTCCCTCAGTGGAATAGACTTTTAAAAGTCCTGATTTTGTGCTCCGTTCCTCCGCCGTTTGCCGGGAGCCGGCCCCTCCCCCCGTGGTCTATCTTCCCGTCGTTTTAGATTCACTTCTCCGCCAGTCCTACCTTTCAGAAAGTGGTTGATTTTCTGTTTCTAGAGTTGCTGTTCTTCTTCTCTTCGCTCTCCCGTTGGATTTGTAGGTGTTTGCAATGTTTAGATAAGCTATCGAGCTGATCTCCTGCTACCTGATGTAGTCTCAGGCTGCTACTTCTCCGCCATCTTGACTCCTCCCCTCTTTCTCTTTCTCTTATACACACACACACTTTCACACCAAAATATGATTTACACATTTTTAAAATAAGACATTCATTAATAAGAGAACTACAAGAGTATCTCATTCACCTTTGCATCACCAAGATGTAAATAGTTCTTGGTGTTTATTCATCCTGTTCTCATTAACTCTTATTTTGAATAAAGTAGTTACTATTTCAAAATTGCTTTCCAAACTTAAATTTAAAACCATGAGAAAAAAAATGTCATTCAAAACATCTTTTGATGTAGTGATGATACTAAAAATCTGAACCTCTCATTTTCCTAATGTCCCTTTATGCTGGGGTTTAAATAAGTTAACATGTATAAAGAAACTAGTATGGAACTTGACATTTAGTAGATATTGAAGGAAAATTACTTTTTCTGGGGCGCCTGGGTGGCTCCGTGGGTTAAAGCCTCTGCCTTTGGCGCAGATCATGATCCCAGGGTCCTGGGATTGACCCCCACATCGGGCTCTCTGCTCAGTTGGAAGCCTGCTTCCCTTTCTCTCTCTCTGCCTGCCTCTCTGCCTACTTGTGATCTCTGTCAAATAAATAAATAAAAGTCTTAAAGAAAAAATTACTTTTCTCTTTCTTCCTTCTCTTCTCTATCTTGGATTATATAAGTATAAATACACATGGAAATCCTACAAGGTTAGGATTTGGGGCTGTCACAGAAAAGAACCTTATTAATCATAGATTTCCTAGTTTGTGAGGTAAGCAGTATAAAATAACATATACCTTTGAAGCAAGAATACTCAATTTCCTTTTGTAACCTGAGACTGGCTATTTAGTGAGTCAATTAAAAAAAATCATCATTCATTTCACTAAATACTTTAGATATTTCTTTTGTCAGTCTAGCTTTAGATTGGGAAATACTGCATGGAAAATAAATAGGAAATCATTAAAGAACATTTATGTGCTCACTGATCATCTTGAATGGCCTTTTAAAATCAGTTTAAGTGACTATTGCAATACTGGGAAGGAATAATTAAAATGGAAGGTGAAAATTACAAATCTTTTTTTTTTTTTTAAAGATTTTATTTATTTATTTGACAGAGATCACAAGTAGATAGAGAGGCAGGCAGAGAGAGAGAGAGGGAAGCAGGCTCCCTGCTGAGCAGAGAGCCCGATGCAGGACTCCATCCCAGGACCCCGAGATCATGACCTGAGCCGAAGGCAGTGGCTTAACCCACTGAGCCACCCAGGCGCCCGAAAATTACAAATCTTGAATCATCTTCTGATATGGCAACCTTTACAAAGGCACAATATGCAGAATTTACTTACCAAGGCTAGATTCTAATCTTTGAAGCCATATGATTAATAATAATAATAATAATTTCACAAATGTATGAAGAAAATTTTTCTCACTGAGGTCATAGGCATAGTATTAAGAATTAACAGGAAAACACAATATGGTAGTCATTTAGAAAGACTTCATCTAAACAATGAAAATTAAGGAAGAGAATATTACAATTTTGTTAGTACAGATGGTTTAGATGAAATAATGAAAAGTTTGAAGTTTGTGTGCAAAGATGAGAAAAAAGAAGGTAGGATATGGCTATAACAAATAACCATGAATGTTTTTCTGTCATCTGCAAAATAAAAGACCAAGGATGAGCTTGAAGATAATATCTTTGGTCCCTTGGAATGACAGTGTTGTTTGCAGCTCAAAACACTAATTCCAGAGGGATTACGAAGGAGAGCATAGATAATTCTGTTACTTCTTTTTATAAAATATAGGTCACTATTTTCAGATCTTTCCTGTATAACTGTCATAGCAAACAACTTAAATGCCTTTTGAGCTAGTGCTTTGTGACATTAGACCAAAATTTTTTCAACTCACCTAGTGGGTGATATTTCAGGCGAGCAACAAACCATTGTAGTCCTGTTTTGGTAAACTCTGAAGTAAGTATATAGAAAATAAATGTTAAACTATTCTGAAGAGCTAATGAGTTTCCCTGTAAATGGGTTATCCTGTTCATAACACATCTAAGGAGAAAGGAGTCTATACTCAACATTATTAGATAAGAAAAAATGAGAAAGTGATGAAGCCCCTCTTCCCTTCTTTCATTACAAACAGATAACACCAGCCCCTGTACAGGTAACATTGCTTGAAGAAAGGTAGCACTGTGCTACTCAGAAATAGTGATGGACAAATCATATGGGTACTTCACAGTTCATAACATCTTCCTCTCCACCTAAAATGATTCTAGTTTCCAACTCAAGTTTTTGTTTTTCTCATTTCTCTCTTGCCTTAGGATCTAGCTGTATCTTAGTATAACCACCCCTGCCCCCAAATGTCAAATATGCAGTCACTAAAACTCACAATTTTTACTTTTGGACAGTCCTCTGTTTTGAATGTGAGTATAAGGCATGAAGGAATGTTAGAATTTGAACTCCAAATGAAACATTTACATAGGTTTATTTATACATCATACATGCATTACTAAGCTAGTATTTTAGGAATTCAAATACAACCAACCATAATTTAATGTTCTTTTCTTTGAAATCCCAGTGGATCTAATATACGGAGTAATTATTCTAATTCTCAGGCAATGCACTGAAAAAGTGCTATGTTAGCTCCTACCTGGCTTTAGTATTGAATGTAGTGTAATGCATACTGTGCTTTGGATGAAATGTGTTGACATGGTGTAAATGCTGAAAGGAAATCCTGTGTATTTTCTCATTGTACCATTTTCTTTGTGAATTCTTTGAAACATAAACTAAGAATTTTGATCTATTTGAAAATAAGCTTGAGTCTTCTTTTCCTTTGCAGTTAGTATTTTTGAAAATAATTACCTGTGTAAGTTATAAGCCTTGTCTTATTTCTTAACATATCATTTTAATTTTTTTTACTTAATCTTTTTAGTTCCCCTCCATTGGGAGACTGTTTTCAAGACTCAAAGAAAGCTGGTACCAGACACATGCACCCTGAAAAGATTATTTGTCCTCAACTGTCCACACAGATACATCTGTTTAGATCTACCAGGCTTCCTGGTTATTCAGTAGCTCTCTGAAGATGATATTATCAAACACAGAGAAATTATTATTATTTTCCAAGGCCCTCAGCCTAAGAATTCTTGGAATGTACTCTTTATTATCACACATTACTGTAAGTTTTTTGAGAACAGAGACACTTTCTGTCTGACCATTTTATTCTAAGAGCTTAAGTTCTTCCAAATACATCGTAGGGTGGTAATCAAAAGATACATAAAATTCCTGGGAAGATTTACATAAGGAATAAACAAAATTGTAAGTCAGTAAGGAGGGTATTTTCAGAGGAATGATTATAAGTGCGTCTCACATCAGGTGCGAAACGTGTTTTTCGGTCTGTACTATCATACTCTTGCAGAGATTAAATATTCAATAATATGTAATCAATAATATATCAATCAGATTATTTATAATATGTATCATAAGTCATATACAAAACTTACATTATATATCAATAAATATTTATTAATAAATATACATTTATTGATATACAGTGTAAATTATACATATATATAGTTATAAATATAAAACATAGCTCCATGGTATAAAGTATTAAAGATTTATAATGATAAATTTTAATCCATGTAATATTTAGTCTCTCTGTTCTCTGGAAATATTACAAGCCAAATTTTCAAGGATCCCCCAGGCATAATCCCTTTAAAGCATAAAATATATGCTCTTTTTTTTTAAGACTTTATTTATTTGACACAGAGAGATCATCAGAGAGAGAGAGATGATCACAAGTAGACAGGAAGGCAGAGAGAGAGAGAGGGAGAGAGCCTGATGTGGGGCTTGATCCCAGGATCCTGAAATCATGACCTGAGCTGAAGGCAGAGGCTTAACCCTCTGAGCCACACAGGTGCCCCTAAAATATATACTCTTAACTAAAAAAGTTTTTATAGGCTTCTCCACTTTTCAGGAATGTTACTGTTAATGTCTTTGTAATATGAATGTTATTGTCCTAAAAAGCAAGAATCCCATCAAAGTAGTGTCTATTTTAGGCCGTAGTCTCATCTTATCGATCCATCTTAATATGACTGTCAGGCTTCACATCTCTTCCCTTCACTGTGCCCCGCACTGTATTGCCCTCTAATGTCTACTATAATGGACTCCCTGCTGAAGTACACCTTCATTTGAGACCTTACCCTTTATATCTCAGAATATGTGACCTTCCTTTGCTCCCTTGGCAACATAAGAATTGATCAAATTTAACGTGTGTGTGTGTGTGTGTGTGTGTGTATGTGTGTGTGTGTGTGTGTTTTGTTTTTTGGTTTTTGGTTTTTGTTTTGATGTTTCCACCATTATATGATGTTCCATTCAGGAATTACATTGCATTCCTGTTTTTACTTTGGTTCATTTCTGTATTCCTGCTCTTAGAACATATGTTGAAATTAGATCGAATGTACTATTTATTTACTAAGGCATTTAAGCATTAGGGAATTTTTGCTTTGCCTTAAACCATTTAAAAATCATTTCACATTTAAATGAATTTCATTTTTTTTACTTGCTCTGATAATTATTCTTGTATCTAAATACTTCCAATCCTGAACTTCTGTAGATTGGTGTGCATTTAAGCTGAAATACATGTAAGATTTTTAATCCTCTATATACATACGACCATTGATTGAAACTTATAGTGCCGTAGGAAAAAGAAAAAAAAAGTAGGATAAACACTTACATTTTCACAATATCCATAATTCAAAAGAACCTTCCCTTTTCTCCTTTCATTAAAATATTTTATAACATCAACTATTAAATCATCAATTACAGTCAGGATTAAAATCTGCATTAATTACTTCCAAAGAAAAATGTTTATAATTCACTTATTCAATAGTTCTATATACAAAAATCTTGGTAAAGTATTAAGTGCTACCATGCTTTTAGATTTTCTTTAGCCTTATGTGCTATAAATTCAAGCATACCTAACTGGTTTTAAGGTTTAAATTGGTCATTGAATTTAAAATGTCATATCTGAAATTTTCATTATCCTTGTAGTAGCAGAAGTTTTGTTTCTGTTCCATGCCCAGCCTATTGTATCTGTCAATAGAATTTATCACAGTGGATCACAAAGCATACTCTTCTCAATTATTGTCTCTATCTCTGAGGCTAAGGACAGAGTGTTTCATGTTCCATTTATCCTCTTGTCGAACATTTGTTTCAGGTGGTTTATATTCATGCTTCATGTATTGTTAATTCTTTCTCATATTTCTTTTTGACGCTGAAACTGTGGACATTAATCCTGTCATGTCAATGCTCTGTTTTCATTTTTTAAAATGTATTTACCTCCTTCAGATATTTGGCTTTTATTCCATTTATCTTTTTTTTTTTAAATCTTCCACTAGAAAATTGTTCCTTCTCAGTCTGATTCAGAGAAAAAATTCCTCATGAAATTTATATTTTAAAATTTTAAATTATATAGCAGACAACATTCCTGCCCTCTCATTAATTTTTTTTTATTCTAGATATTATGTGTTTGCCCAACTTTGTGAGAACACCTTATATCAAAAGTTTCAAATACTGAAAAATGCTTTAGAAATATTATTAAACATCAGGGAGCCTGTTTCTCCCTCTCCTTCTGCCACTGCCCCTGCTTGTACTCTCTCACTCTCTATCAAATGAATAAATAAAATCTTTTAAAGAAAAAGAAATATTATTAATAATTTGTCTTGAAACAATGAAAAGACCAACAGTTAAAAATAAATGAAAATTTTGCTTATTTTACTGATAGTAATGGATAGAAAACATGTAAAGTTTAGTAGTTAAAGCACTGTTTTACTTCAAGTATTGTTCAAGTATTGTTTTGTGAACTTTTTGTTCCCTCAAAATATTTTATACAAGCACTTTTTCAGTTATTGAAAACTTAGGATATTGCATACATACAGAAAAGTGTACAACTGATAATTGTAAAGCTTGATGAAATTTCACAAAGTGAAATTTTGTCTGTTTGGCAATCATCTAGATCAAGAAATAAATTCTTATGAGAACCCCCAAAAGCTCCCTTATGCCCCTTTGCTGTTAAAAGCTATCTCCTGAATGGGTAACCAGTGTTCTGATTTCTATTCTACATGGATTCATTTTGCCAGGTTCTTAAATGTTGTCCAAATTGAATCACTGTATTCAACTTCTTAAATTCAATGCTAAGTTTCTGAGAGGAATTAAGTTTTGCTAGTAAATACCAAATATGTAGTCATTTGGCTTGTTGTCAGAAGTTCATGTATAATATGAGCTATCTTGAGAAAACAGAGTTTCACAGTGTGAGTTAGGTGACAATAATTAATTTGTGTCTTTCCGGATAATATAACATACTATAGTTTATTTGTGCTCTACTTAATCTGTGCATTTTATAACTTAGTGTTAATTAAAGTAATTATCACAAAATATTCAAGTAACTCTAAGATATGTACAAAGGAAACAGTATTTACAGTAATGCTGAAGATATTTTTAAAAATTCTACTTGTTTTAACATGTTTTTGTCTGATACTGATTTTACCAATCAGCTTTCTTTATTGTTTGCAAGGCATATCTGCTTTATCTTTCCTCTTTATGTAACATCATTACATTTAAAATATGTGTCTGGAAAACAGCATATAGTAGGTTTAACTTTTCTTTCATCAAGTTTGACAGTATCAATCTTTTGTGTAGAGAATTTACTCAATTTACATTTAATGCAATTACTTATATAGTTGACTTTTTGACTACCACATTATTATTTTATCAGTAAATGAGTTTATATTCTTCTTTCCTCTTTTCTTCTTTTATTTTTATTATTAATTTAAGGAAAAAAGGAGGCAGTCTAGAAAGCATAGCAAAGTATCCGTTTTTTCAATAGTGAGAGAAATAAGAACCAAAATCAAATGAAGCCAGACTCCTTGGTGTATTGGTCACATTTGCTGTGACAACACACAATCCTAAATTGATTTTATGGCTAACGGTAGCAAATATTTACTTATTTGCTTGTATTTAGGAGGGCTGTATGGGTCACTTATAACTCTTCCAGCTTTTGTATACATCATGTCGTTCTAACTTTCAAGTTGAAAGAGCACCGTAGCCATTCAAACGTATTTAAAATGTTTTCTAAGATTTGGAGTACAACCTGTCTTTCTGTTCATATCCCATTAATGAAAATAGATTGTATGGCCAAACCCAAATGTCTATAGCAAGGACAATGAAGGAGAATATAGTTGTGAAAATACCAAAATCTGGATTAAGAAAATGGTAGAAAGTCACATTTTCTAGCAAATATGGAATAAACAGTCTGAAAAGCTATTCCTTTACAAACAGTGTTTTAAATACAATTATTGCTTGGCTTACATAAACAAACTTTTGAATCCAGGGGTGAATTTACCAAAAATTGAGGACAAAATCCAAGACCCCAAAAATAAAGAATGAACTGAAAACCAAACAATAAACTGATACTAAAGTGCAGATAGATTTGAGGCATTCTCCAAATTCTGGGACCTGGATGCTTGGGTTTTAATGACCATGTAAGTTATAAAAGACAAATACTTGGGTACAAATAACCAAGAAAGAAAATTATAATCCCTCCCCCTGATAAAAATGGTATAGTCAGGGGTGCCTCTGTGGCTCAGTCGTTAATCCTCTGCCTTCGGCTCAGGTAATGATTCCAGGGTCCTGGAATTGAACTTCAAGTTGGGCTCCCTGCTCAGCAGGTGGGAAGTCTGTTTTTCCCTCTCCCACTCTCTTTCTTGTGTTCCTTCTCTCCCTTTCTCCCTGTCAAATAAATAAATAAAATCTTTTTAAAAAGGCGGGGGGACAAAGTGCTACACACTGGGGAAAAAATGAAGGCCAGAAACTATTCTGGACACTAGAAGAGGAAGAAGAAAATGAAATATTTCTTTTAGTTTGAGCTATGAGTTAAAAAAATAAGATAGTCTTCTGAGAATTTAATATCAGTACTCTAGGCACAAGAAAAGTATTGTATAAAATCAATATTACCAGCATTATTTGGACATTAACACAAATTGGCACAGTTAGAATAAGATCACCTAATATATTTCCACAGGGTATGCAGTAGAAAGAGGATACTTTCAGACATAACCTACAGTATTCTCCTTAACAGAACCAAAAACTAATAGTTATTTTTAAAACTTATACTACTAACAAGGAATCAAACCACCATGAGAGAGAGTCAACAAAATTGTGAAATATCTCAGACACCTAAGGACTTCAAATAGAATTATTATAAAGATAAAATAATTTAAAATGACATAACAACCCCCCCAAAACTTATAATCTGAGTAATGAAAATATAGCATCAAAAAATAAGAAAACTTTGAAATGAAATTAAACACAACTTCTGGTAGTTAAAAATAAGTTAAAAACCTAATTAATTCTGGTTTTTAACTAATATAAATACTATTGTAAATATTCTCATACAAATATATATATTTATATGCATATATACCTTTACATATGTTAGTATGTTTTTATTTCTCTTGGTTAAATACTTAGGAATGGCATTTCTTGAGTCATGTAATAGGCTTACACTTAATTTCATAAGAAATTAAGAAATTTTTTAAGAAACTTTACTCTAAAATGGTTTTGCAGTTTTCTGTTCTCACCATTAGTATAAGTGTTGTAGTCACTCCACATCTGCATCATCTTTTAGCATTATTATTGTTATTTTTTTAATGTTAACTATTCTAATGAGTGGGTCATGGTGCATCTTTTCATGTGTTACTATTTATCAACAGGTAAGTAAATAAACTTAGGTATATCAGCAATAAAAAGAAATAAACTTGATATATACATCAACATGGCTAAATCTCAGAAACAGTATGTTGAATAAAACAGACACAAAAGAGTGAATGTGGTCTGAATCTTTGTATATGAAATTCTAAAAAATGTGAAGTGGAACATCAGTGGTCTGAATTTAAGAGTGGAACACAGAGTTGTCTAGAAAGAAACCTGAGGAAAATTTGGATGATAGAAATATTCTGTATTGATTGAGAACATGTATTTCTTGTTCTGGGGCTGTAGTAGTTTAAAAAAATTGACAATTTGTGTAATCTAAATAGGTAATCTTTGTTTATTTGTTTTTACTTAAATAATGTCTCAATTAAGATTATTTAAAATATTTTAAAAATTAAATGTGACTATAAATAGTTGAAGGGGCACTTGGATGGCTGAGTGGGTTGAATGTCCAACTCTTGATATCAGCTCAGGTCATGATCTCAGTATCTTGAGATTGTACCCAGAGGCAGGTTTCATGCTCAAAAGGGCATTGCTTAAAATTCTCTCCATCTCCTTCTGTCCCTCCCCACCCTCTAAAATAAATAAACTTTAAAAAAATAGATGAAAACAGATCAGTGAACTAAAAGGTAGGTTTTTAGAAAAGACTCAAATGCAACACAAAAACACAGGAGTAAAAGATGTTAAAGAGGAATAGATACACAGAATGAGGTAGACTAATATATATATATTCAGATTTATGGAAGAAAATAGTAGTAGTGGAGAAGTACTATTTGATGAGATAATTGATACTGATTTTTTAAAAATAAATTATTTCTTAGAATCAGGTAACAACATATCAAAGATAGGATAAAGATAATTCAATTTACAGATAATATTAGACACATACTAATAGATCTATAGAATTCAAAATATACTAAAACTTTCTTAAATGAAGCAGAAGACAGTCAGGGACAATTCTACTGGTAGTAGATATCTCAACAAATAATTTTTGAAAAGGTATATGTAAGGAAGTAGTTAAATTTGAGATTACATTGACTGAATAAATATAATATATAATTTATTTTATTAAAAATGTGTGAAATTAATTTTCTAGTTAAAAATAATAGGCAAATATGTAAGGGTGGTTTTTTTAAATTTATTTATTTATTTTTCAGCATAACAGTATTCATTGTTTTTGCACAACACCCAGTGCTCCATGCAATACGTGCCCTCCTTATTACCCACCACCTGGTTCCCCAGCCTCCCACCCCCGCCCCTTCAAAATCCTCAGGTTGTTTTTCAGATTCCATAGTCTCTTATGGTTCGCCTCCCCTGTAAGGGTGGTTTTATGCGCTGATTTGTGTTCCACTCAAAATTCCTATTTTGAAGTGTTAACCCACAGTACCTATGAATGACTGTAATTGGGGATGGGCTTTATGGAGGTATTTAAGTTAAAATGAGCTCACTCATTAAGATGCATCCAAATACAGTATGACTGATATCCTTATAAGAAAGGGAAGTCTGGACACAGATACATATATAAGGAAGATAATGTGTAAATGGAGGGTGAAGACAGCCATCTACAAGCCAAGGAGAAAGACCTAGAACAGGTCCTTACTTCATGACCCTTAGAAGGAACCAACCTTGCCAATACCTTGTCCTCAGACTTCTCATTTCCAGAACATTGAGAAAATAAATTTTTGTTTTAGCCACCAAGTCTGTGATACCTTGTTCTGGCAGCTGTTGCAAACTAATACAAATTATAATTGGAATTACAGGATTTTATGGCACTTGTATTATTAATGAGAGACAGATAAATGTGTAATTTATTTCTCTTACATCAAACATTTATTTTTGACTATTAGAGGTGAACACTAAAATAATAAAAATGTAGTGTATATTCTACAAAACACTATAACTTATAATATGATTATATATATAATTAGGAATAATAAATGTAGTAAGTCTTGAAAGTTAAAAATAAGATGTTATAGATAGTCACTAACAATACAGTAGTCATGATAAATTTATGTGAAATAATTTTCTACACTTGTGTAAAAACTCTCAATATCTATAAACCAAAACTGGTAAAATGACAAGTCGGTATTGAAAACTATCATTATTTTGGATGATTTTATCGATTATTGCTCAAGATTTAATAGCTCAAAAAAATTAATAGCTCAAGCAAACAAAAATCAACATGGACATAAAGTCTTGAACACATAATCTTAAAAAATCAACTTATGGGGGCACCTGGGTGGCTCAGTGGGTTGAGCCTCTGCCTTCGGCCCAGGTCATGATCTCAGGGTCCTGGGATCCAGTCCCATAGCGGGCTCTCTGCTCAGCGGGGAGCCTGCTTCCCCCTCTTCTTTCTCTCTGCCTCTCTGCTTACTTGCAATTTCTCTCTCTGTCAAATAAATAAATAAAATCTTTTAAAAAATCAACTTAATAATTAAAGAATGCATTCTTGTCCATTAACCAGACTTTAAAGTTTCAATCATTTAAAAAATTTAAATAATATAGGTAACCTCTTCCAACTATAATAAAATTCAGTTATAAAACTATGAAAAAAATCAGGTTTTAAGGCAGGATGTAATTTCAGCATTATTTTAGTCTCCCTAGAAATCATGCAAAATAAGAAAGAATAAAAACACAAATTCCTCATTAAGTGTACATGGAGTTAACAAGCACAAACAAGGTACAAGGCTAACCAAAGAACAGTTAATGTGCATTGAAGGAAATGGAGAGCAAATGCCATGGATGCCGTTCTTAGAAAAAGCTGGAGAAATAAACTTACAAAAGGCAAGCTACATGTAGCGAGATATAATTTCCAAAATATTTGGACAAAGGGGTATAAAATCATTTTGCAACGTCTTTTGTAGAACCAGTTGGTGCCAAAAATCAGACTAAGCTAAGTTCCTGCTACTGTACATGTGGTCTGAGAAGCAAAGTGTCAGCATCACTATGGAGATGGTTAGGAATTCAAAATCACAAGCTCTCAGCCATACTTAGACCAAATCTACATTGCAGCAAAATGCTTAAGTGGTGTGCACTCACGTTAAATTTGAGAGACACTGGGATAGGCCAAATGAGAATATTTGAGGCAAACTGTATTTTCAAGATGCAGTCAAGTCCCCATGGCACTGAATTTGGGGGCAGAAGGGTAGAGAGCGAAGACTTTCTGTTGGGTAAAATCTCAGTTCCTGTCTCAGTTGTCTAGGGAGAAATAAAATATAAATACTCTTAGAAATAAAAGTGTAACACAAAAGGAAAATACTAGCCTTTTGAAACCAGATTTTTCCTTCACCCTTATCCAAGAAGGTTGTGAATTCATAATCTGAGTAAATTTCTCCTGCTTCAAGGATCGTTATTTTAAAAAGGAAGGAAA
Source organism: Meles meles (assembly GCF_922984935.1). Classification (NCBI taxonomy): domain Eukaryota; kingdom Metazoa; phylum Chordata; class Mammalia; order Carnivora; family Mustelidae; genus Meles; species Meles meles. The sequence continues at coordinate 126,295,621 of NC_060066.1, forward strand.
AATAATACCATCAATATGGAGATATTATTTTGAAATGCAAAACAAATAATAGCTGAAAAACACTCAAGTTAAATGGACAAAAACTGAGACAATATTACAATGTCAATAAAACAGTCATCGGAATATTTCACAATATGAAGAGAAAGCACAAACCCCTATGGCAAGAACACAGAGAAGATAGAAAATGGGAAAAAATAGGTGACAAAATGTAAGGTAATAGAAATCAGGGGAAAAAAGAATTAAAAATTGCAGAAATAAAAAATGAAAAAGGTAATATAGAACACTGAAGATACTAATGAGAAGAGTAATGAAAATAAAGTTAGCAATGAAAAGAAAACCAAAGATCATGTCTGCATTTAAAAATGCATGAAGAAGAAATCAGAATAGAATAAGGTATTCTAAGAGAAAAGGAGATATAGAAGTAGCCAATATTTACATTGTATCATGAGAATGCTTTACCAATGCAGTCAACAAGACAATGCACTTAAACTTTAAATAATACTCATAATTTTAGGAGACATTCAGGTCAAAATGCCTTTCTGTTTATAAGCATGTGGAAAGACAAACAGGATTACCTGCTTTAAATCCATAGAGACTTCTTTCATGTCTACCTGTCAGTGGGTCAACCTGGTCCTTCCTCTCTGCACCCTATGCCACCCTCTGCCACCCTCTGCCACCCTCTGCCACCCTCTGCCACCCTCTGCCCTGAACTGCCCAAGAGGCTGTGTCTACAAAGAGTTCTTGTAGAAATTATGGGTATCCCTCACTTCAGTAGGAAGACTTACACACAGTATCAACCTCCCCCAGGTTTTCTAAGTGGAGGCCAAGTCCAATTCCTGTAAATTCGTATAAGCTTAAATTGCTTTTATGCTAATGTAATTGCACTGCTCCTCACTTGGAAAACTATGCCCACCATCTCAACATACAAGAAAGTGGGGAAGGTAGTGCAATGAAATACCATTGAAAATATATGAGCCAAAACAATATTCCAAAATATATCTCATGTTATTAACAAAAGTAAATGAAAGTGTACCATTTTTATAGTGTTTAGAATATGCCGAGCAATATAATGTATCATTTATTGATCACAGTATGTAAACTAGAAAGACGTACATGGTGTATTTAGTTTGTTAGGACTTCCATAGCAAGGTACCAAAGACTGGGTGACTTATACAACAAAAATCTATTGTTTTGTAATTCTGGAGGCTAGAAATATAAGATCAAGGTATTGGCAGGGTTTATTACTCCTGAGGGAAGCATCTGTTCCAGGCCTCTCTCCTTTGCTTTTAGATGACCATCTTCTCCCTGCACCTTCACACCATTTTCCTTCTCAGTGTCCAGATTTCCCCTTTATATAGAAATATTACTTATTGTATTAGGGCTTATCCTAATGGCCTCATTTTAACTTGATCACCTCCGTAAAAACCCTATCTTCAGATAAGGTCACATTCAGAAGTACTGGAGGTTAAACCTTCCACATGGAAATTTTGAGAGGAGCATAATTTGACATTAGGGTTGCTAATGTCTCTTGATATATGTATCATTTGTCACAATAATTATCCCAAGAAAAGTGTAAAGGTGGAAAATGGATAGTCATCCAAACCTCAGTGTCCCCTTGAACATCTCCAAATCGGTTTCAACAACCACCCACCTGCTATGGGTTTTAAAAATAAGCTTACTTTTCCCCCTTCTTATTTCTGAATCTGACTGAAGCAAAACTTTGACTTGATTTTTTGTCTGAAGCCGAGTAGTTTCAAACTAAGTCTCCAGGTATAGACATTCATTTTATTGGGATTTTTAAGAGGGAAATTTGAAAAGTCTTACCACCAACTAAGAGACTTCATTATTTCTATCACCCTTAATACATAGGAAAGGAAAGAGAGCCAGTGACATTTTTAAACTATGTTAGCAAAGTTAGCTTATGCTCTTGGGCTTCCTTGGCCAAGAGTGCTATTTCTGGCCTTCATCTCTGTGGGTTCCACACTCTCCAGGGCTCATGACTTTCACTATCAGGTTTGACAGAAATCATTCAGTAAGACTGGCTGCTGCACTCCTGATTTTAGACTCTATTTTTCTCAGGAATACATGACAAATTTCGCTAGGACTCGTGCACATATCTCGTTTTGTCATCAATAGGTACAAACTTCGTTTCTTCACATTCTTGCAGTCAGCTCTAAAGGGCCTAAGACTAAAGAATTTGTCTTCTGAAAATATACCACAACAGGAAAATGCCTTAGAATCATGTTGGAAAAGACCCTATTAAATACTTTTGAACACTAAAGCAGCACTTAATCTTCAGAGTATTGATCCATGGCTAAATGTGTCCTAGCTGAAAAGATATAAGACACGGACTGCCATTATATCAGGAAATGTAAAACTAAGAGTCTTAATAATCCTCCAGAAATAAATGGCTTTAGATGGTCTATCAGTCATAGTTTGGTCAGGGGAAAGAAACCACACAATAATTTGAACAGGGAAAGGTCAATATAAAGAATTATTAACTATAGCAGGGGATTTGAGTAATATGGGAATAGCTAATAAAATAAAAATAACTATAAAAGAAAAAGAACAAAGCTCAGATCCAGAAATTGTTGGAGATGGCAGGGTGGGGCCTCATGAGGAGCAAAGAAGTTGTGGTGCTTGCTGCTTAGCTAACTGGGAATCTCTTCTCTGGAACTTGCTTGCAGGGTGCTAGAGAAACTAGGGATACTCTGCTACAAAGCTGCCTTGGCAGGGCACATCCCAAGCGAAGCTTTTGGTTTCTGGGTACTGCTGAGCACCACGTACTGAAGGTATTGGATGCCATAGACCACCCATACTGCAAGAGTTAGGTGGTAGGGAAGCTGTGTGTGCTGCAGGAGCCGGCCAAGTGAGTGCATTGGAAAAAGGAGGGAAAACCCTTCCTTTTTCTATGTCTTTCTCATAATCTTCACTAACAAAGCTTAACATTTTGCTGGCAAAGGGGAACTGTTTCAAAGACACAGCTCCCACTTCATAGAGCAAAAAATGAAATGTGAATTTGGAGCTGAGAGACAATAAATAGGCTGGCACAGAAAGAGATCAGGCTTTACCCAAGCTGGATCAAGAAAATAACTGCATGACATGGACAGATCCCACATAAGACCTACCAAACAAAATCGAGACAATTATAAGCAGTTTCATGCTTTAATTAGTATGTTGTTTTCTAGTTATCTTATTTCCTCTTTGCTTTTAGCATATTTCTTAAATCTTAACCATAATATTTATAATGTCTCTATACTTAAAATTATCTTCTATATATTTAGTTAGTCATTATGAGTCCAACCACTGGCTTCAATATTTTTTAAATTATTATTTGACTAAATGTTAATTCAAACAGTATTGGCTTGCATACTTTTCTTTTTTCTGGATGCCAGGCAACTCCCTTTAGAATAAAAAAATTTTAAATAAATAAAAATGATTTCCTAAGTAATTGGACTCAACTACAAAATGATTTTTTATATGTAATGTAACAAGAAAATGTGAGTCAAGAAAGCAACAACAATGAAACAATTTGCAGGGTTTTTTTTTTTTTGTAGGAGGTTGCCTTTGTGATCAAATTTGCTTATAGATGAGTCCGAGAAAGGAAACCAGAAAAGGTGACATGTATTTAACAACAGTATTGCATCGAAATCTTACTAGGTACATAAGTACCTTGAAAAATTGGTAACATTAAAACTTTCATCAAAGTGGGAAAAGTTTGATAATAGTACTTTTTAAATAAAATTTGTTTTTAAAAACTTTTTGTTATGTTATGGGAAGTTTTATTTATTTTTAATGTTACCTAAGATTTACTACATAGTGTTACTGTATCTCTTTTTAGGAAATACATTTGAAGATTTTTGTTTGAATACATAAATCTACACGCTATATACATATGTTCATATATATGTATATATATTATGTCATACAAGCTTTCCTCTTCTGTGTGCTTACATCTCTTAAGAATACATTTCATCTTCCTTTGATTAGTTTTCTGTCATTGAATTGCATGTGCTATTTGGATCTGTATAACCCACCCTTGTTTTGGACGGCTGTTTCCATGTCAGACACTAACACAAAAATTTATAGACCACAGATTCTTAGAATCTTTCTTTACCTTATCAGCATTAAAGATACTTTCCGAAATGAGTAGGTTGTTCTTTCTCATTTTAGCAACCAGTGTTGTTTCTGTGATGATGGAAATGATCTAAAGTTACACTGTCCATTTGGTAGCCACTAGCCACATGTGACTCATGAATATTTGCAGTGTGGTTAGTGTGACTGGAGAATTAACTTTTAAATTTTACTTAATTTAAGTGATTTAAATTTAAACTAGTACATATGGCTATTGGTGAAACAATGAAAAGGACTTAGCCATATGTGATAACAGATGATTGGATGGTGGGATGATCAGAAATCAGTAACTGACAGAAGAGTCCATTTTTCTCCAGATGTTCCTGGGTGGTTTAGTCGGTTAAGCGTCAAACTCTTGATTTTGGCTCAGGTCATGATCTCAGGGTCATGATATCAAGCCCTGCATTAGCCCTGTGCTCAGTAAGGAGTTTGCTTGAGATTCTCTCCCTCTCCTTCTACCCTTCCCTCTGCGCTCACTCTCTTTCTCTCTCTCTCTCTCTTTCTATCTCAAATAAATAAATCTTTTTTTAAAAGGTCATTTTTTCCTTAATGAAAATACAAGATAAATATCCTGGGGCTTTGTTTGGCATATCCAGACATTCATGGTCCATGTCTTCCTCTGTGGCTAATACTGAGATAATGCTACTAAGTGCTTCTTTTGATTTGGGAAACAACATGCATCTAGACACTGATATGTAAATGAAACTTGAGTCTAATATTTAGACTTAATTCCCAGTCCCAGGTGTCACTATTTTGTTTGAATAATAAGCCGATCAGCAAGTCAGGAGACTCTATGAAACTCTCTATGAGTGCCTTCAAAGGAAAATCTTTTCATCAGTTTCATTTATAATATTTAAACTATCATTGTAGCACTCGCCAGATTTGTCACTTTATGTTCTCAAGGAAAGAAGATTGTGATTCATTCTCTAGGGTTTCCAGAGTCAGGAAAAAATTTGAAAACCACTACTTCTGTTGTCTTATTATTTCTTCTTTGTAAATATGAATCTTACTAAAGTTGAATTTGTGTCACAGTTGAGAAATGCCATCCATTTAAATGTCTTTTGAGGTGAGTAAATGGTATTAGATGTCAATTAAGAAAAAAAAAAAAACCTCTAAACAGTAGATGACTGATACATCTTCTTTAAACTACCAACACACACACACACACACACACACACACACATGCAAAGATGTCCTAGGTACTTCTAGATATTTTTCTGTAATCAAACTAGAGAGAGCCCCATGCATTTAGTGACAACTACAGGTTTTATTGTGTTTATATGATCATTTAACTGAAGGTCAAATATTTAAATTAATTATTCTCCCATACTGATAGCAGTGAACTTACATCAGTCCTCAAAATAGGTCCACTCTTATTTTATTTGTATATTTTTCTATGTATTCTATGTATTATCCTTAATTTCCTAGTCCCATACCCTCATATGATCATCCACTCTAATGGCCTTTGTGGGTGGGTGTCATTTTACTGATATATGTCCTCATTAAATATTTAGTTTTTATATTTAATTTGTTTATGTGCTTGGAATTTTATTTAAAAAATTGTATCCTGTGATAGTTGTCTTTCTCTGAATTAAAAAAAAAAACAAAACAAAACCAAGGGGGGGGAATTGTATCCTGCTATCGACATCTTTTTCCCTTTTTTTTTTTTTTGACATCGTTTTCCCTTTATCTTGGCACTATACGTTTAAGATTTAAACACCAATCTTTATAGACACCTATTTTGCTCTTAACAAGTACATATTTCATGGGGTAAATGAACCCACTTTCTTTTATCAGTTGCCCTACTGATGGAAACCAGTTTTCCTCAACTCCCCGTTACTACAATCAGTGACCATTCTTTTTATGGACCTTTGTTAGACATTTTCCTCAGAGGTAGACCATAAAGTTACATGAATGCAAATGTCTGTGTGTCTTCTAGAATACATAAAAATTCCTGTGTTGTCATAGCCCACTTGTTGGCCTTATCCACCTTTATAAATATCACCACTCTGTGGTTTTAGTCAATTAAGTTAAGATTTCAGCAGCATTTAGATTTTGTTGTTGCTATTACAACCCTCAGAGCCCCACAGGCTTTAAATACTTCTAGAGTTCCCTTGTAATGTGTATAGGGACTGGTTTGTCAATGAATTTTTCTTAATGTTTGCTCTGCCCTCAGCTTTAGGACTTCCCTTTTTAATTCCTCCTCAGGGAACATCCCTTTCCTCTCTAAGTTCCCTAACAAAAAACTACCGTTAATTGTTACTTTATGCTTGTTAGCCTGGAGTTGGTAGTAAGGAGTGAAAGGAGAGGATGCATTCTCTGTGGTAGTGTTTTGGTTTCACCTTCTTGTAGGAACTGCAGCCCGCAGTACCAGGAGTGGGGCTTTCTAAGCGACTCTACCTACCCTTCCCCCTGCTTTAAAAGACCTCTCATATTTTGGGCCTAGGACCTTTCCACATTCCACTGGGTCTTCACTTGTGCCCTAAGGACAGTAGGTTTGTGTTCCTTTCACAAATAGCTTGGAGCTTTTGTTCCATAGGGAACATGGGAGAGAGCCAAGAGAGGGCTTCACCTTTATCCTTGTACAGCTATTATTTACTAACCCGAGAGGACACCATGACAGAGACTTTCTCAGGATTCCCGTTCAGCTCCCAGTCTTTCTTATGAAAACCAAATTTGTGGTGAAGAGACTAAAAATGGATACAAGTTCAGTCTGTGTCTTTGACTTCCAGGATTTCCATAATGTTAGTCTAGCCCACACTTGGCTTTGAGCAATTCGTTATAAATTTTGGTTGAATTCTTTTATTGACTTCCATGCTGTCTGGATGTCAGCATTGCCCCAGGCCACACTCAACATCTTTCCTTTGGAATTATTTATCTTTCCTTAAATTTCAGGTTCATTAATTGTCCTATGATCTCAGTTTTCTCATGGATTTAAGAAGAGTTGTGTTTTGTGCATCATCTGGCTTTCTATGTTATAAATGAGAGGACAACATCATTTTCAAGCTTCCTGAAAATGAAGCAGGAGCTGAAAAGTGTATCAGGGTTAAAATTAATTTTTCCACACTGGGTGAGAAATTTTTTTAAGAACTGTGTAAAACACATTCCATCTCTTCCTCATTTATTAGACATTCTGAATTTATCATACATCTGGTTTTCATACATACAGGGTCTATCTTCGAGGTCTCTATTCTATTATTGTGGCATATATCATGTGTTTTTAAATAGTCCCAAAATAATTTTGTTACTGTAATGTCATAGGACATCTTTAGTAAGGCAAATATTGTTCTTTACTTGGTTTTCCAAGTCAGCTTAACAAATCAGGGAATTTAATCCTTTCCTAAAAATATTTTAGACAAATGTGTTATTTAAAGTGAAATACAAATGTAATTTTTAAAGGAAATTCTACTGGTTTTTGAAATGATTCAGGGAGAATTAACATCTTTTTAAAACTTGAGTCCTATTGTTGAGGAACCAGAAAGATCCTTTACTACGAAGTCATCACTTGCTCCTCCAAATTCACTCTCTACTTTTGGGCATTGTTACCTGCCTCAGGAGGCTGACCTTTCCATAATTCAAGAATCACAATCTTTTGTTCCCTATTTTTTCTATTTGGATTTTGTCATTAGAAGTCACCATCTGAAAATCAGAGTGTGTGAAAAGTGAGGTCAGGATATATGATCCCCTGCCTGTGACCTTGCAGGGATGGTGTTTGACCTGGCCTATTCCTCTATTGAAGGCCAAAGCTTCTGTTAGCCCTCTCCTACAGTGATGTCTTTCATGGGCTTGTAGAATCTGTTCAATCCTGTTGTCCCTTCAGTTTCCCTTATAAATTGCCCTTAAATCTGAGCAGAGCTCTGTAAATAGTCTTCAAAGTCAGTCATCGACCATATCTTCTATACCCTTAACCTCTTTTCAGAATGATCCCTTGGCTTTCTCCCTTTCACTGTGTTCTGGTTTTTCTTTAGACACCGTTTACCTCACAGCTTTCTCAGGATGTGACTCTTTCTTCTGCTATCTAAAATTTGAGTAGGTTGCTTGTAGCAACTATGTTTTGTTTGCAGATGTTTCTTCTTCTTAAAGCCAGGAAACTCTGAATCTCATGGTATCAGCTTATCCACTGAGGTACCTACTTGTTACAGAAATCTGTCATCACAGAGTTTACTTTATTCCTTTGAAGTTAGTAGCTCTTGGCATACTATAATTCTTTCCAACTAAATTTCTCCTAAATTTGATATAAAAAACCATGAAAATACTTCCATAACTGTGGCATCCTTTTATTTATTTATTTATTTATTTATTTCCCTTCAAATATTGCTTCCCCCACCTTTCCTAGTAACTCAGCCCTGTGGTCTAAATTTAGACATTATCATTTGCCAATAATATAATATTTCCAGTAATCATTCAATCATATATCTTTGAGGCATCCTCTTAGGTTTCCTTCACAAAAACTGCTAGCAACCCAACTCCATCCATCTGTTGACCCCACTGTGACATATAATTAATACCATCAATTTTTTCATACCTCTTGTTCAGCCACTTATTTATTCATTAAACAAATATTAAGTTTGCATTTACTCTGGGTGAGGAATTTTCTAGTCAGTAGAAATAAATCAGTGGATGAAACAGATAAGAATATATGCCTAGTTGTAAGCAAGTTGATGTAATAAATTACATGTTTTTAGTAGTGATAAATTTTAAGGTAATATAAATAAACAAAATAAAGGGACTAGAAATGTCAAGAAGGTTAGTGAAATTTTACATATAGTGGCATAAGATAGCCTCACTGAGAAAATAACTTTAAGAGCTTTACTGGTATGTAATTGCTGTATAATAAATCATGTATTTTAATACTGTAATTTAGTGTGTTTGACATATGCAAATACCCATGGAGCTACTATCAAAATCAAAATAATCAAGACATCCAAAACTCCTAAATATTTGTTAATGTATCCTTGTAATCTGTCCTTCCCTCCTCCCATTTCTCATCCCCATGCAACCATCCCTTCTGTCCATATTGATTATTTTTAGATTTCTAGAATTTATATTAATTGATTCCTGTAATTTTGATTGATTATCTGGCTTCTTTATTCAACATAATTATTTTGAGGTTCATCCATTTTGTAATAGCAGTATTTCATGTATTTTTTAGAATAAAAAAAGTACTCTTATATGGAATAGTATGTAGATCATCTTTCACCTCTTGAACACTTTTTTTTTTCAGATTGTAGCTACTAAAAATAAAGCTGCTATGAAATTTCATATACAGGTTATACACATATGGTTTCATTTTCCTTTGCTAATTGCTCAAGAGTATAATGGTTGAGTCATATGATGAGTACATATTTAACTTTTTTGAAAAACTGCCTAACAGTTTTCCAAAATGCTTATATCGTTATACATTCCCACCAGCTGTTGTTTCACACCTATGGCAGCACTTGCTATGGGCATCTTTTTAAAATTTAACCATTTTATCAGTTGAGTGCAGTAATTCTTTGCAGTTTAATTTGCATTTCCTCAAGTAGTAATGATTTTTAACATATTTTCATGTGCTTATTTTCTATCTGCATAACCTCCTTTGTCAATTTTCAGTTTTAAAATTTGGCAAATTAAGAAATGTTTACCTTTAGGGTGCCTCGGTGGCCAGTTGGTTAAGGGGCTGCCATCAGCTCAGGTCATGATCCCAGGGGTCCTGGGATAGAACCCCACAATCATGCTCCCTGCTCAGCGGGGAGTCTGCTTTTCCCTCTCTCCCTCTACCCCTTGCCCCGCTTGTGTTCTCTCCCTCAAATAAATAAAATCTTAAAAAGAAAATGTTTGCCTTCTTATTATAAGTTCTTTATATATTGTAGAAATGGTTCCTCTAAAAGATATATGTGCTGCATATATTTTGTCATTTTCTTTCACCACTTTTTCCAGTGATGTTAGAAACAACCACTGAGCCTCACTATATTTGTTAGTTTTCCAAAAATGTCCAAAATTACAATATGCAGTTTCACCCTTGCTTCTTATAAGCAATTGATTATGAATATCTGATGGAGACATTTTATGTATCTCTATTGCCTGATCTATGGCGTGGACTATCAGCACTCTCTTTTCTATTTGAAATAGAGTTTTTAGCATCTTTAATCAGACTATAGAGTCAAGTTTAGAAACTCTAGAACCGATTCCGAAAACTCACCCTTAAAATTCTGTTCCTCTAGATACACTCTCAGACCAAACACTGTATTAGTCTGAATTCTCCAGAGAAACAGAATAGTAGAGTATAGATAGATATAAATGTGGATGGATTAGATAGGTAGATAAATAGATGCGTACAAAGATATTTATTGTAAGAAGTAGGCTCACTCGGTTGTAAAAGCTGAGAAGTCCCAAGATCCGCAGTCTAAAGCTGGAGACCAGCAAAGCGATAGTATATAGTTCTGTGGGAGTCAGAAGGCCTGAGAGCCAGGAAAACCAATAATGTAAATTCCAATCTGAGTTCTAGTACAAAGGCAGGAGAAGAAGAATTTCTCACCTGGAAAACAGACAGAAACAACAACTTCTTTCTTCCACAGTCTTTTTGTTCAATTTAGGCCTTCATCAGATCAGATGTCTACTCCCCTGAGTTCCCACACACAAACCCCCAACCCCCAAACCTGCTTTACTCAATTTGCAAATGCAAATGTTAATTGCATCAAGAAATACCCTCCTGACCATAACCAGAATAATAATTAACCAAAGATCTGGGCACTTGGTGGCCCAGTTGACACATAAAATTAACCATTACAATTATCAAGGGATTGTTTGTATTGATATTATCAAAGAATCATTTAGTATTCTTGTCTGTAGGAAAGCTCTCAAATTCTTGGAAAAACAGTATTTTTAGTGCATAATGTTGATTAGATTTAAACTTTTAATTATTTTGAAGAACTCTTATTTTGGAATTCTATAAATTGGTAACTTTGAGACTTTATGAAAAATAAGAACTGATTCTATGAGCTTGCTCCTTGGCAAATTATTTATACCTAATTAAAATGTTATTTTGCTATATAGATGGGACATGTGACAGAGATATTGTAAAATGTCTTCCAATTTTCTCACTATAAACTGTGATTTAAAGTATAAGCATTGAAATTGCATTAGGAGCAATGAAAATCAAATTTATGAATTATGATTAGGTTTTTTTGGTCAAGGTTAACTCAAAGAATTCTTAATTTATTGAAATATATTGGTAGCTATCAACACTTCAGGAAAGCTGCCTTAGCTTGGTTCAGATACTCTTCGAGGAAAAAAGGGACTCTTTTATACATTCAGTTAATTATACAAAAGCACAAGTGCCTGTTTTACTTTCTCATTGAGAAAGGTTAACATAGTTGACAATGCTATTAGTAAAAGTTTTAGTGTCTACCATTTACACCAAAGAAAACTATTGTTCATTGTAAATATAGTTTTTACGAACAAGTTCTCAGTATGCTACCATATTTAGAAATTGCTACTCATGCAGTTCAGGATTTCAGATAATTAAACACATATTCCGAAAATGAAAACATTTCCTCTAATGTGAATCACTTAATATAAAACTAGCTATCTGATTGCCATTGTGTGAGTTTTTTGTTTTGTTTTGTTTTTTTCTTTTTTTTAAAGATTTTATTTATTTGACAGAGAGAGATCACAAGTAGGCAGAGAGGCAGGCCAAGAGAGAGGAGGAAGCAGGCTCCCCCTGGAGCTGAGAGCCCGATGCGGGGCTCGATCCCAGGACCCTGAGATCATGACCTGAGCCAAAGGCAGCGGCTTAATCCACTGAGCCACCCAGGCGCCCCCATTGTGTGAGTTTTGAACTAAAAAGGAAAGTTACCATTTTTGAATTTGCTAGAATGCTGTAGTGTGAGGAAAATACAGTTTCTTCAACACTAATTTTTTTTTCAGGTAATACATATAGTAGCCTGACTGATATTCAAGAATGTGGCTTAAAATATCCAGAATATAGAGGAATTCCTACCAAAGTAGGATTCAAGGACTTATATTAAAAATCCCTGAATATTCACTGTCATAAATCATGATAAAAAACAAAAGCTACAATAGTTCCAAGCTACCATGTCAATTTTTATAATTTTAGAACTAACAGTATTGGAGAATTTATCTCATTTATTAGCATTCTACGTATTTTCCTATCTGCTGATAATTGTGGAACATCATTAAAACATTTGTACCTCCTTGGCTTTCTGACTTTTCTTTTCTTTCTTTGTTTTGTCATTCTCTGCTTCCTTTCCTGTTTTCTTCATCTTTATCTATTCGGTCTTTCTCAGAATTCTTTATTTTATTTTCTTCACATGACTGTATAGGTTTCCTATCTATTGACTCTTTTAAAATAGTGATCACAATGAAGTTTAATGTACAAGGACAAATCATATCTCTGTTATGCTATCCAAAGGTTAAATGCATCAACAGACTGATCATATGTATTCTGTAAGCAATTCAAAATCAATGGGTTTGATCTTGTCATTTGGTTGTCTTCATAATTTAACCTCTGCCTTTCACCATCTTGGTTCATTTATTGAAAGCCAACTTTAACTTTCTGTTTAACCATAAAATCCAAATATAGTGAGATGCTGAAATGCTAACTTCTTAACATATTTTTGCATCTTTCATCCCTCCTCCCCGCTCAAATTTTTAGAAGGACTCTTGTAAGTTTCTGAATTAGACTTACAACTCCAGCTTTGTACCAGTTGGCCAGTTTGGTGTTCTCTGGTCACACTTTGTGTGTGTGGGTGTGTGTGTATGTGTAAATAAACCACCAAGTATTAATATTTCCTTCAGTGCTTACAACAAAACCTTTTATTTCATATGGGATTGATACTATAAATTACAGTAATAATAATATTATCTTTCTGGTATGCAAGACAATTTAAAAATGCCATCTCAGTTATTTTATAATAAGAACATTTTTTCTAAAATATCATCAGGAAAACTTCAAGTTCTAGAAAAACCAGTGTATGAATTATTATTACAGCTTGGCCACCATTGAATGGCCACCATGAATCCCTATGAAATTAATACTTATGAACTTTAATGATCTCATTTGATAAATGAACATGTTTCCTAGTTGACCTCAAATATTTCTTCAGGACCTAAACTGAAGTTTAGATCCTTACCTTGTGAAGAGATTGGAATCCAATCATTTGCATTAGAAATAAAAATAATCTATTGAATATCTTAAGTATCAATTACTCTAAGGTTATACAGTTTGTTTTCAGTCATGCTTCAACCCAATAACCAAATTATACTCCCTTAAATGTTCTATAATATGTTTAATTGATTTAATGTGGATGCAGACTGAAAAAGAAAGGAACCTATTTTTTTTTCCTCGTAATTCAACTATTACTGCTTTCCTTATAGGTACTAGTTGGGTAAATGAATCTAATCTTTTCTCCACATCTATCCAGTAGAGCCTTGCCTCAGTATTAGCAAACTAGATGAGTTCAGTACTTAGCGGTTTTTTACTACCTAATATTTTAAATTCAGCATGTGTCCAATGGAGTAAAACTGGATCACATATAAAACCAATCCTATTTGAACAATTTTACACTGTCATGCTTGAAAGTACAGGAAATAACCGGAAAATGAATGTTATAATTCGCTTTTCCCCTGGAAGATAATTTTAACACAATTACTCTGAATATCATTTTAAAAACTTTCATATAATTCTTAGGTAACTCTTGTGGGTTGATTTCTGCTCTTTATGAGCATATACAAAGCATTATACATTATACTGTAAAGGTAGGAACCATAAACCTATAATTTATAAATTTGTACATCAGAGATCCAAAGATTCCACCAGAACTAGAATGCGGTTTTTTAGGGGCCACTAGAATTTTAAAACTCATTTTGGGAAAAATGAAATGATTTTTTTTTTAATGGAGAAGGACAGAGCTTAAGTGTGAAATGAGAAAGAGAAAGAGTGGTAAAGATGGAGATTAATGAAAATAGATGTAAAAGGAAAGGAACAGTACATATTTGGATAGTGAAAAGAAAAAAAATAGAAAAGCCACAACTCATGTGGATGGAGCTAGAAACTATAATGCTAAGTGAAATGTGTCAGACAGAGAAAGACACATCCCATATGGTCTCACTAATATTTGAAATTTAGGAAACAAACAAGCCAAAGGGAAAAAAAAAAAAGAGAAAGAGAGTATTGATGGTAATTACCAGAGTGGAGGTGAGTGAGGGAATGGGTTAAATAGGTGATGAGGATTAAGGAGTGCACTTGTTATGAGCACCAGGTGTCGTATGGAAATGTTGAATCACTAAACTGTACACTGAAACTAATATTAGACTATTTGTTAACTAACTGGAATTAAATAATAATTTTAAAAAACCCTCTTTCTGTCAAATTTCACTAAACCAGAATAATATCAGAAGAGATTGATGATCTGAAGTACCAAAGAGAAAATAAAAAAGAAAAGTAAACCAAATTAAAATTCAATTTGAAACAGTTCATCACAAGGTGTGGTTGTCGAAAAGGCATGCATAGAACTTAGCCACAGTTAAGTATTTCTTTAGCCTGTATCCCAAGTGGTTATGGCTGGTTCTATGGTCCTGGCATATCTGTATTAGTGCCCCTGTGTCTGACAAGCAACTGTTTCTGTGTTACTCTCATGCATATGCCAGAGGTTGTCTCATCAATTAATTCATTCAACTAGTTCTAGAGGGGTATAAGAATTATATTAGCTTAAGCATTATAATTTGATTTCTTAAAAAGAGATTCTGTCTTATGGCCATATATTTAAAAATAGGCAGGCCGTTTTTATTTCCAGTCCTATCCATGTTAACTTACCCACACTATCATTGCATTAAAGTAAAATGATGGTAAATGAGATAAAAACATAGAGTGATATTAACTAAGACATACTACGCCTAAAATTTTCCAAATGATATTTATTTAATTAAGAAAATTTTTATGAAAAAACATCAATAGAAATAATTTCTCTCTGTGTGAGAGTTACTTTGAAAAGTTACTTTGAAAAGTAACTCTCACACAAACTTCATATTCAATTATTTCACCCCCAATAGCCTTTAATAAAGTTTTCCAAATAGTGAACTTTGTATCATTGAGTGTGCTAATTTAAAAATAAAAAGTGACATATGGATTTTTACAGTACAAGAAATAATGGGAATATATTTTAATTTAGATTTTTTACTTTATTTTCCAAATTTTAAGGGAATTTTGGAAATGTATTTTATTTAAAAAATACAGTGTATGTGCTATCGTGAGTGCTGTGAAGTGTGTAAACCTGGCGATTCACAGACCTGTACCCCTGGGGATAAAAATACATTATATGTTTATAAAAAAAAAAATTGGAAGGGGAGGCAAACCATAAGAGACTATGGACTCTGAAAAACAACCTGAGGGTTTTGAAGGGGCGGGGGTGGGAGGTTGGAGGAACCAGGTGGTGGGTAATAGGGAGGGCACGTATTGCATGGAGCACTGGGTGTTGTGCAAAAACAATGAATACTGTTACGCTGAAAAAAATAAATTAATTTAAAAAAATACAGTGTTTATTATCTTAGTGTTAAAGGTATGTAATGCCTAGCATCAAATTTTGTTGCAGTGGATCACTAATCAAAGAAATTTTTAGGGACATCTTGGTGGCTCAGTGGGTTTGGCAACGGTCTTCAGCTCAAATCATGATTCCAGGGTCCTGGGATGGAGTCCTGCTTCGGGCTCCCTGCTTGCAGAGAGCCTGCTTCTCCCTCTAGCAACCACTCCCCCTTCTTCTATGCTTGCTCTGTCTCTGACAAATAAATAAATAAAATCTTTAAAAAAAAAAGGGGGAAAAGAGAACAAAGAAATAAATTTTTCGAGGTCTGTCCATTTTCCCTGATTTTTCTGCCAATAGAATTTGACATGTTTGGGCAACATTAAGCTCACACCTTACCATGGATCAAGATTGCTCTAAGCCAATCTGTTACTCTTTTCCTTTTTATTCTTTGCAGCTAGGAATAACCATGTGATTTACTTCTAGCCAATAACTGGCTAAAGGGAAGACTTTTAGAAAGGAGGGGGTTATCATGGAAAAACTATTGCTGAAACAGACATGGTGGTATCACTTTCTCTGAATATATTTTATTCCGGCTTTAAATCCTTAGTGAGGCCTAGATTATAACATACATACATCTTGCAAACACAAGTAATATAATCTGAAGTCATTTACAATGACACTGTTGAATACCTGAATCAACATCACTGACCATAAATATGCAGACTTCTTGATATTGGGAAATAGTGATTTTTAAAAGATATTTATTTATTTATTTAGAGCAGGAGCAGGGGGAGGGGCATAGAGAGAGGGAGAGAGCATCTCCAACAGACTTCATGCTGAGTGCGGAGCCCAGCATGGGGCTAGATTCCAGGACCCTGAGATCATGACCTGAGCTGAAGCCAGGAGTCAGACACTTAGCCAACTGAGGTACCCAGGTACCCCAGGAAAACAGTAATCTTTAAATAAACTACTGTCGATTGGATTTTCTTATTTTTTGCTTTCCAAAGAACTTCTCTCTACTGCAACTGCAACCACTGAAATTTGGCAGAGGTGTTAATATTACAACACTGGTATTTGAATTTATATGTATAAACACATGTCCTGTATCTAATATGTAAAAACCAAATACCTGTCCCCAAATTGCAATTTAGCTTCTTTTTCATCTCCTGGTATCTGTTAGGTATGTACATGCCGTTCTCAGCCTTGGACTTTTCAACCTGAAATATGTCTGGATATTTCATCAGCATCTCAATTACTCACATTTATTTTATTTTCTTGGATGATATGCAACAAAACTAACAGATTTTTATTGCTTTCTGTAGTAAGAAGTTTCATTGTTATGTTTAAGTAATGTAGACAAGAATAAAGAATGACAAATGTATTAACAAGTTAGAACCACTCAATCCCTCATATTTTCTTGACTTCTCTTTTACTATTGTTCATTTTATGTAGTTTGAAGATAACCCTGGCTCTGAAGAAAGTGTAAGTAGTGACCACTTGAATTATCAATGGACCAAACTGTCAAGCCACACTGCATTGCCTAAGAAATAGGAAATGCCCCGTTTCTTTTTTTTTTAAGACTTTATTTTTTATTTGACAAAGAGACAGATCACAAGTGGGCAGAGAGGCAGACAGTGAGAGAGAGGGAAGCAGGCTCCCTGCTGAGCAGAGAGCCCAATGTGGGACTCGATCCCAGGACCCTGGGATCATGACCTGAGCCAAAGGCAGAGGCTTTAACTCATTGAGCCACCCAGGCGCCCCTGCAACCAATTTCTTTTAATGACAGAAAACCCCAGGTTTTTTACAGTTAACTTGTGATCCTTCCCAGGTGCCTAGGCACCCACTGAGCCACCCTGGCACCCCACAGGATTAGCTTTTTTTCACTTTTTTACTTGGAAAGATCTAATATATTGCCTAAATGCTAAATTTGGTAATTCCTTTTTAAAATTTCTGTTATTTGAACTTTCTAATCACTTATACCAATTTGAACTTTCTAATTACTTATACCAATTTTAATTTAAATATTCTAAATTCAGTAATTTCAAAAAGCTCATTCTTTTTGTAGATAAACATGTAGAATATATGTATTTTATCATTTGATCAATTCATGTAATTTCAAGAGAAGAAATCATGGGAAAATATCAGTATTGATCAGCATCAGTATTATTTTTTAATTTTAAATCTCAAATATATAAAGTCTTTGGATAATTAGAGACAAATATTGTTAAAATTTTTCAAACTATATTAAATATATGCAGTAATACCACAGCATATTTAATACAACAAGTTTGTATTTCCCAAGAGAAGTGAGAAACACATTTATGAAACAAATAAACCTTAACTCCTGATGGGCAGATTAACAAAAATATAAGTTTTAGAAACCTTTTGTCATTGTTCTTAAGATTAGTGACTTCTTTTTGCTGCCCTAATCTTTAGAATAATTATAAAAGGACAAACCTGTATTGGTAATCTATATCTATCGGGAAACCTTCTTGATTTTAACTGAACAATAATGACAAAAAAAAAAAAGATTTTTCATTTAACTGAACTAAAACATTTGTAATTAAATCACAGGATTGAAAAAAGATTAAACACTAATTAAGTGAAAATTATGGATTATAGAGTCTCTGTTTTATTGAGTTGGCATCAAATCCTACCAGTTTCCAGAAGGAATATTAATTTGTTAATGATGTTTATTAATTGGTAGTCATAGGCAGTAAATGGTCATTACTGACTGCTCTACTAAAATATTTCAGCATCATTTAATCCAGCTAGTATTTGGATATCATTTTTGAATTTTTTTCAAAGAACTGTTTGAAGATGGTCTCATGTTGTCATCCAATGTAAAAAATACTTTGTTGAAAACTGTCCTATGATGGTTTTATGGGTTTCCAAAGGACAAAACTGATTTTTTAAAAATTCTTACATGTCCTTAATAAGATGGATCACTGAATCTATTTATTCTATTTCTTAAACATTTATAGACCAGAACTTCTCACTTCCATCACTATGCTCTTAACCTTAACCAAGTTCTCATCATTATCTCCATGAATTTCAGCAAGAGCCTCCCTGATGATGAAGTCCACTTTCAGGACTTTTCCCTTGTTATTCATTCAATCTATTTCTCCCAGAGTGCTCTTTCTAACTTACAAAGATGATCATGTTACACTCATGGTTATTGTGTCAGCAGCTCCTTATCTTTAATAAAACCCTTGTGTAATTGTCCCGAGTGATTCAGACCTTCCCTACACTTCCACCCTTATCTCCTGTTGTGATATCATGCTTAATAGTTGATGAACTCCTTTGTGTTTGCTGAGCATATGACATTGCTTAAGAAAAGGTATTTTGAAAAGCAATGGGTGAGATAATTCTTAGGAGATAAATATCATCTGGTGGTCATCCATCAGGTTTACCAAAACATGTGGTTTTCCCTAAACAATTCACACATATCACACTTTGCAACATGTCATTACTTTGGTCTACAGTGCTTTCTGACTGTAGTTTTCAGCATCTGGCTAACTTTTACTTTTTTTTTTCCCTAGCTCATAAGCCAGTTTTTCAAAGAAATAGTTTGTAATATTCTCAGCAGGATTCACTGTTCCAAAATAACTGAAGTCACTCTCTCTCCCTCCCCCTCATCAATGTGTGTGTGTTCCTCTAAACATGTTTACCCATCCTTCCCCCTTTTCTAATCATGTAACTAGATCTAAAATAAATTTAATTAAAGATGTAATTTAGATTATTGATGGCATTTAAATCTATGCCTCAGCACATCTCAGGTATCAGAATCAATCACATTAGTAGTATTTCTTGAAATATCACTGACACGTTTTGGATGCATCATAGTGGTGGTCTCAAAAAAATTATGGGATGTGTCACCTCCTTTTCTGTTTTCCAGTAGAGTTTACTCAAGATTATAATTTCTTTCTTGTAGAAATGATTTAAAAACATTTCTTTAATGTGTATCTTTGTATTTAGATTTTCTATTTCTTGGAGCTTTGGTATGATTTCTCTAGAGATTTTTCTATTCCTTATATATTGTCAGATGTGTTAGTATAGATTTGTCTATACTATTTTCTTAGTATTCTTTACAGATTTTTAAATCATAGCAATGCCCCTTTTCTATTTCTAAAATAAGCAACTTCTCTTTCTTTTCTTTTTCTTAATCATTATTGTTAGGGTGTTATCAATTGTCTTAATCTCTTTAAAAAAACAAATTGTTCATTGTTTTGTGTTTTAGGATTCTGCTCTCATATTTATAATATTTCTTCTGTTCATTTTTTTTGTTTTGTCTTACTGTTATTTACTAACTACTTCAGATCAAATTTAAATCACCGATTTTTACCTTTCTTCTTTTCTAACATGAACTCAAGACTCCATTTTTCCTTTATGCACTATGTTAATTAAATTCCCCAAATTTTGATGTGTTATTCAGTCACTATGTTTCAGTCCTAAACAACTCCAATAACTATAATTAGTGATTGGAGTACCTAATTTTATAGAAGTGCTCTGGTTTTTGAAATGTAAGTTTTTTTTTTTGTTTTTTTTTTCCCATTTTATTTATTTTTTTCAGCATAACAGTATTCATTGTTTTTGCACAACACCCAGTGCTCCATGCAAAACGTGCCCTCCCTATTACCCACCACCTGTTCCCCCAACCTCCCACCCCTGACCCTTCAAAACCCTCAGGTTGTTTTTCAGAGTCCATAGTCTCTTATGGTTCGCCTCCTCTCCCCAATGTGCATAGCCCCCTCCCCCTCTCCCAATCCCACCTCCCCCCAGCAACCCCCAGTTTGTTTTGTGAGATTAAGAGTCATTTATGGTTTGTCCCCCTCCCAATCCCATCTTGTTTCATTTATTCTTCTCCTATGTAAGTTTTTAAGTTAACCTTTTTTTGCATTAATTCTATTCTAGTCACAGAATATATCCCAGGTAATTTCAATATTTTGAAATTTGTCAAGAGTCTCTTCTTTATTTCGTTGTATGTTCTACATACACTTGAAATAAAATTAAAGCTCTGTCATTTTTTGGTGGAATGTACAAGCTTATCAATAAGACTATGTTAATTTTATTGCTAGTATTATCCATGTCAGTAGACTTTTTTCCCTGCCCTTAAAATTGAAAACATATTATTAAAATCTCCCACAATGATTTTGGATTTTTCTGTTGTTCTTCTTGGTGCTGTCTTTTTTTTAATGGGGGGGGGTACATTGAAGCTATAAATTACATTTAGGATTATAATATCTTCCTATGATATTGACCTACTTTTAACTATAAAATACTGTTCATCACTGGAAAGACTTCTTGCTTTAAAGTGCAGTTTGTCTGATATTAGTATAGTCTGTACATAACAATTTTGGATGGGATTTAATGCATGCATTTTATCATTTTAGAGTCAGTATTTCTGTTCTCTTTTTCTAAAGTATGTTTTGGTTAAACAACACTTGAGGTTTCTCTTTTTCCATTAATTCTGACAATAAGTCTTTTACTTGGAATATGGACTACAGTGATATTTAAATTATCTACTGGCGTATTTAGGATTATATTTATTATTTCATTATCCATTTTATCATTGACTCATCTATTTTATATATTCTTTGTTCTTCAGTTAATGAAAAGTTATTCAAATTATTCAAATTTTTATTCTCTTATGTCCCAGTTATAATGTATTTTACTAACAAAATTTAATTATTCAAATTTTTATTCTATTACTGTCCAAGTTATTATATATGGCTACTGCAGATAAAAAAAATCATTTCCCTCAGTTAAAATATGTTTATTTAAAAAAAGAAAGAGACCATGTGTTTAAAACATGTTATGTGTTTATCTTCTGCTCTGGTACCTGTTCCCTCCATTATTTGTTATTTTCAGTGCTTCACTTTGAGTATCTTCTATGTTTTGTCTTTAGGTAATCTCTTAAACAACTGTGTTCAAACCGATAGGGCAACCATTAGTCAAGATTTGAATTTCAGACAGTTTGTTTTTCTTTCTGTAGCTGTTTTTGAATTTTTTTTCATAAATTCCAATGTTCCTATAAAATTCTCTACTTTCTCATCTATTTTCTTTACTGTGACTCTATTTTCTTGCTCTCATAATCAAATTATTTGAAGGTTCTTTACACTAAATCTGTTTCCAAATAAACTATAGATCTGCTTCTATTTCTATTTCTTCTCTTGATTATGTCATATATCCTCACTTCTTCCCCTGCCTTATAATATCTTATTACCCACCAAATATTGTATATAAAAATAATATACATTCTAAGTGGTATTATCTTCTATCACAGAGATTTCCCCTTTCTTTAGGAGATAAGTCCCAAGGCTGATCATCTCAATCTAATTAAGAATTGTGCTTGGTTTCTATCCAGGGGGCACTTTTTTTTTTAATTTATAGTTGATATTTTATTTTATTTTTAAATTTTTAGTGAATTGATTAACATATAATGTATTATTGGTTTCAGAGGTACAGGCATGTGATTTATCAGTCTTATATAATACCCAGTGCTTATTATATCACATGCCCTCCTTAAGGTCCATCACTCAGTTACCCCATCCCTCCATGCCCCTCCCCCTAGGAACCCTTGGTTTGTTTCCTATGATTAATAGTCTCTTATGGTTTGTCTCCCTCTCTGGTTTCATCTTATTTCATTTTTTCCTCTCTTCCCCTATGATCCTGTTTTGTTTCTTAAATTTCACATATCAGTGAGATCATATGATAATTGTCTTTCTCTAACTGACTTACTTCACTTAGCCTAATACCCTCTAGTTCCATTCACATCATTGCAAATGACAAGATCTCATTTTTTGATAGCTGTGTAATGTTCCATTGTATATATAAAGCACATCTTCTTTATCCATTAATTTGTCGATGGGCATCTGGGCTTTTTCCCATAGTTTGGCTATTGTGGACATTGCTGCTATAAACATTGGGGTTACAGGTACCCCTTCAGATCACTACCTTTTTATCTTTGGGGTAAATACCTAGTAGTGCAATTGCTGGGGCAGAACTCATTTTAAATCTGGTTTAAGCCTGACTCTTGGATATGGCCTTCAGGGGTTCTGACTGAGCTTTGTGGATCATGATTCCCTCAGCTGTGGAAGTCTTTGTGAGATTAAGTTGTTTCCTTTAGAAATTCCCACCTCCACTTTCCAGTTTTTTACTGGTAGAACTTCAAAATCTGGCAGTATGTTTATTGGTAGAATGACCTTATGCTTGGAGCTGTCCCTCTCACCTAGTAGTTTTGTTCTCTAAGCACTGGTAGACTGCAAGAAATTTTACTCTGCCTTTAAAACTTTTGGCCTACTTTCCAAGTCTCCCTCATAGACCAGGAAGGCAGTAAATGTTTCAGGGTGAAATAAATAACTGTGTTAGCATTTTCTGAAGTTTCCAGTCTGTTATTCATATGCTTTATTAGTCTGCTTGTGTCACCATAAGAAGATTCCACAGACTGGGTGACTTGAGGAACAGAAATTTATTTTCTCACAGTTCTGGAGGTTGGCAGTTCAAGATCAAGGTGCCAGCAGAGTTGCCTTCTGGTGAAACCTTTCTCTCAGCTTTCGATACAGCCTTCCCACAGTGTCCTCACTTGGCCTTTCCTCCGTGTGTACACATGTAGAAAGAGAGCCATGGTGTCTCTTCCTTTTCTTGTGGGAAAGTGCCTTTACTATACCTCAGAACACATTTGGAAAGAATATCTAGTGCTCCAAAAGTCAGGGGGGGAAATATATTTGGGAATGGAATACTTTTTAAATCCTTTTCAAATTGCATTTATTCAGTTAGTTCTTTGACACCTATTTCATGTTCTGTACTGCTATGGTCTGAATGTTTGTGTCTCCCAGAATGCACATGTTGAAATTCTAATACCTGATATGATGGTATTAGGAAGAGGGGCCTTAGGTAAGTGCTTAGGTCATGTGTGGAGCCCACATGATTGGGATTAGTGCACTTATAACAGGCCCCAAAGAGCTCATTAGCCCCATTTCACTGTGCAGGGATACAGTGAGAAGCCAGCATTCTACAGTTCGGAAGAGGGGCCTCAGCTGCCTCAGCTGAGGACCCTGATCTCAGACTTCCAGCCTCCAGAACTGTGAGGAATAAAAGTTTGTTGTTTATAGCCCTCCCAGTCTGTGGTATTTTTTTATAGCAGCTTGAACAGACTAAGTCAAGCACCTTCCTATGTGCTGCTTGAGAATGTGACTTTAAGACAAGTCCCTACCCTCATGCTTATAACATTCTAGTCTGACATAGAGCCAGTAAATAAAAATATATTACCTGGTGGTTGTAAACGTTACAAAGAAAAATAAAGCAAAATAAGGAGATGACGAGAAATAGGAAAGATACTTATTTTGGGTAAAGTACTCTGAAGAGGAGATATTTGAATAGAGACCTGAAAAACAAAGGAATGAGCCAGGCATATATCTGGAAGGTAACATGTCCTGCAGAATAAACAAGCACAGAGCTCTTGTAAGAGCCTGTGTTACATTTGGAACAAGTGTCCTGTAAAATTCCTAAAATGCTTCTTCTGGCCTTTTAATTAATGAAGAATTGACTTTTGGAGTGGGGTTGTATTTTTCATCTTAGATAAAGATATCAATTCCCTCTTAGCTTTAGTTTATATCATCACTTACTATTCTTTAATAATGTAACAATTGTTACTGTTCTATGGAAGTTAAGTAAAATTGTGGTAGCCAATATTTATTCAACTATATTACACATTTCTAGGAGAGAGTGGTTAATTTTACATACAAAGTTTAATTACCCCCAAATGAAGTACCCCCTATTCATTTTGTAGAGGAAATATCTTTAACCTCATTTTTAAGGCGAAGAAAAGGCTCAAAAAAATAAAGTTCCCCAATTTTGTGTACATAGAAAATTGGGAAAGTGGAAACATATGTGTGTAGGACTGTGCTATGGAGGAAAGATATAAATATGAATAAGACTTTTGCCCTACTCTTGCGGGACTCATGATCCATTAAGACAGGCATAGAAAGAGACAGTTAAATTATGACCTACTATGGAGTACAGAGATTGCTCACAGTGTTGGCAGAGCAGCATGGTAGATGAGCTTCTGAAGCTTCCCATATAAATTCATAGCTCTTCAGGGTAAGAGTGAGGCTGATGAGTTTGAGTCCAAATCAGAGAGTATGAAAGAAAGAAAAAATTACCAGGTAAGAACACAGGCATGAAGGGGCTGCCTACTCTGGTTATGTCAGAGGATTGAAGATATTATTATCATGATTGGAACAGGGGACTGTAGGGTTAAAGTGGGAGAGAGAAGTTGCAACAGACGTGTAGCATTCATATAGCAAATTCAAGAGCGTAGACTTTAAATTCCTTCCAGTGACAAGCTATTCAAATTGTGTGAGTAGAGAAGTGATACTCTTTGGATTTTTGTTTTGTAAAGATGAATCCATTGATTTTGTAGGGAATGTAATGTAAAATGAATAAACTGACTTAAGAATAGCTATTGAAATGTATTTTATACTACTACAGTCGAAAGGTCACAGCAAAACACCCATCTTATGTATGAGCAATAGTTATTAAGGATATTTTCTATTACATGTATGGTTTTTTCTTCATTTTATTTTTAAGTCAGCAAAAGAACATATTCTATTTTTTTTCATGCTAAAATGACTTAAAATGTTTATGTGTTAGCTAGTGCTTGACTTTTTAATTAAAATTTATGATATTGATTATGCTTAGAGATATTGATTTTCTTAGATGGCAAATGTTGGCCTGAAGGAATTTAGTTATGTTTTCTATTAAGCCCTGAATATGGTCATAAAAATATAATGAAGAGTTAATTAGTTTATGTCATGTATTGGACTTACCAACAGTATTCAGAAATAAATAAACTTCTAAGACTGTAGTTTTCTATTTTATCTGCTAATTACTTGAAAATTTAGTTAACACATAAAAGATGACCCACTCTATGATTATATTTAATTTACAAATATAATACCATACACATTCCTATACTATTCTGAAAATTCATCAAATTAACATATTTAGACAGGCTTATGTTAAAATTTTCTTTTGCTCTAACCATGCAATTATTTAATTCAGCTTTTAGCTAGGACTATATTCAGAACATCAAAATGCTTGATTGTCTGAATAAGCAATTTTAAAGTGGCCCTAACTGAATAGGCATTTTTTACTTTGAAAGCCATATAATTGTTTAAAGATTATTTTTGCTATAGAAACACATTATGATTTCATGATATAACTGTGTGATACTATAAGTACACTTATGATATACTATAAGAGATCCTATAAGTAATGAACACATTTTTTTTCCATTTTATTTATTTTTTCAGCGTAACAGTATTCATTCTTTTTGCACAACACCCAGTGCTCCATGCAAAACGTGCCCTCCCCATTACCCACCACCTGAGTAATGAACACATTTTTAAAAATATTGTTTTGCAGGTTTATCTTTAGCTATTTAGCTTCCACCTTGTCCAGTGAGATGATCTCAGGATAACTGATATAACATTTAATAGCAATAATCAATTTTATCTACACAACAACTTTTCCCCCTATCATATTAGTAGAGATGAAGCACAGCAGAATCAGGCTTTTGTGGAAATGCTTTATTAGTAGGCTGATTGTTTCGTTGAGCAATTCCTAGAACATACAGCCTATTACATTATCTGCATACAATAAGAAATGTATTTTACAGGCATGCCTTGGAAATTACAGTTTCAGTTTCGAGACTGCTATAATAAAGCATTAAAACAAATCAAATGTATTTTTTTTTTTGGTTTCCCAGTGTTTATAAGTTACATTTATACAACACTGTACTGTACTAAGTAGCAATAGCATCATGTCTGAAAAAGACAATTTTAGGGGCACATGGGTTATGCATTCAGCTGAGCAACCAACTCTTGGTTTCTGCTCAGGTCATGATCTCAGGATTGTGAGATTGAGCTCCATGTCAGGCTCCACTCTTGATGCAGAGTCATCTTGGGATTGTATCCCCTCTCCCTCTGCCCCTCAGGCTTGTGCTCTCTCTCTCTCTCAAATAAAAACATAAATCTTTAAAAATTAAAAAAAAAAAAACCCACCATAGCACATACTATCGTGAATGCTGTGAAGTGTGTAAACCTGGCGATTCACAGACCTGTACCCCTGGGGATAAAAATACATTATATGTTTATAAAAAAAAAAAATTGGAAGGGGAGGCGAACCATAAGTGACTATGGACTCTGAAAAACAACCTTAGGGTTTTGAAGGGTCAGGGGTGGGAGTTTGGGGGAACAGGTGGTGGGTAATAGGGAGGGCACGTATTGCATGGAGCACTGGGTGTTGTGCAAAAACAATGAATACTGTTACGCTGAAAAAATAAATAAATTTAAAAATAAAAAAAAATTAAAAAAAAAAATTAAAAAAAAAAACCCATTATATACCAAAGTTTAAAAATGCTGTATTGCTAAAAAATGGCTTCCAGTGAGTTATAATCTTTGATCACATACCACCATAACAATAAATATTAATAGATATCATATATGTAAATTACATATAATAACAAATAGAATAAGATGGAAAAGTTTGAAATATTGCTAGGATTACCAGTATATGACATTGAGACACAAAGTAAGCAAATACTGTTGGAAAAATTGTGCCATTAGAGTTGATGGATGCAAAGTTGCCATAAACCTTCAATATTTAAAAAATGTAATATCTACAAAGCACAATAAAGTGAAGCACAGTGAAATAAGGTATGCCTGTATATACAATTATTTTATGATTACTTATTTTAATTATAATTAATGACCTTAATGTATTTTGCTACTGACCATACAGTGGAGCCTCTTTCTGTGTTGAGAATAGAGAATTGAGAAGCTTATACTCATATGATCATCTATTTCAAAAATATTGATTGAACATTTACCACGTGTTAGGTTGTATGCAAGGCACTGAAAATGCAGCAGTGGGCAAGAGCGTCTCTGCCTTCCTTGAGTCCACAGTAAGGGGAATGAAATAAGTAAAGTGACTATTTCAGGACAGGTAAAGATATTTTAGATATAAACATAATATTGAAAATTATAGATGAAAGATAACATGAATATTTACTTTTCCTTTATATTTATTTATTTATTTAAGAGAGAGTTGCAGCAGGGAGCAGAAGAAGAGGGACAAGCAGACTCCATAGATCAAGCTGAGCTTAGTCTCACCACCCTGAGGTCATGACTTGAGCCAGAATCAAGAGTCTGATGCTTAACCGACTGAGCCACTCAGGTACCCCCTTACTTTGTTTTAAAAACTAACCAAAATAAAATCTATATGCAAAAGTTACCACATTACTTAATGTCTGAATGTGGACCATTATATAAAGCTTAATCCCCCAGAATTAAAACTAGCTAATATTTTTCAAGTATTCAGACTTACTATACTCTGTTCAAAGAGACTTACATGTTTCAGTCACTTATTTCTCAAAATTATCTAATGAAATTGATACTGTTTTACCATGGAGGGTACTGAGATTCCGAGTGTTAGAAACACTTCAAATGAAGAAGCTAGTGGTGGAAATGACAGTTGTTCTTTGTCAATTTGGTTAAGATTGGGTTAAGATTATATGTGCTTAGGGGCGCCTGGGTGGCTCAGTGGGTTAAGCCTCTGCCTTCGGCTCAGGTCATGATCTCAGGGTCCTGGGATCGAGCCCCACATCGGTCTCTCTGCTCAGCAGGGAGTTGCTTCCCCCTCTCTCTCTGCTTGCCTCTCTATCTACTTGTGATCTCTCTATATATATCAAGTAAATAAAATCTTTAAAGAAAAAAAAGATTATATGTGCTTAATCATTTACCTGTTGCAAAAGGTGAAAGATGTGCTGCTCTGGTAGACAGAATATTTTGGTTAAAAGTCTACTGAAGGGGTGTCCTGGGTGTCTCAGTTGGTTAAGTGTCTGCCTTCCACCCAGGTCATGATCCCAGGGTCCTGGGATCAAGCCCTGAGTGGGGATCCCTGCTCAGTGGGAGACCTTCTTTTCCCTCTACCTGCTGTTCCCCCTGCTTATGCTTGCTCTCTCTCTGTGTAAAATAAATGAAATCTTCAGAGAAAAAAAGTGCACTGAAGGCATGATTTGATAAAATCAGTTGTTTGAAAAATCAAATTTCTATTTATTAACTTGTCCTAATATATAATAGTGCCTTTTTATCAAGAAGATACTTCACAAATAACTTGAACAAAAATTTGATAAAGCATTTGCAAATTGCATGATAAAGTTTGAATTACTATATTTTTTAATTAGAGAACTCTCTTTGGCCTTAAAAAAAGAGACTGAATTCTAAAATCACCTAAGCTTTCTCTGAGTGTGCATCATTTTTGTAATTTATTCAACTCATAATTCAACACCTATTGGTAATTTGTACATTGGAAAATGATTAGAAAGTGTTGGGCATTATCCTGATCCCTATGGAACTAAAAATCAAAAAAGCATAACTTCTTACAGAAAGGTGTGAAAGAAAAGGCTCTAGGGAAATTTTACAGGAGCTAATTAATTCAGTCTGCCACAATAATGTTGCAACATTCACATTATAAGGCTTCTTTCTGAAAATTAGATGTTAGTTTTGAAGTGTTAATATATTAAAATTCATGCAAATTATCTCAAATAGTCACTAACTTATGGATTTTCATTTGTTACAACAGTTATAGGTTTTACAGAATCAAATATGCAAATGTTGAGTGATCTAAAGAAAAAAATTCTTAGGCCTGATTAATTGCCAGTCTTTTATCTGAAAGAATTGAGACGAAACTTTTTAAAAAATTATTCATATTCATTTAAAATGGTGAATTGATATGCTGAAATTAAAATGGGCTAAAGCATAGCAGTGTTTAGTGAGACCAAAGTGTTTGTTATGTTATTTAGGATAAAATAACCACCTCTAAAAATATGCTACTAATTAAAGAATGGAGGATGCCTTCAGAGGATTCATCATAGGGCGCTACTAAATTTATGCACAGCATTTCGCCTAGAAATGGCCATTGATGAATACAATAGAAATTTTGATTCTCAAGTGTAACAAGAAAAGTAAGTCATTACCACTATCATACTGATCACTCACTATATTCTAGATGTGCCCTAAGTGCTTTGCGTTTAGTATCTATATAAAAAAAGAATTTCCAATAATTCTCAAGCAAAATTCGGGAAAATAACCCCTAGTTTAAGGTGAAAAAACTGTATAGTAGGAACTCAACAAGAGAGAAATCAAAGATCAGTTTTTGTTGGTTCATTTGTGTTTTGTTTCTTTGTTTAAATATAGCTCAGTGTATCCTGAATTTGGTTCAAAACTGTGTTTTTACTAGTGTGAAAATGTGTGCATAATGTTGTGAGAAATGAACTTCCATTGCTTCCTTTTTTCTTTTTATGTAGATGCAGCTGAGGATTTTTTAAAAAAAAGCTATATTCTCATTATTTTAAAAAGTCAGAAATTGTTCTAAGCTTTTTGGCATTCCTAAGAGCAATTCCTGTGGGAAAATTGGATGTGATTTTTCTAAAGCTTTTTCTTCAAAGATTAGCTTTAATGGAAAAATTGGCTGATATAAATGACATTATTAAATTCTTTACCTAAAACAGGAGAACACCTCAAGGTCATGATTGCTTTTATATATCAGAGGAATCCACCTTTTGTGAGGAACATACACAAAGGACCATTCCAGAACAATTGAGAGAACTCATACCTACACCATTTCTTAAAATGTAGGGATTATGTGTAATGTAAATTGCTTAGAAGTCAGGAACTACACTAAGCGTGTGACCTAATCGTTATTATTAGACACCAGAAATTTGACAAATACTTCTAGGAATAGAGTTTGTAAAAAAAAATAAGCTGTCATTTTGAATGAAAGGGTAGTAAATTATAATAGAGGATAAAAGACCTTGAGTCACCAGGATGATCTGAGGTAGATAGCTGTTTGGAGTTTGTTCACACCATTGAACACTTTGACAATGAGACCTAGAAGACATTCTTACACACTTAAGAATTTAGTATGCTGGAATATTAAGTTGTAGAATATTAATTCATATAATGTGAAAGTAAAGCCATTGGCTTTTGCATAACAGGTTTCAAAAGGAAGGTATAAGCCCCGTCATAGCAAAAGAACTATCTACATGTAAAATAGAGGATAATAAAAAATGTGAAAGGGCAGTGAAATGAAGATATGCTTCCATCCCCACATGTCAACAAATCAACAAACATACAAGCCTTAGTCAGGCTTGTTATATTATTTACACAATAAATACTGAGAGTCCTCATCATACTGGCATTGAAGAGTTAAAGAATCCAAATTTGACAAATACACTGGAAAAAGAAAAAGTAATATAATTGTGGGGACAAATGCTCACGTTCTCACTAACGAGACTTCCAGTATAGGAATGACAAAAACACTGGAAAAAGAAAAAGTAATATAATTGTGGGGACAAATGCTCACGTTCTCACTAACGAGACTTCCAGTATAGGAATGACAAAAATGGAGACCTGTGAGGAGGTAAAAACAACATTTAGTTTCTATATGGATTATTATATCAGTTCTTGCTGTATTTTATTATTTTCTGTTTATATGGAAAAGAATCCATGGCCAGAGCTCTAGAATTTGTACAAATGTGTCATAAGCATATTTCTCAACAACCAAAAAATTAAGATTCCATGGTTTGAGGATTTTGTGGTCCGATGCTAGTAAGTAAAAAACACTTACTTTTAGCAAATTAAGGACCTAGTTGTCTTATACTAATTATAATACAAAAAACTCCCCATAATTTCTTTAGGGGACTTGCTGTAATTCTCTTGTGATTACAGAGTTAACATAGAAACAGATTCAGTAAATTTACTTGGCATGATTTAATTTTTGAAGATAATTCTTTTTCACTAGAGTTAAAAATTAAAGTTTTTTTTATGGCTAGATACTTTTCAATTCTATTTATCTGTTTTATATTTACATAAAACATGAAACTGTTAAAGTGTACCAACAGTAAGAATGGTGTTGAGATAGTTCATAAATGAACTGCAAAATAAAACTGATTCTGTAATAAATTATTAAGCTTAAGTATCTGTTGTTATTTGTTTTTCCAAAGTCCATATAATATTATAGAAATTATATGTATGTTTAGAAATACTCCTTTTGAACCATCAAGATATTCTTTCATAATTTTGATGTTAATATAATGCCAATTTCCACATTCATTATGGGAACTCTTCCCTTCCAGTGGTCTATTTACCCATAGCACCTCAACAATTCATTCACATGGTCACATACTGGAGTTTCTAATTACAAATAATTGCACTTCATTTAAGATCATGATTTTATTTTAAGCATCAACTTTGGAAGGTTGCCATCTTCCAACTTCCCATTTTTTTTTTATGTAAAAGATACATGACTACATTCCTAGGATTCTCTACCTAATTAGAGTTCTCTATTACATGTATACCAATACCTATGTTTATTGCCCCTGCTATGACCTCACTACGTACTCTATTCTTAGATTTCATAGTTCATCATTATCTTTACCCCTTTATCTTTATCCTCAACTTCCTTGTGTATCAGTTTTACTTACTTACAAAAACTCCAAATCTGGCTAAACTCATTTATTTTTTTTTTACACATACTCTGAACTCTGGTAGTGGAACAAAATTGGTATAAAAGCAAACCGTATCAATTGTTTTTACTTTAAATTTATGACCACACATTTCAAGGGACCCTCTGCTTAAATATCACTTCACTATTCTCAATAAACTTAATCCTCTAGACTCTGAAATGAATATTTTACAGCCTGTTCATCATACTCAAACCTCCCTATGCCCTTCCTACCTCAATATTTTTATAACATCTTAGCATTTCCTGACTAAAATAGAAGCAATTGTATAGTAACTACTTAATCACCATCTCCAAAGTATAAACCTACTGGTATCATTATTTATGTAGTATTTCTTTTCCTGTTAAATAAACTGCCTTATCTCCTTTTTGAAGCCAAATTTTATACTTGTTCACAGAGTCTCAGTATCTCCTATTACAGATTTAATTCCAAAATGATCTCACTGTTTCATATATCACACAATTTTCTTTCTCTTCTATGTTTTTTGTCCTCAGCATAGAAATGTGTTCTAGTATGTTGCTGTTGCATCAAAAAAATTTTAAAAAAGCCCATAAGAGTATTTCTCACTTCATTTACTACTCTATTCTTCTCTCCTTTAATTAGCAATGTAAAACAAAGTACGGTTATTATTTACCACTCTGTTATTTTACACCCAATTCTCCTTTAATCCTTCCAAACTAGGCTTACAATAATGTTCTCTTCACATCTCTAGTTGCTTCAATACTCTTTTTAAGTGAATTAATTAGTTATTTTTCATTTTTCTCAGCATGTGATCCAAGTGAAACTTCCTCCATCTTGGAAAACATTATTCCCATGTCTGACAAGATACTACAGTTTTTTTTATTCTGTCACTTTCACCAGCAGCTTTTTTACAATCTATCAGATTTTTATTTGGCTTCTCATCTTTCCCTCCTAAAGTTTGTATTCTCAGACTTTATCTTTGTTCCTATGGATCAGGGGTCCTAAGACCATCCTCAGGTACAGGGATTGACTAGAATGAGTCACATAACTCATGAAAGCTATAATGTTCACGGTTATTTTTTCTTAGAGGAAACAGATACTGATGAAAATAAACAAAGACAAAAGGCACATAGGATTGTTTGTTCCATCTCTTTGAAAAATGTTGGTGGAATTTTGATCGAGAGGGCATTGAAAGTACAGATTGCTCTAGGCAGTATAGACATTTTAGCAATGTTTATTCTTCCAATCCATGAGCATGGAATGCTCCTCCCTCTTTGCATGTCTTCTTCAATTTCTTTCCTAAGTGTTCTGTAGTTCCTTGAGTACAGATCCTTTACCTCTTTGGTTAGGTTTATTCCCAAGTATTTTATGGTTCTTGGTGCTATAGTAAATGAAATCAATTCTCTGATTTCCCTTTCTGTATTTTCTTTGTTAGTGTATAAGAAAGCAACTGATTTCTGTACATTGATTTTGCATCCTGCCACATTACTGAATTGCTGTATGAGTTCTAGTAGTTTGGGGGTGGAGTCTTTTGGGTTTCCATATAAAGTATCATGTCATCTGTAAAGAGAGAGAGTTTGACTTCTTCATGGCCAATTTGAATACCTTTTATTTCTCTTTGTTGTCTGATTGCTGTTGCTAGGACTTCTAGTACTATGTTGAACAAGAGTGGCAAGAGTGGGCATCCTTGTTGTGTTCCTGATCTCAAAGGGAAGACTGACAGCTATTCCCCATTGAGGATGATATCTGCTGTGGGTTTTTCATAGATTTTATGAAGTTGAGGAATGTTCCCTCTATCCCTATACTTTGAATCATTTTAATCAGAAACGGATGCTGTATGTTGTCAAATGCTTTTTCTGCATCAATTGAGAGGACCATGTGTTTTTTCTCTCTTCTCTTATTGATTTGTTCTGTTACACTGACTTGCGAATGTTGAACCACCCCTGCATTCCATGGATAAATCCCACCTGGTCATGGTGGATAATCTTTTTAATGTACTGTTGAATCCTATTAGCTAGGATCTTGTTGAGAATCTTAACACCCATATTCATCAGTGATATTGGTCTGAAATACTCTTTTTTGGTAGGGTCTTTGCCTGGTTTGGGGATCAGGGTAATGCTTCATAAAAAGAGTCTGGAACTTTTCCTTCTGTTTCTATTTTTTGAAACAGCTTCAGGAGAATAGGTATTATTTCTTCTTTGAATATTTGGTAGAATTCTCCAGGGAATCCGTCTGGTTCTGGGCTCTTTCTGGGCTCTTGTTTCTTGGGAGGTTTTTGATCACTGCTTCAATCTCGTTACTAGATATTGGTCTATTCAGGTTGTCAGTTTCTTCCTGATTCAGATTTGGAAGTTTATGGGTTTCCAGGAATGCATCCATTTTGTCTAGGTTGCTTGACTTATTGGCATATAACTGTTGATAATAATTTCTGATGATTATTTCTATTTCCTTGGTGTTAGTTGTGATCTCTCCCTTTTCATTCATAATTTTATTAATTTGGGTCCTCTCTCTTTTCTTTTGGATTAGTTTGGCCAATGCTTTTTCAATCTTATTGATTCTTTCAAAAAACCAGCTTCTGGTTTTGATGATGAGTTCTACTGTATCTTTAGTTTCTATCTCATTGATCTCTGCTCTAATTTTGATTATTTCTCTTCTTTTTTTAATTTTTTTTCAGCGTAACAGTATTCATTGTTTTTGCACAACACCCAGTGCTCCATGCAATATGTGCCCTCCCTATTACCCACCACCTGGTTCCCCCAACCTCCCACCCCTGTCCCTTCAAAACCCTCAATTATTTCTCTTCTTGTGTGTGGGGTTAGCTTATTTGGAACCGGAAAAGACCCCAAATTGCTAAGGAAATGTTGAAAAGAAAAACAAAACTGGGGGCATCATGTTGCCTGATTTCAAGCTTTACTACAAAGCTATGATCACCAAAACAGCATAATACTGGCACAAAAACAGACACATAGACCAGTGGAACAGAGTAGAGACCCCAGATATGGACCCTCAACTCTGGTCAAATAATCTTCGACAAAGCAGGAAAAAATATACAGTGGAAAAAAGAGTCTCTTCAATAAATGGTGCTGGAAAAATTGGACAGCTATGTGTAGGAGAATGAAACTCGACCGTTCTCTTACATACACAAAGATAAAGTCAAAAAGGATAAAAGACCTCAACGTGAGGCAGGAATCTGTCAAAATCCTAGAGGAGAACATGGGCACGTTCAACATCAGTCACAGCAACTTCTTTCAACATATGCCTCCAAAGGCAAAAGTAACAAAAGTGAAAATGAACTTTTGGGACTTCATCAAGATCAAAAGCTTCTGCACAGCAAAGGAAATAGTCAACAAAACAAAGAGGCAACCCATGGAATGGGAGAAGATATTTGCAAATGACGCTACAGACAAAGGGCTGCTCTCCAAGATCTATAAAGAATTCCTCAAACTCAACGAACACAAAACAGATAATTGCATCAAAAAATGGGCAGAAAACATAAGCAGATACTTCTCTAAAGAAGACATACTGATGGCTAACAGACACATGAAAAAAATGTTCATCGTCATTAGCCATCAGGGTGAATCAAATCAAAACCACATTGAGATACCAACTTACACCAGTTAGAATGGCCAAAATTAACAAGACAGTAAATAACATGTGTTGGAGAGGATGTGGAGAGAGGGGAACCCTCTTACATTGTTGGTGGTAATGCAAGTTGGTGCAGCCACTTTGGAAAATAGTGTGGAGATTCCTCAAAAAATTAAAAATAGAGCTTCCCTCTGACCCTGCAATTGCACTACTGGGTATTTACCCCAAAGATACAGATGTAGTGAAAAGAAAGGCCATCTGTACCCCAATGTTCATAGCAGCAATGGCCACAGTTGCCAAATTGTGGAAAGAACCAAGATGCCCTTTAATGGACAAATGGATAAAAAAGGTATGGTCCATATATACAATGGGATATTATGCCTCCATCAGAAAGGATGAATACCCACCTTTTCTTTCAACATGGACAGGACTGAAAGAGATTATGCTGAGTGAAATAAGTCAAGCAGAGAAATTCAAGTATCATATGGTTTCACTTACCTGTGGAGCATAAGGAATAACATGGAGGACACTGGGAGATGGAGAGAAGTGAGATGAAGGAAACCAGTGGGAGAGACAAACCATGAGAGACTGTGGACTCTGAGAAACAAACTGAGGGTTTTGGAGGGGAGGAGCGTGGGGTGTTCGTTGAGCCCAGCAGTGGGTATTATGGAGGACACATATTGCATGGAGCACTAGGTGTGGTGCATAAACAATGAATTTTGGAACACTGAAAAAAAAAATAAAATGGAAAATAAGAAGGCACATGGGGCCGAGTTCAAGTATAAGCTCCCAGTTATTTACTAAGTGGAGTCCTACGGACAGTACTTAATTCTCCCTGCAACAATGTGTGATGGTATGTTTTAATACTGCTAACCATGGAGAAGCTCACCTGAGCTTTAATGTCCAGGATGTTTATTGGGCGGTAGCCATGTCGGCATAGTGTGCCGTGTAACTGACCTAAATTACTCAGTCTCCAGCTTTTCCAAAGGTCAAACTGATACAGAATTACTGAAGGCTATGAAATCACAATTAACATAAACTATGTGGCATGATATAAGCACATTTTTATCATGAAAGATATTCTAAGTGCCTAGAGGATAAATCCTAGGAACTGTTCAAGGTCCAGGTTTTGTTTATTTTGTTTTTATTTGTTTGTTTGTTTGGGTTTTTAAAAATGTATTGTTTCAGGGGCACCTGCACCCCAATATTTATAGCGGCAATGGCCACAATAGCCAAACTATGGAAAGAGCCCAGATGGCCATACATATCTATATGTAGATATAGATATAGATATATATATCTACAAGATCTATAAATATATATATAGATCTACAAGATCGATCTATATATATATATATATATATATATATATATATATATATACACACATCTACAAGAAGATGTAGTTCATATATACAATGAAATATTAGGTAGTCACCAGAAATTGTAATCTTGTCATTTGCAGTGCCATTTGCAAAGGAACTAGAGGGTGTTATGCTAAGTGAAATAAGTCAAACAGAGAAAGACAATTATAATATGATCTCACTGATATGTGGAATTTAAGAAACAAGGCAGATAATCATAGGGTAAGAGAGGAAAGGACCAGGTTTTTCTTTGGAATATGCAGTTTGAACACCCAAACCTATTACTCTTTATGACACACCCTCTATTCTATCTATACTTTCTTATTTGCTGCATACCATTCTGTGGTTTAAAAAACTTAAGCATGCTAAGTAACAACAAACTGCATTTCAGTCATCTCCACTAAACTCCACATAGCCATGTAGACTATTTATTAAAGATTTAATAATTGGTTCTAATTTTTCTCTACAATTTTCAGTTCTAGTATACACATGCTTGCTGTAAGCTTATTGTTGATATAATATATCTCATCACCTCTCTACTTTGGATTTCTTTGGGTGTCTTCCTTGGATCAATGCAATGGAACAAAATATACCAATTTTGAGATTAGGCTTAGTCTCATTCTACTTTTGTTATTTGCCATCAAATTTGGCTTTGGATTAATTTTCTGGTACCAGACACAAGAAACTGAGCTGTCTCTTTGGGCCACAGGCCTACAATAATAATCAGACCCACCTCAGGTTCTGCAGTCAGAGCAGAGTCTCATTGCCTACCCCAGCCTGGATTCAGCAAAACCCAAGTAGATTCACTGATCCATGGGATGCATAATTATTTTTTTTCTTATTTTGTTTTAAGTTTAAGAGCACTCGGGTGGCCCAGTTGGTTAAGCGTCTGCCTTCATCTCATGTCATGAGCTCAGGGTCTTGGGTTCAGGTGTGTGTCGGTTTCCCTGCACAGAGTAAGGGGTCTGCTTCTGCCCTTCTTCCCCCTCTGCTCATCCTCTCTTTCTCTCTCTCTCTCAAATAAATAAATAAAATCTTTAAAAAATGATTTTTTGTTAAGTTTATTTAGTTATTTAAGTAATCTCTACCCCCAATGTAGGGCTCAAACTCAGAACCCATGAGAATTCATGCTCTTTCAACTGAGTCAGCCGGGTGCACCAAGACGCATAATTGTTGTATTGAGGCTCTGGGTTTTAGAATGGGTTGTTTCTCAGAATTATAGTGAAGAAGAGTTGACTAATACATTACTTAAAATCTTTACTGTGTAGTAAATATGAAACTTAATAATCAGTTTTATGAACATCTAAAAAGGTCAGTGTTATTTTGATGCCAGGAATAAGCAGCTTCTTAATTTTCCTATTACTCAAATTCCTTCTCTATGAATTAAACCAAAAATGATACCCACCTCAGAATTTTTGTTAAAATCACATATATTAATTTATGTACAATTCATAGTACCTTGTCCATCATTCATAATGACAAAAGTATCCATTATATTGAAATCATTTTTTTTCAGTGATTTGTAATCTCACTTAAATTTTAGTTTATCTTGATTTAGGACAGAATTCTAGATTATCATCTTCAAACATCTCATCTTCAATAAAATGTGAAAATCTAACAATATTAACACTTCAGTAAATATTGCCATGATACATTCAATTTCTCAAGCCAAAAACTTAGAATTCTCTGATCCTTTATTTTTCTCACATTTTTCATCACCAGGATTTTTTACTCTGATTCCAAGTCTTACCATCAGTGCTAATCTATCTTTAATATAAGACAGCTTCATCTGTTATCAGGAATATTTCAATAGCTTCCAAACTGATCTCCATGATTTCTATTATCCTCTTTCCTACTGAGGGGCTTCCACTCAGTATTCAGTGTCACCTTAAACATAACAATCCAAAAATATCACACCCATACACAAAATCATGTAATGGTCCCTCTTACCATTCACAATGAAATCTAAAGTCTACACAGAATTCTAAACTCTATGTAGTCTGCATAACTTTCACACCCATTCTAGAGAGGAAAAGTTTAGACAGATATAATTACTGGCTATCATAAAAGCAGATAGTGATAAATTTCAATAATAAATATAGAAGGAAAGGAAATGGAGCCTCTGTGGTGGAGATGAAGAGCTATTTAGATGAATGCGCAAAGAGGACCTTCCTTCAGGCTTCTGACTGACAAAACATTCAAGTAGTGTGAAGAACAAGAAAGAAACTAGAAAGTGCTAATGTCTGAAGTCATAGCAATGTTGAGGAACAGCAAGACAACCTATAGCTGGAATAGGCAAGGTAACCTAATAGGTGTAACACAGTGAGGAATCATGGGAGTGATGGGTGATTATGTGAAAAAAAGATTAAGCTGTATTATACCCTGGTTGGTTAAATCCAACTTTCTATACATTTCATGCCTGCAAACTTACGACATCAGGTATAGAGAAAAAGTCCACAACAATGCTGACCACCTCACTCTAAAGACACTATCATTTACCCTGAATGTGTTCCAAATGCTGCCTGCCAATCTTACAATACTGTCCTAGTTCATTCACTCTTTCACTCTCTGGTCATTAATTTCATTGCCTTTTATTGCTCATCAAATCTCTCTCTACCTAATTCTAGCTCTCAGCTCCTGACCTTGATTTCTCTTTCAGAGATGAGAAAATTGAAGCTATAAAAAGAGGACTTCTGTGTGTAAACCTGGCGATTCACAGACCTGTACCCCTGGGGCTAATAATACATTATATGTTTATAAAAAATTAAAAATTTTAAAAAAGAGGACTTCTGTAAGTCCTACTGCCATGTTTACTTAAGCTTCCCATCTGTGCTCTTACTCTCTGTACTTTCTTTTGAGACTATAGGTAAAACTTTTTTTGCAATAAAAGTCAAACTCGCTAGTACTCTGATTCAGATAACTGTGTGCTGCCTACCCCTAATCTAATCAAAGATAACCATATAATAGTTCTTTTGTCTTATTCTGAATCAGTTGACATTTTCCACTTGACTGGGTCTTTTGCATCTTCCCACAAAAACATTTAACAATATCACTTGACCTTTCTGGATACCACAGCATTTTTTGTTTTAGTCTTTACAGACAGTTGTTAGATTTTCTCAGATAACTCTCCTCTCATTCTGTCTTCAACCTACTTCCTCTAGACTTCTTATGCTACACTAAAACTGCCCCTAATTAAATTACTAGTGATCCTTCTGTGGCTAAACTCAATGGTTAAAATTTAGTCTTAATTTTATTTGACTGATTGGCAGTACATATCTCAGATGCTTTTTCCCCCTATTTTTCTTCCCTGAAATCTTCTCCACTTAAAATTTCCTGCCCTCCTAAATTTCTGGCTGGTGCTCCTAAACTCATTTTTTGGTTCTTCATCTTCTTGACCCCTAACCATGGAGTTCTCCAGGACTCAGTTCTTGGTCCTGTCTTATTTTCTATTTATGCACATTTATTCAATGAGCTCATCCATTCCATGTTTTTATACATGATATAAGTACACAGATTTCTTTTTGGACTCACATATTTGATAGCCTATTTGATTATTCCACTTGAATATCTATTTAACATCAAAACCTGCTGTTCTTTCCCCTAAGGTCAGCTCTTTCTATTCTTTTCTGTATCATAATAAATGGTAACATTATTCCACTAGTTTTTTTAGGACAAAGATTTGCAGGCATTGTTTACTTCTCTTCTTTCTTTCATATCCTATATTTGGTCCATAACCAGCATTTTAAGCTCTACCCTCAAAGTATATATAGAATATCCAATTAATTCATTTCCTCAACAGCCATTGGTACTACTCTGTAAAAGGCAGCATAAAATCTTTCTTGAATAACTATAATATTTTCTTAAATGTTTCACCTGCTTCTAACATTGCCCTTTTTTAGTCAGTTCTCAACATAACATCTAGATTTATCCAATTAAAACATAATCTGATCCAGTCACTCTTCTGCTCAAAATCTCCTGATCAAGGGCCTGAATGATTCTCCCACCCTCTTAATTCTTGGAATTTATCTCTCATTAACCTTTTCTTTTAATCACTCAGCTCCAGCCACATGGGGGTCACCTTCTAGCCTCAGAAACTTTGAACTTGTATTCTCCTCTTGCCTGGAATCTCCTCCAGTGATTTTCACAGGGCTCTGTCCCTTTTGGGTCTAAAC
Source organism: Meles meles (assembly GCF_922984935.1). Taxonomy (NCBI): domain Eukaryota; kingdom Metazoa; phylum Chordata; class Mammalia; order Carnivora; family Mustelidae; genus Meles; species Meles meles. The sequence goes on from NC_060066.1 coordinate 126,336,947, forward strand.
TGACATGTCACCCTCTGCCTGTGGCTTTTCCTGACTGTACTCATTTCTCAGAGCTGTTATACAAAGTTCCGCAAACTGGGTCACTTGAAGAACAGAAATGTTCTCATAGAGTTCTGGAGGATAGAAGTCTAATGTCAAGGAATTAATCAAGGTTAGTTCTTTCAGAGGAAACTAGGAGAGAATCTCTTCTATCTCTCTCTCTTAGCTTAGGTTATTGAGCACCAATCCTTGGCATACCTTGCCTTGTGGGTACATTGCTCCAATCACTGCCTCCATCTTCACATGGTATTCTCTATTTCTCTGTTTCTTACAGCCAGATTCTCTCTGTGTCTCATTTCCCTTCTTCCAAGGACATCAGTCACATTGGACTAAGAGTCCATTCTATTCCATTCTATTCCTACATAACCTACTTTAACTAATTACATCTGTAACAACCCTATTTCCAAATAAGGTCACATTCTGAGGTACTGAGGGTTATGTTTTAGCTATCTTTTTTTGACAGACACAGATCAACCCATAACACTGTCCATTCCATCTAGAATTGCACCTGACATTCTCTGTCACTTTTCCTAATTTATTTTTCTCTGTGGTATATATCACCATCTTACACTCTATATATTTTAGTAATCTTTTATGTTATTGTCTGTTTCCTCCCACAAGCTTTTAACCTCTATGAGGGAAGAAGTTTTGATTTATTTTACATTATATTCTACTCTCAGTGCAAAAAAGTGGAAAATAGGGGCGCCTGGGTGGCTCAGTGGGTTAAACCGCTGCCTTCGGCTCAGGTCATGATCTCAGGGTCCTGGGATCGAGCCCTGCATCGGGCTCTCTGATCAGCAGGAAGCCTGCTTCCTCCTCTCTCTCTCTGCCTGCCTCTCTGCCTACTTGTGATCTCTCTCTGTGTGTCAAATAAATAAATAAAATCTTAAAAAAAAGTGGAAAATAGTTGTTACAGATTCATGATAAATATTTAATGAATTGATGAATGAAATTTAAAAGGATTAATGAAGGAATATATCCCTAGACTATAGAATTCTTTATTCTAAGCACTGAAAATATAATAAAAAAAAGTCATATGCAGTTTTGTCTATTTCTAACACTGGAATATATTAAACATAAGTATATCAGTCCTTACCTTCTTAAGCAGCAGGTTGACACCAGCAATGCTTTCACCAACAATGTGAACAATATTCACATAAAATTCAAAGTATTACCAGCAAGATGTGCTATTTATTATTCACAGTTAAGAAGACACTATCCTGCATAAAGTCTGTGTTTATAAGTGTCTATTAAGTACTAAACCACAGTCTATATTCATTTATCTGGTACGTGTATGATAACATGGATGGATCAACCCTAATGAAAAATCACTTGGTACTAATGCTTCCTCCACAATCTCCCAAATCCCATACCAGTAATGGAAGCACTAAAACTGAGAGTAACATGTAATATAATTTTGTTTTGACATCATTGCCCATTTTCTTTTGTAAGTTTGCTCTTTCACAGGCATTCATGATGTTAATGCATTTTTTATTGCTGTATACATTGTATACCTGTTGAATTATGAATAAGATTCAAAACTATATATCACATATGTTTACTCAAAAGCAAAAAACTTTGAGTTAATAATTTTATCATTTATCAAAGTCATCTGGAAACTATTCAAAAATACTCCATTTTTATTCTTTATCACTTTTATGGTTGCAAGGCAGTAAGTGATATTAAATTTGGACAGTGTTGCTTTTTTGTAAACCATTATGAAATAGAAAGATAGAAAATTAATAAAGAAAAAGGAACCATGGATAATTTGAAATTCATTAGACATACACTTGTGGATTTATACTTTCCCACTTTCAAAGTGATAACAATATGACAGATTTAGGTGAAGACTTTCTCTTGGAATATTTTGGATTTGTTCTTAATCATCTTACTGAGCACAAATATGTACCACAGAATGTGCTTCTTAGTATAAATAAGTAAAGTTAAATGTAATGAAACTCATGCTTTAGAGGGAGATTCGATCTGAATTCTCTTTCCTGATTTTGTTCCTCTGTCACTAGGTCATATCACTTAACATTTTTAGAATTTGGTTCCTTGATCAATTAAAATGTCAGATGCAACATTAGTTTAAATCCTGTAATATGCCCTTGAGGCACTGTTCTAGAGATCTTACAGATATTATGTCATTTCATTTGCATAACACACTGGTATGGTATATAATATTACCCCTTCTTGTAGACAAATAAGTCAAGCAGGTTTCTAAAAGATAAAGCTAATGGTGGATATGTAATATATATAATTTTATTTTTAGCAGAGTTATTCATGAATATAGTTAAAGAGCCAAAGAGTTCTAGGGGCTCTTGGGATGGCTCAGTCAGTTAAGCATCTGATCCTTGTTTCAGCTCTGGTCGTGATCTTGGGGTCATGGGATCAAGCCCTGCATTGACCTCTGTGCTGAGCATGGAATCTGCTTCAGATTCTCTCCCTCTCCCCTTGCCACTCCTCCTGCTACTTGTGTGTGTTTACTCTCTCTTTCTCAAATAAATAAAATATTAAAAAAAAAAACCAGAGTTCTAAAATATCTTGTAAAGAAGATAACCAGACATTGCTCTGTTTCTTACATTCCCGATTCGTACTTCCTAATAAATAAATCCTTCCTACTCCTCCGTTCCAGACATTCCCAATTCCTACTTCATAGAAGCTGTCACTTTTCTTTCTTTTACTATTCTTTAGACATTTATCTTAATAAGTGCTTATATCTTAATTTATTAAGTTTTCAGTGTTATATGTTATCTAATATTTTGTTCCTATGGAAGCCGTATTTTATTTTGTTTATATTCTACTGTCCCCCTACACCTCTCCCTGCAGCGCACATGCTCACTTCTTTCACAATCAGCACAATTTTTTGAGTTTCATAATTATCATGTTTATATACTTATGATTATGTAACATTATTCCAAGTTGGTGTCCATAATGCTGAATAAATCTGTGCATTGCTTTGTATAGTTTTTGTTTGCCCAGCAGTTAGTCATTGTCTCCTTGGTTAAATTTTCTATATTCCCATCTTTTATTTGTCAACAAGCTATCTTTCAGAATTTTAAATCTCTTCTTAATATATTCATAAAGATCAGGTATCAAACTTTGAAGGCATGTGTCTTGAAGCTTTCCGTTCTACCACTCAGTTATGGACTAGTTGCTTTCTGGGCCAGTTACAGAAAAACACTTCTCTATTGTAGTATATTTTTAGTTTTCTTGTCTCCTATCTTTCTCTTTCTTGATTTATTTATTCTTCTACAGGATAACTTTTAGTAACTTTTTGTGAAAGAGACTGTGGGAGCATTGCCCACTTAAATGTAATGTAGTCTACAATCACATCTGATTCTTATTTTGCATACTAAAATTTTAGTTTTAAAATTTTGGAAACTATTTTAGAAATAATTATTTTAGAATTAATTATCTTAGAAAAATCACCTTGCAGACTTTTTTAATGTCTAAATCAGATGCCACTCCAGTTCCCATCCAGTCTTATACCACCTTTAATTCTCTTGACTTTCTCTCCCTCTTCTTCTCCCTCTGTCTCTCTTAAGATCTATCACAAAGTTTCTAAAATTTGATGATATCCTTATTGTAAAACATTTTAATTTGGAAACTCATGATCTTTGGTTAGTTTTTATATTTATTTTTTATGTTCTAAAGTCTCCCATTTTCTTTCTTTCCTGACTCTTTCTAGTGCTCATATTATTCAGACATTTGTACTTTGATCTATAATTTGGTCTATGTTTTACTTTCTGGGAGGTACTCTCAACTTTAAGTTTTTAGTATCTTTGGAAATTAAAATTTCTTCCAAATTTCAATTTAATTTTCCTTTCATGCTGTCATAGTTTTCAGTACAAAGTGGAATGATGAGTGTAACTTCTGGATCATTTCATTTAGAGCAAGCAATTTGTCCTATATTTCTGCTCTTCTGCTTAACTCTCCCTTGAGTAGGAAAGTGTTCGTGAAAGTGAGCTCTTCTACCATATAGATGAAGACAAAACCCTTGGGGGGAGGGGAGAACAAAGTAAAGGATCCTGTTTTTTAATAACTTTATATGTAAAACTGTCCTGTCAGTCGAAAGCTGTTCAACTCCAATGTTTTGTAGAAGAAAAATAAATACCCAAGTTACTGTGCTTTTGGCACTTTTTGTAATAGCAGTTTAGCCAATATGCTAACTCATAGAGTACAAAATACTAAAAACCACTGGAAAAACAATTTTCTTTTTCTCCTAAAAATGAACCTGCATGTAACCTACTAGAAAATGACTACAGATGCATGCAGTAGTATTTGTAGCAGCTTATTCATCTGTAAAACTGAAATCAATCCAAATATTCATTAGCAAAAATATCATACAATGACACAGTGAATCACATGAACATTCATCAAGAGTGGCCTGGACTTCATTTGTACTACTTCTAAAATGAAGGGAAAACTTAATATAATTTTTGAATATACACAGAGATGGTGAGATATAAAAAGTTTGGTAATGTTTAGAACAAAAGTCAGACTAGACTAGCAAAGTAAACTAGGGGAGAAAGAAGTATACAGAGGAAGAAACATGAAGTAGGCTTCAAGGAGCTATGTTCTAGTGCTTAGTCATGCTGAGGTAAAATAAGTATTTTCTTTTTAAATACTTTTTTTAAATGAACACATTTTATACTCTCTTTTTTATGTTATATATTATGAAAAGAAAAATTGGGGGCACTGATGGCTCAGTCAGGTAAATATTCAACTCTTGGTTTCAGCTCAGTTTGTAAGCTCATGGGTCTTGAGATCAAGCCTTGGAGCCTCGTGCTGGGCCTTAAGTCTGCTGGGGATTCTCTCTCTCCCTCTCTCTTTACCCCTCCACCCCCTCCATGTGTGCATGCTGTCTCTCACTCTCTCCCTCTCTATCTTTAAATAAATACATAAATCTTTAAAAAAAATTGCTGACTATCATTTATAAGAAGTTTTATTTACATATATAACATAACCTGTCTATTGTATCTCTGTATAGCATTTGATAAAAGATGTGTATGAATATAACATATAGCATACAGCCCAAAATTTTTCTGTGCCAGTTAGAACGGATGAGGGATGCTATGATGGAGAAAATGTTAATTGGAAAAGGTCTTTAAAGGCAGTTACATTACTTTAAAAATCCAATACTCTAAAGCTTCAACGAAGTTTGTATAAAATTAGTTTGAATCTGGCAAAGAGGGCTCCTCCTGTGAATCACAGTGGTCTGTCATGTAACACAGGTAGGGAAGTACCTGAGGGAATAAAAAAGGCACTGTGATTAGAGATTTCTTTTAACCTAGGGAAAAATACAATTACGAAAAACCCTGTTGAAAAGCTTTCCAAAACCCTGTGAAAGCCATAATACTCTACCGAAGCTTGGAGAGGCATTTTGCTTGCCTTCACTTAAAGTGCATGACAGTCAGAGTCTGATTCTGGGAGAGACTTGATTTTTGTTTGGCTCAGCAGGCAATTTAATTAAAACACAATGTTTGGTTGGAAAGAGTCTGTTTTTATGCAGCTGTGGCCTTCTTTCATTTATGGATATTTAACTGTAGTATTTACTTTTTTCTCAGTCTATTCACAACATACAACTTTTTTTATGAGCTATAGTCCATCATGTTTTATAAGATTTCTATTTCTTAAAATGGCAACTTCAGTTTACCAGACAACATTAAATAAGTTCTTTGCCTTACAAAATCATCTTATTGTAATGGTCAGATTATCTTATAATTTTCTATGATTATATCCCAAAATATTCCTATATGTGAGTTACCTGGTTTAAGAGAGACCAGATTGGAGAGAAGGAAATTAATATTTATTTTAAATTACTAATATTTCATCCACAATAATCCTTTAATTATCATCCAATCTAGAAGGGAGTGATTATTGAAAATGCTTACTTCTTTGTTACATTCCATGATATAATCATTTTAAGTTTGAGAGAAGAGACCCTAACTATACTGATTCTTTTTTGGAAAAAAAATATATAAATTAATTCTCTGGATAACATCTGGAGTCTGAATTAGACTAGAGGCATAAGAAAGCACACCTTAAATCTTGCTAAGTCAAAAATTGATGTTAGATACCACTGGGTAAATTGAAATTAATTATTTCTGGGTTGCATAAATGTATTGGGTAACATGAAAACCTGAGTAAGCCAGTTACTGAATATAGTCTATGGTTTTCTCAAGAGGCAAATTAACAAAGATTTCCTTTGTTACAGATTTCCACGTAATATTGTTAAGTAAGTATTGAGGCTTGATATCATCTCTCTCAAGTTATTCTCTGCTTGCCATGTATATCTTAGGAAGTGAATAAAGGGATTATAAGTAAAATGAAAGTAACCTCCAACCTCACTAAAAACTATGGAAGGTTAATATATAATACAGATGGAGTGAGTTTGATAGAGAAAATGAATGAGTACTAGATTTATAATTATCCCCTCTGAGACAAAATAATGTTACCAGGCAGTAAAAGGAGAAAATGCCACAAGAAACCAAGTAATACCCACAATATAGAGAGCAAGAGCTGGAGATGAAGACATTAGAGACACTGTGAGAGAAAAAGAAAAAAACAAAAACAAAAACCTCACTTGGATGCCATTTCACAGTAGGCCATTTCAGCCACACTTGAACTGTTAGAAATGGGAAGTCTTGGGGATTCATTAAGGAGTGCACCACAGAGCTGACTCCATCTCACCCCCATTTTGGGGCTACTGAATTGTTGATATATTAATGTAAATTTACAGCAATTGGCAGAGCATTACAGATTTTAGAGAAGGATTTCAAGAATTACCAAATTAAAAAACAATGAGAATAAAGGAAAATCTACTCATCCCATCTATAGCTAACATCAGGCCAATGTTGAATTTTTTTTTAATTCAAGGAAGTGGAAGGAAACAACACCAAAATAACAAGCTGTTAGACTGATGAAAAGAAACCACAGCAAGTAAAAAGTAAGAATGTAAAATTTCTTTTACAATAATGTCTCATTAGAGACCCAGAATAACATAATGTAGGACAAAAATATTTTACCTAGAAATATTGGTACTGCCGTGATTACACAGTCTCCAAACATAAGTAGTATCCCATTTCTAGTCCCATTTGAAGGGAAGTACTTTCAGATAAATATATTAACTTTAGTTATACCATTCTACTTATCTCACTTTACCTACTCATTGTGAAGACTTACAAATTGACAGGAAGAGAGTTTCTATGTCCTGATTTGTTCAGAGATTTTTTTTAATCAGCCATGACTTATAAATAGAACCATAATATCATCAGTTTCAGGAAAAATAAAATTATGTATATACTGATGGTTGAAAACTTCACAAAACAGGACACTGTATGTATACTTTTAAGTTAAAATGTATCTACCAGAAACCTAAAGCAAACATCAAACTTAATATTGAAACATAGGAATCAGACCATCCAAGGGTATCTGTGAGGACTAGCATCACCATGGGGGAGGACGGTGAATTAAGTAAATAGGGTATATTTGAGAACCATATGTAATTCTAGAGTTTTCTGTCCTAATGTCCACCCCATATCCAAAATTCATATGAAATAGCACAAAATAAAGTTTAAAATCTCACCTTTCTCCTCATATATAAATGACTGACTAGGTAATACAAACACCAAATATAATAGCCTCACAGAAACAAAGCAGAATATCTGAAGAGCACAAGCACTATGGAGGATAGCAAACTAAACAACTGAATTTATATATAAGGCAGAACAGTATTTTTTTAAAATGCACAATAAATATGCCAAGAAAGGTTAGAGATGAAGTTACAAACTCGCAGCAGGAATAAGCCAATTTAAATTATTATGTATAAAATTTTAATTGTGAAAGATCTCAATAAATGTTTTTGGTAGAAAAATGAATTTGGTCAACAGATGGAATTAATGAACTAGATGATGAGGTAAGGGAACTATCTCAAAATAATTGAGTTAGAAACGTCAGCATAAATTTTATGAGTATGAAATAAGAAAAAAATAAAGGAGGATGGAAAGACTTAATGATATAATAACTAGAATTTCCCAGAATTAAACACAGAAATGACCAGCAGAATATATAAGGGCAAATCAAATGCACACACACAAAAACACACAGAAATACTGTTTTTAAATATAAGAACCTCAAAGAAAACATGATTTTAGAACCATCAGAAAGGGGGTGCCTGAGTGGCTCAGTGGGTTAAGCCGCTGCCTTCGGCTCAGGTCATGATCTCGGGGTCCTGGGATCGAGTCCCACATCGGGCTCTCTGCTCAGCAGGGAGCCTGCTTCCCTCTCTCTCTCTCTGCCTGCTTCTCTGCTACTTGTGATCTCTCTCTGTCAAATAAATAAATAAAATCTTTAAAAAAAAAAAAAAAAAGAACCATCAGAAAGGAAAAAAGTTCACCAGCAAGAGATAGAAATCATTTCCAGCTTCTCACTAGATGATATTTGAAAGTGCTTAAGACATTAATAGTTCCTTTGTAAATCACTGACATGCAAGTAAACAATCATTTGAATATCTTTTTTTTAATATTTTATTTATTTGACAGAGAGAAATCACAACTAGGCAGAGAGGCAGGCAGAGAGGCAGGCAGAGAGAGAGGAGGAAGCAGGCTCCCTGCAGAGCAGAGAGCCCGATGCGGGGCTCGATCCCCGGACCCTGGGATCAGGACCTGAGCCGAAGGCAGAGGCTTTAACCCACTGAGCCACCCAGGCGCCCCTCATTTGAATATCTTGACCAATTCCAAATTGGTAGGTTTAAATATTGGAAATCTAAACTAACATGTAAGTATACACAATGGATATTAATAAACTAACAACAACTAACAGAAGAATAAAATAAATGTATGAATAGCAGAGAAAATGCAAGTGAACCAAGGAAAATTAAGGGTAAAATAGAAAATCAAAAAAAGAATATATAAAACATAAAGCAAAAAACTAAGTTAACAGAGAATACTTCCAAAATAATAATTGTAACATACACAAATTCATTAACCTTGCTATGAAAAGACAAATTCCAAATTATATTAAAAACAAAGATCAAGCAATCTATACACACAGGTACATATATGAATTTTACACATGCACAGATACACACATAAGAAACCTGAAATAACTTCTAGAAAATTTTAATATCATACTAAATAAAGTTTAAATATAGCTTTAAAGCTAAAAACAGAATGAGTAATAAAAAGCTGTGCTATATACTGATAAAATACATACTTTTTCAAGAAGAGATAATAATCACACTAGAACCAATCATCAAATGTATCAATATGCAGTTACCAAAATGCCTCTCCAGTACACCATTTAAATAGCTTTCTCTCCTGTCAAATATTTTAGTTATAATTATATCTATGGTTTTTTAATGAACCCACTAAAAAGTAAAAAAAAAACCAACATGAAAATGGAAAAAGAAGAGCAACATCACTATTGGATAGAAAGGAAGGACAACATCAAGGGACCAGAGCTTTAAGAATATTCTTGCTGTTGTGAAGATAGTATCAACAGAAGAAAATAAATATTAGCTTCTGATCATAACAAGAAGATGAGAAATGAATTTTTTTCAATAAAGTCAAGGAAAATACTCATAATGAAAGAGCTATGACTAGAAATACTAATGAATGCCAGCTTGTTTATAAACAAAATATCTTCAATGAACATAATGCATGACAGATCAGTTCATGAGTCACGAAGATGAGAGAACATTCAGAAAGCCAATCCAGGGGCATTCTGAAAGCCAAATTAGCTTTTTACATACAGAAGGTACCCAAAGTAAGTGCCAGAGTCTTAAAAAGAATCATCAGTGGCTTTTTTTGGAAGTGATGTAATACAAGGTTTTAGAAAAATCACAGAGAAGATAGGGGTTATGTCTTTATTTATTTACTTATTTATTTATTGTTATGTCTTTTATTTTTATTAACAATTTTTTTTTATTTGAGAGAGAGTGAGCATGAAAGCACAAGTAGGGGAGCAGCAGAGGAAGAGGGAGAAGTAGGCTCCCCGCTGAGCAGGGAGCCTGATGTAGGGCTTGATTCCAGGACCCTGGGACCATGACCCAAGCTGAAGGCAGATGCTTAACCAACTGAGCCACCTAGACATCCCGGATTAAGTCTTTTTAAAATATAGCTTGATAGAACAGTTTGGGAAGTGGCTCTAAAAGACCAGTCACATGAATTAGCCAGAGGCAATTAATGAAAGACAAATTTGATAATAATGTATATTCTCAAGCATTCACACATGTATAGTCCCTGGGGTGGGGTAGGGTAGTGAAGCTACTTATTTTGAATTTCAGCCAATAATAGAGACTTGTTGGTAAAACAGTTGGTGGTGAATCCATTTTAGTATGAAGATAAGAACCATGGTTAAATATAAGAATACAAATATTAGTACTGAAAATATACATATAACTTGAGCAAAACCTAGAGAAGTGTGCTGGGAGAGTGGAGATAGAGAAATCTATAAAGATGCCATGGTTATGTTTATTGGTGGACAATAGAGCTTGTAATGACTTCAACCTTATACACTAGAAAACTTAAAAGAAATGATTTTAGAATAAACATTTATAGTAAAGAAACATTTATTGGAATGCTAGCCGCTTTCTCATTTTTGCTTCAGATTTATTTAGCTAAATTCAAGTAAAGTAAAGCTTGGCATACCTTATTGAAATGAGCTGCAGTGTGATCCATTTTTAATTATTTATATGTCTATACCTATTAAGAATAATTCAACAAATATTTATTGGATACAATTAGGACCCCTGTATTTTATTGGTGCTGAGGATATAGCAGTGAATAAAATGAACAAAAGTCATTGCCTTCAGTAAAATATGTTTAGGTGAAGAGGCAAGAAGTAAAATATATCCCAGAAAAGTTGTGTACTTTTTAAAAAAAGATTTTATTTATTTATTTGACAGAGAGATCACAAGGAGGCAGAGAGGCAGGCAGGGGTGGAGGAGGGGAGCAGGCTCCCCACTGAGCAGAAAGCCTGGCTTGATCCCAGGCCTTGAGATTGTGACCTGAGCCTAAGGCAGAGGCCCAACCCACTGAGCCACCCAAGCACCCAGAAGCCCCTAAAAGTTGTGTATTTAACAGTATATTTGAAGGTGATGAAGAAAAAGCAGAAGGAAAATGTCTCTGGCAAGGGAAAACTGAAAGGTTAAGTGCAATAACTAGAGTAGACCAGACTAAGCAATTGGTGCCCGTGCCAGGAGAGTCACGGAAAGACAGTGACAATGAGATTTCCCAGCAGTCCCAAAAAGGGAATGTTGGAAGAGGCTGTTGGAACTAGAACAGAACTAAACGAGGGCTGCAGGTTACAGATCACTTAGGGACTTTTTGGCCACTTAGAGCATTTTAATTTTGTATTCTGAGTGTAAAAGGAGCACTAGTAGAGAATTTTTAACTGAAGACTGACATCTACCTGCTTTTTTTTTCCCATTTTATTTATTTTTTTCAGCATAACAGTATTCATTGTTTTTGCACAACACCCAGTGCTCCATGCAAAACGTGCCCTCCCTATTACCCACCACCTATTCCCCAACCTCCCACCCCTGACCCTTCAAAACCCTCAGGTTGTTTTTCAGAGTCCATAGTCTCTTATGGTTCGCCTCCCCTCCCCAATGTCCATAGCCCCCTCCCCCTCTCCCAATCCCACCTCCCCCCAGCAACCCCAAGTTTGTTTTGTGAGATTAAGAGTCATTTATGGTTTGTCTCCCTCCCAATCCCATCTTGTTTCATTTATTCTTCTCCTATCCCCCAACCCCCCATGTTGCTTCTCCATGTCCTCATATCAGGGAGATCATATGATAGTTGTCTTTCTCCGATTGACTTATTTCACTAAGCATGAAGATGTGGTATATATACACAATGGAATACTATGCAGCCATCAAAAGAAATGAAATCTTGCTATTTGCGACGACGTGGATGGATCTACCTGCTTTTATACCAATCTTGTCTTTGCCTGTATTTATATATGCACGCATCTACATTGACTGACTTTCCTGGAGGCACACCACTGCACTGTCTGAATCTTTCGTCTGGGATTACTATTTCATTCGAATGAATTTGCTTATAGGTAGGGACAGAGATTTACTATAATCACTAACACTCATTAGAGGTACCCAGTAATTGTGAAGGAGGTAAAATTTGCTATTATTAGAGAAAAGCATGGAGGGCTGTAAAGTTGACTGAGCAGTCATAAACAGCGGCTATCAATAGAGCTGAAACAAGGATGGAAGGCAGGTAAGGGGGCTAAGGATTAGGTTCTCTTGAGTCCACAGTGGCTCTCTAGCATGGACCTCTGACCAGCCACATTGCCATCAACTGTAAATTTGTTGGAAAAATAAATCTTCAAGCTTCATACCAGATACACAAAATCAGTTACTGTGTTTATGGGGCCTAGGACTCTGTGTTTCAACAAGCCCTCTTGATGATTTGTTTTTTTGTTTGTTTGTTTGTTTTGTTTTTAAGATTTTACTTATTTGAGAGAGCAGGAGTGGAGGGGAGGGTCAGAGGAAGAGGGAGAAGCATACTCCCTGCTGAGCTGGGAGCCCGACACAGGGCTCGATCCCAGGACCCCGAGATCATGACCTAAGTTGAAGGCAGATGCCTGACTGAGCCATCCAGGTACCCGCCTCCTGATGATTTTAATACAAACAGAAGTTTCAGAATTGATGTCCTATATAAATATAGTACTTGATGCTTACATGTAGTCTCAGTTTACCAATATTGACACTTCGTATCTGTGGTAAAAGTTCCAGTAAAGCATAAAGTATGATTTCAGGGGTGTATACCCACGGCCCCTATTCTCAGGTAGTAGGGGGAATGGTTTTAGATAAAGTGGGTAGCTTGCTGAAGATCTTGGACTCAGATTTTCTGCCTTCTCCTCTAGGGATACCCTTAAAACCAAAATACAAAGTGCACGTACATATACACTGGGGCACTATGCTACGTGGTGGAATGCCTAGGACTAATAAAGTTTATAAATATAAAATATTAAATGTAAAATAGTAACTGGGTAATGGTGATAAAGGAGGTCACAGAGGGCCCAACTTATAGTTAAAACACAAACAAATAATAACAAAAGGAATATTTAAAAATAGCAGTTATTTGGTATAATAGGATGGGATGCCCGGTACTCACACAGAGCTTAAAAATAAGTCAGTAACTGGAGCACCTGGGTGGTTCAGTTAGTTAAGCATCACGTCTTGATTTTGGTTCAGGTCAGGATCTCTGGGTCATGAGATCAAGCCCCACACCCAGCTCCACTCTGGGTATGGAGCCTTCTTGAGAATCTCTCCCTTTCTTCTGCCGTTCTGCTTGCTCTCTCTTGCTTGCTCTCTCTCTTTCTCTAAAAATAAAATAAGTAAGTCAGTAGCTGATTATAACTATTTCTGACTGACACCCTGTGAGGAGGAGATAAGATCCAAGCTGAGCCACTTCAACTTCACAGGTTGTCTCCATGAACACTGCTGGGAGCTTGTCTCCTCTTCACATAACATGCCAAGGGCTGGCAATCACCACTGCTTAATTATAGAACTCCACTGAGGGGGTAGAGAAAACTGTTAGTCATAAACAGGCTAATGGGTATTCAGATAAAGCCTCCTGTATATGCTAGGTAAAATATCAGAGGGAAGTAAATGTTATTTGAATGATGGAATATTTATCTTATTTTCTCTATTTTTTCCCTATATCTGGTTTTCTGCAGCATGAAAAAATTATATTTTGTAATTTTAAGGAATAAATTTTATTGAAGTGTAACATATATTTTGAGAAGTGTACAGATATGTTTTCACAAAGTGAAACTCTGTGTAACCATAATATAGAATGAGACATAAAATACTACTGTATTTGAAAAGCTGCACTTGTGTTTTGTCCCAGTAATTGGCCTTTGTGTTTTGTCCCAGTAATTGGCCTCACAAGGGTAACTACCATGTTGACTTTTATCATTGTAGATTAGTTTCGATTTTTTTTAAACTTTTTAAAATAGATTTGTATGATATATACTCTCTTTTGTCTGGTTTCTTTTGTTTAATATATTATTGCATGTAGATGTAGTGGGGTTTTTTAGTCAGTTTTTTTTTGTCTGGTTTCTCTCTTTTGTCTGGTTTCTTTTGTTTAATATATTATTGCATGTAGATGTAGTGGGGTTTTTTAGTCAGTTTTTTTTTTGTAGTTCTTATTAATCACCAAATAGATAACAATTATACAAATAAGCCACGATTATCTGTTCCTATATGGATGCACATTTGTACAGTGAGTGCTTTCCTATTATTAATGATGCCATTATGAATATGTGCATGCTTATATATGTGCATATCTGAAGGTAAGTGTTGCAAATATCTTTTCCCTATCTCTGCATTGATTCTCATTTTTTAGTAGTGTCTCTAGATTAGAATAAAGTCTTTGACTAATATTATTTCTTTACCTCTTTTTCTTCTCTCAAGTTCATTATGCCCAACAATTAGTCCTCCTGGAATCAGTGTTTGTTTGCTTGTGGTGGGGGAAAAGGCGGTTATTTTTTTTACATCGATATAAGATGACCCAGAATCATTTATTGAAGATTTTTTTTTATTGCACTGTAGTAATAATACCTTTGTCATAAATTAAGGGACCATATACATTGGTCTATTTCCAGAGATTTGTCTGTTTCATTAGCTGTTGTCTAATTGTGCTTTGTAGCTTTTGAGCCTATGTTAACAGCTATGGACCAATTCAGAGTTGTATTTTTTCCCTGTTGGTGTGATTGTTTTATCTTTGTGAAGTTCACTGGTGATGAATATCTCTGACCCTATTTCCCCCTTTCTCCATTTTTTCTCTATTTTCTTGAGCAAATCAATAAGTTATTTCAAGGTCTTTGACTACCAAATCTAATATCAAGGTCACCCATAAGTCTATTACTATTTTTTGTTTAATTTTCTAGGACTTAATTCTGAATGATGTTTCAAATTATAGAGGTTGGTTATGATATCTTTCTCTAGAGAGGTTCATCCTTTCCTCTGCTAGACAGCTAGAATGGGGGATAATAACTGTAATTCAATTAGAGACTGAGCTAAATTGAGTGTGGTTTACAGTTTTACTCAATTTCTGCTCACCTAAATTGTAGGTCTCCAGGCATCAAAAACTGAGATCCTGCTTTGTTGACATTTGCCATCCTCCTGGCAAATACCAACCTATAATCCTTGTCTCTATCGAATGCGGAGACTGCCAGCACCAAAGCTCTACTTTCAGAAGCAATCTTTTGTGTTTTTGTGTTTTTGTGTTTCCCAGAAGTACCGTTTGCCAGCCAGACTAAAGCCCAGACACCTATCCTCTTGCTCTGCATACCATCTGTAATTATCTTATGTCCTCAAGGAAAACGGAACAACAGTCTCTTCACATTACTGCAACTCTTCATCCTCCAGAATCTTAGGTTCTAATACTTGATACTTCGACATCACTGTAAGGTTTTTCTTAAGTTTACAGCTTTTTAAACTATTCTAAAATGGTCTCTTCTTCATACATGTAAGTGAAAGTTTTCTTTGCAGATTTTTTTTCATCTTACTAAAATTCAAATATTTTAAAAAATACTGTTTGATCCCAAATATGATCCTAAGATTATTTAAAAAAAATATGGTTTCTCCACTATCAATTAGCATTGCAACTTGTTCACAACGATAGGAATGACTTTTCTCTGATCCTTTCTCCACACTGAAACATAAAAAGTTTATCACAGGTAGATTTGGATTCAATAGCAATTGCAAGTGAGAACTATCAAACTTAAAATAGTTTATACAGAATTAAAATATGTTAGACTATTGTATAAACAATAGCTTATACAAAATGAAAATACATATATATGTATATATATGTTATATATATACACACACACACATACGTATGCATATATGCATACATACATGGTGCTGGAAATCATCCACTTCTTACCTAACCAAATACAGTGGATTATTCATTGTTGCTAGGATTCTACATTTCTTAGTTATCTTTTGTCTTTGCTTCACTGTTTCTCTTTTAATATAGTTATCATTTTTCCTACTTTAGCTGATTTTCCTACTTTATTCTGGCTAATTAAAAATAGCTACAGGGCACCTGGGTGGCTCATGCGGTTAAGCATCTGCCTTCAGCTCAGGTCATGATCACAGGTCCTGGGCTTGCGCCCTTCATCAGGTTCCCTGTTCAGTGGAGAGTCTGCTTCTCTCTCTGCCTTTCCCTTCTGCCCGTGCTCTCTCTTTCTCTCAAATAAATAAATGAAATCTTAATTTTTTTTAAATAAGGGCAGCTACAATATTTCCACAATGTGTTAGCCTTAAAACTTTTGATCCCAAAAGAATGACAATACCATGCTTGTCTATCAAACAAATCTCATAAAACAAAATTGATTGTTTCTGTCTAGACTATAGGGAAACCAGGTGCCATGTTTAGTCAATCTTTCCACTCTTTTGAGCATGTATTTGGCATGACAGTGTGATTAAAGCTTCAGTGCTTCATGACAACGTGATTAAAGAATCTCATGGGGTAGAGCTGAGGAAGTTGCTCATCCGAGAAAGTATCAGACAGGCAAGTAGAATGTGTGGCCACTGTGTCTGTTCAGCCTTCTTTGCTACTTACAACTATTTAATATATCCTTCTCCCTTATAATTATGTCCAAAGTACTGTACATCGCATACAGACTTTTTTTAGTTAACTTTGAAGCTCATCTTCTCTATTTCTTCCTGTTGGAGGAGGCCATGGAAAAAATATGACTGTTCATTGACAGTCCAGCTGGACCTGGGCAACTGGAGACTCCTCACCCCTCCCCTGCCCTTGTAATGTATTTTCTGCCCACCATTCCCACAGTGGGAGCCATTTTCAAGGACATGACTGAAAGAGCAATGTGATGTTGAGACCCACCCACTTGGACTGTAGTCACTATTCAGCCCAATACTGCTACCATCTGGATGGAAACAGGAACAAATCACAGCTTCCAGTGGGCTGAACTCATTCACTTATGATCCCTGGTGATAAAACCTTTGCATTGATAATTAGGCTGTTCTAGAGACTGTGCTTGGAGAATAGAAAGCCAAGGGATGGATGATCATGAATAGCATCATTGTGGGGTCAGGATATGCAGAAAAACATTTTGGGTTCACTTGCGAGAGCCTAAAGCAGTTCTCACTGTTTTTACACCCTGGCTCCTAAGGCATTGACACCCCTGGCAATCAGAAAGCCAGTGCCCATGGGGCATGTGGGTGGCTCAGTCAGTTAAGCATTCAACTCTTGATTTTGGCTCAGGTCATGCTCTCAGAGTTGTGAAATGGAGCCCTACAAGGAGTCTGCTTAGATTATTCTCTTTCTCTCTCCCTCTGCCGCTCCCTCCCCCAAACTCAAAAAAAAAAAAAAAAAAAGGAAGGAAGGAAGAGTTGAAGGAAAAGGGAAGGAAGGGAAGGAGGGGTGAGGGGAGGGGAAGAGGGAGAAGTGGAGAGGGGAAAGGAGAAAGGAAAAGCAAGCAAGCTAATTAGCTGATGCCCTATTTTGAGTACAGGCCCTAGCAACTGACCTTTTATTCATTATAGCATTTGAGTGCATAAAAAGAGCAGCCACTGTAGTGACCAGGTGGATGGCATATTGCCAAGGATGCTGGGCTGCCCTTGAAGTATGGTGACTTGGGTTAATGCAGTACCAGCACATTCTCTGTGTTCTAAACAACACCCAAGGCAACTGACAAAGGTGTCTATAGCCATCCCTCAGAGTTCTAAACCAGTGAGGGATTGGTAATTGATTTTATTGGCCCATACCATCCGAGTAGGAGTTCTAAATGTGCTTTGGAATGTATGGACTGTAACTGACCTAACCCAGACTTTCCTAGTCACTTCGCAAACCAAGTTGCCACCATTAGGGAATTAGAGAAGCTGAAAATTAAAGAAGCTGAGTACCATGTGTAGATATCTTTATCGATTAGACAGTGATCAGGGGTCACATTTCAAAGATCATGACATGGAAGACTGGGCAAAAGATTATGACAGTGGAGGCTCCATCTACCCTATAATGTGGAAGTAGCAGTGTTCGTAGAAAGGAAAAATGGAATATTGAAGTAGCAGATTAAATGACTAACAGGTAAAACTACCTTAGTGAGGTGGACTAAAGTACTGTGCCAGGATTTAATGAATTTGAACTATCAACCATTGGGGCCTCTTGCCTTTATGCTATACTGAGGACCCCTGGGGATATATACAACACCATCATAAAGTTATGGAAGGCTCAGGAGAGAGCCACTGCCCCCTTTTCTCCATGGATCAACACGTAATGCTGCTGACAGCATGAAGCCCTGTCGAGCCTGGGAAAAGCATTATCTACTAGAATTTCCAACTGGATATTCCACCAGAATGAGTGAGTCACTTCTCACCTGTGGGTAAGGGAGAACCACTCAGTCTCCATAGGGATTCTGTTATCCTGCTGCAGGCTGGACCTGTGGAAATGCACTATACTTCGAATGGAACACACATCATTGAAAGAGGGGGGGAAGATGGGGATCCTGCTCTGGCATATCCCACCCCCATTCTGTCTGCTCGTACCTGGCAGACCACAACCAAATTCTCACATTAACATCTAAGGATCAGGCCACAAGTGTAATTCTTATACAAAGGGAAGACCTTCCCATACAGGTACCTGTGAAATACCTGTCTTTTTAGCCTTAGACTTCTGATGTGCCTGTGGTGTCTGGTCATGGGATGGGCACTTGTTGGAAATATCTTTCTGCACTGGGCCCACTCATATGTCCAGCAAAGGAATCAGTCCATTTGCTAGGTATTTGGGAAAGATTCCTCTCAATAGCTTGTCAGGATTACCATGGTGGGTATCACTATTCCAGGGGAGGGACTGGGAGCCCCTAAAGCAGTACATGAAGGAAAGACAAGCTAGGACTAGTACTATCAATTCATACGATACCACCAGTACCAATGCAGAAACCTGGTCTGTGGCACACACTCCCAATAACACTGGTTATGGATGTACTTTTTCTGTCAATTAAACTACCCAGGCAGCCCACCAAACTGCTGACCAGAACGGTCCTAAAAAGGAGGATTTTTTACAGCCATGAAGGGTGGCTGTACTCAAATTTGGGATCAGTTCATGCGGCTTATCCCAGGTTATAGATATTTGAGCACTCAGGCATCCCTGTGTTGGAAACAGAAAAATCACAGAAACAGCCTAATTGCACCAGGGATATGGAATGATATCATTGGAGTTCTGTCCCCTTAGAAGATAGTGACTGGTTTGGCATTGCTTGGTCGCATACCACCATGTATTTACTGGGTAGCCCCAAATGGGACCACATGCACTGTGTGGCACAGTCTTTGGCTGTGGCTACCTATGGGAGATTGGGATGCTGTACCCTGAGGTTTCCCTGGGCACAGGGGAGACTCTGTCCCATGGTAACAAAAATTGCCTGTCTTCCTTTCTTCAATGCCAAATGGGTACATTTTGTTTTCTACTGGAACTATCATTTGCCCACCACATTTATTCCTTTCAATGACCTGAGAGAAACTATAGTTTACATAGAAGCCCCTACTACATTCACCCAACAAGCATCATATGATAGCTGGCAAAGCCTGTCTTTGTTGAATATTGAAATGTATCTAATGAAGAAAGCTGTCCACCAAACTAGGATGATCTTGAACTTTATTGCTGCCTCAAAAGGAGGCGCTTGTGCCATTAACCAAACAGAATGTTGTGTGTTCATACCTGATGAGTCTGCTAACATGTTATCCTTATTAAATCACATAAGGACATTTTGAGTGATCTGATCCCAGACTAAGAGATGTTCAGTGGTTCAGATCAGTGGCTCCTGGTGGAAGTAATTGTTAATTATTTGGGGAATTACTGACTTAATCTGTGTTTTCTCTTCTGTGTCCTTATGTTGTTGCTGTGGTATCTGACTCCAGCGCCTCCATATAGCCACCAAACAAACCACTTCCAGGCTAGCGAAACCCCTTGCTGACTGCTCAAGGCACATTGTGAAAAAGGGGGTGTATAAGAATTTAAGAGCCAGGAACAAGAAGTGGAGTGTTGAGGAGGTTTTTGAGAAGGCACGATCACTAGTTAACCTGAATGTAGGATCTGGGTAATTGGAAGCTCCTCACCTCCTCCATATCTCTGGAATGTACGTTCCATCCACTATTCCTGCATTTGAAAGGACACAGTCTTGAAAGAACAATGTGTTGCTGAGACTATCTGTACTACATGTGTGACTGAACCCCATTAGGCCTCTCTATAAATATTTACCATTCTGGCAGGTGGGTATGGAGAACTCATTTTGCCACCGCCCAAGACAAGTAAGATCCCTTGCTTATTAAACCTGCCACCTACTGATTGGAGTGGTCGGCCTCTCTGGTCTGTCCCTGCCATATGCATTACAGGGGCCAGTTTCATATTTCACCCAGGAGTCTCATGAGTTTGCAGACCAGTACTTTCACACACTGTATTTGACCACTCACGACCAAAGGAGTCATGCTATTCAGTACACCTATAATTCTGTACAGGTTCTAAGACTCTAGTCCATACAGAAAGTTCAAACATCTACTCAGTATGAAGTCTTTCCCAGCTAAGGAAATTTTAATTACTTCCATATTTTCCCATCCCATAACACCGTGTGTGCATATGTATATGTCTGAATGTGTGTGTGTGTGTGTGTGTGTGTGTGTGTGTGTGTGCTTTCTGTTAATTCATTTTTTCCTGCTGTCTGCCTAAATGATTTTTTTTAGCTTGTGTTATGGAATTAAGAAACTGCTGCTAATAATCCTTAAATATATAGCTAAAGGAAAATTTCAGTCTCCCATTTGGTATGAAGGCTTTTGTACATCCACTTGATAAAAATAAGATCCATTTGATAAAAATAAGCTGGGGTGGCCCTAATTTTTTAGAGATATTCCCTTGACTTTGCTAATCCTATAAATGACTACAGTTTTCTGTCTTTCCAAACTTAATATACCATCAGAGGACCCTGTTTTCCATGGATCCACGTTCCTTTGCTAAATTCTTTATGTCTGTGGCCACAGAAAGAGATTTTTTTCAATCCCTTAGTGAGAAACCTCACTTGGTATTTATTTTGAAGATGAGAAAGGATTCTTGTGCAGCATCGTGCCATTTCTTGTATGTTAAAAATTGCTTTCTTTGGAATGGAATGTTTTTCTGGCTTCTTTGCCAAGTATTATTCACTTACACTTTTGCATTGCACTCCAAGATTTATAGTATTAACGTTACTCTCTTTATCTTGTGTCTCCTTTAGTACTGTTCGAGAGCTCCTAGTGAGATTCTCTGTTATTTTTACTTTAAATAATTTGTTCATTATACCTATCAATGTAGGTACATGAGTAGTCAGAGAGAAGTCAGAGAGAAGATACATACAATGGGAGCAAACATTGTGATAAATGTGCAGCGGTTTAGCAGAAGAATGACTGTTTCTCTTAAAATAACCATGTGTAGGATGCCTGGGTGTCTCAGTTGGTTAAGCGACTGCCTTCAGCTCAGGTCATGATCCTGGAGTCCCAGGATCCAGTCCCTGAATCCAGCTTACTGCTCAGCAGGAAGTCGGTTTCTTCCTCTGACCCTCCCTTCTATCATGCTCTCTCTCTCTCTTCCTCATTCTCTCTCTCTCAAATAAATAAATAAAAGATTTTGAAAAAAAAAAAACAGTATACATCATGGGCATTAAATGAGGCACGTGAGGGCACACTAAAACTTCTAAAGCTTGTTCTGTAGTTTAGCTGGAAAAAAAAAAAACTATCCCTAATACTTGATGGTGTGATAAGGAGCATACCATCAATAAGTCTCATATGATTATCTTACTGAGAAGAAGGGATCTATTTCTCATTTTCCTTTAGAACCCCATAGCTTTTGTTTTCCTTGCATAACTAAGAAAAAAAATAGAAAACTGAGGGGGCATGCGTGGAATTTCACAGTGAGAGTTGCAAAGAAAAAATTAATATATAGATATGACATAGTAACATAATAGAAGGAGTTGGAGTAGGCTAGGGAAGTAAAAAAAAAAAAAAAAAAAACATTTACCACCTCAGATACTTGAGCACAACTGAATTTAGAAATTCAAATTATAGAAAGAAGGAAAGGAAATACATGATCAAGAGAAGAAATACCTTGATATATAATAATCTACTAGTAAACAAATATAGTAAGTATTATAGGTAGTTTTGCTGAGGCCTGACTTCAGATAAAAATTATTATACTTATCCTAAAGATCTGTGCTGTTTCCCAGAACTACCCTTCATTTCATAAAAATTAAATTTTATTTTGATGCAGGACATTTGAGGAATATTAAAAGGGCTTTCTGTGGCATGGGAGGTGAGCTCTAAATGCATTGAGGGTGAGAAGCAAGAGTCCAGATTAGGAGGATTGGGTATACCTGAAACCAAGAAGAGTGATTTTTTTTTTTTTAATATATGTCTGAGGTGTAGACCCCACTTGCACACATTGCCTCAAATCAAGAATCAATGTAGAATAACTTACAGAACTTTGATGCTATGTGCAGCAGCCTTGGCAAGGAACCCTGGACATAAGTTTGCAATCATTGGAGTATATGGTTTGCTATAAAAAGGATTTCTCAGTCTACCTAGGACATACTGAATAGCCAGTGAGAACCAGATCTCAACAGCAGCACTCGGCAACTGGTGGCAAAATAGTGATGAGAATCAAGGACCTCCATTCTTCTTTTTTTTTTTTAATTTATTTATTTTTTTCAGCATAACAGTATTCATTATTTTTGCAAAACACCCAGTGCTCCATGCAATATGTGCCCTCCCTATTACCCACCACCTGGTTCCCCCAAACTCCAACCCCCGTCCCTTCAAAACCCTCAGATTGTTTTTCAGAGTCCATACTCTCTTATGGTTCAGCTCCCCTTCCAAATTCCCTCAACTTCCTTCTCCTCTCCTTCTCCCAATGTCTTCCATGTCATTTGTTATGCTCCACAAATAAGTGAAACCATATGATACTTGACTCTCTCTGCTTGACTTATTTCACTCAGCATAATCACTTCCAGTCCGTCCACGTTGCTACAAAAGTTGGGTATTCATCCTTTCTTTATGTATATATATATATATACATATATATATATATACATATATATATAAACATATAAACATATATACATATATATGTATATATATAAACATATATATATGTTTATATATAACATATAAATATATATATATATATATATATATATATATATATATATAAAAACATATAATGTATTTTTATCCCCAGGGGTACAGGTCTGTGAATCACCAGGTTTACACACTTCACAGCACTCACGATAGCACATACCCTCCCCAATGTCCATAAACCCCTCTCCCTTTCCCAACTCCAACTCCCCCCAGCAACCCCCAGTTTGTTTTATGAGATTAAGAGTCATTTATGGTTTGTCTCCTTCCCAATATCATCTTGTTTCATTTATTCTTCTCCTATCCCCTGAAGCCCCCATGTGGCTTCTCCATATCATCATATCAGAGAGATCATATGATAGTTGTCTTTCCCCGATTGACTTATTTCACTGAGCATGATACCCTCTAGTTCCATCCACGTCATCGCAAAAGGCAAGATTTCATTTCTTTTGATGGCTACATAGTATTCCATTGTGTATATACACCACTTCTTCTTTATCCATTCATCTGTTGATGGACATCTAGGTTCTTTCCATAGTTTGTCTATTGTAGACATTGCTGCTATAAACATTCGGGTACATGTGCCCCTTCGGATCACTACGTCTGTATCTTTAGGGTAAATACCCAGTAGTGCAATTGCTGGGTCATAGGGTAGTTCTATTTTCAACATTTTGAGGAACCTCCATGCTGTTTTCCAGAGTGGTTGCACCAGCTTGCATTCCCACCAACAGTGTAGGAGGGTTCCCCTTTCTCCACATCCTCGCCAGCATCTCTCATTTCCTGACTTGTTAATTTTAGCCATTCTGACTGGTGTGAGGTGATATCTCACTGTGGCTTTGATTTGTATTTCCCTGATGCCGAGTGAGGTGGCGCACTTTTTCATGTGTCTGTTGACCATCTGGATGTCTTCTTTGCAGAAATGTCTGTTCATGTCCTCTGCCCATTTCTTGACTGGATTGTTTGTTCTTGGGGTGTTGAGTTTGCTAAGAACCTTATAGATTTTGGATACTAGCCCTCTGAATATCTTCTCCCATTCTGTCAGTTGTCTTTTGGTTTTATTAACTGTTTCCTTTGCTGTGCAAAAGCTTTTGATCTTGATGAAATCCCAATAGTTCATTTTTGCCCTTGCTTCCCTTGCCTTTGGCGATGTTCCTAGGAAGATGTTGCTGCGGCTAAGGTCGAAGAGGTTGCTGCCTGTGTTCTCCTCAAGGATTTTGATGGATTCCTTTCTCACACTGAGCTCCTTCATCCATTTTGATTCTATTTTCGTGTGTGGTGTAAGGAAGTGGTCCAATTTCATTTTTCTGCATGTGGCTGTCCAATTTTCCCAGCACCATTGATTGAAGAGAATGTCTTTTTTCCATTGGACATTCTTTCCTGCTTTGTTGAAGATTAGTTGACCATAGAGTTGAGCTCTATATTGAGAGCTCTCTCTATATATATAGAATTGAGCTCTCTCTCTCTCTCCCTCTCTCTCTCTCTCTCTATATATATATATACATATATATAGAGGTATGTGCCCTCTATCCCTACACTTTGAAGAGTTTTGATCAAGAAGGGATGCTGTACTTTGTCAAATGCTTTTTCAGCATCTATTGATAGTATCATATGGTTCTTGTTCTTTCTTTTATTCATGTGTTCTATCACATTGATTGACTTGTGGATGTTGAACCAACCCTGCAGCCCTGGAATAAATCCCATTGATTGTGGTGAATAATCCTTTTAATGTACTGTTGAATCCTATTGGCTAGTATTTTGGTGAGAATTTTTGCATCTGTGTTCATCAAGGATATTGGTCTGTAGTTCTCTTTTTTGGTGGGATTCTTGTCTGGTTTTGGGATCAAGGTGATGCTGGCCTCATATAATGAGATTGGAAGTTTTCCTTCCATTTCTATTTTTTGGAACAGTTTCAGGAGAATAGGAATTAGTTCTTCTTTAAATGTTTGGTAGAATTCCCCTGGGAAGCCGTCTGGCCCTGGGCTTTTGTTTGTTTGGAGATTTTTGATGACTGTTTCAATCTCCTTACTGGTTATGGGCCTGTTCAGGTTTTCTATTTCTTCCTGGTTCAGCTGTGGTAGTTTATATGTCTCTAGGAATGCATCCATTTCTTCCAGATTGTCCAATTTGTTGGCGTAGAGTTGCTCATAGTATGTTCTTATAATTGTCTGTATTTCTTTGGTGTTAGTTGTGATCTCTCCTCTTTCATTCATGATTTTATTTATTTGGGTCCTTTCTCTTTTCTTTTTGATAAGTCTGGCCAGGGGTTTATCAATCTTATTGATTCTTTCAAAGAACCAGCTCCTAGTTTCATTGATTTTTTTCTATTGTTTTTTTTTTTTTTTTTGGTTTCTATTTCATTGATTTCTGCTCTGATCTTTATGATTTCTCTTCTCCTGCTGGGTTTAGCCTTTCTTTCTTGTTCTTTCTCCGGCTCCTTAGGTGTAGGGTTAGGTTGTGTACTTGCGACCTTTCTTGTTTCTTGAAAAAGGCTTGTACCACTATATATTTTCCTCTCAGGACTGCCTTTGCTGCGTCCCACAGATTTTGAACCGTTGTGTTTTCATTATCATTTGTTTCCATGAATTTTTTCAATTCTTCTTTAATTTCCTGGTTGACCCATTCATTCTTTAGAAGGATGCTGTTTAGTCTCCATGTATTTGTTTTTTTCCCAAATTTCCTCTTGTGATTGAGTTCTAGCTTCAGAGCATTATGGTCTGAAAATATGCAGGGAATGATCCTAATCTTTTGATACTGGTTGAGACCTGATTTGTGACCCAGGATGTGATCTGTTCTGGAGAATGTTCCATGTGCACTAGAGAAGAATGTGTATTCTGTTGCTTTCGGATGAAATGTTCTGAGTATATCTGTGATGTCCATCTGGTCCAGTGTGTCATTTAAGGCCTTTATTTCCTTGTTGATCTTTTGCTTGGATGATCTGTCCATTTCAGTGAGGGGAGTGTTCAAGTCCCCTACTATTATTGTAGTATTATTGATGTGTTTCTTTGATTTTGTTATTAATTGGTTGATATAGTTGGCTGCTCCCACGTTAGGGGCATAGATATTTAAAATTGTTAGGTCTTCTTGTTGGGCAGACCCTTTGAGTATGATATAGTGTCCTTCCTCATCTCTTATTATAGCCTTTGGCTTAAAATCTAATTGATCTGATATAGGATTGCCACCCGAGCATTCTTCTGATGCTCATTAGCATGGTAAATTGTTTTCCACCCCCTCACTTTAAATCTGGAGGTGTCTTCACGTCTAAAATGAGTTTCTTGTAGGCAACATACTGATGGGTTTTGTTTTTTTATCCATTCTGATACCCTGTGTCTTTTGATTGGGGCATTTAGTCCATTAACATTCAGGGTAACTGTTGAGAGATATGAATTTAGTGCCATTGTATTGCCTGTAAGGTGACTGTTACTGTACATTGTCTCTGTACCTTTCTGATCTACAACTTTTAGGCTCTCTCTTTGCTTAGAGGACCCCTTTCAATATTTCCTGTAGAGCTGGTTTGGTGTTTGCAAATTCTTTCAGTTTTTGTTTGTCCTGGAAGCTTTTGATCTCTCCTTCTATTTTCAATGATAGCCTAGCTGGATAGAGTATTCTTGGCTGCATGTTTTTCTCGTTTAGTGCTCTGAATATATCATGCCAGCTCTTTCTGGCCTGCTAGGTCTCTGTGGATAAGTCTGCTGCCAATCTAATATTTTTACCATTGTATGTTACAGATTTCTTTTCCCGGGCTACTTTCAAGATTTTCTCTTTGTCACTAAGACTTTTAAATTTTACTATTAGGTGATGGGGTGTGGACCTATTCTTGTTGACTTTGAGGGGGGTTCTCTGCACCTCCTGGATTTTGATGCTTGTTCCCTTTGCCATATTAGGGAAATTCTTTCCAATAATTCTCTCCAATAGACCTTCTGCTCCCCTCTCTCTTTCTTATTCTTCTTGAATCCCAATTATTCTAATGTTGTTTCGTCTTATGGTGTCACTTTTCTCTCGAATTCTCCCCTCGTGGTCCAGTAGCTGTTTGTCCCTCTTTTGCTAGGCTTCTTTATTCTCTGTCATTTGGTCTTCTATATCACTAAATCTTTCTTCTGCCTTATTGATCCTAACAGTGAGAGCCTCCATTTTTGATTGCACCTCATTAATAGCTTTTTTGATTTCAACTTGGTTAGATTTTAGTTCTTTAATTTCTCCAGAGAGGGCTTTTATATCTCCAGAGAGGGTTTCTCTAATATCTTCCATGCCTTTTTTGAGCCTGCCTAGAACGTTCAGAACTCTGAACTCTTGATCTGACATATTACCAATGTCTGTGTTTCCAAGATAATTTATTAATTTTACTTTGAGGGGAATGGACAATGCTGCATATTTGTGCCTCAGCCCAAAACTTGGAGTGGACAATACTGCATGTCTGTGCCCTATCACAAAATTTTCTCAACTGATTGATTTCAATAGGTATATAGAACTCTACTTCCTGAAAATAATGGCTTTCATGTAACTCTTTTTAAAATGATACAAGCACAATCAACAAGCCAGATTTCTGTTTGGATTCTAAAAAATAAATAAGTAAATCTACAGAGAAACTTCTCCATTTACAGAAAGTTGTTTTTTTCTTTGTTGATGTGTTTGTTTCAGACTTTAAGCCTTCATAGCCTTCCCTTCAATACTTGTTTGAGTACAATCTACATAGTAAGCATTATATTAGATTCTGGTGATGGTTGAACAAATACTGATTCCTTACTTTAAAAGGATATGTCAGAGTGAAGGGATTGACATTTTATTTATTTTTTTAATATTTTATTTATTTGAGAGAGAGAGAGAGCATGAGTGGGGTAGGGACAGAGGGAGAGGGAGAAACAGCCTCCCCAACAAGCAGGAAACCGGAAAAGGGCTCAATCCCAGGACCCTGGGATCATGACCTGAGCTGAAGGCCGACATTTAACCAACTGAGCCACCCTGGCGCCCAAGATTGACATTTAAAAGATAATTACAAATTAATGTGAAAATATAGTAGAAATACTAAAAATATATTTTATGGGAACCAAAAGATAAAACTAGCATTATTTCAGAGCAGGCTTCCAGGAGGTCATTCATTCTAAAGAATGTGGAGATACACAGGAAAATAAATAGTAGCATATTATGCAACTTTTTTTGTAGATTAAAGGAAGAAAATATGCAAATTGGTAAATATCATCAAAGTTTCTTGAGTTTCATGTTTCAGGCAAAGAATGATATATAAGGCTTAAGCCGGAGCATATAAAGAGCTAGTGTGATGGTTTAGGTACAGAGTTCCAAGATGCAAACTATTAACTCTCATTATTTGAACAACATTGTCTTCGCACCTTTTTTTTTCTTGCTATTCATAATGCAATGCAATTCTGATCTCCAATACTTTGTGTGTGACCATAGTTTCTCCCCACTGGAACTTTTTAAGCTTATCACTTATTTTAAAATTTTATGTAATATCACATTGATGTGCCTTGGTATGATTCTCTATTCATTAACTCTGTTGAGCTTTTATTGGAACCTTCTAGAAAAATCCTACCTTTGGGGCACCTGGATGGCTTAGTTGGTTAAGCATCTGCCTTCAGCTCAGATCATGGTCCCCAGGGTCCTGGGATGGAGCCTCACATCAGGCTCCCCACTCGGCGAGGAGTCTGCTTCTCCCTCTCCCTTTGCCTGCCACTCCCTTGCTTGTGCTCTCTCTCTGTGTCAAATAAACAAATAAAATCTTTTAAAAAAAATAAGAAATATCCTATCTTTAATATCTTAGATATTTTCTTAGACATTGCATATATTCTTTGTTATTTATTTCTGATATACATACAATTATAAATTGTATGTCCTGGACACTTATCTAATTTTACTATTCTCTATTGTTTTGTAACACTGCTTCTCTATTTACTTTCTTCAGTATGTCCTTAACTTTACTGCATAACATTTCTTTCAATTTTTATTAACATAATAATATTCTTAATTTCCAAATGTTTACCCTTTGAGATGCATTTTTTTGATTTAAGAATGTAAGTTATTTTCACTATTTCTGTGTATTAGCTATAATGACTTTAGTTCTCTTTTTATATATTTTTTCTGCTTCTTGTATTTTCCTGTTTTACTTCCAATTTATTTTTATTTATATATTGTGTTCTTTCTTTTTCATGCTGGAACCACCTTCAAAGATTAGATGACTGGAGCACCTTGGTAGCTCACTTGGGTGAGCAGCATGCTCTTAGTTTTGGCTCTCAGGTTCGTGAGATCCAGCTCTTGGTTCTGCTTCATGCTCAGGTAGGGAATCTGCTTGAGATTCTCTCTCTCCCTGCTTACGTTTTCTACAAAATAAATTAATTGATTTAAAAATAGATTAGAGTATCTTCCCATGTTTATTAATGAATCAACTTAAAACTGAGAAGACATCTTCATAAATTGATGGGGTTGGTGAACCCTTAGACCTTTGTAATGATGTTTAGGCAAGAATCAGTCTGTTTCTTTTGGAGGCTTCCAAATATCAGTAAGAATTTCTTTCTGATTAAGAAACTTACCCCAGAGAAGTGTATCAAATATCTTGATAGGGCAAGGTTTTGGGTGATAGGAAGAAATGGGTATAATCTAGTACCTTGCAGTCGCATTTTATATTGTCCAAATGTTCACATCATCTCTCAATGAGTCACATCAGCCCACAGGAGATTTTAGAGATAATCTCTATCTTTATCTGATTAGAGATAATCAGTTTTTCCAAATAGTAAAACCTCTGTCTTCTGTTCAGGTATGAGAGAGTCATTTGCTGGCTGTGCAGGTAGAGGGATGGAATCAGAGAGTTTCATTATGCATTTTTTTAAACGATTTTATTTATTTCTTTGTCAGAGAGACAAAGAGAGTACAGGCAGGCAGAGGCAGAGGAAGAAGCAGGCTACCTGTGGAGCAAGAAGCCCCATGTGGGACTCAATCCCAGGATGCCGGGATCATGACCTGAGCCGAAGGCAACTGCTTAACCAACTGAGCCACCTAGGCATCTCTCATTATGCATTTTTTTTTAATATTTTACTAAAAGCCTTCAGTTTTCAGCTCCACCAAAACCTTGTCCTTAAGAGATAACTGAGGTCTTCAATTCCTGAATCTTTCTGAGAAACTGTTGTAAGTAACTTTGCTTTTTGTTGGTTCATCTCTTGAGAATATTTAAACAAATGCAGAAAGCTAAAACATATCATTCAGGATTTCTTACCTAATTTTCAACATCACAATTTATGCTGGTATTTCTTCTGTTTTATTCTTTTTACTGCTATTCCTGTGGGTTTCAGGAAGGAGTAAAAATAAATGCAAATATTACTTCCACCATGTTTAAATACAACTTTTGTATTACTTTAATTCAAATACAGTATATTTCAATTATGATTTTTAAATTTCCCAACATAATTTATTATTACTTTTGCTTAAAGACCTTTATCTCATTTCTAACAAAGTTATTTTGAAGGGCAGAATACTTTTTTTTAGATCTAAGTTGACAAACTAAATGGAAAAGAAAAATATTTAAATATAAT
Source organism: Meles meles (assembly GCF_922984935.1). Taxonomy (NCBI): domain Eukaryota; kingdom Metazoa; phylum Chordata; class Mammalia; order Carnivora; family Mustelidae; genus Meles; species Meles meles. Next base: position 126,367,670 of record NC_060066.1, read on the forward strand.
TATAAAAGTAATTTTCAATCCTATAAATTCATTAGAGTAACCTGTGAATATTAAAAAACAAAAAGCAAATCACATCTCAAAGCTGAAACTAAGAATAAATAGATCAGAATTTTATGATGATTGTCATTCTGCTATTTTTTTAAAATTTCAAATATTAAATTGAAGACCAGTGTTCTATAAATATCTAAGTATATAAAAGCATTCCAAAGCAAGTAACTGCATACATCCTGGTTTGATGCTTATGGAGATTTAACATAGTCTAAAAAGAATAAGACTACTTAAGTGCTATCATCTCATTTGCATTCATCCTGTTGGTATAAATAATAAAGCTGATCTGCAGATCAGCAGAAGTATTACACTACACTTTCACTTACTTAAAAATACATCTCATATAACTGTAAATGATTACAATAGTAATAGCATTTAAAATTTGTTGATTCCATCTGTGAATATTTTTGAAGATTACTAGATAATTATAGTATCTTGAATCACTGCCAAAAGTCTTAATTTAAGTGATTGTTTTACTCAAAATGTGTTTGAGATCTTATATCCCAGATGACAGTTCATTTTATGAAGGCCCCTGTGGCAGTTGGGCCATCATGGTTTGGGAATCAGATATGTTTAATTGAAGTTGGCCCATTATTTATTTAGAGTCAGGATAAAAGATATTTTTAAATTGGCTCTACGCTGTTTTAAAAATTTATAAAGAAGTTTATTTTCTTCTTTTCCTCTCTCTCTGAGTAGGGACCATCTGTTTGTCATGGAAAATCAGAAAATAATCTTTGATATGAAATTTGTACTCCCAGTCTGTCACCTAAGTTAAGTGGAGTTTTGAAAACTAATTATCTATAACATATCTAATTCATTTATATTTTAATTTCAATCTATCAATGTCAAATAAAATAAATTATTTCAGTTTCAATTTCTGATGATCTTAACAAGCTTCAGATTGCTGAACTGGAAATTATGTCATGCTGTGTAGTGATGGGCTCCCGGATTAGCATAGCTGCCAGTATTTCATTCCTTTAAAAAAAATTACTGCATTACATAAGCTCAATATTGTTAATTTTGGCAATGGAATAATGTCATTAGCAACTTCATAAAAAGAAATATATTTCTTGTTAGGAAAAAGTCACATATAACCAGATGAATCATAGAAATAACATTGCATATCAAGTAAATTCCAAGTTAAAAAAATAGGTCAAGTAATTATAAATAGAAAAACTGGTAGAAAACAAAACGTCTTATATCAAATGTTTGTTATTCAGTAGTTAGAAGCACTGTTTGTTTGTATGGAGGGGAATAAATAGTGGAAGACACTACTTTAATGAAGCATTTGAGGCTCCTTATCATCTGTCTTAAATTTGATGTTTGAGGGATGAAAGCAGAACAGTTTGAAAAAGACTGGCACTCCACTCCACCTCTCTCTTTCTCTCTCCCTCTCTTAAAAAAAAAAAAAAAAAGTATTTTGGGGCACTTAGGTGGCTCAATCAGTTAAGGATTGGACTCTTGACTTCCACTCAGGTCATGATCTCAGGGTTGTTGGGATCGAGCCTGATGCTGGGATCACATGACGGGCATGGAGCCTGCTTAAAATTCTCTCTCTTGCTCCCTTTTTCCCTCCCTACCCCTGGGCGGGGCTGGGGGAGCCTGAATGTGAGGTTCAAATACCAAGCAGTGAAATATGTTACCTCCTGTGGAGACTCAGTTCTAAATTTTGAGAAATTTCAAATAGTTCATCCAGTCCATGACATTAATGTTACTGACAGAGGAATCAACATATGGTTTTAGGAAATATGCCCATTGGGTAATTACCTTGATGATTCTTTCATTGTAAATAAGGACAAATAGGGATCAAATCCTCAAGCTCTTGCATGTTAATCAGAAAACCTACAAGATTAAAAAGAGAAATAGAAAAATAAGAGTGAAGCCCTGTTATTTGATTTGGAATCTCAGGCTGAGTAGGAATAACATACTATTCTGAGATTCAGTCTTGGATTTCCCAGCTCCCAATTCCTAACAGAGGCAGTTAGCTTCGCAGTTTCAGGAACACAGAATGTATCTATTCCATGAGGAAAAGTCAATCACTACCTTATTTACCATTGTATCTCCAACACCTAAGTTGTGTGGCTGTTCAATATAATGAGGATCTATGAAAGACTGATGGATTAATTAAGATCCTCAGACAAGAGGATCCGGAGGCCAGAAGTCTAAAATCAAGGTGTCAGCAAGGCTGCCCTCTCTCTAGAGGCTCTCTGGGAGAACTCTTGCTTGCCTCTTCCAGCCCTGTGGCTGTCAGCAATCCTTGACTTCCCTGGCTTATGGCCATATCACTTCTATCTCTGCCTCTGTCTTTACATCATCTTCTCCTCCCTGTTGGTCTTTTCCTCTTCTGTCTCTCATAAAGACACCTGTATTTGTATTTGAGGCCCACCTGAGGAATTCAGAATGATCTCTTCTCAAGATCGTTAACAAAGACTCTTTTTCCAAATGAGCTAATATTCCTAGGTTCCAGGGATTTGGACATAGACATATCTTCTTAGGAGTCATCATTCAACCCACTACTATTTTTTTAAATCTCTGGTCTGCAGAAAAGTTGCATTGGGGTCTTCTGGCAGATGTGGAGATATATATATATATATATATATATATATATATATATGCACACACATACACACACACATACATACATATATATATATATACATACACACATATATTTGTATATAAGTGTCAAATCACTAAATTGTACATCTTAAATTATTATACTATATATTAGTTTATATATATTATATTTATAATTATATTATATTATATTTTATAATATTAGTTAATATGCTAGGTATTTACCAAAAGGATACAAAAACACTGATTCGAAGGGATGTATGCATCCTGATGTTTATATCAACGTTATCAACAATAGCCAAATTATGGAAAGAGCCCACATGTCCACTGATTGATGAACGGATAAAGAAGTGGTTTTATATATATCCTTCCTCCATCCAACAACCAGTTTCTCACAATGCTGCAGGGGGTTCTAGCTGAATGTAAACATGACCATCACATACCTCTGCTTTATTAAGCCCTACCTTGTCTCTATGCAGCCTGTAGCAGCCCTCTCTTTCCTCACCATGACTCCCAGAAAGACAGTGTTCTCCTGAGTGACACACACCCCTGGGGTAGGTAGGTGATGGTCAGCTCCCAGAACAATGGAATGAATGCCACTCCCTCCCACTCAAGAATTCATGTCACAGTGGAATGGAGCTGACTGACGTGTGATGGTGATTACATTTTCACAATATTTGTTTTTCTATTCCATGAGCATGGAATGTTTTTTTTTTCCCCATCTCTTTGTGCCATCTTTAATATCTTTCATCAGCATTTTAGTTTTCAGAATACAGATCTTTTATCTCTTTCATTAGGTTGATTCCTAGGTATCTGCCTGTGGGTTTTGGTGCAGTTGTAAAGGGGACTGATTCCTTGATCTCTCTCTCTGTTGCTTCATTATGATTATGATTATGATTATTTCAATAAAAATTTGAAAAAATAGGAGAGCCACTAAGTTCAATAAAAATGATGCTGAGGAAATTTTGAAATATAAGTAGAATTTAATCAGCTAGGACATTTCTGGCAGAGGGAACTGCAGGGGAAAGGGCAGGAACCTAGAAAATGCATTATATAAATTACCAAATCCAAGAAGATAGTTTACATTATAATATTCATATTATCTGTAAAGCTGAGAAAAGCTTGTTTGAAGAAATACCTTGGATTATTCTTCAGGAAATCTTCCCTTCTTTGCTCCTTCCCACTATGATCATTGTATATTTCACTGTTCCATTGATTTAGGAATTAGCTATATAATTAACTTTGACTTACAGGATGTTGGAAGTGATTCAAGTAAAGACTTGAATATGCTTGCCTTTTGGCTCTTGACCTCTTGCACCTCTGCCAGCTCAATGAGAAGATCATGGCCTGACTTTTCCTACTGCTCCAAGGAAAATAAAGATGTGAAGGAGCACCACTCATCCAGTCCACAGACCTGAGGTTTGGCACCTAGCCAGGTCCCATCTAATCATTTCACTCTAAGTTAGCTGGTAGACACATGAGTGAATTTAAATGTTTCTTATTTTAAACCTTCCTCTTTTAGAGTATATATTATCTAGCAATAGCTGCCTATATATTATTGAGCATGGTGGTTGCTATGTTGAAACCCTGTTTAATTTCTTGCTTTTCCTTCACATTCTGTACAAACTTGTTGTTTACTTTTGTAATAAAGATAATTTAAAAAAAATTAAAAAGTAGTAAAAATTTAAAAATGAATAAATAAGATAGGACTGTATACAAATTTTCTAATAGAGTTCATTGACATAAAAGAGAAACAGTATACAGTTCACTTTTGAAAGAGTGGACAGTAAATTTCATTTGTATCAGTATTCATGAGAATAAAATAATTATTGATATTATAAAGGATAGTTGAAGTTTTTTCCCAAAACTATCATTGAAAACCATAGGATACTAATTTAGCAACCTGGACATACCCAGGCATACCCAGAACAATAACATAGTGTCTGTTCTATTCTGGAATCTTGAGAAAATGAGATATTTAGATATTTCATATATTGTTGATATGCTACAGACGTAGGATATGGTCACACACAACTTGTTTTTCAGTCAAATAGCTTTGTTTCTCAGAAGGGAAGTTTCTGTATATATGGAACTAATTGTAACAGATATCATTTGAGTTATAATTACGGAAATAAATAAGTAAACATAATAAGTTAAATCTTACCTAGAATATTTATTTAAAATGCCATAATAATAGGGGTGCCTGGGTGGCTCAGTGAGTTAAGCTTCTGCCTTAGGCTCAGGTCATGATCTCAGCGTCCTGGGATCAAGCCTCACATAGGGCTCTCTGCCCAGCGTGGAGTCTGATTCTCTCTCTGTCCCTCTCCCAGCTCTTTCTCTCAAATAAATAAATAAAATCTTTTAAAAAATTAGAATGTAAAAAAAAAATAAAATGCTATAATAATAAAGATCTATAATTTGAAGTTTTACATGTGTATACAAAGTAAACAAGATGAAGGAGCAAGATATGAAGTTGTTCCAGAGAAAACAGAATTCCTTAACACATCCTTTCTTCTTTGACTCTAAAATAAGAAAAGAAGATAACTACTTGGCCACCATAAAGAATAAAATTGAGCTATACTTAATTTGTACATAATAATCAAACTGAATCTAGGCATAGAAGTTAAAGGATATAGTGGGAAGATATATTAGGTCATACTAAAATTAGAATTTAAATTTTCTGCAGTAACTGTTGGAAGTTAAACTTATAGCAAAAGCAGGATTATAGAATAAGAAATGGAATTTTTAAAAAATTTTCAAATGGAAATGAATGTTTTCTTCTAAGTTTCAATACATCAAGTATTACCATTCTTCAGTTTTTATTCCTCATGCCTACCCCTGAGAGTTTTAAGAGGGATCCAGAAAAATACTCTTAAGTCCATGGAGTTTGACTTTAAAACATTATACAGTACAGAAATTTGACTTCTTCCTGCTTAAAAGAAATCTCACATGAATGGTGCTGAGGAATACAAATAATAAGAAACAAAAGAACCCCTTCTTGCCTTATGCTATTGCAAAAGTCTGTAATTGGCAGAAGAAAAGCAGATTGAGTACTCACATTATCATTATGTGCTCTGAAGAGCAAAACTGTAGCCTTATGTCAATTATGTATAATACTTTTTTATTAAATATTGTATTTTATTAGATTTTTCCAATATTAATACTGAAATACTATTTAAAACAACTTTTATGTATTTACAAGTTCCTGGGTTAAAATCCCAGCTTTAATTATATTTTTTCAGGGGTTTGTGACAGTCCAGAAGCTTAAGAATCATTATCGTACATTTTTAAAACTTCTATTTTAAATATTGAGTGGATATGTTTCACATCAATAATCTCCTATATGACTAGCAAAATATAACACTTAACATTTAGTCATTGATTCTTCTAAAAAATAAAGTTGTTCTGTTAAAAAATTTAAATCACATGTCACCTATAAAAAAACTAACAAGTAATTACTTTTTGGAGAAATAATATAATGACTGTAAGCTTTTTATTATTGTTATTATTTAATTTGAAAACCAGGGTTAATCATATTTTATTTGTACCACTCTCTAGCAACGCATAAATTCCCTACTTGACTTCCCACTCAAAACATAATCCAATTTCTACTTAATTTTTTATAGTAATGGGAACTTAACTTGTCCTGAATCAACCATATTTATTTTTTGACAGGCTAATTTGTAGAAGGTTTTATTTTATGTTATGGCATTTTATTTTATTTTTGGGCCAAAATGTACATAATGTCACACAAATCACAATGCCAGAAAATTTCATATTCTCAACAAATATTCTCATATTATTGAAATGGTCTTTGGTCACATTCAGCTTTCAAACAGCCTCATTAGTATTTAGTCATTGTGAGTTTATAATTTAACTTAAACTTCTTAGTTGGGGGAATCTACTCAAATGAAATTGTCCCCTTCATTCATTTCTTAAAGAAATCATACTTTATTTTTATTATTTTGACTTTTGTTCAGTTTCAACCTTTAAAAGCCAAAACAGTCAGGAAATACTAGTACTTATTCAAACTGAACATGTTTATGTTATTTTATATTTAGATTGTTTTATAGTCTAATGTTCTTTTTTCCAGAGCTGCTAGTGGAGTTGGTTTGAATTTTTAAAACATTCAGTTCAATTTAAGTATTATTTCAGCCTAAAATATCATAACTATTCATTTTTGGAGAGAATGTGTAGATATATTAACCATGAATTGTAGTATATACAAGTAGAACTTGTTGCTAAGTAACAAATACCTATTATCAGGGGGATGATATTACATGTTATTGAACACAGACAGAGCCAGGAAATGATCTCTGAGGAAAGGGATCAGTCACAAGTCTATCACAAACCTTCCATTACAGACGGTAGAGGAAAATTAATGGTCTAGGTTTTCTGGCTTAATAGGTTTCGGTCCCTGTCTTCTGGAAAACATGCATTTCAATTTTATCTACTCTGAATAACTATGGCACTTTAAAAGATTAAATATTATGGGGTCTACAGAATAGTAATTTAGAAATAAAATATTCCTTTTGCAGGTGCAGCCTGTCAAGTTGCTAACATTTAGTTAAGCTTTTACAGTCCACAGAAAAGCTTTCTGGAAAAATGAAGCCTGTAATTGCGGTAGTCACCTTAAGCCATGCTTTGAATAATTTTCAGAGGCATTGCCAATTCTCCCCTAGATCAGATATGATAAGTGGTGCTCAGATATATACACTATCAAAAATGCACAAATATAATAAGTAATGAAGAAATGTTGAAGTCTCTTTCTCATAAGAATTATTTTATGGGAGTAAATTCAAATATATTTAATGTTATTTTTTGACATTATCCCTCCCTACATACAAGTATGAATCTTAATAATAAATAAAAAAATGACACCCTAGTCTAATTCCTAGTATCTTTTGCTCCATTCATTCATCAATTCAACATATTTGTTTAGTGCAGTTGTTTGCTCTTCCTGAGGCACAGTTTTGAACACGAGTGGTCACAACTGTATCTGCCAAAAATCTAGTGATCATTATTCTCAGTGTTAAAATGGCAGAAGTATGGGGCACCTGGGTGGCTCAGTGGTTTAAGCCTCTGCCTTTGGCTCTGGTCATGATCTCAGTGTCCTGGGATTGAGCCCTGCATCAGGCTCTCTGCTCAGCGGGGAGCCTGCTTCCCCCTCTCTCTCTCTCTGCCTACTTCTATGCCTACTTGTGATCTCTCTCTCTTTGTCAAATAAATAAATAAAATCTTAAAAAAAAATCATAGCGAGGCAAAGACCACTATTATCACTTGCAATTAATATTGCAATGGAATTTCTAGCCATTGAAAAATTGGAATTTCTAGCCATTGAAAAATTGCCAAAAATATATAAAATGATATAAAGATGAAAAAGAATGAACAAAACCTCCATTGTTCACAAGTGATCACATTAATACTGCAGAAAACTTTTAATTACTGGCAGAATGTAATGATAATATTTGCTATAAGTGGAAAGCACAAAAAATAAATGCAATTCAATACAGCACCAATAAAGAGTTCAAAAACACAATTTCAAAAATATAATTTCACTATCATATGAAAAATTAAGGTATATAAAAAATAAAGGTAAATTATGTATGGGACCTTCGTAGTTAAAACATAGCACATTCCAGGAGTCCAAAGTCTCTCACAGTTTGTCTCCCTCTCTGATGTCTTCCCATTCAGTTTTCTCTCCCTTCCCCTGTGTTACTCCGTGCTATTCCTTGTGTTCCACATATGAGTGAAGTCATATGGTAATTGTTACAGAAGGGAGAGGGGTGGAGGTATCAGGGTAACTGGGTGATGGGTATTAAAGAGGGCACGTGTGGTGATGATCACTGGGTGTTATGTGCAACTAATGAATCGTTAAACACTACGTCAAAAACTAATGACATACTGTATGCTGGCTAATTGAACATAATAATAAAAACTAATTAATTAAAACAGCACAGTATTGAAGACTATAAGAATTTCTGAATAAATTTTCTAATAAATTATATTCATGTCTAGATAAACTCAATATTGTAAAGGTATTAATCATCCCAAAACTTACCTGTAAAAGTACTACAATTTGAATCAGTATTTCAAAGTGTTTTTATGAAGACATTAATGTTAATATTTTGTGAAAGATAAAATGGACATAATGAAGCAGCATATTCCTGAATAAGAAACATAAGATGGGGGCTTATCATGAGAGGGATATCTGATATACCTACCAAATATCAAGACTCATATAAAATTATTGTTTTATACCAAAGAGAATTTGGTATTATGGTAGGGATAGACAATTGATGAATGAAAGAAACTATAGATCCTAGAAATGAACCTATGACAACCTAGCCATGTGGCACGTGGCTTTGGAGATCTCTGGGAAAGAAAGGACTATCCTAAAAATGGTGTTGAGGCAATAGATTATCTTTATGGAAGGGAAAGGAAAATAGAATGGAATAACCCCTCATACTATACACAGGTATAAATTACTAATAGATTAAATATTTGGATGTTATTTGTTAAACTAAACAAATTTTTGCTGCAGTCATAATTTTAATGTCTTAGGTTATGATAAGCCTTCTTAAGAAACCAAGATTATATAAATTGGAGTAATAATCAATGAACTTTACCACATAAAAGTGAAGAAGTTTTGTTATGTGAAAAGACAGCAGCTAGGCAAGCTGAAAAATAGATATTTTGCCATATACACACATATACACATATATCACATAATTATATGCTGTCTATAAGAAACACATATCAGGTTAAGGACACATATAGGCTCAAATGAAGGCATAGAAAAAGATATGCCAAGCGAGTGGAAGCCAAAAGAAAGCAGGAGTAGCTATACTTCTATCAGAAAAAAAGAAAAAAAATAGATTTAACAAAATAGATTAAACACAAACTCCTAGAAGCAAACATAGGATAGAAACTCCTTTATATTGGTCTTAGCTATGATCCTTCGGATATGATATCAAAAGCACAAGCAACAAAAGCAAAAATCAAGTTGAACTATATCAAACTAAAAAACTTCTACATAGCAAAACAATCAATAAATTGAAAAGACATCCTATGAAACAGGAGAAAATATTTTCAAACCATATGGCTAATAAGAGGTTAAAACCCAAAATATAAAAAGAAATCATACAAATCAATTACAAACAAAAACAAAAAATAACCTTATTTTAAAAAGGGCAGAGGAACTGAATAGACATTTTTTCAAAAACATACAAATGGCCAACAGGTACTTATGAAAAGAGGTTTAACATCACTAATTGTCAGAAAAATGAAAATAAAAAACACAATGAAATAGTATCTCACACATGCTAGAATGGCTATTACCAAGAAGACAAACTTTGGAGAGGATGTAGAAGAAAAGGTACCCCTGTGCATTTTTAGTGAAATTTAAATTTGTTCAGTTCAGCCCCTATGGAAAACATTATGGAGGTTCCTCAAAAAAATAAAAATAGAAATAACCATATGATCCAGTAATCTCATTTCTGGGTATTATATCCAAAGGAAATGAAAACAGGAGGGACACTTGGGTGGCTCAGTAGGTTAAGCTGCTGCCTTCAGCTCAGGTCATGATCCCAGGGTTCTGGGATCAAACTGCACATCAGGTTCCTTGCTCAGTGAGTAGCCTACTTCTCCCTCTCCCTCTGCCTGTTGCTCCCCCTGCTTGTGCTCTCTCTTTCTCTCTCTGACAAATAAATAAAATCTAAAAAAAAAAAAAAAAGGAAAAGAAAACAGGATATCAAAATGATATCTGCACTTCGATGTTTATTTTTTTAAAGATTTTATTTATTTATTTGACAGCGAGAGAGAGAGATCACAAGTAGGCAGAGAGGCAGGCAGAGAGAGAGGGGGAAGCAGGCTCCCCACTGACCAGAGAGCCCGATGTGGGGCTTGAGCCAGATTCCTGAGATCATAACCCGAGCCGAAGGCAGAGGCTTAACCCACAGAGACACCCAGGTGCCCCTGCACTTTGATATTTATTGCTGTATTATATACAGTAGCCAAGATAAAGAAACAACCTAAGTGTCTGTCAACAGATGAATGAATAAAGAATATGTAACTATAGGGGCTTGTGAGTGGCTCAGTTGTTTAAGCCTCCAATTCTTGATTTCAGCTCAAGTCGTCATCTTGATTGAGCCCACGTCAGGCTCCATGCTTGGTGTGGAACCTGCTTAAGATTTTCCTTCTCCCTCTCTCTCTACCACTACCCCATTAAAAAAAAGAAGAAGAGGAAGAATATATGACTGTATGTATATATAATTTATGAGAAATAAATCCTGCCATTTGTGATAACATGAATAAAATTGAGGGCATTATGCTAAGTGAGATGAGTCAGACACAGAAAGACAAATATTGTGTATCAGTTATACATGGAATCTAAGAAAACTGAACTCATAGAAGCTGTAGAATAGTGGTTATCAGGGCTTAAGGGGTGAGAGCATTGGTGAGATGATGTTAAAGGGTAAAGACTTGCAACTAAAAGATAAATAAATTCTGGCAGTCTAATATACAAAATAATAATTATAGTCAACAGTACTTTGTTATATACTTCAAAGTTGCTAAGAGACTGGATATTACATGTTCTTACCACAAATTTGCATTGATAATTATGTGAAATGAAAGAGGTTTTAGCTAAAGCCTTGCTGGTAATCATATTGCAGAATATAAATACATCAACTCAACACTTTACAAAATAAACTTACACAATGTTCTGTGTCAATCATATCTCAATAAAAAAAATTAAATATGCCATAAGTTAAGTTTCTAGTAACTTTATTAAAAATATAATAAACAGATAAATTAAATGTGATACTACATTTTAGTTAACCAATCTATCCAAAATATTATCATATAATCAATACTAAAACATTAATGAGGAAAAGGTCTGTCACCATAGAAGCAGAATACTAAAATAGAAATTTCATGAAAGAAAAGAACAGAAATGAGCATTGCCTTTGTAAACAAAACAAAACATTAAATATAAAGGATATAAACCGAAATGTTCAAAGCTAACTCACTGGGATTGACTTAAAGTGTTAAGAATCTTCCTTCTTTTTTTGTCTTGATGCTATCCTGAATTCTTTGAGCTCCCTGAAAAATTTAAGTCATTTAGTCCTCATTATTGCTTAGAACCATCCAATAATTCAATACTAATCTTTGACTTGTCAAATTTCCTAACTAAATTTTGAGCCTGTTTTTAAAGTTGACATGATCATAGCATTCATATTTTTTCCTATTTCTCTCCTTCCTTTTTACTTCCTGAGCATCAATTGACTAGTTGTCATTTATTTTAAAGTAAATTCACTTCACTCATCATGTCTTGGTCATTATTCCTTCAAAAATCATTTTAGCTAATTCAGAGTTGGAAATATATTTATGTTTCTTAACTTCTTATTATAAAGTCATGCATTGGAAAAAGAAAAATGGAATATAGTTTCCTTTCCATCTATTTTTAAAAAGTTTTCCCACCTAATATTCTTTTTTCTTCTAATGAACTTTATGTGTACATTCTCATCCACATTCAGGAATGTATATATGGTTTCTTTCAGTTAGCATTTTCTAAAGATCTCCTTTTTGCAAGATGATAGTATATAAACTGAAATAATTTGAATAAAAGTCCATGTCTTCCCAAAGCTTAGTATTGAATTATGTTATAAATGTGAAGCAAATTGAATACATTTTTATGAGAACAAAGTAGTATATTATAGTCTTTGAGACTAAAAGATAAATAGTTCTGTTTGGGGGAAAGATGAGATGTCCTCAAGCAGGAATGATTGAAATAATCTTTGAAAAATGAACAGTTATTGCCAGGAGACTAGGAGATTAATTTCTCTCTATCACCAGTGACTACTGTGAATCTGACTCATATAACAAACTAGAGAGAGTCAGTTCTCTAGTTTTATCTCCTCACCAGTAGAATTAGTTAATACCTGTTCTCACCTGGAGTACTAATAAGCTATTGTGACAACATCTACTTATATTTTTACCTTAAATTACCCTACATCCAAGTACCACACTTTATGTGGATGATATTTAGAAAAAATATTAAGTCAATGCAGTCATGATATTTCATATGACTATCCTATTAATCATTTTAGTTATTATCAAATTCAAATTTTTAATGAAAATAATCACTATATTGGCATGTGCATAGGCTATGCATTGCAAGATAAATTATCCCGACTAAAGCAAATTTATCTCCTGGTGTTTTCTTGGACTTACTTGTTTTTATTTTAGTGATTTTTTTTATACACAAATATTTTTTTAAAATTTATTTTTTTCAGCGTAACAGTATTCATTGTTTTTGCACAACACCCAGTGCTCCATGCAATACATGCCCTCCCTATTACCCACCACCTGGTTTCCCCAACCTCCCACCCATGCCCCTTCAAAACCCTCAGGTTGTTTTTCAGAGTCCATAGTCTCTTTTGGTTTGCCTCGCCTTCCATTTTTTTTTTTTTTATAAACATATAATGTATTTTTATCCCCAGGGGAACAGGTCTGTGAATCTCCAGGTTTACACACTTCACAGCACTCACCATAGCACATACCCTCCCCAATGTCCATAAACCACTCCCCCTCTCCCAACTCCACCTCCCCCAACAACACCCAGTTTGTTTTGTGAGATTAAGAGTCATTTATGGTTTGTCTCTCTCCCAATCCAATCTTGTTTCATTTATTCTTCTCCTACCCCTTAGCCCCCCATGTTGCATCTCCATGTCTACATATCAGGGAGATCATATGATAGTTGTCTTTCTCTGATTGACTTATTTCACTAAGCATGATACCCTCTAGTTCCATCAACGACGTCGCAAATGGCAAGATTTCATTTCTTTTGATGGCTGCATAGTATTCTATTGTGTATATATACCACTTCTTCTTTATCCATTCATCTGTTGATGGACATCTAGGTTCTTTCCATTGTTTGGCTATTGTAGACATTGCTGCTATGAACATTCGGGTGCACATGCCCCTTCGGATCATTACGTTTGTATCTTTAGGGTAAATACCCAGTAGTGCAATTGCTGCGTCATAGGGTAGTTCTATTTTCAACATTTTGAGGAACCTCCATGCTGTTTTCCAGAGTGGTTGCACCAGCTTGCATTCCCACCAACAGTGTAGGAGGGTTCCCCTTTCTCCACATCCTCGCCAGCATCTGTCATTTCCTGACTTGTTCATTTTAGCCATTCTGTGAGGTGATATCTCACTGTGGCTTTGATTTATATTTCCCTGATGCCGAGTGAGGTGGCGCACTTTTTCATGTGTCTGTTGGCCATCTGGATGTCTTCTTTGCAGAAATGTCTGTTCATGTCCTCTGCCCATTCCTTGATTGGATTGTTTGTTCTTTGGGTGTTGAGTTTGCTAAGTTCCTTGTAAATTTTGGACACTGGCCCTTTATCTGATATATCGTTTTCAAATATCTTCTCCCATTCTGTCAGTTGTCTTTTGGTTTTGTTAACTGTTTCCTTTGCTGTGCAAAAGCTTTTGATCTTGAGGAAATCCCAATAGTTCATTTTTGCCCTTACTTCCCTTGCCTTTGGCGATGTTCCTAGGAAGATGTTGCTGCGGCTGAGGTCGAAGAGGTTGCTGCCTGTGTTCTCCTCAAGGATTTTGATGGATTCCTTTCTCACATTGAGGTCCTTCCTCCATTTTGAGTCTATTTTCATGTGTGGTGTAAGGAAGTGGTCCAATTTCATTTTTCTGCATGTGGTTGTCCAATTTTCCCAGCACCATTTAGTGAAGAGGCTGTCTTTTTTCCATTGGACATTCATTCCTGCTTTGTCGAAGATTAGTTGACCATAGAATTGAGGGTCTATTTCTGGGCTCTCTGTTCTGTTCCATTGATCTATGTGTCTGTTTTTGTGCCAGTACCATGCTGACTTGATGATGACAGCTTTGTAATAGAGCTTGAAGTCCGGAATTGTGATGCCACCAACCTTGGCTTTCTTTTTCAATATTCCTTTGGCTATTCGAGATCTTTTCTGGTTCCATATAAATTTTAGGATTATTTGTTCCATTTCTTTGAAAAAAATGGATGGTATTTTGATAGGGATTACATTAAATATGTAGATTGCTTTAGGTAGCATAGACATTTTCACAATATTTATTCTTCCAATCCAGGAGCATGACACATTTTTCCATTTCTTTGTGTCTTCCTCAATTTCATTCATGAGTACTTTATAGTTTTCTGCATATCGATTCTTAGCCTCTTTGGCTAGGTTTATTCTTTGGTATCTTATAGTTTTGGGTGCAATTGTAAATTGGATTGACTCCTTAATTTCTCTTTTTCTATCTTGTTGTTGGTGTACAGAAATGCAACTGATTTCTGTGCATTGATTTTATATCCTGACAGTTTACTGAATTTCTGTACAATTCTAGCAGTTTTGGAGTGGAGTCTTTGAGTTTTTCACATATAGTATCATATCATCTGCAAAGAGTGATAGTTTGACTTCTTCTTTGCCGATTTGGATGCCTTTAATTTCCTTTTGTTGTCTGATTGCTGAGGCTAGGACTTCTAGTACTATGTTGAATAGCAGTGGTGATAATGGACATCCCTGCCGTGTTCCTGACCTTAACGGAAAAGCTTTCAGTTTTTCTCCATTGAGAATGATATTTGTGGTGGGTTTTTCATAGATGGCTTTGATAATATTGAGGTATGTGCCCTCTATCCATACACTTTGAAGAGTTTGGATCAGGAAGGGATGCTGTACTTTGTCAAATGCTTTTTCAGCATCTATTGAGAGTATCATATGATTCTTGTTCTTTCTTTTATTAATGTGTTCTATCACATTGATTTATTTGCGGATGTTGAACCAACCTTGCAGCCCTGGAATAATTCCCACTTGGTCATGGTGAATAATTCTTTTAATGTACTATTTGATCCTATTGGCTAGTATTTTGGTGAGAATTTTTGCATCTGTGTTCATCAAGGATATTGGTCTGTAGTTCTCTTTTTTGGTGGGATCCTTGTCTGGTTTTGGGATCAAGATGATGCTGGCCTCATAAAATGAGTTTGGAAGTTTTCCTTCCATTTCTATTTTTTGGAACAGTTTCAGGAGAATAGGAATGAGTTCTACTTTAAATGTTTTGTAGAATTCCCCTGGGAAGCCGTCTGGCCTTGGGATTTTGTTTGTTTGGAGATTTTTGATGAATGTTTCAATCTCCTTACTGGTTATGGGCCTGTTCAGGTTTTCTGTTTCTTCCTGGTTCAGTTGTGGTAATTTATATGTCTCTAGGAATGCATCCATTTCTTCCAGATTGTCAAATTTGTTGGCATAGAGTTGCTCATAGTATGTTCTTATAATTGTCTGTATTTCTTTGGTGTTAGTTGTGATCTCTCCTCTTTCATTCATGATTTTATTTATTTGGGTCCTTTCTCTTTCTTTTTGATGAGTCTGGCCAGGGGTTTATCAGTCTTATTGATTCTTTCAAAGAACCAGCTCCTAGGTTCATTGATTTTTTTCCATTGTATTTTTGGTTTCTATTTCATTGATTTCTGCTCTGATCTTTATGATTTCTCTTCTCCTGCAGGGTTTAGGGTATCTTTCTTGTTCTTTTTCCAGCTCCTTTAGGTATAGGGTTAGGTTGTGTACTTGAGACCTTTCTTGTTTCTTGAGAAAGGCTTGTACCACCGTATATTTTCCTCTCAGGACTGCCTTTGGTGTGTCCCACAGATTTTGAACCATTGTGTTTTCCTTATCATTTCTTTCCATGAATTTTTTCAATTCTTCTTTAATTTCCTGGTTGATCCATTCATTCTTTAGAAGGATGCTGTTTAGTCTCCATGTATTTGGGTTCTTTCCAAATTTCCTCTTGTGATTGAGTTCTAGCTTCAAAGCATTGTGGTCTGAAAATATGCAGGGAATGATTCCAATCTTTTCATACTGGTTGAGACCTGATTTAGGACCCAGGATGTGATCTATTCTGGAGAATGTTCCATGTGCACTAGAGAAGAATGTGTATTCTGTTGCTTTGGGATGAAATATTCTGAATATATCTGTGATGTCCGTCTGGTCCAGTGTGTCATTGAAGGCCTTTATTTCCTTGTTGATCTTTTGCTTGGATGATCTGTCCATTTCAGTGAGGGGAGTGTTCAAGTCCCCTACTATTATTGTATTATTATTGATGTGTTTCTTTGATTTTGTTATTAATTGGTTGATATAGTTGGCTGCTCCCACGTTAGGGGCATAGATATTTAAAATTCTTAGATCTTCTTGTTGGACAGACCCTTTGAGTATGATATAGTGTCCTTCCTCATCTCTTATTATAGTCTTTGGCTTAAAATCTAATTGATCTGATATAAGGATTGCCACCCCAGCTTTCTTCTGATGCCCATTAGCATGGTAAATTGTTTTCCACGCCCTCACTTTAAATCTGGAGGTGTCTTCGCGGTTAAAGTGAGTTTCTTGTAGGCAACATCCATTCTGATACCCTGTGTCTTTTGATTGGGGCATTTAGCCCATTAACATTCAGGGTAACTATTGAGAGATATGAATTTAGTGCCATTATTAGCCTGTAAGGTGACTGTTACTGTATATTGTCTCTGTACCTTTCTGATCTACTACTTTTAGGCTCTCTCTTTGCTTAGAGGACCCCTTTCAAGATTTCCTGTAGAGCTGGTTTGGTGTTTGCAAATTCTTTCAGTTTTTGTTTGTCCTGGAAGCTTTTTCTCTCTCCTTCTATTTTCAATGATAGCCTAGCTGGATAGAGTATTCTTGGCTGCATGTTTTTCTCGTTTAGTGCTCTGAATATACCATGCCAGCTCTTTCTGGCCTGCCAGGTCTCTGTGGATAAGTCTCCTACCAATCTAATATTTTTACCATTGTATGTTACAGATTTCTTTTCCCGGGCTGCTTTCAGGATTTTCTCTTGTCACTAAGACTTGTCAATTTTACTATTAGGTGACAGTGTGTGGAACTATTCTTGTTGACTTTGAGGGAGGTTTTCTGCACCTCCTGGATTTTGATGCTTGTTCCCTTTGCCATATTAGAGAAATTCTCTCCAATAATTCCCTCCAATAGACCTTCTGCTCCCCTCTCTCTTTCTTCTTCTTCTTGAATCCCAATTATTTTAATGTTGTTTCATCTTATTGTGTCACTTATCTCTCGAATTCTCCCCTCGTGGTCCAGTAGCTGTTTGTCCCTCTTTTGCTCGGCTTCTTTATTCTCTGTCATTTGGTCTTCTATATCACTAATTCTTTCTTCTGCCTCATTTATCCTAGCAGTGAGAGCCTCCATTTTTTATTGCACCTCATTAGTAGCTTTTTTTTATTTCAACTTGGTTAGATTTTAGTTCTTTAATTTCTCCAGAGAGGGCTTTTATATCTCCAGAGAGGGTTTCTAATATCTTCCATGTGCTTTTGAGCCCAGCTAGAATGTTCAGAATCGTCATTCTGAACTCTTGATCTGACATATTACCAATGTCTGTGTTGATTAGGTCCCTAACCTTCAGTACTGCCTCTTGTTCTTTTTTTTGTGGTGATTTTTTCCGCCTTGTCATTTTGTCCAGATAAGAGGATATGAAGGATCAAATAAAATACTAAAAGGGTGGCAAAGACCCCAGAAAAATGCACTGTAACCAAATCAGAAGAGACCCCAAATTGTGGGGGGGAGAAAGGGGATAAAAACAGGTTCCGAAAAAAAAAAGAAAAAAATTTAAAAAATAAAACAAATAAAGAAAAAATATAAAAAAGAAAGAAAAAATATATATATGTTAGATAAACTCGTTAAAAATGTTTAAAATGAAAAGGGTAAAAGTTTTAAAAAATTTAACAGAAGAAGAAAAAAGAAAGAAAAGAAAATTGAAAAAAGAAAAATAAAATTGAATTCACCACAAGCCTAAAGAATCATGGGGAGAAAACCATGAGTTCCGTGCTTTGCTTTCTCCTCCTCTGGAATTCCACTGCTGTCTTAGGAATTGAACCTGCTTTCCTTGATAGATGAACTTCGTCCTGACTGGATATTTTGTTGATCTTCTGGGGGGGAGGGGCCTGTTGTAGTGATTCTGAAGTGTCTTTGCCCGAGGTGGAATTGCACCGCCCTTACCGGGGGCTGGACTAAGTAATTCATTCGGGTTCGCTTTTGGGAGCTTCTGTTCCCTGAACCTTTTCCGTAGAGTTCCGGAGGACGGGAACGAAAATGGCGGCCCAGTATCCTAATAATTGTTTTAATTAATATTGTTCAAGTATATGTAAATGAAGTCATACTTTATGTATTCTTTAGTGATTTCATTCTTTTGTTCAATGTTAGAGAGATGCATTCATGTTGCTATATGTAGCCAATGTTTTTTATTGCTATAAAATATTCTGTGAAATAATTATAGTCAATTACTAACTTGTTTCCAATTTGGCCTTACTAAGAAACAATAATATTTTGAACATGCTGCATATTTTTCTTTCTATTCATGACCAACATTTTTTCTAGGGATTGATATGTCAAAAGGATGTAGATCTTAAAATTCACCATAGTATAACAAACTTTTCCTAAGTGGCTATATCAATTGATAAATCTACCTGCACGTGTTTCAAATTCCTGTATACATCTGTTAACACTAATATTGTCAGACATTTTAATGTTTCTAAATCTTTTGGATGTGTAATAGTATCTTGATGTGTCAATTGGAATTTGCCTGATTACAGAGTTTTATAATATTTATAATATTTTCATATTATATTGACTGTTTTGATTTCCATTTATGTGATTTGCACACCAAGTTTGTTACTTTTTCAAAATCCCTTGTCTCTTTTTTCGTATTAATTTATCAGTGTATACTTTACATTCAACAATAAGCATTCATTAAGTGTCCTGTTGGATAAATTGTGATAAATGTAAATGTCAGCTAATCACCAGGAAAGTAGAGATGCAGAATATTTCTTTTATTTTTTTTAAAGATTTATTTATTTATTTTATAGAGAGAGGGAGAGAGCATGAGCAGAAGCGGCAAAGGGAGAGGGAGAGAGAATCTGAAGCAGACTCTACACCCCATGTGTAGCAATGCAGGGCTCAATCTCACAACCCTGAGATCATGAGCTGATTCCAAGAGTCAGACAATTAATCAAGCATACCACTGAGGTGCCCCAAGAGGTAGAATATTTCTATCACCCAGTAAATATTTCCTCTGGATTTTTTTGGTTCTTTTTGCACTTCCCAGCACAGCCCCAGTCGATCACTAGTAATATTTCTATTACAATTACATTATTTTACCTGTTCACGTTTGTATCCTTTCTTAACTTGATTCTTTATCTTAGGATAATGTTTTGAGATCCATGTTGTTGTGTGTATTGGTGATTCATTCCTTTTTTCCTTGCTGAATATTATTTCATTGTATGAATAGATCACAAATTGTGTATCCATTCAACTGTTGAGTTATATTTGTTGTTTCCAGATTTGGGCTGTAATGAATAAAGCTCCAGTAATCATTGTTATATGTCTTTTTGAGAACATATACTTTCATTTATTTTATATAAGTATCTAGTAGTTAAAATGATGAGTTATAAAGTAATTTGTTTAATTTTTAAAGAGAGTACATTTTCCAAAATGTATGTAATATTTTACATTCCTACTAATAGTAATTGAGAGTTTTCTTTCTCTATGCCCTCATTACCACTCAGTATTGTCAGTGTTTTCTAATTTTAGCCATTCTAGTAGGCATATAGTGGTATCTCACTGTAGTATTAATATATATTTTCTTGATGAATAGTTATAATGAGTAACTTTTATGACCTTACTTATGTATATGGCTATATAAATAAAATTTGTGTATATTTTACTTCTATATATTATATATATGATCATACTTATATATGTATTATAAAATAAATATAGAGATATTCCATACACATACACATATATAGTCAATTTTCATTATTCAAGGATTTGTATTTTAAAATATCCTATTAGGTAAAATTATTTGTATCCCCTAAATCAACACTCACAGTCATTTCAGGCATGTGAAGAGCAGTATAAAATTTAAATCCCTCAACATGAATATTCCTAGCTGAAGGTGAACAAAGCATTGCTCTTCCTACTTGTTTCATTTCTCATACTATACACAGTGTCCATTTTGCAGTCTGTTTAGTGCCATGATTTTTGTATCTTTATGCTTTCATTGATGGTTTTGCTAT
The DNA here is from genome assembly GCF_922984935.1 of Meles meles. Taxonomy (NCBI): domain Eukaryota; kingdom Metazoa; phylum Chordata; class Mammalia; order Carnivora; family Mustelidae; genus Meles; species Meles meles. The sequence continues at coordinate 126,388,431 of NC_060066.1, forward strand.
TTAAAGTTTCTCTCAAATGACCCGACAGAGAAAATATATGTTAGGTAAGCTTTGTTCATTCATGAGTTATGTGCTCTTGGCTTTTAAGTTTAATGTGAATGAACCAACAATATATATTGAATGAGCATCTTTAAAGAGAAACACACATAAACCAAGGTTATTTATTAATCACTTGATGAAAAGGTTGTGACCAAAGGCTTACAGGAACCTAACCCTGTATTTCTGGTAGGGTCAATCATTCAGTACTTTATGATTTAGCATTTGTGGCAATTTTATAGACCATAATTATCAAGATCATGAAAATGAACTCTGTGTGTGTGTGCATGCATGCACGTGTGAATGTGTATATTCTTAGTGAAATGTCTATTCAAATGCTTAGATGTTGTTGAAATTTATGTCAGATAGTGTTTCTTCATATTTTTGAATTATATATGTGTATATATTTTTTAAATTTTAAGCCACTGTCAGTGCGAATGAGATTATCAGCTATGAACTTTATTTGCTTCTTTAAAGGTAGTAACTTCAAAGTTTTCAATAACTTTGAATAACTTCAAACTTCAAAGTTTCCAATTCTTCATGTAATGCTCTTGGAAGCTGTCACTCTGTCCTAACAAGTAAAAAAACTGAACAGACAGGGGCGCCTGGGTGGCTCAGTGGGTTAAAGCCTCTGCCTTCAGCTCAGGTCATGATCCCAGGATCCTGGGATCCAGCTGGCATCAGGCTCTCTGCTCAGCAGGGAGCCTACTTAGTCCTCTCTTTCCCTGCCTCTCTCCCTACTTATGATGTCTGCCTAAAAAATAAATAAATAAATAGACAGATAAATAGATAAATAAATAAAATCTTTAAAAACTGAACAGACTGAAAAATCAGCAACTCCTCTAGAATGCTTGAGAGGTGGAAACAGGATAAACCCCTACTCCCAAGAATGAAGAGCCAGGTGAATACTGGGAGTCATAGCTTACCAAAGCAGAGACTTACTTAAAAGCTGAAACACCCACAGAAGCGCTGACAGAATAAGAAGACCTGAACAGTAAGTGACAAATTGCTGGGGCTCAATGCAGACAAATCTGGATGTTAATAATGCCAGGGGGCCAGTCATGAGAGTGTTGAGGGGACAGGCAGAGTTTTGTGAATTTTACCTCCTGCTTCTGATGGAGAGGAGTGATTAATATAACAACACTCAGTTCCCCTGGACCAGTGACTGTTCCAGGGGAAACTAGTTAATGAGAGTATGACCAGCTGGGTTATTGTCAGAGCCTGACTGCCCTGGGGGAAGGGAAATTCCTAACTCTAGCCCACGGTTGCCAACCTGTCCTACGTAATGGAGGACATTTGTCCTCTTGTGAAATTCCCAGTCCAGAAGCCCCGGCTCACTAAAAGACTGAGACCTTATCATAGGACTAAAGAACTGAAGGACTAAAGAACACTTCACCTCACTACCTAATTACTAAAAACCTATTTACAGAAGTTCCCTCTGTTATATCATATCTGGCTATCAAAAAATTACAAGACATAATGAAAGGGAAAAATACAATTTAAAAACAGAGTAATCAACAACCAGACATGGCAGGGATGTTGAAATTATCAGACCAAGAATTTAAAACAACTGTGAGTAATACTTGAAGGGCTCTAGTAGATAAAATAGATGGCATGCAAAAACATTAGGTAAGCTATATAAACAGAGATATACTGAGAAACAACCAAAAAGAAATGTTAAGAGATCAAAGATACCATAACAGAAATGAAGAATGCCCTTGATGGGCTTACTGGTAGACTAGAAACAGCTGAGAAAATTCTAAGCTAGAAATATATCAATAGAATTGTTAAAGACCCAAAAGCAAAAGATGACAAAAACTAAAAAATGCAGAACAAAATATCGAAGGACTATGGTACAGCTTCAAAAAGTGTAACATATGCATAATGGAAACGGCAGAGGCAAAGAGAGAGAAAGGAACAGAAGAATATTTGAAACAATAATGACTAAGAATTTCCCAAAATTAATGGCAGACACAAAACCATGGATCCAAAGGTACAAACAAATTACTGGAGTATTTAATAAGCATTGATTGGTCTTCTAAATCCGTGTTTATATATGAAACAAGTTAAAGAATTAAAGCAATTTTTGATTAATCAAATTAAAACTACAATGACAAAGTTTAATTAGAAATTATTTAATAACAAATATAATTTTATGAGAGCATTTTTAACAATAAGATTTCAAATAAGCTATAATTAATATTTTCTATTGTCATATAATTTACATTTTAGAATATATAGAAATATTGAAGAAACACATTCTTAATCGGGTGTTTGAAATCGTACTTATAAAATTCAGAAGCTCAAAATTTCAATTTAACATAAATTAAAATATCAACGTGGCTTTATAAGGTATAATTGTAAAGGACTTTAACAGGTCATATAAACTGTCAGACGCACCAATTAAAAGCCCCAAATGTAGTTTTAAAGTATTTGAAGATCCAAAAGTAAAGTAATTACACATTACTTCCTCATTTCCTATTCCCAAAGCATCTCTGACTGTGTCTTAGAATCTCTCTATTTAAAACAAAATTATAGCTACTTAAAATGCACTTTTTACCGTGGTTCCTGAAAGATCAATCTGCCAAAAATTAGCTGCTGGAGCAGACCTGCTCTTTCCCTCTATTCCGTGGTTTTATTCCATTTGCTAGGCTAACAAGAAAAATTGTTTTGATAATTTTACTTTTATAAGTTATTTCTCTGCTTTAGTTGTGCACAGTTACCTTTATTTTCAGAAGTGACAGTACCTCAAATTAGTGGCAAATATGTTAGAATATAGTACCTAATGTCATTAAATATCTTTGAATTGCAATTTTGTAGCCACAGCTCTTAATGACACAATTACTACTTCTTATCATTTCTAAGTATATGAAAGTCCAAGTAAACACAATATTTGTATTACACCTGTATCTCTTATTTGTTCAGTTCTAGAAACTAATTTTAATGCATGTTTAATTAAAGAGCTTCTTACCAAAAAACACTTTACACAAGTAGTAGGCACGGAAAAAATATTCTGAAATCATGTGTCTGCTTTAAACGACAGAATTTTTGTATTAAAGTAGATCTCTGATATAATCTAACGTAGAAGAAAAATATGCTTACTTGAAAAGCATGTAATTTTTCAAATTTCTTGAGCTATCAGAATTTGTCTGTTTCAACCTAATCATTTCGCATCTTTCCTCCTTCCATTTTAATTAAAATTAAATTAATATTTCTGTGTTTATAAAGATTGTTACATAATCAGATATTTTATTGTTGAGAGATTTGGAGTTTTATGAAATAATGGGCTTTGTAAATCAATGGAATAACAAGTTGTGGATTTGGGATGAGAAATTTCCATAGTTTTCCTTTTGGCTCAATGGTGATTTTTAGCTATGATTTCAAATAGCTTCATTCTTGAAGCTTTTTTAGGGCTTCAATTTTCCTCCCTCTGCAAACACCCAGTATCTAAAAAAGGAAACTATGTAGGAGAGTACCATGTAAAGATAATAAGTAGACGGGAGAGAGAAAATGTCCGATGAATGTCATATGTAGTATATGGATGTTATATGTCTATATAAAAGTACTTAATGTATGTAATTAAATTCCAATCCTGTAATTTATTTTTATTTTTAGTTATTTAAAATAATTAGTCTATAAGGAAAAAATGCTATAGAATGCAAGTGGCTCCCTCTCTCATTCTAATTTTACTTCCATTGTCCCTCAAATTTAACTTTAGTCAGTAAGACCTTGGATGAGTCAACAGAAGTTTTACTTTTCTGTGCACAATATTTACAGTTATTAAACACTACATATGAAATAGTAATAAAAATTGCTATAGCTAAGAAAGAGTTCCAGTGGAAAGACAGCTAATTAAAACTTGATTAAATTAAGTTTGAAGGTATTTGTATCAATGTCTAACTAGAGGCTTACTTAAAAGTAAGATCTAGTACTTCAGTTCTTTGCTTAGCATAATATTTAAAAGCATAAACTCTGTTCTTGACTGCTTGGGTTGAAAGCCCTATTTGTCACATATTGATTGGGACAAAATCTGCAATTGTCCACAAAAATTTATTTCCCCTTCTCTGACACACAGCAAAATTACATTTCCCGGCCTCCAGTGTAGTTAAGTGTGGCCCTGTACCAATATCTCCGTAATGAAATGTGAATGGAAGTAATGTGTTTCTCTTCAATGACAGGGTCTTTAAGAAAGTGGCTGTGCTTTTTTTGTTGTTGTTGTTGTTGTTGTTCTTTCCATTTTCCCAAGCTAGGCTGGGATTGCAATGACCAGAGTGACTTTCAGAAGCCAGGAGTTGAAGGTGGCAATGCATCCATCAGTCTGGATTCTAGAAAGATTATGTGACACAGAACTGCCTGTGACCTGAAAACCGTAACTTGAACAATTATGTGACAAGGAACTAAGCCTTGACTTTTTTTTGTCTCCAAAGTTTGAGGGTCTATAACCATTTATCCTACCTAATAGGGCAGATTAGTTTGCCTGTGTGCCACAGTTATCTCAACTAAAAATGTTGTTTTGAATGAATGAAAGAATGATTTATTGATTTCTGTGGATTCTCACATTATAACTTCCATTGAATAATTTGCTTTCCCACCATTAGCAAATACAGTTCAGTGCATCTTCACCAATTTTTTTGTTAAAATTTTAGTTAATTACCAGGAAGCTTTGCTTTTGGATTATCCATTGATTATTACACTCAAGAATACCTTGTAGCCTCTGTGTCTGGCTTTTTTCATTTGTCATAATGCTCTGCAGATTCATCCATGTTGTTGCAAGTACTACATGATGCCACTTATACGAGGAATCTAAAATAGTATAACTCATAGAAGCAGAGAGTAAAATGGTGCATGGCAGGGAATGGAAGGAAGGGAAAATGGGAGGGTATTAGTCAGAGGGTACAAGTTTAATTATACAAGATGTAAAAGTCCTAGAGATCTCCTGTATTGCATAGTGCCTACAGTTAACAATACCAAACAGTATACTTAAAACATTTTCCAGGTGGGCAAATCTTGTTAAGTGTTCTTCTTCCTCTTTTTTTAACTACAGTATAGTTGACATACAGTGTTAAATTAGTTTCAGATGTGCAGTACAGTGATTCAACAACTCTGTATGTTACTTAGTGCTCATTGAGATTATGTACTCTTAATCCCCTTCAGTTATTTTACCCATCTCCCCACCCACCTCTCCTTTGGTAACCATCTGTTTGTTCTCTATGATAAGAGTCTCTTTTTTGCTTTGTCTCTCTCTCTTTCTTTTTTTTTTTTCCTTCACTTTGCTCATTTGTTTTGCTTCTTCCACATTATGAGTGAAATCATTTGATATTTGTCTTTGGTATTTGTCGTTCTCTGACTGACTTATTTTGCTTAGCGTTATACTCTCTAGATCCATCTATGTTGTTGCAAATGGTAAAATTTCACATTTTTTATGACTGAATAATACTCCATTGTATACACATACATCTTCTTTATCCATTCATCTATTGATGGACACTTAGGCTGCTTCAATAATTTGGCTATTGTAAATAATGCTTCAAGAAACATGCATATATCTTCTAAATTAGTGGTTTTGTATTCTCTTGGTAAATACCCCAAATTGCAATTACTGTATCGTATTAATTTTTTGAGGAAGCTCCATACTGACTTCCACAGTGGCTACACCTGTTTGGAATCCCAACAACAGTGCACAAAGATTAATTTTTCTGTACGTCCTTGCCAATACTTGTTGTTTCTTATATTTTTTATTTTAACCATCTGACAGGTATACGGTGGAATATCATTGTGGTTTGGGTTTCACATCCCTTATATGTAGTAATGTTCAGCATCTTTTCATGGGCCTAGTGGGCATCTGTATGTCTTCTTCAGAAAAATACCTATTTTTAGTCAGATTGTTTGGAAGGTTTTTTGGTGTTGAGTTGTACAAGTTCTTTATATACTGTGGATATTAACCCCTTAACAAATAACATTTGCAAATATCATCTCCCATTTACTAGGTTGTCTTTTTGTTATGTTGATGGTTTCCTTCATTTGGTGTGCTAAATCTTTTATTTTGCTATTATCCCAGTAGTTTATTTTTGCTTTTGTTCTCCTTGCCTGGGGAGACAAATCCAAAATACTTTGCTAGGTCCCATGTCCAAGAAATTAGTACCTATAATTTCCCTTAAGAGTTTAATGGTTTCAGTCCTCACAATGAGGTCTTTGATCTATTTTGAGTTTATTTTATGTATGTTATAAAAAAGTGGTCAAGTTTCATTCTTTTGTATGTAGCTGGCCAGCTTTCTCAACACCATTTATTGAAAAGACATGTCTTTTCTCCATTGTATATTCCTTCCTCCTTTGTCATAGATAATTGACTAGAGAAGTGGGCTTTTTTTTGGACTCTGTCCTTTTCAATTGTTCTGTGTATTTTTGTACCAATACCATACTGTTTTGACATAAATTTTCATAAATAATACTGTTGATGTTTTTATTGATCGGTCTGATGTTGGCTTATATTTACCTACAACTCCTGTCTTTCTTACTTGATTATAGAATTGATAATATTTTCAAAATTTTCTAACTTCTAATATATCTTGTTTTTTAGACAAAATAAATGTTACATTGTACATATTTTAATTATATGTATTAATATTTTTCAATATATTTTGAGGATCTTTGATATAATACTTTCTTCTAAATTCTGTATCATTCATTTTATTATCAATTCCTTTGTGCTAAATTTAATTATCTAAATAGCGACGAAATCCATTGAAGCCAGAACATAGTTCTGTTACTGTTTTTCCCCCAGAAAGTTTTAATTACAATCTTTAAATAAAAAGATTTTAGGACTTCGAATTTAATACTTTTTATTGCAATATTTATTCACTGCCTTCAAATATTTTCAAAACATTACCTCACTCTAGGCCTCAAAGATCTTAAAACTTCTTAGTGTGAAGTAAGTACTTGATTTGTTGCTATTGATCACTGATTTAAAATTTTGCTGATTCATTAAAAGTAGTCAAACAAAGATATTTGAAAACTTTTAATGATACACATACACCAATAATTTTAGGAAATTATTCTAAAATAATATCAGTAATTTATTCACTCCAATTACTAGCTGCTACATCTTTGTCTTTTAGATCAAATAAGGCATGTTGGTAACTGTTCTCTAATACTTTTTCTCTGAAAGTTATTCAGTAATAGATCTAAATTTGGAAAATCACCTGCAAAGATTGAGATTTTTTTTTCTTGATAAAAGAAGTTTGTGAATGTAATGACCAGGAAAATAATCTGTAACCTATGATAACTATTGGTCACTCAAAGACAATCACACTTACTTTTTTTTTTTTTTAAGATTTTATTTATTTATTTGACAGAGAGAAATCACAAGAGAGGCAGGCAGAGAGAGAGGAAGGGAAGCAGGCTTTCCGCTAAGCAGAGAGCCCGATGTGGGACTCGATCCCACCTGGTCAGATCATGACCTGAGCTGAAGGCAGCGGCTTAACCCACTGAGCCACCCAGGCGCCCCCCACACTTACTTTTGTTTAAGAGATGGACATGAAAATAGTAAAGCTTATCTAGGCAAAAACTTCAATATAGCTGGATATATTTTTTTAATTTTTTATTTATTTTTTATAAACATATAAAGTATTTATATCCCCAGGGGTACAGGTCTGTGAATTGCCAGGTTTATACACTTCACAGCACTCACCATAGCACATACCCTCCCGAATGTCCATAATCCCACTACCCCTCTCCCAACCCCCCTCCTCCCAGCAACTTAGTTTGTTTTGTGAGATTAAGAGTCACTTATGGCTTGTCTCCAGCCCAATCTCATCTTGTTTCATTTATTCTTCTCCTATCCCCCTAGCCCCCATGTTGCATCTCCACGTCCTCATATCAGGGAGACCATATAATAGTTGCCTTTCTCCGATTGACTTATTTCACTAAGCATAGTACCCTCTAGTTCCATCCACGTTGTCCCAAAAGGCAAGATTTCATTTCTTTTGATGGCTGCATAGTATTCCATTGTGTATATATATAACTTATTTATCCATTCATCTGTTGATGGACATCTAAGTTCTTTCCATAGTTTGGCTATTGTAGACATTGCTGCTATAAACATTCGGGTGCACATGCCCCTTCGGATCACTACGTTTGTATCTTTAGGGTAAACACCCAGTAGTGCAATTGCTGGGTCATAGGGTAGTTCTATTTTCAACATTTTGAGGAACCTCCATGCTGTTTTCCAGAGTGGTTGCACCAGCTTGCATTCCCACCAACAGTGTAGGAGGGTTCCCCTTTCTCCACATCCTCGCCAGCATCTCTCATTTCCTGACTTGTTAATTTTAGCCATTCTGACTGATGTGAGGTGATATCTCACTGTGGCTTTGATTTGTATTTCCCTGATGCCGAGTGAGGTGGAGCACTTTTTCATATGTCTGTTGACCATCTGGATGTCTTCTTTGCAGAAATGTCTGTTCATGTCCTCTGCCCATTTCTTGATTGGATTGTTTGTTCTTAGGGTGTTGAGTTTGCTAAGTTCCTTATAGATTTTGGACACTAGCCCTTTATTTGATATGTCGTTTGCAAATATCTTCTCCCATTCTGTCAGTTGTCTTTTGGTTTTGTTAACTGTTTCCTTTGCTGTGCAAAAGCTTTTGATCTTGATGAAATCCCAATAGTTCATTTTTGCCCTTGCTTCCCTTGCCTTTGCCGTTGTTCCTAGGAAGATGTTGCTGCGGCTGAGGTCGAAGAGGTTGCTGCCTGTGTTCTCCTCAAGGATTTTGATGGATTCCTTTCTCACATTGAGGTCCTTCATCCATTTGAGTCTATTTTCGTGTGTGGTGTAAGGAAGTGGTCCAATTTCATTTTTCTGCATGTGGCTGTCCAATTTTCCCAGCACCATTGATTGAAGAGAATGTCTTTTTTCTATTGGACATTCTTTCCTGCTTTGTTGCAGATTAGTTGACCAAAAAATTGAGGTCTATTTCTGGGCTCTCTATTCTGTTCCATTGATCTATGTTTCTGTTTTTGTGCCAGTATCATGCTGTCTTTTTTTTTTTTAAGATTTTATTTTATTTGACAGAGAGAGATCACAAATAGACAGAGAGGCAGGCAGAGAGAGAGAGAAGGAAGCAGGCTCGCCACTGAGCAGAGAGCCCGATGAGGGACTCGACCGCAGGACCCTGAGATCATGACCTGAGCCGAAGGCAGTGGCTTAACCCACTGAGCCACCCAGGCGCCCCGTACCATGCTGTCTTGATGATGACAGCTTCGTAATAGAGCTTGAAGTCCGGAATTGTGATGCCACCAACTTTGGCTTTCTTTTTCAATATTCTTTTGACTATTTGAGGTCTTTTCTGGTTCCATATAAATTTGAGGATTATTTGTTCCATTTCTTTGAAAAAAAAAAAAGGATGGTATTTTGATAGGGATTGCATTAAATGTGTAGATTGCTTTAGGTAGCATAGACATTTTCACAATATTTATTCTTCCAATCCAGGAGCATGGAACATTTTTCCATTTCTTTCTGTCTTCCTCAATTTCTTTCATGAGTACTTTACAGTTTTCTGCATACAGATTCTTAGCCTCTTTGGTTAGGTTTATTCCTAGGTATCTTATAGTTTTGGGTGCAATTGTAAATGAGATTGATTCCTTAATTTCTCTTTCTTCTGTCTTGTTGTTGGTGTACAGAAATGCAACTGATTTCTGTGCATTGATTTTCTATCCTGACACTTTACTGAATTCCTGTACAAGTTCTAGCAGTTTTGGAGTGGAGTCTTTGAGTTTTCCACATATAGTATCATATCATCTGCAAAGAGTGATAATTTGACTTCTACAAGGCTGATATGGTTCCCTTTAATTTCCTTTTGTTGTCTGATTGCTGAGGCTAGGACGTCTAGTACTATGTTGAATAGCAGTGGTGATAATGGACATCCCTGCCGTGTTCCTGACCTTAGCGGAAAAGCTTTCAGTTTTTCTCCATTGAGAATGATATTTGCGGTGGGTTTTTCATAGATGGCTTTGATAATATTGAGGTATGTGCCCTCTATCCCTACACTTTGAAGAGTTTGGATCAGGAAGGGATGCTGTACTTTGTCAAATGCTTTTTCAGCATCTAATGAGAGTATCATATGGTTCTTGTTCTTTCTTTTATTCATGTGTTCTATCACATTGATTGACTTGTGGATGTTGAACCAACCCTGCAGCCCTGGAATAAATCCCATTGATTGTGGTGAATAATCCTTTTAATGTACTGTTGAATCCTATTGGCTAGTATTTTGGTGAGAATTTTTGCATCTGTGTTCATCAAGGATATTGGTCTGTAGTTCTCTTTTTTGGTGGGATTCTTGTCTGGTTTTGGGATCAAGGTGATGCTGGCCTCATATAATGAGATTGGAAGTTTTCCTTCCATTTCTATTTTTTGGAACAGTTTCAGGAGAATAGGAATTAGTTCTTCTTTAAATGTTTGGTAGAATTCCCCTGGGAAGCCGTCTGGCCCTGGGCTTTTGTTTGTTTGGAGATTTTTGATGACTGTTTCAATCTCCTTACTGGTTATGGGCCTGTTCAGGTTTTCTATTTCTTCCTGGTTCAGCTGTGGTAGTTTATATGTCTCTAGGAATGCATCCATTTCTTCCAGATTGTCCAATTTGTTGGCGTAGAGTTGCTCATAGTATGTTCTTATAATTGTCTGTATTTCTTTGGTGTTAGTTGTGATCTCTCCTCTTTCATTCATGATTTTATTTATTTGGGTCCTTTCTCTTTTCTTTTTGATAAGTCTGGCCAGGGGTTTATCAATCTTATTGATTCTTTCAAAGAACCAGCTCCTGGTTTCGTTGATTTGTTCTATTGCCTTTTTGGTTTCTATTTCATTGATTTCTGCTCTGATCTTTATGATTTCTCTTCTCCTGCTGGGTTTAGGGTATCTTTCTTGTTCTTTCTCCAGCTCCTTTAGGTATAGGGTTAGGTTGTGTACTTGAGACCTTTCTTGTTTCTTGAGAAAGGCTTGTACCACCGTATATTTTCCTCTCAGGACTGCCTTTGCTGTGTCCCACAGATTTTGAACCATTGTGTTTTCATTATCATTTGTTTCCATGATTTTTTTCAATTCTTCTTTAATTTCCTGGTTGACCCATTCATTCTTTAGAAGGATGTTGTTTAGTCTCCATGTATTTGGGTTCTTTCCAAATTTCCTCTTGTGATTGAGTTCTAGCTTCAGAGCACTGTGTTCTGAAACTATGCAGGGAATGATCCCAATCTTTTGATACCGGTTGGGACCTGATTTAGGACCCAGGATGTGATCTATTCTGGAGAATGTTCCATGTGTACTTGAGAAGAATGTGTATTCTGTTGCTTTGGGATGAAATGTTCTGAATAGATCTGTGATGTCCATCTGGTCCAGTGTGTCACTGAAGGCCTTTATTTCCTTGTTGATCTTTTGCTTGGATGATCTGTCCATTTCAGTGAGGGGAGTGTTCAAGTCCCCTACTATTATTGTATTATTATTGATGTGTTTCTTTGATTTTGTTATTAATTGGTTGATATAGTTGGCTGCTCCCACGTTAGGGGCATAGATATTTAAAATTGTTAGGTCTTCTTGTTGGACAGACCCTTTGAGTAGGATATAGTGTCCTTCCTCATCTCTCATTATAGTCCTTGGCTTAAAATCTAATTGATCTGATATAAGGATTGCCACCCCAGTTTTCTTCTGATGCCCATTAGCATGGTAAATTGTTTTCCACACCCTCACTTTAAATCTGGAGGTGTCTTTGCATCTAAAGTGAATTTCTTGTAAGCAACATATAAATGGGTTTTGTTTTTTTATCCATTCTGATACCCTATGTCTTTTGATTGGGGTATTTAGCCCATTAACATTCCGGGTAACTATTGAGAGATATGAAGTTAGTGCCATTGTATTGCCTGTAAGGTGACTGTTACTGTACATTGTCTCTGTACCTTTCTGATCTACTACTTTTAGGCTCTCTCTTTGCTTAGAGGACCCCTTTCAATATTTCCCGTAGAGCTGGTTTGGTGTTTGTAAATTCTTTCAGTTTTTGTTTGTCCTGGAAGCTTTTTCTCTCTCCTTCTATTTTCAGTGATAGCCTAGCTGGATAGAGTATTCTTGGCTGCATGTTTTTCTCGTTTAGTGCTCTGAATATACCATGCCAGCTCTTTCTGGCCTGCTAGGTCTCTGTGGATAAGTCTGCTGCCAATCTAATATTTTTACCTTTGTATGTTACAGACTTCTTTCCCCGGGCTGCTTTCAGGATTTTCTCTTTGTCACTAAGACTTGTCAATTTTACTATTAGGTGACAGGGTGTGGACCTATTCTTGTTGATTTTGAGGGGTGGGGGTTCTCTGCACCTCCTGGATTTTGATGCTTGTTCCCTTTGCCATATTAGGGAAATGCTCTCCAATAATTCTCTGCAATATACCTACTGCGCCCCTCTCTCTTTCTTCTTCTTCTGGAATCCCAATTATTCTAATGTTATTTTGTCTTATGGTATCAATTATCTCTCGAATTCTCCCCTCGTGATCCAGTAGCTGTTTGTCCCTCTTTTGATCACCTTCTTTATTCTCTGTCATTTGGTCTCCTATATCACTAATTCTTTCTTCTGCCTCATTTATCACAGCAGTGAGAGCCTCCATTTTTGATTGCACCTCATTAATAGCTTTTTTGATTTCAACTTGGTTAAATTTTAGTTCTTTTATTTCTCCAGAGAGGGCTTTTATATCTCCAGAGAGGGTTTCTCTAATATCTTCCATGCCTTTTTCGAGCCTGGCTAGAACCTTCAGAATTGTCATTCTGAACTCTAGATCTGACATATTAGCAATGTCCGTATTGATTAGGTCCCTAGCCTTCGGTACTGCCTCTTGTTCTTTTTTTTTGTGGTGAATTTTTCTGCCTTGTCATTTTTTCTAGATAAGAGTATATGAAGGAGCAAGTAAAATACTAAAAGGGTGGCAAAGACTGCAGAAAAAATGTGCTTTAACCATATCAGAAGAGACCTGAAATCGTGGGGGGGGAGAAAGGGGATAAAAAGAGGTTAAAAAAAAATTAAAAAAGAAAACAAATAAAGAAAAAAATATAAAAAAGAAAGAAAAATATATATATATATATTAGATAAACTAGTTTAAAAAGTTGAAAAAGTAAAGGGTAAAAGTTTAAACAAATTTAGCAGAAGAAGAAAAACAATTTGAAAAAAAAAAAATTAGATTAACCGCAAGACTAAAGAATCATGGGGAGAAAGCCATGAGTTCCTTGCTTTGCTTTCTCCTCCTCTGGAATTCCGCTGCTTTCCTTGGTATTGAACCTGCTTTCCTTGGTAGATAAACTTGGTCCTGCCTGGATTTTTTGTTGATCTTCTGGGGGAGGGGCCTGTTGTAGTGACTCTCAAGTGTCTTTGCCCGAGGTGGAATTGCACCGCCCTTACTGGGGGAAGGAGTAAGTAATCCACTCGGGTTCGCTTTCGGGAGCTTTTGTTCCCTGAACGCTTTCCGTAGAGTTCCAGAGGACGGGAATGAAAATGGCGGCCTCCCAGTCTCTGGCCCGGAGGAGCCGAAAGCGCGGGGCCCCACTCCTCAGTGCGCCCCCAGAGAATAGCGCCCAATCACTCCCGTACCCCCGGCCTCCAGCTGCGCTCTGAGCTCACTCAGCCTGTGACTTGTTCAAGGTAACCCCGAGCTGAGAGCTCAGTCCTTGGCTCCGTCTCTGTAGCTGGTTTCCCTGTTCTAATAGCTGCAAGTTCTGCGACACTGCGACACCCCCGATCCTTCTGTGACCCTATGGGACCTGGGACCATGCTGACCCCACGTGGGCTTCCCCCCGGTTTAGCCTCTGGAGCAATGTCCCTCAGTGGATCAGACTTTTAAAAGTCCTGATTTTGTGCTCCATTGCTCCGCCGCTTGCCGGGAGCCGGCCCCTCCTCCCGCGGTCTATCTTCCCGTCGTTTTGGATTCACTTCTCCGCCAGTCCTACCTTTCAGAAAGTGGTTGATTTTCTATTTCTAGAATTGCTATTCTTCTCTTCGATCTCCGGTTGTATTTGTAGGTGTTTGCAGTGTTTAGATAAGCTATCTAGCTGATCTCCTGCTACCTGATGTAGTCTCATCCTGCTACTTCTCCACCGTTTGACCTCTCCTCCCCATTTGCAATATCTAAACAAAGTTGTAGTCATCGGATATTAATGATAGTGGATTAGTAGGAGTTGCAGTTATCTTGTCAAGGACTCTAGTAGTAGGAGGTAGTACTGTCCATAAGCAGAAATTTTAATTTAAGAATGTGTTATTTACTCAGAACATTTCTAGGATTCCTTTGGATCTATGGAGATTTAGTATATAAGTATGTACAATCTTTTAACAATTTAGTAGCTTATTTTGGCAAGTAAACACAACAAGTTTTGTATGCAAAAAACCAGTTACTGAACTTCCAATGATAAGATCATCCAAAGTTAATATTTCTGAAGGTGTGTGAAAAACAAGTTTCAAAATTTAAGTTTAAATAATCTTATTGGCACTAACCATTCTTACTTTAATATTATGCTTTACAATGAAATTTTGCTGAAACTTACATGAATTCATAATCCAAAATATAGTGTTGCCATAAATTATGTATCATTTAGGATGTCATACTCCCAGGAAAACTTCTGAGAAATGCAATGTCTACAACACTCATCCACTCATCCAAGCAAAATTATTTTTTATAGATATCATAATAAATAAAATAACTACAAAAAATAAATGTTCTTGGAGTTTATATTCCAGAGAGTGAGAAAAGATAAAAATCAACATAAATAAGGAAATTAACAGAAATATGTGATGAGTGCTATGGAGAAAAATAAAGTCAGAAATGAAATAGGAGTGTGGGTTAGAAATTGTAGCTTTTGATAGATGTGTTTGTGTATGTGTGTAATGCTTTCCTTTTAGTGCAAGTAGTGCTTCTTGAATATCTAGACTGATGCTTCTCATGGTTTTGCAAAAGTCTCACACTAATCTTTGCCATATTCTCTTGCTTCTTTCACTCTTGAATGCCAGTTATATTCACAGTAAAGGCTTCAACATTTCCCTTATGTTTTTTTTATCTTCTTTCCTTTTCTATATTTGTAAATCTTTATTTTTCTTGCAAAATTTTTCCTTTGACCATTCTTAAGTTCTTAATTCCTATTTATCTGTGCTGCTTCTTTTTCTTAAATGCAATTTGAGTTACTTTCAAGATATCCCATTCTTTATGTTCCATTTTATTTCTTTAAAGTTAATATATCTCTATTTTAAAGACCAGTTTTACATGCAATAAATATTACTTTTTTTCCAAAATGCTCTATCTTGTTAATGAGTTGACACTTTAATAACTATTCCTTCATTTTTTGTAAATGCACAATTAAACCAGGACAAGAATAAATAAATATTTTTTTAAATTTTTTTGATAGAAATGAGATGATATATCCACAGAATTACCTCTCAATCAGATTTCATGGCCACATGCTTTAAACATTTGGGGGAAAATATTTTGAAAATATTTGTTTTGAAATAGATGCTGTATTTCTTCAGCAGATTTTGTTTTAGTGTTTAAGGACATATTACAGTTGCCATGATGGATGGCAACCAAATTATGTTGTGCCCTTTGAAACAATAAAAATAATAATAGATTTATATGTATAGCTAATATAAATTATCAAGTCCCTTTAGTTAGACTATTCAGACATCCATCTATGTACTGTATTTAAGTTTTATTTCACACAGTGACCTATAATAAACAATTTCCCTTTTGATTCAACCATCTAACATCTTGGTGGCTTCGTGGCATGGTCCATAGGACCATTGGCTGGTACACAAATTCACTGGTAGAGATAACTGTGTTAAATATTTTTCTGATAACCACTTAACCCAGGAAAAGTTAAGCTATTTAAGAGCAGATTGTGTACAATGAACTAACTAGAGATATCTGGAAAATCAGTGGACACGGATAGTTGATAACAATGGTGTTACTATCATATAGAATATAGTTTTTTTCCAAGTTTTTATTTAAATTCCAGTTAATTAACATACAGTGTGATATTAGCTTCATGTGTACAACTTAGTGATCCAATACTTCCATAAAACAACACCCAGTGCTCATCACACCAAGAATCCTCCTTAATCCCCATCATGTATTCCGTACACCAAATGTTTTAAGCTAAACTACTTACCCAGGAAGAGGGAAGGAAGTTCATACATGAATGATACAATTGTACTGTACATTTCAGGGAAATAGCAGGTGTGTGTTCATTGATAAAATGATAAAAGCTAAAAGAATCAATTTACGTGTAATTTTAGAGTTTAAAGACATCCTATTACTATTGGTTTCTATTCCTGATTTTTCAAGGTTGAAAATGTAATTTCAAAAGGTGGGCTGACATGCCAAGGTTGAATAACTACTTAATGGCAAGGTAAGTAATACAATTGGACTATCAATTCCAAATTTAATATGCTTTCCACTAGAATACAGTTTCACCCTTTGCCATAATATAATAAGATACAATATAATAATGTAATATAATGAAATATAATAATATAAAATGTAACATAGTATTGTTAGTAATATAAAATATAAAATAAAATAAAATACACAATAAGTTAATATATTGCCCCGTTTTTAGAAATTAAATTTTATTGACCCTTTGTAGGAAAAGTTTGCCTACCTCTGATTTAGAGTGAAGGTAATGGTTTAGTTTCCAACCCATGCAGACCAACACTTTTTCAAATAATAAGAAAGTATTACAAAGCAACCATGCAGATGACACATCAGTGTCAAACAGCTCTTATGTTTATAAAATAACCTCAATCTGTGTACTTACCCACTAATAAAATGGATCCAAACAGTTTTTGGATTACACAGTAGTACATAGTACACTGGATGTACTCTGAGTAGCACAGTTATAGAGGTAAATAAATAAATAAATAAATAACTTCTTAAAAAACTGCATAGGTTGGTTTGAATCACAGTTCTACAACTTATGACTATTTTGTCAAGGTACTTATATCTCTGTCTCTTATGTTCCACATGTGAAAAATGAATACAATAATAATAATAGTGAAATAATATTTCTTGTTTCATGGAGTTCTTGAAAACATCAAATTAGTTAAAATATAAGGCCTTAGAACCTACCTAGCATGTATTTAAACATTGCAGTGCTGGCTATTATTATTACTTCTTAATATATGAAAGAGTTATAGACTCAAAATATACCTCATCTATTTACTCACTTAAATGTTAATTATGGTTTACTCTGGACCAAAGAAAATAAAATATATCTCTGGATAATATTGGCCATAAATAAATCTAAAATTTTCATAGAGAAATCCAATTAAAAAATAATTATTTTAGGGGCGCCTGGGTGGCTCAGTGGTTTAGGCCACTGCCTTCGGCTCAGGTCATGATCTCAGGGTCCTGGGATCGAGTCCCGCATCGGGCTCTCTGCTCGGCGGGGAGCCTGCTTCCCTCTCACTCTCTCTGCTTGCCTCTCTGCCTACTTGTGATCTCTCTCTGTCAAATAAATAAATAAAATCTTAAAAAAAAATAATTATTTTAACTCCTTTGGTAATCACTGAAGCTCTTTTTTTTTTTTTTTTTTTTTTTAACGTACACTCCACCATCCTGCATGGAGCCCAATATGGGGCTTGAACTCATGATCCTGAGATCAAGACCTGAGCCTCATGAGAACAGGAGTGGACACTCTGAGAACAAGAGTGAGTCACCCAACACCCTTCACTGAAACATTTTTTAAATTAATCCTTTTTTGTAGAGCAGTTTTAGGTTCATAATAAAGTCGAGGGGGGGGAAGTACAAAAATTTCCTATGTACCCCTTGTCTCCACACATAAATAGCTTTCTCCCACTACGAACATTTCTCACTAGAGTGGCAGATTTGTTTCAGTTGATGAACCCATACTAACACCTCATAATCACCCAGAGTTGAGTTTACATTACAGTTCAATTTTGGTGTTGTATAGTTTGTGGATTTGGACAAGTATATAATGATATGTGTCCATCATTGTAGTATCATACAGAGTATAATTTCACTGCCCTAAAAATTGTCAGTGCTTTATTTTTCTCTCCCCTCCCCCAACAACTGGCAACCACTGTTCTTTTTACTGTCTCAGAATTATACAGTATGTAGCCTTTTCAGATTGGCTTCTTTCACTTAGGAATATATATTTCAGGTTATTCATGTCTTCTCCTGACTTGGTATCTCATTTCATTTTCACACTGAATAATACTGAAACTTTTTTTTTTTTTTTAAAGATTTTATTTATTTATTTGACAGAGAGAGATCACAAGTAGGCAGAGAGGCAGGCAGAAGAGAGTGAGAGGGAAGCAGGCTCCCTGCCGAGCAGAGAGCCCGATGCGGGACTTGATCCCAGGACCCTGAGATCATGACCTGAGCCGAAGGCAGCAGCTCAAACCACTGAGCCACCCAGGCGCCCATACTGAAACATTTTTAAAGGAAATGTTTTTCAAGCAAGGTTGAACAAAATCTGTTAGCCAGGAGCTATACCAACTTTTTGCTCAATACACAATCTTCTTATTCAGCTAATTTCTTTTGAACTATAATTTACAATATACCACAGAATCTTATGCCCTTTGTTTATAATTGAGCTTCAGTTTTCAGAACCCACAGGCAATGATGCAGGTCACTTGTTCTCAACCTCAGGTGCCTTTCTTTCAGAATTGTTTACTTCTTCTTTCAAAATCTCAGGTCTATAAAGAATTTGGAAGTCCTTCATAGAGGACAAACAATAATTTTAAAACACGAACTAGTTTGTGTGTTTGTATTCAATATATGAAAAGACAGAATCATAAAATGTTTTTTAAGAAACATGTAGAAGTTTCCAAATTTACGTGTAATTTTAGAGTTTTACCAAAATCTAATTAATATAGTGTGATAAGATCATCAAATTATCAATAAAATCTTGTCTCTCCTCTGACTTTATTATATCCATTTAGGTCTCATCTCAAATATCTCATTTTCTATGATATAGTTACCAATCTTTATAATCAATAATTAATCCTCATTCTTTTTAATGCCTAGGATACCTGATTTGTATATTTTAGGGCACTAAGTTGTCTGTGCTGTAGTCATTTTTTTTTCTTTTTTAAAGAAATTTTATTTATTTATTTAACAGAGAGAGAAAGCACAAGCAGGGAAAGCTACATAGGGAGAGGGAGAAGCAGGCTCCCCACTGAGCATAGAGCCCCATGTGAGACTCCATCCCAGAACCCTAGGATCATGACCTGAGCCAAAGGCAAGATGGTTAACCGATTGAGCCACCCGGGTGTCCTATTTTTTTTTCTTATTAATCTATATTGTGAGCTCTGTAAGCCTAGAATTATATCTTACTGATACTTGTAACTTTTTTAACTTTGTGTTTTTTTATTTTAAAATGTAGTCACCTAATGATAAAATTAAATCAGACCATAATGGCAAGCCAATTGTATAGAGTAAGGTCTCAAATTACTGAGATTTTCAGGCAGGAAAAACTGGTGAGCCATTGATAATTGCATAGATATTGATCATTTTATAGCTATAAAGCTCATTTCCCCTCAAAACCAACACAAAATAATATAAAACAAAGGTTAGATAAGAATACCTTGCTTAGTAACAAGCAATATTTGTTTAGTGATTTTATATATAATCTGATTTAATTTTCATACAATGCTGGGAAATTATCTTTATAAATTTGTAGATGAAAGAAGAGACATTTTGAATTGGTCATGTGAACAGTGGACTTAAACCTTAAATCCTGGCTTTTTTACTTTCTATATAGCTTTCTTTCTTTTACACCAGTTATGTTATAATTTAAGTATTATTATCCCATGTATTTTCAGGATGATTAGATTATCAATTTCCACTAATAGTCAACTTTTCTTACTTAAATTTTAATAATCTCACAATAGGAACTGTTTCTGGCACTGGTTTAAACTCTGATACCCAAGTGATATCTGGCTAATAACATTTACACTCATAAAAGGATTTATTTTCCCTCTTTCTAGATAACAAAATTGTGCTTTCAACTGAAACCTGACCAACACATTGACTGTGGAAAGGAAGGAAAATAAAAGTAATTAAAGAATAATTGATGCCTAAGTTGCTTAATTCTTCTTAGATTTGATGAAATGGGGTACTACTGGGCAGGCTCTTGAACTTAGAATATCTATCTTTGATGTGAAGTATATCTAAAGGATTCTCATATAAGAGTTGTATGAAAGTGGCCTAACCACCACTCAATCTATTTCCAACAGTTACCTGTCAGTACTAGTGCTCTGTACCATTATAAAAATCTGTGAAGCATTCAAAACCAATTACACACAGGATGCCAAGTATTGTCATGCCAGCTGTCCTTTTACTCCTTGGGGGCTCCCACTGTCCATTTTCAGTTAAAAATATATCCGGCTAGGGACGCCTGGGTGGCTCAGTTGGTTGGGCGGCTGCCTTCGGCTCAGGTCATGATCCCAGCGTCCTGGGATCGAGTTCCACATCGGGCTCTGTGCTCCGCAGGAGCCTGCTTTTCTCTCTGTCTCTGTCTGCCACTCTGTCTGCCTGTGCTCGCACTTGCTCTCTCTCTCTGACAAATAAATAAAAAATCTTTAAAATATATATATATATATATATATATATATATATATATATATCCAGCTAGGGGGCGCCTGGGGGGCTCAGTTGGTTAAAGCCTCTGCCTTCAGCTCAGGTCATGATCCCAGGGTCCTGAATCGAGCCCCACATCCAGCTCTCTGCTCCACGGGGAGCCTGCTTCCTCCTCTCTCTCTGCCTAGTTGTGATTTCTATTTGTCAAATAAATAAAATATTAAAAAATGATATATGTATCCAACTAGAAGGAGGAGTCAAGATGGTGGAGAAGTAGCAGGATGAGACTACATCAGGTAGTAGGAGATCAGCTAGATAGCTTATCTAAACACTGCAAACACCTACAAATCCAACCGGAGATCGAAGAGAAGAACAGCAATTCTAGAAATAGAAAATCAACCACTTTCTGAAAGGTAGGACTGGCGGAGAAGTGAATCCAAAACGACGGGAAGATAGACCGCGGGAGGAGGGGCCGGCTCCCGGCAAGCGGCGGAGCAACGGAGCACAAAATCAGGACTTTTAAAAGTCTGATCCACTGAGGGACATTGCTCCAGAGGCTAAACCGGGGGGAAGCCCACGTGGGGTCAGCGTGGTCCCAGGTCCCACAGGGTCACAGAAGGATCGGGGGTGTCGCAGTGTCGCAGAACTCGCAGCTATTAGAACAGGGAAGCCAGCTACAGAGACGGAGCCGAGGACTGAGCTCTCAGCTCGGGGTTACCTTGAACCAGTCACAGGCTGGGTGAGCTCAGAGCGCAGCTGGAGGCCGGGGGTACGGGAGTGATTGGGCGCTATTCTCTGGGGGCGCACTGAGGAGTGGGGCCCCGCGCTTTCGGCTCCTCCGGGCCAGAGACTGGGAGGCCGCCATTTTCATTCCCGTCCTCTGGAACTCTACGGAAAGCGTTCAGGGAACAAAAGCTCCCGAAAGCGAACCCGAGTGGATTACTTACTCCTTCCCCCAGTAAGGGCGGTGCAATTCCACCTCGGGCAAAGACACTTGAGAGTCACTACAACAGGCCCCTCCCCCAGAAGATCAACAAAAAATCCAGGCAGGACCAAGTTTATCTACCAAGGAAAGCAGGTTCAATACCAAGGAAAGCAGCGGAATTCCAGAGGAGGAGAAAGCAAAGCACGGAACTCATGGCTTTCTCCCCATGATTCTTTAGTCTTGCGGTTAATCTAATTTTTTTTTTTTCAAATTGTTTTTCTTCTTCTGCTAAATTTGTTTAAACTTTTACCCTTTACTTTTTCAACTTTTTAAACTAGTTTATCTAATATATATATATATATTTTTCTTTCTTTTTTATATTTTTTTCTTTATTTGTTTTCTTTTTTAATTTTTTTTTAACCTCTTTTTATCCCCTTTCTCCCCCCCCACGATTTCAGGTCTCTTCTGATATGGTTAAAGCACATTTTTTCTGCAGTCTTTGCCACCCTTTTAGTATTTTACTTGCTCCTTCATATACTCTTATCTAGAAAAAATGACAAGGCAGAAAAATTCACCACAAAAAAAAAGAACAAGAGGCAGTACCGAAGGCTAGGGACCTAATCAATACGGACATTGCTAATATGTCAGATCTAGAGTTCAGAATGACAATTCTGAAGGTTCTAGCCAGGCTCGAAAAAGGCATGGAAGATATTAGAGAAACCCTCTCTGGAGATATAAAAGCCCTCTCTGGAGAAATAAAAGAACTAAAATTTAACCAAGTTGAAATCAAAAAAGCTATTAATGAGGTGCAATCAAAAATGGAGGCTCTCACTGCTGTGATAAATGAGGCAGAAGAAAGAATTAGTGATATAGGAGACCAAATGACAGAGAATAAAGAAGGTGATCAAAAGAGGGACAAACAGCTACTGGATCACGAGGGGAGAATTCGAGAGATAATTGATACCATAAGACAAAATAACATTAGAATAATTGGGATTCCAGAAGAAGAAGAAAGAGAGAGGGGCGCAGTAGGTATATTGCAGAGAATTATTGGAGAGCATTTCCCTAATATGGCAAAGGGAACAAGCATCAAAATCCAGGAGGTGCAGAGAACCCCCACCCCTCAAAATCAACAAGAATAGGTCCACACCCTGTCACCTAATAGTAAAATTGACAAGTCTTAGTGACAAAGAGAAAATCCTGAAAGCAGCCCGGGGAAAGAAGTCTGTAACATACAAAGGTAAAAATATTAGATTGGCAGCAGACTTATCCACAGAGACCTAGCAGGCCAGAAAGAGCTGGCATGGTATATTCAGAGCACTAAACGAGAAAAACATGCAGCCAAGAATACTCTATCCAGCTAGGCTATCACTGAAAATAGAAGGAGAGAGAAAAAGCTTCCAGGACAAACAAAAACTGAAAGAATTTACAAACACCAAACCAGCTCTACGGGAAATATTGAAAGGGGTCCTCTAAGCAAAGAGAGAGCCTAAAAGTAGTAGATCAGAAAGGTACAGAGACAATGTACAGTAACAGTCACCTTACAGGCAATACAATGGCACTAACTTCATATCTCTCAATAGTTACCCGGAATGTTAATGGGCTAAATACCCCAATCAAAAGACATAGGGTATCAGAATGGATAAAAAAACAAAACCCATTTATATGTTGCTTACAAGAAATTCACTTTAGATGCAAAGACACCTCCAGATTTAAAGTGAGGGTGTGGAAAACAATTTACCATGCTAATGGGCATCAGAAGAAAACTGGGGTGGCAATCCTTATATCAGATCAATTAGATTTTAAGCCAAGGACTATAATGAGAGATGAGGAAGGACACTATATCCTACTCAAAGGGTCTGTCCAACAAGAAGACCTAACAATTTTAAATATCTATGCCCCTAACGTGGGAGCAGCCAACTATATCAACCAATTAATAACAAAATCAAAGAAACACATCAATAATAATACAATAATAGTAGGGGACTTGAACACTCCCCTCACTGAAATGGACAGATCATCCAAGCAAAAGATCAACAAGGAAATAAAGGCCTTCAGTGACACACTGGACCAGATGGACATCACAGATCTATTCAGAACATTTCATCCCAAAGCAACAGAATACACATTCTTCTCAAGTACACATGGAACATTCTCCAGAATAGATCACATCCTGGGTCCTAAATCAGGTCCCAACCGGTATCAAAAGATTGGGATCATTCCCTGCATAGTTTCAGAACACAGTGCTCTGAAGCTAGAACTCAATCACAAGAGGAAATTTGGAAAGAACCCAAATACATGGAGACTAAACAACATCCTTCTAAAGAATGAATGGGTCAACCAGGAAATTAAAGAAGAATTGAAAAAAATCATGGAAACAAATGATAATGAAAACACAATGGTTCAAAATCTGTGGGACACAGCAAAGGCAGTCCTGAGAGGACAATATATAGTGGTACAAGCCTTTTTCAAGAAAGAAGAAAGGTCTCGAGTACACAACCTAACCCTATACCTAAAGGAGCTGGAGAAAGAACAAGAAAGATACCCTAAACCCAGCAGGAGAAGAGAAATCATAAAGATCAGAGCAGAAATCAATGAAATAGAAACCAAAAAGGCAATAGAACAAATCAACGAAACCAGGAGCTGGTTCTTTGAAAGAATCAATAAGATTGATAAACCCCTGGCCAGACTTATCAAAAAGAAAAGAGAAAGGACCCAAATCAGTAAAATCATGAATGAAAGAGGAGAGATCACAACTAACACCAAAGAAATACAGACAATTATAAGAACATGATATGAGCAACTCTACACCAACAAATTAGACAATCTGGAAGAAATGGATGCATTCCTACAGACATATAAACTACCACAACTGAGCCAGGAAGAAATAGAAAACCTGAACAGGCCCATAAACAGTAAGAGATTGAAACAGTCATCAAAAATCTCCAAATAAACAAAAGCCCAGGGCCAGACAGCTTCCCAGGGGAATTCTACCAATCATTTAAAGAAGAACTAAATCCTATTCTCCTGAAACTGTTCCAAAAAATAGAAGTGGAAGGAAAACTTCCAAACTCATTTTATGAGGCCAGCATCTCCTTGATCCCAAAACCAGACAAGGATCCCACCAAGAAAGAAAACTACAGACCAATATCCTTGATGAACACAGATGCAAAAATTCTCACCAAAATACTAGCCAATAGGATCCAATAGTACATTAAAAGAATTATTCACCAGGACCAAGTGGGATTTATTCCAGGGCTGCAAGGTTGGTTCAACATCCGCAAATCAATCAATGTGATACAACACATTAATAAAAGAAAGAACAAGAACCATATGATACTCTCATTAGATGCTGAAAAAGCATTTGACAAAGTACAGCATCCCTTCCTGATCCAAACTCTTCAAAGTGTAGGGATAGAAGGCACATACCTCAATATTATCAAAACCATCTATGAAAAACCCACCGCAAATATCATTCTCAATGGAGAAAAACTGAAAGCTTTTCCGCTAAGGTCAGGAACACGGCAGGGATGTCCATTATCACCACTGCTATTCAACATAGTACTAGACGTCCTAGCCTCAGCAATCAGACAACAAAAGGAAATTAAAGGGAACCAAATCAGCCATGTAGAAGTCAAATTATCACTCTTTGCAGATGATATGATACTATATGTGGAAAACTCAAAGACTCCACTCCAACACTGCTAGAACTTGTACAGGAATTCAGTAAAGTGTCAGGATAGAAAATCAATGTACAGAAATCAGTTGTATTTCTGTACACTAACAACAAGACAGAAGAAAGAGAAATTAAGGAATCAATCTCATTTACAATTGCACCCAAAACTATAAGATACCTAGGAATAAACCTAACCAAAGAGGCTAAGAATCTGTATGCAGAAAACTGTAAAGTCCTCATGAAAGAAATTGAGGAAGACAGAAAGAAATGGAAAAATGTTCCATGCTCCTGGATTGGAAGAATAAATATTGTGAAAATGTCTATGCTACCTAAAGCAATCTACACATTTAATGCAATCCCTATCAAAATACCATCCATTTTTTTTTCAAAGAAATGGAACAAATAATCCTCAAATTTATATGGAACCAGAAAAGACCTTAAATAATCAAAGGAATATTGAAAAAGAAAGCCAAAGTTGGTGGCATCACAATTCCGGACTTCAAGCTCTATTACGAAGCTGTCATCATCAAGACAGCATGGTACTGGCACAAATACAGACACATAGATCAATGGAACAGAATAGAGAACCCAGAAATTGACCCTCAACTTTACAGTCAACTAGTCTTCGACAAAGCAGGAAAGAATGTCCAATGGGAATATGACAGCCTCTTCAATCAATGGTGCTGGGAATATTGGACAGCCACATGCAGAAAAATCAAATTAGACCACTTCTTTACACCACACACGAAAATAGACACAAAATGGATGAAGGACCTCAATGTGAGAAAGGAATCCATCAAAATCCTTGAGGAGAACACAGGCAGCAACCTCTTTGACCGCAGCCACAGCAACATCTTCCTAGGAACATCAGCAAAGGCAAGGGAAGCAAGGGTAAAAGTGAACTACTGGGATTTCATCAAGATCAAAAGCTTTTGCACAGCAAAGGAAACAGTTAACAAAACCAAAAGACAACTGACAGAATGGGAGAAGATATTTGCAAACGACATATCAGATAAAGGGCTAGTGTCCAAAATCTATAAGGAACTTAGCAAACTCAACACCCAAAGAACAAACAATCCAATCAAGAAATGGACATGGGACATGAACAGACATTTGTGCAAAGAAGATATCCAGATGGTCAACAGACACATGAAAAAGTGCTCCACGTCACTCGGCATCAGGGAAATACAAATCAAAGCCACAGTGAGATATCACCTCACACCAGTCAGAATGGCTAAAATTAACAAGTCAGGAAATGACAGATGCTGGTGAGGATGTGGAGAAAGGGGAGCCCTCCTACGCTATTGGTGGGAATGCAAGCTGGTGCAACCACTCTGGAAAACAGCATGGAGGTTCCTCAAAATGTTGAAAATAGAACTACCCTATGACCCAGCAATTGCACTACTGGGTATTTACCCTAAAGATACAAAAGTAGTGATCTGAAGGGGCATGTGCACCCGAATGTTTATAGCAGCAATGTCTACAATAGCCAAACTATGGAAAGAACCTAGATGTCCATCAACAGATGAATGGATAAAGAAGAAGTCGTATATATACACAATGGAATACTATGTAGCCATCAAAAGAAATGAAATCTTGCCTTTTGCGACAACATGGATGGAACTAGAGGGTATTATGCTTAGTGAAATAAGTCAATCGGAGAAAGGCAACTATTATATGATCTCCCTGATAATGAGGATGTGGTGATGCAACATGGGGGTTAGGGGGATAGGAGAAAATTAAATGAAACGAGATGGGATTGGGAGGGAGACAAGCCATAAGTGACTCTTAATCTCACAAACCAAACTGAAGGTTGCTGGGCAGAGTGGGGGTTGGGAGAGGGGGGAAGGTGTTTATGGACATTGGGGAGGGTATGTGCTATGGTGAGTGCTGTGAAGTGTGTAAACCTGGTGATTCACAGACCTGCACCCCTCGGGATAAAAATACATTATATGTTTATAAAAAAATAAGAAATAAATAAAAAATTAAGGAAAGAAAGTAATTGCGAATGGTAGAAAGGTATGACAAAGAATGAAAGAGAACTCCCATTGGGATTTGTTTGTAGTTTGAAAATTATTTCTACTATTGTAATATATACTTCCCTTCAAATATCATAGCTATTTTAAAAAGTGTATTCATCATATCCTTATAATGTGCTCTTCAATTTTTTATTTTTTTAAGTTTTTACTTAAACTCCAGTTAGTTAACATACAATGTAATATTAGTCTCAGTGTACAATTTAGTGATTCTACATTTCCATACAACACCTAGTGCTCATCATAGATGAACTCCTTAATCCCCATCACCTATTTAAACCCCATTAGTTTTTATAATACAGTCTGCATCAGAATAATCTTCATTTATATATGATGTTTAGAATGGTACTTTGAACTATTTAGAATATCTAACTAAAAGGATTGTTTGTGTTGCTGTTAGGGTAGCATAAATTGTTCAAGTTATAAATATTTGAACATAGGCTTTAGAAGAACATGTGACTGAATCCATACAGGTTTCATTGGGTCAGCGGGCATAGAGATGGGAGATATATATCAACAGCATGGTTCCCAGGTAAGTTATCATTGGTGGAAGAGTCTACAGTTGCATTAAACTTAGATAAGCAAAGTAATTTTTTAAAAATCCAGTTAAGGCCTCCAATTGGCCCAGGTTGGAACAGATTTCCTGCACTAGGGTTAATCACTACAAACAATGGCTGAAAATATGGAAATGGTCTACTTCTGGGTCTGAGAGTTAGAGTCTCTTGAGTCAACAGAGGTAGGAGAATTTGTAACCTTGAAAAATGAGAGAGTAGCAGTCTAAGAAGAGATTTATACATTTTTTGATTACTGATTATGAATCCCAGGTGAATTGTATTAAAAGAGTAAATTACTTTGTCAAATAATGATAGCACCACTTAATATCTGTACACAAAAAGTTTGAATGTATTGTGTTTTTTTTAAGATTTTATTTATTTATTTGACAGAGAGAGAGATCACAAGTAAGCAGAGACACAGGCAGAGAGAGAGAGAGGGGGACACAGGCTCCCTGCTGAGCTGAGAGCCCGATGGGGGCTGGATCCCAGGACCCTGAGGTCATGACCTGAGCCAAAGGCAGAGGCCTAACCCACTGAGCCACCCAGGTGCCCCTGTATTGCTTTTTTAAATAAGGGAGTGCTATGCTGGTCAAACATGGTGTCCTTGAGCAAAGTATTCTGATCTTCTATAAAATATTTGGAAAGCCTTTGTTTTTAAGGTGGTGTTGTTGTAGAGGTTAGAGTGAATTGACATCAGTCTTGAGAATGTGGCATGTAATAGTTCATATTTTGTGTTGGGCACAGATGTGTGAATTTGGAGACATCATCTTTAGGATACTGTCCACTAGAGAAGTTCACTGAAAGGCTGAGTTTCAGAAAATGAGGTAGACACTGACTGGCTAGCTTTCAGAGTGGGTTCACTAAAGTGAGTTGTTACTGATTGAATAGATGGGTTTTAGAGCATGTTATCATGGACCAAGAACTATAATGGCTGTAGAATTAATATTAACTCACTAAAAGGGTTCTTTGATTAATGACTCCATGGCTACAAGGCAGTATTGCCCTAAAATGGGCAGGGACATATATAAAAAATTTAAATAATTTTAGATTTGCCGAAGAGTTGCAAAGATCGTACAGAAAGTTCTCAAATCCCTATGACTCAGCTTTCTCTAATGTGAGCATCTTAACAGCCATGGAACACTTATCAAAACTAAGCAAGTAACTTAAAAATTACTAAAACAAGGCAAGTCACAAAAATTATTTGGGCATTCTTGAAATTAACATTAAGACAATTATTGATGTTAAAAATGTTAATATAATAAAACTGAAATTGTAGTCATTTTAATAATAAACAGTAGGTAATATTTAACACCCATTCCTGGTTTGAGAAAATCTTCAAAACCTCAGAATACAAGAATCCTTTCTCACTTGACAAAAATGCATATATTAATACAACTATAAACATCATTTTAAAGTAAAAATATTAGAGTTACCCCAAGATAACAGTTATAACATTGGTAATATATAACTAATGTAATAAGTTAAAAACTATATTAATGCCTCTGTATGAGTAGGATAGCTATGTTAATCTTATATCCAATTTTTTGAGACCTTTTGTCAGTGTCACTAGTGTTGCCCATGGTGTGAATATTTTACTAATTTCTGTAATCACCAACAGGAGCATCCAAGAAATTAGTCTACTAATACCAAGGTATTGCCAGAAAGAGGCAAAAATAGATCTATTTGTGGTTAGATAATAGTGCTAACATGATGGTAGCATGTAAAATGGATTTCTGGGTAATAAAATTATGAAGATTTTAATTGGAAGCATCAGAAAAATATCATAATTTTGGCCAAAAAGTTATGTTTCTATAATGAAAATAATTGAGCTATAGCTGGCAATTTACAAATGGCATCTTAGTTAGATATACCACTTTTTGTTATAAATCAGAAGATAGTGGTCTTTATGAAACCTTGAGAGAAAGAGTGTTGAAAACATGTATTTCTTTTCAGCCTTACTTGTGCGTGTGGTGAGAAACATGACTACACAAACATCATTCCAACAAATTCAGAAACAACTTAGATATATTGTTATCCTTCTTAGGTTTCCAAATTGTGAAATTGGATGAAAATAATGCCTACTTCATTGGGTTGTTTTGAGGATTAAACTTAATTTTCAGTGCATTAGTATGCAAAGGGCTTAGAAGCGTATCTAGCATGTAATATACTCTTAGTAAATATTAGATAGTACTGCTCTATAACAAATATACCAGGTTTTTACATACTCGCTAAAATGTTATGTACTAATAAAAATATTACATTCATTTAATTATATTGTTAAAGTAATATCCCACTACTAATTCATGTAAACATGCAAAAGACACTAGAAAATGAAGGATATTATTCAGATAATTCATTTTAAAAATCAAATAAACGCTATGAAAAATTGAGGAAAAAATCTTATTATCCATGATTTTCCTATATAATTTCTTACTTCACATTTTTAGTCTAAGCTTCACAGGTGATGCAAGTTTTATCTTAACCATTTGGTTTTGGAGCAACTAAAATTTTTAATTTGTATAAAAGAATACTTTTGGGACATTAATGTTAGGTCACATATTTTTGTGGCTCATAAGAAAGTGATTTTGGGTTAATACTTAAAAAAAAGCAAAGACAGATGATACCTTTTGCATTTAGATCAATTAATGCAATTGCTTTTATGCATAAATACTAACTACATGCTTTTGAAGCTTCAATTTATTATTTGAGTTGCTGGTATATCATTGTAACATCTGCAGAGGCTAATTTATTTTTTAAAAGACTAAGCAACTCTTTTTTTTTAAATATGTCAACCACATGTGCCCAGCAATAAAAAATATTTTAAAGTTTGTTTTTCACTGATAGAAGCCCAATATATGTATTTATTTTTATGTTTATGTTTCTATTGACTTTATATTTAGTGTGTAGATATGAACAGTATTATAAATGATCAAAATGAGAATAAGTTATAATGATGAATACATGATATGAACATGTTGTTTAATAATTCACATGGTGTTTAGCTAAATATATAGGCTTAAAATATTCTTTATCTATACCTTTATCTTATATATAAACCTAAGGTTTTGTTAACACTTTGTAGAATATGTTTTTTCCCCTAAGATCCTATATTGAAGAATGTAGCTACTATTCTTTTTTTTTTTTTAAGATTTTATTTATTTATTTATTTGATGGGGAGAGAAACAGCAAGAGCAGAAACACAAGCAGAGGGATTAGGAGAGGGAATGCAGGCTTCCTACTGCGCAGGGAGCCTGATGTGGGGCTGGATCCCAGGACCCTGGGATCATGACTTGAGTTGAAGGCAGATGATTAAGGACTGAGCCACCCAAGCACCACTCTAGCTACTATTCTAACAATATTTTTGGTACGTAATAGAGGTAAAATGAAACTGTTTTGTTTTTTTTTTTTAGGTTTTTTTTTTTCCATTTTATTTATTTTTTCAGCGTAACAGTATTCATTCTTTTTGCACAACACCCAGTGCTCCATGCAAAACGTGCCCTCCCCATTACCCAACACCTGTTCCCCCAACCTCCCACCCCTGACCCTTCAAAACCCTCAGGTTGTTTTTCAGAGTCCATAGTCTCTTATGGTTCGCCTCCCCTTCCAAAATTTTTTTTTTTTAATAAACATATAATGTATTTTTATCCCCAGGGGTACAGGTCTGTGAATCGCCAGGTTTACACACTTCACAGCACTCACGATAGCACTTTTGTTTTTTTTTATTTTTTATTTTTTATTTTTTTGTTTTTAATTTATTTATTTTTTCAGCGTAATAGTATTCATTGTTTTTGCACAACACCCAGTGCTCCATGCAAAACGTGCCCTCCCTATTACCCACCACCTGTTCCCCCAACCTCCCACCCCTGACCCTTCAAAACCCTCAGGTTGTTTGTTTCAGAGTCCATAGTCTCTTATGGTTCGCCTCCGACTCCAATTTTTTTTTTTATAAACATATAATGTATTTTTATCCCCAGGGGTACAGGTCTGTGAATCGCCAGGTTTACACACTTCACAGCACTCACCATAACACATACCCTCCCCAATGTCCATAACCCCCTCCCCCTCTCCCAACCCCACCTCCCCCCAGCAACCCCCAGTTTGTTTTGTGAGATTAAGAGTCATTTATGGTTTGTCTCCCTCCCAATCCCGTCTTGTTTCATTTATTCTTCTCCTATCCCCCTAACCCCCCATGTCGCTTCTCCATGTCCTCATATCAGGGAGATCATATGATAGTTGTCTTTCTCCGATTGACTTATTTCACTAAGCATGATACCCTCTAGTTCCATCCACGTCGTCGCCATATGATACTCTCAATAGATGCTGAAAAAGCATTTGACAAAGTACAGCATCCCTTCCTGATCAAAACTCTTCAAAGTGTAGGGATAGAGGGCACATACCTCAATATTATCAAAGCCATCTATGAAAAACCCACCGTAAATATCATTCTCAATGGAGAAAAACTGAAAGCTTTTCTGCTAAGGTCAGGAACACGGCAGGGATGTCCATTATCACCACTGCTATTCAACATAGTACTAGAAGTCCTAGCCTCAGCAATCAGACAACAAAAAGAAACTGTTTTTTAAAACTCAATATACCTCTTTGAATGTTGTATTAAGACCATATATTATCAGGCAATGTATCCATTTTAAACTCTTTGACAAAATTGCCTTAGAGAAGACATATTAAAAGAAATGCAGAAGTGATGAGCAATGTCTAAGTGAAAGATGTCAATTTACATTATAATTTTAATTTCAGTATTTATTATTTTAAAATTTTATTTTAATAAGGCATTGAAATCATGGCATGTTTTTCAGTATTTGTGAAGTTTTAAATAGACACACCAATAATCATAACTATCCTGGTAAGGAGGTACCAATATGTGAATATCATCTACTATATGTGTTACTGATTTGGCTATTTTTACTATCAAATGGAATTATTAATCTGAAAATCAGATAGGATTATGGGTCTAATTAATAGTTATCAAATATGTTCATTAAATAAATTAACATTCCACAAAATGTACTTATTCAGATTCTCCTCACAGTTCAAACTAAAGATGTGGCTGAATCAATGTTATTCCTTAACACGTGATTATGAATCCTATGATTATTATTAAGCTGCAGATATTTTATTGAAATATTTCACTGTGAATATATTTTATAATGATAAATTTCTAATATAGAAAAATAAGGCAACTATGTTTTGCATATACATGAACATTTGACAGACTGGATGCAGGTTATGAGAAAAGAAAGTGAAGGATGACTTCGTATTTACAATTTACTAAGGTAGAGGAATCTGTGGAAGGAACAGGATGAGAAGTAAACATCAAAAATTTAGTTTGGGATATATTGTTACATGTCTATTGAATAACCCAGAGGATTAGTGTAGAACAAAAGAAGAGCTCCTATCTCTTAGACTCAGAAGTAGACTATTCCTACATTTTTAGCCATTATTTATAGTGATTAGTCCAAGTACAGGGAATTTGTTCCAAGTTGGGCAACTGGAGGCCTTAACTGGAATTTTTTAGGGTAGATTTTGTGCTTTTTTTATACAGATAATATTCTCCCTTTTTTCAAAAAATAGAAGTTAAATGGGGCACCTGGGTAGCTCAGTCAGTTAAGTCAAGGCAGTTAAGACCTGCCTTCAGCTTAGGTCTTGATATCGGATTCCTGGGACTGAGTCTGATGTCAGGCTCTCTACTCAGCAGGGAGTCTGCTTCTACCTTGTCCTCTCTCTCTGTGCTCTCCCTCTCTCTCTTTATTAAATAAATTTTAAAATCTTAAAAAAAAAGAAGTTAAATAAGACGTGTTTACAGTAGAAAGTCTTCTTGGTTATAACATAGATAATAAAATAGACACATATTCTCACCCATAGACTCAAATGTGCAGGAGTGTCAAGCCTTTGTTTTGCACGCCCAGGTGGCTCAGTTAGTTAAGTGTCTGCCTTCATCTCAGATCATGATCTCAAGGTCCTGGGATCCAGCCCCGCAGCAGGCTCTCCACTTAGCGCTGAGTCTGCTTCTCCTTCTCCCTCTGTGAGCTGTTTCGCTTTCACTCTCTCAAATACATAAGTAAAATCTTTAAAAAATAAACTATCTTTGTTTTGCTATAATTTATTTATTGATCTTCATTCCATCAGGTGATGATCATAATTTAATATTGGCCAATTCTAGATAATTTCAGACAGGTGAAGGAGTATTTTCCTCTGTAAATTAAAGGCTTATTTAGTCAATAAAGAGTCTATTGATTTGATAACTGGGATAATTTAGTTCTTGCTGATCCCCTTTCATTATTTTCCCTTGCTGGCTTCCCTAAGCTGGAGATGATACTATCTATTTCTTGGTTGTAATCACTCTCTGCATTTGTACTTGATGAAAAGTTTATACTACCTTTTGATTTCTGGACAAACAATTCATGACATAATTGTGACTACTTCTTCATCCCAGTCAAGGATTCCTTCTAAGTGTAACTCAGTAGAGTAATATACTAATGACACTACTTGACAGTTGTAAGCATATTTGACTCCGCCCTCAGTATTCTATATTGTTTAAGAATTTCATTAGTTCTTTAAGGAAAATGTACCTAAAATCTCATTAATGTTAACAGGGAAAACAAGAAGTTAGAGGAATGAGACATAAAATATCCTAATATTTTAGTTCAGAAAATTAGAGAAGATTCAGAAAATATGATGGAGGAGATTGTCAAATAATATAGCAAAAACACAAGATTAGTGGATGTCCAGGAAGGCAACTAAAGAAAGTCTTTCTATGATGAAGGATTGTCAATTGTATAAAATGTTTGTGATGAGTCAAGTACACTAAAGACTGAAAAGTGACACTTATATCTAGCAAATTAAACTCATTGCTGACTTTCCTGAACAGAAGCAGTTTCCTGGAAGTTGGATGAGGTATTGTGGGGAACTCTATTAGAATTATCTCAAAAAGGAATGTTATTAGAGGATTTGAAAGACGGGGAACGTAAGTGCTCTAAATAATTCAACTGACAAGTGAGAGAAAATGAGATGTTAGGATCAAGAAAACCATAAGATAAATATAAAGAGCATGTCTCCGTTAGAGAAGGAGAGAGGGGGGTAAAAAAAAAAAAAAAAAAAAGCTGGGTGATACAGAAGAAAGGGAAGAAGCTACAAGTTTTCCCTGCTGTACAATAAGGTAAGAACTGGTGCACAAAGAGGATATGACATACAATAACATAGAGGGTTCTTGGATAGCAAGAGCATCTGGATAAATGCTGTAGATAGGTAGATTTTGTGATGGAAATATGTGAAAGTCCTCTTTTGCCCAAAATCTGAACATGAGGATAGTTGAGACGTTATTGGAGGTTTGAATAAGGGAAGAAATATGGCCTAAGTACCCTGGAAAATGGGAGAGGGAATGAGTGAATACACTGAGGAATTGTAGTGTGATTGGCAGGCAGCATTAAAGGCCTACTTACAGCTGCCCTTCATTTATTTATGATGAAACCAGTCAGGAAGGTAGTGACGTTCCTCTGTGTGGTTCCAGTACAAAAACGGAGTAGATGTTAGATTCAAATGGGGTTAAGATTTTGCCAAGTAATTTCCTCAACAGCAAGAGATAAAAAAGGGGTTAATGATACAGGCTTCTGGAACTCATATGAGAGGGGTCCTTGTGTTTATGGCAGAGGCTACTTTGCTCAATTCTGCAATGTCCAAATATAAAAGAGATCATGAAGTCACTGTTGTTTTTAATGGCAGTAACAGAATGCTTTCAAATTACAGTTTAACAGAAAAATTAACTCATATCTACATCTATACAATTCATGAAGTTACATTTTGCATTTTCCATTATACAAAATAACGTGATTATTATAACATCTTGACAGTAAGTGGATTGGCCCAATGCTTTTTATAACTTTTGATAAATATAATTAGAAGCATATATGTAAAACCAGAATTTCAAATGATCATCTATACTATTTTCAGGGCCTTAGAAAATAAGGCTAAACACTCATTACAATGTTTATTTTTAAATATTATAATAACGTAAATACAAACCTGAGATTGGTTTTTGCCTTCCTATTTGATATATTTAATTAACTAGGGTAGGTCAGGTGTATTCCCTTTCATTTCCTTAGTCAACATCCATGTTTTTTAATGCAGTCTCATTTAATCCTGTATAATGGAATTTATATTCCTATAGAGGCAGTGAATTTGACACTTTTGAGTTATATAATAATGAATGACATGTATCTTGGTGACTGATTTAATTACTACCGTGGTGCTTACAAAATTGCTTCTCTTGTCACATCGCTGGCTGATACTTACTATAAAGCCTTGTGATGCTCTCCATTTATATTGAGGTTTCCTCTTCTGTTCTGTCATACTGCCACCTTAAGAGAATTACATCTTCAAGTTTGTCTCTATTTCCCCCAAATTAGACTAAATATTTTAAGGTTTAAAATGTGTCTTTGAACCACTCTGAAATAGTTTT
This sequence comes from Meles meles, assembly GCF_922984935.1. Lineage (NCBI taxonomy): Eukaryota > Metazoa > Chordata > Mammalia > Carnivora > Mustelidae > Meles > Meles meles. The sequence goes on from NC_060066.1 coordinate 126,424,729, forward strand.
GGATCCTTGTCTTTGTGGGGAAAAGAGTAAAAACAATTTATATATTATTATGTAAGAGGAACAAGATTCATCTTACAGTGTGAGCTTTACTGATTAAAAAAATAAGTTTGCCTCAAGAATAAGGTCTCTGTGATTCACACCTACCTCAAACCCAAATTTTACATCTTAGTCATCAACCCCATAGAAAGAACCAGTAAATTTAAAACTGGAAATAGGCCAAAGTGACATCATTTAAATCTTGACCATCACAGTCTTTAATATAGAACTCTAGTTCCACTAAGGACATTTAACAATTTAGCGATGTTACTATGCTCTTATGGCCTGGATGGCCTATGATCCAGATAACATTATGAAACCAAGTTTTCTCAGTAACTGTACATGAGTAATCTGATAAATTTGGAAAAATAAAAAGGAAATGTTTTTATTTATAGTTTTCATGATTTAGACATTTTTCCCCTTTATATTTTCTTTAGAGATTTCAAAGTTACAATGTTTTATCCATTTTCACTAGAATTTATTTATTTATTTTTTAAATTTTATTTATTTATTTTTATTTGTTTATTTACAGCATAACAGTGTTCATTGTTTTGGCATCACACCCAGTGCTCCATGCAGTACATGCCCTCCCTATTACCCACCACCTGGTTCCTCAACCTCCCACCCCACCCCACCCCACCCCCACCCCCCCCGCCGCCCCTTCATAACCCTCTGGTTGTTTTTCAGAGTCCATAGTCTCTCATGGTTCATCTCCCCTTCCAGTTTCCCTCAACTCCCTCTCCTCTCCATCTCCCCATGTCCTCCATGTTATTTGTTATGCTCCACAAATAGGTGAGACCATATGAGACATTTTCACTAGAATTTAAATCAGAGTTACAGACAGAGAAAGGATAGAGATAAGAATGACAGTTCAAGGTCTTGGTATTTAAAGAAAATGGAGGTGTTAAATACAGTTTCTTACTGAAACATTGAAATGTATAGATAAAAAAATGAGTTGATTTACTATGAATAAAAACATATTCCAACAGCTCTATCTGACATAGCGTCAGTGCCACTGTCTCTCATAATTTACCTGTGTTTATCTTCATAGCACTTAATATATTACTCTTTGTCATGGTACAAGTATATCGATCATCTCTTTATGACCTGTCTTTCCATCTTCTCCACCAGAATATAACCTCCACAAAAGTAGGCACTTTCATGTTGAAAATAGTATCTAATACATTAAAGCACTTAGCATTTTTCCAATTAACAAAAGTAGTGAGAACGAATAAGTCATTATCTAATAGCAAACATTTATTAAGCACTTGCTGTCAGGTAGGAGTTTATTAATACTTTTTGTACACATAATTTTAACGGTAACCAATAGGTACACACTATTTGTTGAGTACTATACAGAAATGTGGAACTTGAGATTAGTAAATGAGTTCCAGAATTTTGGAATTTCAAAGCTTTTCATTTCTTAATAGGTATACTTAAACTAACTTCTAATCATATCCTGAAATCAGTAGTTTGTTTTTAGTCAATTTGCCTGTCTAGTTTATATAATGTGCATACAAAGAACCAATGTTGTAATCTATATGCTTTTTCATTCCTGGAGAAATTTAAACAAGCATACAGACAACTTAAAGTTATGAAATATTATTTCTGTCACTCACCTAAGATACCCAAGTTCGAAATAGCAAGGATCATAAAGGTATTTATAGTTTCCTCATATAAAACATTTCCAGCCTTTTGGGGAGTAACTGGATCTTTCTTAGATAAGAACAATAACAAGAGTCTGTAGTTTGTCAAAATTAAATATGCCATTGATTCAAAAACTAATACATATTTTATACGAAAAAGTAAATCCGTGTAGACAAATAGTAAATCCAAATAGATAAACCATGTATGGTGCATAAGCTTCTATATGCAAATTCTCAGTGTTTAGCCAATAAAAGACCGTTCTGTATTTATATTTCATTCTTATATTTTTGTTGTTTTAATTGATGCTCTTAAATTGCAGTTTTGCATCATATATCTTTGAACTTAAAAGAGCTAAGTAACAAAAGGTAACCTCTATAGTAAAAGTGTTAAATATAAAATGCCCATCACTTTGAAATCAAGTCAGATTTATCATCATTTATAATTCATTAGGACTCCTTTTAAACACTGTTTCAAGCGTCTCCTAGGTATTTATATTGGAGAGAGATAAAATGCATAGATGCACGTTGCTACCTAATAAATCTCCCTCATGCTTTTCACTTGCAGTAACAAAATAACCTGACCTTGGAGGAGAGCTGTCATCCAGTAGTCTTTATAAAGATGTGAGAGCAGGTTCAACAAGCAAAAGATAAAACCTAGATGGTCTAGAACTCTCTCACTGTTGCTTAATCTTCCTAATATACTAAGACAAATCCTTTTCTTCATTTTTATATTGACATATTTCAATTTTATCACCTACTTTTTTAACTCTTAAATAGAGCTGTGAAGGAGACAGGAAAAATGCTAGGCAAGCACACTATTAATGGAGAACTCCCTAGTCTAAAAAAGCCACAGGAAAGCTGCTTTTAAATCAACACAAAATTACAAGAGGGAAAGATTAGGGCGGCAAGAACAAACCCATAAAACTATAAAGGATGAGGCAATAAAAGTAAAGCAGTGAGATGAAAAGTAATGTTTATTAATTGTCTAGTGACTTTTCTTCCTATTGGGTCTCATCTTTTCTTTGAAAGGAGTCTAAATAAAAATCAATAGCATCTGCTTTTTTTCTTCTTCTTCTTCTTCTTCTTCTATAGATGCATCCATGGTGTCATATATTTGCATCTGCCTTCTCGAATCACAGGTAATTGAGTATGTGGGTCCTCATTTACAACAACAAGCACAGTCTTTGAAGAAAAAAAGGAAATTTATGCATGGGTTCTTATGCAGAGCCATGATTTTATTTACCTAGGATTTAGCAAACTACTTAAAGACAATCAGCAGTTCGTTTATCCCCCCCACCTCACCTCCAGTATATTCTCCAAGTATCATAGTCTCAATGATAGGTTATGTTAATCACCTAAAATTCTTAATAGGTTTCATGCTCATGCTAATATAACCAAAACACACATTAAAAAACAACTTCTTTGATACATACCGTAAAAACTGTAATTTCTATATGGTGTTTTAAAATTTTGATCTGCTTAATAGTTCTAAGAGCTGTATTAAGGCTGCCATGTTGAACAATTGGTAGCACGGAAAAACAGGAAATTTACCCCTACCAAAGACCTTAGTTGTTTTTCTGCTTATGTACTGGGTTCCTATATAACACATTTTAGGAAGGATTTCCTTGTTACATAATTCAGAAAATTAGTACCTAAAAATTTTGCATTTTAGAGTATACTCATACACAGATACTATTTTAATCTTTCTATAATTCACTGTCAAACTCTTTGCACCTATCTATATCATGACTGCTCCATGATTGCATCTTATTAAATTCTTACTACTGAATAAAGAATAACTATTATTCCTTTCTCACATAGAAGGAAGAAAATGGAAAGAAAATAACATATTGAGAAAATGATAGGTATTCAAGCCATATTACACAACATAAATTGATCTGACCAGAAGGAAGATATTTTATTCCTCACTGTAAGAGTAATAAAAATAATAAGTAAATTCAGTTCTGGTGTTTTTTTTTAATGGGAATCTATCACTTAGGATTACTTTCACCTGAAAACAATGCAAAAACAAAGTTAAATGGTCTAAAACCAAAATATTTTTCTATCTCATATAAAACCCTGGAAGAAGGCAGTCCAGGCCTGGTATGATAGTACAATTTCTAAAAGTCCCCAAGAATCCAGGCATCCTTCATTATTCAATCTGCCATTGCCAGAGTATTATTGCTGTTATTATTATGAAGACTTAAGTTTTTTAGAGCAGTTTTAGATTCATAGCAAGACTGAGGGGAGAGGCACTTGCATGCTCAATCAGTTAATTGTCCAACTCTTGATTTTGGCTCAGGTCATGATCTCAGGTTTGCGGAACTGAGCCCCACATGGGGCTCTGCACTGGATGTGGAGTCTGCTTAAGATTCTCTCTCCCTCTTCCTCTACCCCTCCCACCCAAAAAGTTGGGGGAAAGCAGAGATTTTCCATGTATCTTCTACCCCCATACATGCAAAGATTTTCTTTTCAACATCCCTCAATACAGTGGTACATTTGTTTCAATTGATTAATTTACATTGATGTGTCATACTCAAGCATGGTTTACATTAGGGTTCAGCGTTGGTGTTGTAGATTTTATGGGTTTGGACAAATGTATAATGAAGTGTATTCATACAGAGTATTTCCACTATCCTAAAAATTGTGCTTTATTCATCCTCCTTGTCATCCCCCTAACTCCAGGCAATAACTGATCTTTTTATTGTCTCTGTAGTTTTTCCTTTTTAAGAATTTCACATATTTGGAATCATAAAATGTATAGACATTTCATATTTGCTACTTTCACTTAGTAATATACATTTAAGATTCCTCTTTGTCTTCTCATGGTCAATTGCTCATTTCTTCTTAGTGCTGAATAATACCCCATTCTGGATGTACCACAGTGTTTTATCCATTCATCTCCTTGATTGCTTCCAAGTTTTGATAATTTTGTCAAAAGCTAATATAAACATCCATGTGCAGGTTTTTCTATGGACACATGGTTTCAACTCTTTTGGGTAAATATCTGACAGTGCAATTGTTGAATCACGTGAGAAGAAAATGTTTACTTTTCTAAGAAACTACAGAACTGCCTTTCAAATTGGCTGTATCATTTTTCATTCCCACCATTACTGAATGAGAGTTTTCTGTTGTTCTCTATTCTTGTCAGCATTTGGTGTTGTCAGTGTTCCAGATTTGGGGCATTGTAATAACTGTGTATTGGTATCTTGTTGCTGTTTTAATTTGCATTTCCATGATGACAAATTATGTGGGCCATCTTTTCATATGCTAATTGTTCATCTGTATATCTTCTTTGATGAGGTGTTTGTTAGGGTCTTTGGCCTATTTTTTGAATTCTTGCTAAATTATTGTCTCCATTAATCATTTAGTCATTCACCATTGTTTTTCTATTTTTAAGAGTTGTTTGTACATCTTGAATAACAGTCCTTTATTGGATATGTCTTTCCAAGTATTTTCCACCCATTCTGTGGCTTGTCTTCTTAAATCCCCTTCCTCGCCAAACATGGCTTGTCTTCTAATCCTCTTGATGCCGTGTTTAATAGAATAGAAATTTTTCATTTTAATCAAGTCAAGCTTATCAGTTGTTTCTTTCTGGATCATGCCTTTGTTGTTTTGTCTCAGAAGCTATTGCCATTTCCAAGGTCATTTCAGCTTTCCCTATGTTATTTTCTAGCTGTTTTATATTTTACACTTAGGTTTATGACCCATTTTGAGTTAACTTTTATGACTGATAAAAGGCTGTCTCTAGATTCTTTTTTTTTTTTTAATTTTGCATGTGAATATCCAGTTATCCCAGCATCATTTGTTGAAGACTATCTTTGCTCCATATATTTGTGTGGGTCTATGTCTGGGCTCTCTGTCCTGTTCTATTGATTATTAGTTTGTTCTTTCACCAGTACCACACTGTCCTGATTACTGTAACTTTATAGTAAGTCTTTTATGTCAAGTAGTGTCAGTCCTCCAACTATGTTCTCTTCCAATATTGTAATTCGGTGTTCTGCATCTTTTACCCCTCCTGATTAACTTTTGCCATAGACCATCATTTTCTCATATCTGGTATGATTTACTTAATTTTGCTATTTCTCTTTTATCTTTCCGATTTAGAATGCAAGCTCATTGAGGTTAGAGATTTTGCCTGATTTTTATTTTTATTTTTATTTATTTATTTATTTATTTTGCCCCTGTATTCCTAGCAGTGAGGATAATGTTAGGCACACAATATATCTCTAATAATATTTGCTGAATAAATGCAAAAAGTACATTTTAAATACTCAACAAATGTTAATTATTATAATTTTAAATGCACAGAATTAAAGAAGACTGAATCTACATACTGAATGGGCACTCTGTGTTCTAGAGAAAAAAAATACAAACCAAAAATATTAGATCCAGAAAATCCATTCTTAAAATATGAAAACCAGGGGCACCTGGGTTGCTCAGTGGGTTAAAGCCTCTGCCTTCGGCTCAGGTCATGATCCCGGGGTCCTGGGATCGAGCCCCACATCGGGCTCTCTGCTCCGCAGGGAGCCTGCTTCCTCCTCTCTCTCTGCCTGCCTCTCTGCCTAGTTGTGAATTCTCTCTGTCAAATAAATAAAATGAAAAAAAAAAATGAAAACCATACATAAACTCAGGGAATATTCCCCATGAGCCCTCTTTGATGGCAAAATGAGAGGATGAATTTCAATGAACCAAATGATGATGGGGGAAATACAGCAAAATATTGTATTTTTATTCTATTGATAAATGCAAGAGTACATTCATGAAAATAAACTTTGGAACTTTCAAGTTCTGGAGAATTAATGTTGATGAGGACTCTTTATCTGCCTCAGAATCAAGAAGTCAATGCAGCATTTTTACAAAGTGTAGTCCTGATTTCCTATGAAAATTGTTGTGTCTAAGATACTAGGTAAATTAGTTTATTAAGATGTGTTATTCCCAAAGGAAGCTACATTAGTATAACATTAGTACTGACTTGATAAAAGTTTTCAAAAATATGAAAGATGATTCATAGTACCTACATTACAGCTATACATTGCAAAAAAAAATAATAAGCCAACCAAATAATACTTTCTAATCCATGAAAAAAATGTAACTGTAAAATGTGAATATAAACACAATATCACTTAAATAAGTGTTCAAAGAAATTAGGATGTTTTCAGGAGGAAAAGTCATAAGGCATTTGTGGCTACCTATAAAAGAGAAAAATGGAGAACATACGAGAGAGAGTAGATTTCTTCAGTCTATATTTAGATCTAAGGCCACTTGTGGGTGTCACTTGGAGGATATTTCAAATTAGTAATATTAAATTAAATAGTAAAGAAAACAATACTAAGTTATATGATATCCAGTTTACCATGGACTTCCAAATAATGTCATCTGATCCTCAATAATCCTGTTATTTTTGCAATACTGATAAAGTTAGATCAGAGAAGTTATTTGATTCCTTAAGTATATAAATTTAGGAAATGTGGGAGTCCAGACGGAAATTTATTGCTTCTTACTTTTAATTAATGCTGTTTCTCTTTCTAACAATAGTCCAATTACTCTTTTTTTTAAGGATTTTATTTATTCATTTGACAGACAGAGATCACAAGTAGGTGGAGAGGCAGGCAGAGAGAGAGAGGAGGAAGCAGGCTCTCCGCTGAGCAGAGAGCCTGATGGGGGGGCTTGATCCCAGGACCCTGGGATCATGACCTGATCTGAAGGCAGAGGCTTTAACCCACTGAGCCATCCAGGCACCCCAGTCCAATTACTCTTAATATGGATGTACTGCCTATTGCTGGAAGCATTCAAAGATTTCATTTTAGAGAATATAGTGTTTCTGAATTATGAAGTAGATTGGATTAGGTGCTAATTAAGTTTTAGGTTTATAGACTATTAAGTGATTAGCTAAATCAAATGAGTCATTTCACCTTAACACAATTTTTTTAAACATTTCATATTTAAACATTTAATTTAATGTTATATGTATGCAATATATATATATGTATTTAGGTGTATTTTAATACTAAATATTAACTAAATAATATCTATAGGGGCAACTGGGTGGCTCAGATAGTTAAGCGTCTGCTGGCTCAAGTCATGATCCCAGTGTCCTGGGATCAAACCCCACACTGGGCTTCTGGCTCAGCAGGGAGTCTGCTTCTCCCTCTCCCTCTGCCTCTCCCCCTGCTCGTGCCCTCTGTCTCTCTCTCTCTGTCTTTCTCTCTGTAAGTCTCTGTCTCAAATAATTAAAATAATAACAAATTGTTAAAAATAAATAAATAATATCTACAAATAATATGTAAAAATGAAAAGTGTATTCTTAAATTATAATCATCTCTAATTATGAATTAAAATTTTTATAAGCTGTTGGGACACCTGGGTGGCTCAGTTGGTTAAGCGGCTGCCTTCGGCTCAGGTCATGATCCCGGTGTCCTGGGATCGAGTCCCACATTGGGTTCCTTGCTGGGCAGGGAGCCTGCTTCTCCCTCTTCCTCTGCCTGCCACTCTGCCTGCCTGTGTTCTCTCTCTCTCTTTCTCTCTCTCTCTGACAAATAAATAAATAAAATCTTTAAAAAAAATTTTTTATAAGCTGTTAACCATGTATACTATAATCAATAAATAAAAGTAAAATGAAGAAACATTACTTCAGGCAATTCAAACAATCTATTTCATTTTTAAAGGAAATTTTAAAATGTTATTATGTTCTCTTATTTAAGCTATTCTTGAGTGTATTTATGTTAATATACCCATACAAACATGTATATAGTAATGGCCTGGCTTACTTATCATGATTGATACAGTTTAATTTCATTGGATATGCTTTTCTTTATGATGAGGTAAACATCTTGAATATATTAAGTATCAAAAGATGAAATGGACACTGAAAATTTTTGACCAAAGAGATGGGTTTTACTGAGATTATTTGGAAATCAGAACTAACAGTAGTTTATAGATGATAACTGCTTTACCCCTCAATTACTTTATATGGATTAAATTTATCCACTGAACCTGTTTCCTGTTGCATATACAAAGCTTTTAGCAAACATTTTGAAAGGAGAAAAATGTACTCAATGACACAATTGAAAAAGATCTTGTGGAAAATGAAGATGCAATCAAAACTTAATATTTGAAAAAATGATCAAGCCATCTATATTCCTTTTCTTTTCTGGAAACAGCACAATAGATCCAGCATAAGAAATATAACCTCAAATTTTTCTAAGACTTTCTAGATGCCTGTTCTGTCAAAGTTAAGAATAGTCTGGTCAGATAGACTTACCATATTTCTGAAAACAACCTAGGGCCTAATGTCTATTATTATTGGGGAATAATTCCTTTTCAAATTGCATGTATTTGAACAGTTCATCTCAGAGCTTGGGACTTTCTATTTCTACTTGTATAACAGAGAACTTAATTGATTTGTCTAACTTAAGAAACTAGTAAATGTTGGAGACGAGACCCAAGTTTAAAGATTATCCAAGTCCTCACCTGCTATATGCAGGTTAATCGTTAGCACATGAGCACCAGCATAGCCATATCCATTTCTTACATCCAGTATTTCATCTGATTAGTTTCTACCATTACTTTTCTTCCATAAAAAGTTTCCAAATATCAACCATTGTTCACCCAATGCTCTATCGCCATATGAACAAAATATCCTAGTATCAATCTATCAAATTTAATTGTCTCATTAATGTCTAGACACATGTGTATGGATGACAGTGAGTATTGCGGAACGAAAGAGTTTATACTTGAAAACACTGGTCACATTCAATCATTAGTCTAAAGTAGCCTCTGTAAAATAATAAAAAAATTCATCCTATGAACACCATTGGATTGAAAACCAGATGCAGATGAGATGTTGTGTGTGTGTGTGTGTGTGTACCCACACTTAGTAGTATGTAACATGCGCTTTCATGGCTACATTATAGAGAAGCGTTGCTAAGCTTAGATATGTACTTCTAGAAAAATGTTTGCAAATACAACCTTTTTAACTCAGAAATAAAAATATGAGAATAATTTTGTACAGGAATGTGTAACAAGGCATAAGAAAAACACCAGGGCATTTTGTCCATGTTCTCTGCTTTGTTTTGGAACCAGTATTTATTTTGGACTTTAAGTTGCTGGTGGACATTCTCCAAATTGTTTCATTCCCAAATGATCATTAGCAATAAAGATGTAGCTTACTTTCATACCATTGATCATTACCTTCTATTAATGACATCTTTTTATTTCCAGGATATTGCACTCTTCTGTAATTCTTCCTCGTATATTAATTTGCATTTTTAGCGTCCCTATTCGCATGGCCTCTAAATATCAGAAAGCCACATTTCATCTAAGTCTTCTTTTGTTCTACACTCATCTTTTGGAATATTTAATAGACATGGAACAATATATCCCAAACTAAATTTTTGATGTTTACTCCCCATCCTATCCCTTCCACAGATTTGCCCACCCTAGTAAATGGTAAATATAAAGCCATCCTTCACTTTCTGCTTTTCTCATATCCTATATCCAGTCTATAGACAAATCCTACTGACTCTAACTTCAAATTGTATCTGAACTGGACCAGTCTTACAACATCCATTGTTACCACATTGGACCAAATCACAGTCATCTTTCATTTGAATTATTAAAGACCTTTAAGGGAGCTTGAATGGCTCAGTCAAGCACCTGCCTTTTGGATCAGGTCATGATCTTGGGATCCTGGGATCCAGCCCTGCATCTATCTCCCTGCTCATTGGGGAGTCTGCTTCATCTCCCCCTGCCCCTTCCCCCTGCTCACGCTCTCTCTCACTCTCTCTCAAACAGATAAATAAAATCTTAAAAAAAAAAATGGACTGGGAGAGATTATGCTGAGTAAAATAAGTCAAGCAGAGAGAGTCAAGTATCATATGGTTTCACTTATTTGTGGAGCATAACAAATAACATGGAGGACATTGGGCGATGGAGAGGAGAAGGGAGTTGAGGGAAATTGGAAGGGGAGATGAACCATGAGAGACTATGGACTCTGAAAACCAACCTGAGGGTTTTGAAGGGGCGGGGGGCAGGAGGTTGGGGAACCAGGTGGTGGGTAATAGGGAGGGCACGTATTGCATGGAGCACTGGGTGTGGTGCAAAAACAATGAATACTGTTACACTGAAAAGAAATTAAAAAAAAAAAAAGTGGAAAAAAAACCTTCAGAAAACCCCTCTGTATATTTGCAAAAGGGTAGTGAGAATAATACACTTTCACAAGATGGGATTGGGAGGGAGACAAACCATAAATGACTCTTAATCTCACAAAACAAACTGGGGGTTGCTGGGGGGAGGTGGGATTGGGAGAGGGGGAGGGGGCTATGGACATTGGGGAGGGTAAGTGCTATCGTGAGTGCTGTGAAGTGTGTAAACCTGGCGATTCACAGACCTGTACCCCGGGGATAAAAATACATTATATGTTTATTAAAAAAAAAAAAATTGGAAGGGGAGGCAAATCATAAGAGACTATGGACTCTGAAAAACAACCTGAGGGTTTTGAAGGGTCAGGGGTGGGAGGTTGGGGGAACAGGTGGTGGGTAATGGGGAGGGCACGTTTTGCATGGAGCACTGGGTGTTGTGCAAAAAGAATGAATACTGTTACGCTGAAAAAATAAATAAAATGGGAAAAAAAATTATATACTACTACTACTACTACTATCTTTTACCTAACAGTTGATTTCAGTATCACTCAATTAAAAGCAAAAGTTCTTGGTTTCTCTTTGGTTGACAGCAGACTAGCTGGCACTACATGGACCATTCATTTAAGAAGAGAGGAAAAAACTGGGAAGATATTTAAGAAAGTATCAAGGCATTGGAGAGTTAAGTGTCCAAGATTCCCAAAATAAGGGAAGTACAGAGATGTTAGTATTGCATATTTTCCCCTTGTGGATTTATTGAATTAAAAACATTTTTCTATAGCTTCAGATACTGTGCAGAACTCTTCTCAATTTTATGGGGCATGGTGGAGGTTGGAGGTAGTAGGAGGGCACAGGACAAAATTTAAATTTTGGAATCTTGATAAACTCTCTAGACTTAGGTAGGGCCTTTGAAAGACTATATCTTAGATCTGGGCAGTGAAAATGTTCTGTATTGGTATCATAATATGGATACACATCATTATACATTTGTCCAAACATAAAATGCACAACGGTAAGAATGAGCCTAATGTAAACCATGGACTTTATGTGATTATGACATGTTAGTGTAGTATTGTCAGTTGTAACTATGTGCTACTCTGTTGGGGGATGATAAGATTGAGTCTGTGCATTTATAAAGGTAGAAGATACTATGGGTAATATCTGTTGCTTCCTCTCAGTTACACTATGAACCTAAAACTGCTCTAAGAATTAAAGCCTTAAGAAAAAGTCAGGAGGTAAAATAATACAAATTGCTAGAGTGATCACAGGCATTTTTTGCTATTTTAATTAAAGTTGTCGGAGAAGACCACTATGAGATGTGACAGAAGAATAGAAAATAATCCATAAATACCTGAGGAAAACTTCTGATAGAAAAGAACATCCCATGAAAATGCCATGAGGTAGGAACATGCTTATCTTTATTTGAGGAGGCACAAAGAGCAATGCTTCTGGAACACAAGGAATAAGGAAGATGAGAGATAGTAGGAGGCACCTCACATAGGATCTTAGAAGCCATGACAAGGGGCAAATAATGGAACACTACATGAAAAACTAGTATGTGCTGTATGGTCTTAAAAAACAACATAGCATAATTTAAAAAGGAAAAAAAAAATCCCTGATTTAACGCTGATGGAAAATAAGGTTGAAAGTTTGAGACCTTGTCTGAGATCAGAGTTTCAGTAAGTGGAAATTACTTTCTTAACGTACAGTAAATATTTAGGCTAATCTGCCTCTTCTTTTAAAGTACAAAAATTATTTTAGTTGTGATTATTTTTCTATAGAGTTTTTGGTTGACACAATGCCATTTCTGGCTTTGAATACTAAGCCAGAAATTCAAAATGCTTCACTTCATTAATTAAAACTGGTTATTTTAACAAAGAGCTATGCAGTCCATCAAAAATCATTATCTCTGCAACATGTGAGCATTTCTCTTACTGTTGAAATCCATTAGTGATGCCTTTCATTTATTCACTTACACTTTTTATCATTCAAAGGTTAATTTAGTTTCTGCTTAGACACAAATTAAGCCACATGCTGCTGCTCATTGACCCACATTTTTATCCCAATTATCTTTCTTATAGTAATGTTTAGTTCTTGAATGTTTAAATATTAAATTTCTCCTCATGAAGAAATCATTTGTACAAAATACCAGATTCAATCTAATTTCATAGAGGAAAAATTTGATGCCTTTGATTTATTCAGGGCAACTAAGGATTTATTTCTTACAGAAAGCCTCTCCAAACCTGTCAGTTGGGACTGTGACCCTCTTCTGATCTCCCATATCCATTGCTATATATAATTGTGTCTCAGTATAAACCATAGTTTAATAAAACAATATGTTATATGCATGCCTTTCTCATTAAGCTTAAAATTAACAAGGAATGGGTCGTCCTTTATAAATAAATTTTAATCATAAGGTATTCATACAATATCTGTACTTTAGCACTCAATAAAGATTTGTTTACATGAACTAAAGTAACATAATCACATAGACACTGTTATTAAATGATTAGTACAAAGTCTTTTTACAAGAATAAATGAAACAAGATGGGATTGGGAGGGAGACAAACCATAAATGACTCTTAATCTCACAAAACAAACTGGGGGTTGCTGGGGGAGGTGGGATTGGAAGAGGGGGAGGGGGCTATGGACATTGGGGAGGGTAAGTGCTATCGTGAGTGCTGTGAAGTGTGTAAACCTGGCGATTCACAGACCTGTACCCCGGGGATAAAAATACATTATATGTTTATTAAAAAAAAAAAAATTGGAAGGGGAGGCGAACCATAAGAGACTATGGACTCTGAAAAACAACCTGAGGGTTTTGAAGGGTCAGGGGTGGGAGGTTGGGGGAACAGGTGGTGGGTAATGGGGAGGGCACGTTTTGCATGGAGCACTGGGTGTTGTGCAAAAAGAATGAATACTGTTACGCTGAAAAAATAAATAAAATGGGAAAAAAATGTTCAGCACCATCAATCTACTGTAAAAATTTAATTTGATATAGTAAGTTTGGTTATCTGTATAATATACATAAAATGCTTAATTTAATTCTTGTCCTTTGTTGGTTTAATTTTATATGCTCTGAAATCATAGTATATGTATCCCCTAGAAATCTATAAGGCTTTCTTTTTCATATTACACCTTTTGTTGCCTTTCACATAAAACAACTTATGCTACTCTTCTGTTTCCTTAATATTTCTGTAGATTGTATTACTTAGTACATTTTTTTCTCACTAGCTCTTCTACAATATCCCTGAGAAAACATACTAATTAACATCCTTACAGTTTTCAAAATAATGTAGTTCAACTATAATGAGTTTTTTTTAAAGAAATTCATTTCTGTAGCATCTTTTTTTTTTGAAATTTTTGGTAAAGTATTTTGCCACACAACATTTGCAATAATTGAGCATATAGTTAATTTTCAAAATATATTAGCCGTAACGTGCAAACACATTGTGCTGTGTTCATTCAGTGGATTGTATATACATATCACCTCAATAATTTGACTGAAATCTCCTAATTATAAACAAAAATGCCTTTATTAGCGCCAGGGGCAAACACCATACTGAATCACATAAGACTCGCTCCCAAAGAAGACTGGTATAGAGAAAACATAGCATGAAGAACATGACCTTTGAAGTCAGCAAACTTGCTGCATCCTAATCTGGCAGTATTATGCATAAGACTGTGTTCTTGATCAAGTTACTTTTCTTCTCTGGGCCACAATTTCTTCTGTAAAGTGGGAATATTAACCACCTACCTAAGACATTGTAATGAATAATATTTAAATTAATAGTTGGGGGCACCTGGGTGGCTCAGTTCGTTAAGCAACTGCCTTCAGCTCAGGTCTTGATCCTGGAGTCCCGGGATCGAGTACTGCATCGGGCTCCCTGCTCAGCTTCTCCTTCTGCCTGCCCCTCCCCACTCTTGTATGCTTTCTCATTTTGTCTCTCTCTAAAAAATAAAATCTTTTAAAAAAATTAATCATTAGAAAGCACTCAGAAGTATGCTTGCCATATACTAAGTATTATTAACTGTTATAAAAATGATTGTAAGAAAATATTCTTATTCAAGTTAGGTCACTCTTTTTTTTTTTTTTTTTTTTAAAGCATTAAAAAAATTTATTGGTCCCCATTCCCCTTAAAACAAACTCCTCAATTGGACACCATTTTCTTGCATGCCCATGCCCTTCCCACCTGCCTGCTTTCAATTCCAGAAACACAGTACCGACCTCCAGCTCTCCCTGGTACACTGAACATACCACTGTCCCAAATGCACTATGCCTTTTTCACCCTGAGACTTTGTACTCACTGTCCCCTCTGTCTGGAAACCCCTCTTCCACCTGCCTGGTCAGCTGAATCATACCAACTCACCCTGCAGGTCTCCCTGTAGACATCACCAATTTCAAAGCCTCTAAATCCCAAGTTGGGTCTGAGACCCACACTTAGCTTCTGCAGATCCCTAGGCTGTCCCGAACACTCCTCTGACTACTCTGTGCTGTCTTCTTTGGTTATATGACAGATTCCCTCGGTGGACCATGAAAAGGACAGAGCAGAGCCCTAGTCCTTGCTCATTGCTGGATTTGAGCACCTAGAATATTTCCATATAGAATAAGGGTTCAATAATATTTCTTGACTATATGAATGAATAAATGAGGGCAAAGAGCTGTGAGAACATATAGCATTCTTTTCTGTTCATGAACATGGGCAATAACTGCTATGTGGCCATCTGCCACTCCCTGAAGTACAATGTGTTCATGAGTCCACATGGCTGTGCCATGTCATGTCCTGGTCCTGGGCTGGTCTCTTGGTCATAGGGATGATGGTGACCTGATAGTTTTCCACCTCACCTTCTGTGGGTCTAAAGTAATCCATGATTTTTTCTATAACATGCTTTCCCTCCTAACGTTGGCTGTGGGAATAAGACTTCCTCAGTTACCTTGGTTGTGGTCCTAGTATGTGTCATAGCTCTGATGTGCTGTTTATTCTTTTTTTTTTTTTTTTTCTCATTTTATTTATTTTTTCAGCGTAACAGTATTCATTCTTTTTGCACAACACCCAGTGCTCCATGCAAAACGTGCCCTCTCCATTACCCACCACCTGTTCCCCCAACCTCCCACCCCTGACCCTTCAAAACCCTCAGGTTGCCCCAACCTCCCACCCCTGACCCTTCAAAACCCTCAGGTTGTTTTTCAGAGTCCATAGTCTCTTATGGTTCGCTTCCCCTCCCCAATGAGGTCACTCATTTTTAATCATGTTTAAACTTAAGGTAGACTTGAAAATCCTGAGAACTGATTCACTTTTTAGTAAGCAAATTGTGCAGTAATTTAAGTACAGGAAAATAATGGAAGATTATTAGTTGCTCTCAGTAATTAGAAAAGTTACAAAATACAAGGAGCACATAAAAAAATAGAAGGAATAAGAATATTTAGAAGTATCAATACCCATAATAAATAGTTAAGATTAACTTCAGATAGTCCATTTACATAATTAATTAAAAGGGTATGTAGATGAAATTAAGGTAAATTTCTGGAGTGAAAAAATGCACAAAGGAAAAGGTAACAAGTTCCTGTTCAGGAGCCAGTGTTCTAAGAGAATAATAAGAAATTAATCACAATAAGATTAGAGAGTAATTGCTCCACTTTAAAAAATGTTTATTAATTAAATTTATGAAATTAAATTTATGAAAGTAAAATTATGAAAGTAAACTTAAATTGCAGAATTTGACCACCAAAGAATTACTTACAATATTTTGCTCCTTTCCTTACACAAACATACATGTGCACGCATATAAAATCACATGAATGTGGAACTCCATGTGTGTTATTTTATGAAATCATTAGGCAGAGTAGCCGATTTTAAGATTCTGACTCTGAATTAAAATCCCTTAGAGGTGGTAGTTGTCTTGAAATGGCCTACCCTTTTCCTCCATGTAGCAAAATAGAAGCAAGCTATCTTTTCAGAAAATATCCACTAATGCAAACACTTCAGGTCTCTCTAGACTGAAATTGGCCTTGATCTCACATCCATTATCAATAAGCACATGTGAAAGGAAAGACAATACATAATCAAAATAAAAGAAACATAAAATATATTTACTTCCTTCAGTTTCAAATATACTTATCTCCCACCGTTAATATTTCCACAGTGAAGGGTGCTTGGGTGACTCAGTTGATTAAGGCTCTGACTCTTGATTTCGGCTTAGATCATGATCTCAGTGTCCTGAGATTGAGCCCTGCATCAGGCTCTGTGCTCAGCTGGGAGTTGTATTCCCCTCCCCCTGCCATGTCCTTCCCCTCTTCCTGCTCACTCTGTCTCTAAACTAAATAGGGTATATTTCCCTTATTTTTCTCTTGGCTCAGTAGCTGATTTAAAATCTAATTAATTATAATCATTACTTTATCTGTATAAGAAGAGTTTCTCCATGTTGTCTGCCAATTTGTTGGAAAGAAACTTGACCATTTCCTGTTCCTTTTTTTTGAAAGTCAAATGTGTGAAATTGGATTACCAACATCCATAGTTCATGAACCAATATTATTGTTGCTTCATGCATGGCCTTATTGTGTTTATTATATTTATTTATAATTTCTTAATAATGTAATGAATATTCACAAACCCAAGGTATAAAGCAAGTAATAGTGTAGTAGTTTTTAAACCTTGGCCAAACTTTTGGGTAACTTGCAAATCTTTTAAATGTTCTAGTATTCAAGACTCATCTTAAATGAGTTAATAATAGTATATGGAGATGTGAATCAAAGGTGTGAATCAAGGAGAAAAGGGAGGGTTATAAAGGAGGAGAAGGAAGGAATGAAGGATGGAAAGAAGGGAGGAAGGAAAGAGAGGGAAGAAAAACAGAAAAAGGAAGAGGGGGAATTAATAAAACCTCAGCGTGGACAAATATTCACCATGGGGTTTGTGTTCAGACCTGTTAGAGGCATTGCCTTGCAGCTGGGAGCTGGTGTTTGGAACTCCAGGCTGGCTGCCCTATTGCTGGTGAACTACAGTGGGAAGGACACTAAAGAGATCCTGCTCTGATTATCTCTGTGTGTGTGGCCTAATAGGTGTTAATAGCCAGATAGGAGTAAATCTGGCTTGTTATTTGACCAGCAAAGTGCATGGCTCAGATAACTAAGGGGTTGAAGTATACTGTTGGTACCTTTGAGGAAGTGTGGTAAAGTTGGTGCTGGGAATGCCCCAAAAGCTGGAGACTAGAGCTATAATTGTTGTTGCTGGAGAGAAGCCGACCTAAGGTCAAAGCATAAAGAGAGTCCTTTCTTCTTTCTGCATTATCTTTCATCAGTGAGGTCCACTGTCAGAACTTTCTTAACAAGCAGCTTGTTGCCAAGGGAGTCTGGGAGTGTGGTGTGCAGAATAGCAACGGTGTCATAGAGCCAGTTATGGAGGGATGGGCCTAGACCTCACTGCCAACAGTCTAGTCATCAGCTGGGTCCAACTAAATGGCTTCTCGTCATTTATATATGCAATCTTCTTATATTTAAACTTCGATACAAAAATAATATTATATGTGAGCAAAAGAAAAATCAACTATCTTTATAAAAATGTCAGCACACAATTCCATAGGTGGAGAAACATTCGGTTCCAAAGCCTCTTGGGATATTGATTCTCTATTTCAATCACAACTGCACAGTATATCGGTCACTCAAAGATTAAATTCTAAATTTAACTACCACTAATACTCTCTGTATGAAATAATGAGAAGCCAGAAAGAAAATTGGTTAATATGTTAAACATATACATGGCAAGCAGAAATAGCATAACTTTGTTACACAACTGGACCAAAACAGTGCAAAAGTACTATGCAATAATAGGCAAGATATAAAAAAGCTATTTCCATAAAGAAAAATCTTTGCAGCCATTAAATATATGAAAAGAAACTCATGAATAATCTTTGAAAACAAATTTAAAGAAAAATGAGATAAAATTGCATAAACATCATCACTTCATAAAAGTTAAATATTTTGATACAAAGTGTTAGCATGTGTTAAAAGAGGAATTATCTTCACTGCCCATGAAAATGTTATGACCACTTTTCAAAGATATTTTTCAGTAATTTGTAACATCGACATTGCTTATAGCATAGGGCTCAGGATTCCACTTGCATTCCACATATACTCTGGAGAATATCTTACATGTAAACACAAATATGTATACCAAAATAAGCTTTTTTAGAAATAGAACACAAAAGTACATAAACTAACTAAAATATAAGTGAAATATTCAATCAGAGGATAGATTCTGCACAGTCTTAACTGTGTCACACTATGGAGCTTTCCAAATTGATATACTCAAAAGATATAAAGCAAAGTTTATTCAGAACATAGAGGGAAAATTGACCTTCCAAGTATAATGGAATATATGTAAAATTTTAAAATTTGCCAAATGTATAACAAAATTCCTTTATAGAGAAATTATGAAAACAGGGCTAAGAATAATGTCCCTGAAGTCAGGTGATAGTAACATGTAAAGAATGAAAAGACTATGGGGTGCCTGGGTGGCTCAGTCAGTTAAGTGTTTGCCTTCAGTTTAGGTCATGATCCTGGGGTCCTGGGATCAAGCTCCAGGTCAGGAACCCTGCTCAGCACTTTGCCCCGCTCCCCACTTGTGCATGCTCTCTCTTTCTCTGTCAAATAAATAAAATCTTCAAAAAAAAAAAAGAATGAAGACGACATCATGGTGCCTGCAGATTCAACATCTGGTGAGAGTGAGCTTCCTGGCTTTCTTGCTGCTGGCCAAGAAAGAACTATTCTCTCTTTGGTCTCTTCTTGTAAAGGCGGGAATCCTATTCATGAGGGTTCCATCCTCATGACTTAATTACCTCCCAAAGGCCCCACCTACAAATACCATCACTTTGTGGGTTAGGCCTTCAATGTAAGAAGAATGGGCACAAATAATTCAGTCCATAACACTTTATTATCTACATGTTATAGAGGGCAAACATCAGATACCTGGATGTAAGTAATTTTTAATTTCTCAAGCACACTCATTTGTCACTTGTTAGTTTATTTCCAAATACTACATTACACTGCCTCCCTTTGAAATAGACTGATTCTGAATCCCATGCTCTTTCTTTCATTTTTGTCATGGTCTGTTCTAATCCATTAGTCCCTATATTATTCCTGTTCTATGGTAATGTACAGTGTCTTAGTTTATACACCTTTATTTAAAAAAACACCACAATTTGGTATCTTGTTCTTCCCGTTATAGAGTATGTTTATGATTCTTTGTCCTTAAAGTATCCATATAAATTTTAGAAACACCAGGTCAGATTGAACTTTAACACTATACAAACAAATGAATGAAATTCATATCATACACAGAATTTGAAATAGGACATGGTACTTAGCAAAATACTTTACAGTGAAATTATTTACAAATAATTATTTGTAATTATTAATAAATAATTGTTTATTATATGTAATCAATATGTAATCAATAAATAATTATTGAACATAAAGGCTATACTTAGATATTTACAAGTGAGAACAATGTATCTCATTTTAGACTGGAAAACCTTAAAACAAATCATTTATCAAAATTAATAAATTTTAGTTCTATTTTGTGTATTTGTATGTTTTATGGTATATAAAGTTGATGTTAATATTCAGAAAAACAATTTTCTTAATAATTTCAAAGTTAAACTTAAATTGTACTTAATTATAGTTGACTAGGAAATGATATCTATAGGGAATGTCAACTTTAGTAAGATAGATATTTAAGGGGCTCCTGGGTTGGCTGAGTGTCTGACTCTTGGTTTCAGCTCAGGTCTGATCTCAGGGTCATGACATCAAGCCCCTTGTGGGGCTCCACACTCAGAACCAGTTTCACTCTCCCTCTGCCTCTGCCCCTGACCTCTGTTCTCTCTCTCTAAAATATAAATACATGATATGTTAAACATAAATATGTATATTTATGTTTAAAAGTAGTTGTATCATATTGCACAGTATTCAATCCCAGCCCAATGTCCTGCCCTCCCAATAACTGTAGACTATCCAGTATATCAGGATTTGTTATATTTTGAGCTGTCTAGAAATAATGGAAATGTGTACACACAGACACAATTATATGTGCATGCATATGCATGCATATGTGAACACACAAATGTATATATAGATAAAATAGCAAATATTTAGAGTGCTATATTTTTCATACTTCTGTTGCAGTTTAATATGAAGAGTTGCTATCTTCCAGATAAGTAGTTCTCAGAAAAACAGAACTCATCAGTCTCATCATTTAGGGGGAAGGTTTGTGGTTCATGTCTGTTTTTTTGCAAGGACAAACAGGCAATTTTCCTACCATAAAGTTCTTAGTCAAGAGAAAATAAGGCTTATTTGCATATTACTATGCACATAATTGGGAATTTGAAAATGCAAATTGAGCACTCCACATTCTGCCCTTGTTTCTGGGTTTCTAGGGCTTAATTGCCCGAACAATTTTAAAAGGTTGAAAAGATTAGAGATTGCTTTTGCAGTCAACAAACAAACAATAAAACTTGCCTATTAGTGTATGAGTGCATGATTTTGTCAGGTAAAAATATTAAAAACATAAGGCCCAAATTAAGTGAATGGAGAATATTTAAGCTGCATCTCTTTTATTCTAAATTTACATTTTTTTCCCAGATAATTTTAGCTTTTCCTTCCTTTATCTCATCCTATCCTCTAAGCACCAGTTTTAACTTACCAGTACATATTTATAACATGACACTACATAAAAATATATCAAATAAATTAAGCTTTAGCAAGAAGTTTTAAGTATTTGAGACCCTTGTTGAAGGTGAGTTTATAAATGATAGTTTTTTACTGATCAAAGGGAAAGAAATCAAAATAATCAACAAGAGAGGTGTATGGGCTGAATTGAACATCTCCCCAAATTCATATGTCCCCAACATAGCTCCAAATCTGATGGCATTTAGAATGGAGCCTTTAAAGTGGTGATTTAGTTAAAATGGACCATTAGAGTGGGACTTAATCCAATTTGACTGGTGTCCTCATAAGAACAGGAAATTTGGGCACACAAAAGGAGACACCAGAGATACTTGGGCACAGAGGAGTGACCATGTGACACAACTGGAAGCCAGCAATCCAGAAGCTAAGGAGAGAGGTGTTGGAAGAAACCTAACCTGGTAATACCTTGATTTTGGACTTCTAGCTTGCAGACTGTGGGAGAATACATTTTGTTATTTGAGTCACCTACTCTGTGGTATTTTCTATGTCAGTTCTAGCAAACTAATATAGGAAGTATATTCCTAATTATTTAGATAAAACATGCTAGTTATAAGTAGAGGCATGAGAAAAGCCTAGATAAAATGAGATGTCATCTTTTTTAAAAATAAATTCATTTTAGCACTAAATGGCTATGCTACTGCACTGAATATTCATTACCAAAATGCTGACAATATAAAATATATAATTAAAAAATAAAAAGTCAATATTTTGCAGGTATTTAAGTGAGTTTCTTAAAGATAAATAATCTCAGAGCAGTCTCAAGACAAGAGACTGGTTCTATTTCAGATTCTGTATTTGGTAGCTTGGAGAACAGATTGGTATAATGAAACAAGTCTTGGAAGAGCAAATTGGTCACATTTAAATCTGTGGGTTTAATATGAGAGATTTGGCGGGGGGAAGGGAAAACTTCCTAGATTTATAGTTTGTTAAAGTAGATTACCTTCAGTGGAAAGCAAGATAGGTAAATTCAGAAGCCAATTTTTTTGTTTTCCCATGAAATGATCTGAATTAAATGAATGTACTCTACCCACAGACTAGAAGACTCAGTCAATAAACAAGCCAGAATTAAGCTTTGTTCCACCTTTTAAAATCCTAGATAAGTAATATTTAATGTAAAAACATTCCCTAATACTTTATCTTTTGAACATTTGAGATAAAGAAAAATATTCTACTATTTTATATGATCATTCAGTACAAATATTACATAAGTAAAGTTTCAGTGATTGCCATTTCAAAGGGAAAGAAAGAAAGACAGACAGACACAGACATTGAATTAGTTGTTGAATGGGTTGCGTCCAAGAATATTCTCTCCATTAGAGAAAATAACCAATAAAGGTGTACAAATCACAGTAAAGAAGACATTAGAGTGTAAACCTAATAATATAATAATAACCAACAAATTTCTGTGAGAGATTAGAACAGGAATTTTTTGTTAGGAAATTAAGTTTTAACTTTTGTTTAAGGAATGGATCATATTTCCAGATGCTTGAGATGGTATTAAAAAAAACTTCTAACTTTAGGGCTAGAATTATAGGCAACCAAAGAATTATAGGTAGACCATCTACCTGTTCAGTCAGTTTATGCTATCAATCTGGTAGGAAACTCACCCAAAGATAGATATATAGATAGATAGTGATATATAATATATAAGAACGGCATGCACTCTCCTCTTTGTCCTATTCTGCACATTATTTGTGACTTTTACCCAGCCCAACAAGTAGTAATTTTATCAGCCTAAAACCCTCAGGCTTTACATAGTTTTTTAAGGAGATTAGATTTAGGCATGAGGAGCCATTAAAGAAATTAAGTAAATAAGCAGAATTTTGAGAATTTTATATGCCAAGAGTAGATAAAAAGTTATCCGAGTGGTTAAAAATGGAAATCAGAAAATTTTTATAAAGGTCTTGAGAAATCTAAAATTTTGACTAGAGTTTGGGTATGTAAAATAAAAAATTGCCGCCAGAAACATTTCAAAAGTTAGAATCAACAAAAGGTAGAGTCTAATCATCTTATATGTGAGAACAAGAAAGAATGTAGAGGGACCAACCTTAAACAGGTGGTAGGTCAAATTGTTGAGGGAGAGATTGCATTCATGCTTTTAGACATCAAGATCTTGAACTATTGGCAAGTTACAGAAGTGATCCAGTACAGTATATGAAAGAAATTTAAGAAACTCTGATTCCAAAATCCCTTATGCTTGGCTTTTAAACAAATATTTCCTTATTTAGCCACTTCTCTTCACCTCTGTAGCTACAACCCTGATCCAAGTCACCACCAGATATTACTGAGAATACATTATAAAACATCTAACTGCTGTATCTGAATTTATCTTTGTCCCCTGCAGTCTGTTCTTAATACACCATTCAATATGCGATTCTGTTAAATGTGAGTTAAATAATGTCACCTCCCTATTTAAAATCCTCCACTCTTTACAATGGCCATATACCTCTACAATTCTGCTTGCTATTATCTTTCTGATATCTTATCCTAATTTCTTTCTCACTTAGTCAATTCTAGCTACTGAGTACTCATCTAAACTAAACACCATTCTTTCTGACAATGTCTATACTTTTTCCATCTGTTTTTCACCTTAGCTCTTAACTGTTTTCTAACATACTGAATATTTTACTTATATTTGGTTGTCTTTTGCTTTCATGATTAGAATTTGAACTTCTTAGGACAAGGATTTTTTTTTTACCTTTTTTCAGGCATTGCAGTCCTGGATCTTATAACTGTCTTTGCTGCATATTAGCTGAATGAATGAGATAAGTATTTGTCATTCAATGAGTTTAAAAAAAAGTATATTTAATGTGGTTTAAAAAAAAGGAATAAAAGGATGACATGAAACAAGAACTGACTAAAACAACCTACATAAAATTTCTGGGAAAAGTTGTAATAATTAATGTTAAAAACTCGAAGGGTACTTTGAACATTTATTATATAAAGTTTTGTCTATAATTCTTTTTCTAGTAATGTGATGGCTAGTGTTTGAGTGTTAACTCTGAAAAACCTTAACAAATTGACAAATATTGAAAAAAATAAGCTTCTTAAAAGTATCTGAATGTTGACAATATAATCAAAAATTATCAGACCAAAACATAGAAATGATCCAGAACTCAATATTGAATACTGAATAAACTGAATACTGAAATGGTTTTTGAAGATATTCCACAAATATAGTGAATTTGAGATTTGTGTTCACAAATCTGAGGAACATGCAGGAAAAAAGATAATACTCAGGACATGTTATGTGTTACAATATCTAAGATAAGACACCCTCTTGACAAGAATAGGAAATGAAAGTACCCCCTGCCACTTAACAGTGGCCTGGAAATAAATCTGCTCCATCTCCTATCTTCAGGGAATTTCATGAAAAACTATTTGGTGCTAGTCAGAGCCCAGTGAATAAAAACAAAATAAATATTTGAAACTTTATATTCTCAAGTTGATCTCTGTGTAGAGATACAGCTCAAATGCACGTTACCTACACTGATCAACGAAACTCAAGTGATATATTTAGTTTTGTTAGCTTAGTGAAGAGATTAAGGGGGAAGTTTCATTCATCTTATCAGAGTTACAGATGGCAGAGAAAATATTTGAGGAGATAATAGGTAAGAATTTTACAGAATTCAACTTAAAAATTATTATCAGCATGTTTAGACCACTCATTTTTCTGAACTAGTATTGCTTCTAGCCCTTTGCAATGAGCAGAGTTGGAAATATGTAATTTTTTTAGAAAAAAATAAATTGAAATTCAAGATTACAGAATCTGCTTGACTACTTGGATTTTATATTTGCATATATTTTCCACTTGGAACTTGATTTCTGATATGACATAAACAAAGTCATGATTATGTTTTTCACCTATTTCTCTATATCTATCTATATTTATCTACCCATATTTGCATAGTTATATAATGTTCCAAAAAGCCATTTAGTAATAATTAAATAATGGGGTTAATACATGAAATTTATTATTTATTTGCCATCTTTTTAGCAATTCTTCTTAGTTGAATTAATGCCACCAAATTTATATATAGTTAGACTTTGTTATTTTCAATATTAACAATTGTTAGATTATCTTATTTTATTTTGCTTTTGAATTATGTCAAAATATACATGATTTCAAAATTAAAAAACAGAATCCTTACTTAAATCCATGTCCTTATTTTCAAATTTTTGTATAAAAAATAAAACCCAAATATAGCATTTTATGTTTTTGCCATTGCACCTTCAGAAATAGGATTTCTGGGGGGCACCTGGGTGGCTCAGTGGGTTAAAGCCTCTGCCTTCAGATCAGGTCATGATCCCAGGGTCCTGGGATCGAGCCTCCCATTGTGCTCTCTGCTCAGCAGGGAGCCTGCTTCCTCCTATCTCTCTGCCTCTCTGCCTACTGTGATCTCTGTCAAATAAATAAATAAAATATTAAAATACATTCTCATCCAGATTCTCAATGAGACGTGTTAATAAAATTGGACATTTTCAAAGGCAGTTTATATTTTTATATGATTTATATTATCAATTTAATTATTCTATGATCCTCTCCTAAACTCCATCAACAATATACTTATAGCAAAATGATTATTAAATGTTTACTTGTTCACTAGTCTCCATGGAATCATGAATCAATGTAAAGAAAATCCAATGTCCATAATTAAAAGCATTCACTTTTTATTTAATTATTTAATATGATGAACAGACTAAACACATATTTGGCATATACATTAGATACTGATAAATGATATATGCAAAAATAGGTGATAACATGAGAAATCATTTCAAGACTTTCTGTCTCCTTTTTAAAAGGAAAGAAAAAAATAACGTAATTTAGAAACAGACCTTACTGCCTTCCTCTAAGCATAATCCATATAATTTTATACCAGGATAAAATCATTTTATAATACAAAAATGAAATTTGACAGGAGTCCCTAGTTTTTAACCTTTTAAAAAAAAACCAAAAACCAAAAAACAGCTTAAGATCGACTCTCCAGCAGTTTTTATATTTTCAGCATCAGAAGACAGCTATTTTGGCTTGGTGAGAACAAAAAGTCCCATAGGTAGTAATTCAGTTTCTCTCATGAGCTGTTAGCACAAGAGTATCTCCTTGCCTTTTGCCTCCCAATGGCAATAACAAGGATTTACTTTCAGGAAATCTGGAAAATGGAATAGAGTTTTTGTGTAAATAATTGTCTGTACAAACACAATTACATGTATGCATGTATGCACATCCATTAATATATCATCAAAACATTACTTAACAGTCCTCTATCATCTTTGTTCCAATTAAACATTGTTTCCCATTATAACCAATAAATTGAAATCCTTTTGTGCAAAATATTGACTCTCTGCTTTACTTCCAATGCCCCACTAAGTATGCCACACTTTCCCAGACAATGGTAAATAGTGGCTTGGATCTAAGCATCAGGCTTCCAGTATTGCTGAAATTCCAAGTTAGCCTCTTTCTGCTAAGAACTATGAGCCACCACTTATACTATTCAAAATTACCCTGGAGCAATGAAATCAAATCAATGAAACAAAGATGGTGATAAGGATCTAGAAACTCAGTGTCTGAAAGAAACAAAGCATATGTGCAATGCTCAGAAGCTTTCAAGTGTAAAAGGTAAAACTGACTATTTTTTCATAATCAAATTCTTCCTATTTTGTCATCTTTAAGGAGAAGAGATAGAGGAAGATAGATATTCCCATCAAACAATCATCTCTCCAACAGTTTATTTAAACCAGACTGTTGTAAGGGTTTTTTGGGCAACCCTCTTGGGGGAAGCTCATTATGGGGGTCAGATAAACGATATGAAATAAAGAAATTACATTTTTATTGCACATCTGGATATAGACTGTGAATTTTCAACCAGGTTTACATTTACCAAGTCTACTTTTCTAACACCATTTCAGATAAATATAATACTAAAGTAACTTTCAGCTAAAGTCAAGCCTAATTTTATCGAAACTTCTGAGTTCCTAGAGAAGCATCTCTAGCATGTACCTTACAGAATCAGAATACCTATAATCAGTCTCTCCAAGCCAAACGATTTCTGAGAGTTAGAAAAAACACAACAGAGAAAGAAACTGGAGAATTGTAGGCTGATTGGAGAACAGCCAACCCAGTGGTGGCACTGCCATGCCCCAAATTAAGTATATTCTCATCAACTCCCTTACCTAATCCATAGAAAGAGTCATGAGCATTTTGATTTATGCATTCAAGTTCGGAAAGGTGACTTAAAGTCAATTTTGTGTATCCACTTCATAGGAGAGCCAGGATCCACATCAAGGATTCCTACTTCTTAATAAGTACTGATTTAAACTCACCCAGGACTGAAATTTGAGGCTCCCCAAAAAGGCTAAAATCAGTATTGTTAAGTATTTCAATATCTTCACAACTGACTGGTAGAAATAATACTGAATGGTCATGCAGGATTCATCAGAGCCCTTCTGTTCTTATCTCTCTACCGTACACACACTGTGGGAAATCTAGGATTTTATACCTCAAATATGCTTGAGAACTGACTGGAAAACAGATTTGTGGCTTCTCAGACTGTGCTCTGCTAGAAGCATTCAGCTATTTGTAAAATATGATCAAACTGTAGAAATCACAGTAGATTATAAAGTAAAAAGTCATAAAAATTTGCTCAATTATTAAAAAGTTATCTGCAATGAGAAGAACAAACATTTCGGGGCGCCTGGGTGGCTCAGTGGATTGGGCCACTGCCTTCGGCTCAGGTCATGATCTCAGGGTCCTGGGATCAAGCCCCGCATCGGGCTCTCCGCTCCGCGGGGAGCCTGCTTCCTCCTCTCTCTCTGCCTACTTGTGATCTCTCTCTCTGTCAAATAAATAAATAAATAAATAAATAAATAAATAAAATCTTTACAAAAAAAAAAAAAAAAGAACAAACATTTCATCATTATTATGATTTTTAAAGTTCGTATGTAAATTCTTTTTAAAAATTTTAACATAAGGTCAGAATAGCATTTTACCTATTAATAGCAGGAAACTTTTTAATTGCCAGTACAAAGGGTCTGATTGTAATTATGTATCAAATTCTGAGTATTAGGATGCTCAGAGGAAAATTCAACAGTGTGAACAACTCACTTTCTTAAACCGCAGTTGTTTTTTCCTTTAACGTTGCCAACAATATATTACATGATCACAGAGATTTTCTAGACTCCTCTACCTTCACCAAATTTTTTCACATTCCGTAAATGTATGGTTTTGAGAATGCACACAATATGCTATGAATGTATAAGTAGACTCATTTCAAACTTTAAAGAGAGGGATGAAGTATGTTCTATTTTCTTCGTTGTTTTCTGAATCTTAAGACATTTCTTCCTATCTATTGGCCATTCCCCTTTCCCCCAAAACTGTATACTTTGTAATAGAACATTTGTTATATTGTAAGATTATGGTTGAGCTAAGGATTAGTGTGTAGGATATAAGAACACTTTGCAGTAAAAATATAAGCAAAGAAATAAAAATTATAATTTACATGCCTAATAGACTTATATATGGACCACAAGTTTCCAGACCACAGTAGTAGCTATGAGGGAATTAAGAACTAAGAAAGAAAGAAAGAAAGAAAGAAAGAAAGAAAGAAAGAAAGAAAGACCTAAATATTGGTGGAGAAAGTGATCAGTGAACTTTCTTAGGGAGGAAACAAGTAAGATTTGGGGACAGTGACAGACTGCAACCTGTGAGAAAACTTTTTTTTTGAAGAGAGAGAGAGTGGGGGAGGATGGGAACAGAGAAAAATCTTAGCAGACTCCCTGCTGAGCATGGAGCCTGACACAGGACTTAATCTCAGGACCCTGAGATCATGACCTGAGCCTAAATGGAGAGTTGGATGCTTCTTGACTGAGTCACCCACCCTGACATGTGAGGAAACTTCTAGTCTTCTTTTGTACATTGTTGTTTTCTTCGACATTTCTAATATACTTAAATTTTAAAAAGAAAAGAGAAGGAAGGAATGAAGACTTGGTCTTTTATTCCATAAATATACAGGAGTGTCTCCTGTGAGTCATGCACCATATGGAGCTTCTCTTAGGAAACAAATATGACTAGGCCATAGTCAAGAAGTCTTTGAAATGTTTTTTTTTTAATATTTATTTATTTTAGAGAGGGAAAGAGAGAGCAAGAGAGTGGCAGGGGTGGGGGGAGACAGAGGGAGACGGAGAGAGACAATCTTTTTTTTTTTTCCCCCTAAGATTTTATGTATTTATTTGACAGTGAGAGACACAGGGAGAGAGGGAACACAAGCAGGGGGAGAGGCAGAGGGAGAAACAGGCTTTCCGCAGAGCAGGGAGCCTGATGTGGGGCTCCATCCCAGGGCCCTGGGATCATGACCTGAGCGGAAGGCAGATACTTAAGGACTGAGCCACCCAGGTGCGCCAGAGAGAGAGAATCTTAAGCAGACTCCATGTCAGTCTCACAACCCTGAGATCATGACCTGAGCCGAAATCAAAAGTTAGTTGCTTAACCAACTGAAACACCCAGGCACCCCCAAGAAGTTTTTGAAATGCTCTTAATCCTGTATTTCCATAGCTTTTAACAGTAATGATGGTCTGAGACTCAAATCAGCTTCAAATTATATATAGACACAAGATATATCTAAAACAAATGATACATAATTTAAAAGTTAAATATATACTTTTGGGTTCATGTGCATATATATATATATGCAAGTATACATACAGATATATATTACATATATAATACAGACTTTTTAAAAAGTTACATGTCCCTCTAAAATCTTAAGTATCTAAGGTCATCAGAACACTGGATCCTTCAGTAGTTACGATTATCTCAGAAAAGATAACACAGGCTGTAACAAAAGAACCAGGGTATTCCCAGGACAATTCAAGTACAAATACACATAAAAGTGTGAAATATCCTAAAACCACCCCTTTCCTCTGATTTCCTGTTCTAACATTTTAATTACATGGGGAGAAATTGTTAAGAAAGCCACCATAACTTTTACAAGATTGCCTTGAATATAAGTCAGGTCCTTAGATCTATTCACTCATTCAAATTATCTACTTGTAATTTATTTCATGCCTATCCTGTACAAGTTCTTGAGAAGTTTTAAGAATATATAACTGAATAAGACAATAAACTTGGCTTCTTTCACCAGAGTCACACTAGAGTCAAAAAAAAAAAAAAAAACTTGTGTTATCTATCCTGAGACATGGGTGTCACAGAAAAGTAAAAACCAAACTTACACAGTGCATGATTAACTTGCTCCAGAGGAAAACTCTTTTTCTTCCATTTTCAAGCACAATGGCATATAAAAGAACTCCATATTAAGAAACTTCTTTCTGGGGCACCTGGGTGGCTCAGTGGGTTAGAGCCTCTGCCTTCGGCTCAGATCATGGTCCCAGCGTCTTGGGATCGAGCCCCATATCGGGCTCTCTGCTTGGCTGGGAGCCTGCTTCCTCCTCTCTCTCTGCCTGCCTCTCTGCCTACTTGTGATCTCTATCTGTCAAATGAATAAATAAAAATCTAAAAAAAAAAAGAAAAAGAAAAAAAAATAAATTTCTTGTCTATATAATCTGCTCTATCAACAGCTTCTTTTGGAGAAAGATGGACAGTTGATTGCAGAAACATTTCTGGACAGTGATTGTACTGTATGGTGTATTTTCTTTAATTCTATACATTTTCTTATTCTTTTTTTTAAAGATTTAAAAAAAAATAATTTATTTCTTAGCACAAGCTGGGGAGCAGCCGTCAGAGGGAGAAGCAGGCTCCCTGCTGAGCAAGGAGCCCAGTGCTAGACTTGTTCCCAGGACCCTGGGACATCACCTGAGCAGAAGGCTGATGCTTAACTAACTGAGCCATCCAGGCACTCCTCAACAGGCTCAAAATAAAGAAGCACCTATAAATATCATCTCATTTATTTTTCATTTAAAAGCATATTTTCTTTTTCATATGTAAGACCTCTTTTTACTGCTCCCATTAACAAAACAGACAAACACATATATACACACAACTATTTTGAAGTTATATCTGTGCATATGTATTTTTTAGCAGTGAGAGCAATTTCATTGTCCACAATAATTGAAAGTGTGTATGAATGTAAATATGATAATAAAATAATTATTTACTAATTCATTAAAAATATTTTGAGTACCATTAAGCTTCAGATACTTTAGTTTTCTGGGAGAGGACACAAATTTTTAAGACTACAACCCAGTCTGAAGAAGCAGTTTGATTTTTGACAATTATAATCAATAGCAAGTAAAATTACCTATATGTGTTTACAAATTTTAAAATTGATATTTTAAGTGGCAACATTACACAGACTTTCAGCAGTACTTTTCTTATTTCTTAAATTAGTAATTTTGAAGTTTGTCTAAAGATGTTCAATTACTGATCATTGAATAATTACAGTCTTTACTCAACCATGAAAAAATTCCTATTTTTCTATTTCCTATCATGTTAACTCCAAGTATGAATTAACTTTGCTGGAAAAAAATTTAATAAAGCACTAGGAAATTGTTTAGCATCAGTTAATGTTACATAAGACTGGACCATGTATCTAAATAAGATGCTGGGTGGAAAATAATTTGATCCAATTTCTCATGCTGTTAATTAAGGAGACAAAGCCCCATGGCAGAATTTTTTATATACTGTATACTATTGTTGTCTATTATGCTGCATAACATTTAAGTTGTGAATTCATCCACTTTCTCTTATTCTTTAAATATTCAAGAATGCCATAAAAATAAGTGTGCTACTCTTCCTAATTAGAAGCTATGCATATTTCATTAAGATATTCTTATAATTTAATCTGTGGCATTCTTTTAATTGAAAAGGAAAAGCTATGCGAGTGACAGCACATTTAAACACTATTCATTGTGAATTTACTCGGATTCGATCACGTCCGTTATGAACCAAGAAGACATTATATAACACTATTTATTATGGCAGTTTGAGAGAGCTATAAAAAGGGAAGTCAGTGGGATTGTTCACCTTTGAAGAAAAACTCTTTTGTTCCAATAAGAAAAACAAACAAAAATGATAATGACATTCTTATCCACAGTAACCCCACCCCCACCCCATTTTAGCACCCATTTTAGGCTATAGGATGAAAGAATAAATTATTATTAGTGCATTTATTAACTTACATTCAGTTCACCAACCAAGGAAAATTGTTCATTGAAATTAACCAGAAATAGGACGTGTGTGGGTGGCTCAGTCAGCCAAATGTCTGCCTTGGATTTAGGTCATGATCCCAGAATCCTGGGATCTCCACATTGGGTTCCCTGATCAGTAGGGAGCCTGCTTCTCCCTCTCCTTCTGCCCCTCCCCCAGCACATGCTCTCTTTCTCTCTCAAATAAATAAAATGTTTTTAAAAAATTAACCTGAATAAGAAACACAAATAGAAAACTGATTTTAGGGGCACCTGGATGGCTTAGTCATTTAAGCATCAGACTCCTGATTTCTGCACAGGTCATGATCTCATTATCCATTCTATCTATGAAAATGAGAACCATTGTCTCTTCACTTGTCTCTTTTACTTAAGGGCACCAAC
This sequence comes from Meles meles, assembly GCF_922984935.1. Lineage (NCBI taxonomy): Eukaryota > Metazoa > Chordata > Mammalia > Carnivora > Mustelidae > Meles > Meles meles. Next base: position 126,457,830 of record NC_060066.1, read on the forward strand.
ACTTCCTCTTCTGAGGTATATAGGTCTTATCTATTTCTCTGTTGAAAAGAAAAAGAAATCTAAAATACTAAAAGTCGCATAATACCTATAGGAAAAAAATTTCCTAAGGCAAAGAAAAAGCTGAATAAACCATTTATGAGAATGGGATTTGGGGAACTTGAAAGTTGAGGGTTTGGAGAGCTGTATAGTTAACAGAGTCAAGATAGATTTCATGTCAATAAGGTAAAGATTAAATGACTTTTTGATTAATAGTTACTCTGGATATGGTTAATAGCACTGTATAATCAAGATAGAAAAGATTGCAGATTTAAATCATTAGAGTAATAAGACAAGTTATTCTGGTATTCATTAATTTAAAGAATAAAGAACACAGTTGATGATTAAAATATTATACTATAGGATTTCAGTACATTAATTGAATATGGTGGCAGATTTATGGCAAAAATACACCTACAACAAAATCTTGAGGGCTTCCAAAATGATCTTTTTTTCTCCTAACTTTTCATGTCTGCCTTTTCAGATCTCTTCTCACAGGCAGATTGTATTTGCATGGACCAGTTTTATGACTTACCAAGTTTTTTCTTTCTCAATTTCTTGTTAGTCTTTAGAGAAAATATTCTAATTTGATTATTTCACATGTTCAGATGAACCTAAATAGGACTGGCTCACATTCAACTAATTTAAGTAAGAGCTATGAAAAATCTGTGCAAGAGGGGAAACTGTTTTCCAAGCAGGAAAAATAGTTATGATATCTGGCAGCTTTTTTTTTTTTTTTCATCTAACTTGGTAGACCTACATTCACTCGGATTTAGGCGGAATTTGATTCATTTCACATCCAGGTATGCAACATAGATTTGGACCAGTTCTGTATAGTACAAAACTGAAGGGAAAAAATGATTGCTAAAATGTAAGATACAGCAATGGCAGTAAATTTAGATTTATAAAATGAACAGAATGATAATCATCACAAACTGTTGTCATGTAAAAATGACAATGTTTACTAATTTTCCAAACATAAAAATTTTACATAAATGAAATTAGAACTGAAGATATACAAACTAAAACATATCAGAAAGTTTTGGTATATGAGCTGGTGACTGATATTGATAATTTGCATATGGGTAAGTAAAAATGGACTATTTTGTAAAACATTTATAGAAAAGGGAAAAGCACAGAATCTAGAGGCTTTAAGACACCTATTCTTTGAATTTGGTGTCATCACTTGCTACCTGTATACGTATTCAAGCTTTTGCATCAATTATCTTAACTATCGTCTGCCACAATAAAAATACACCTAGCCCATGGAATAGTTGAACTGGTTAATTAATCTACAAAGCAAGGTAGCATATTATAATTTCTAAACCATGGTATAGTTAGTTCCGTCTGTGCTTATAATGTGGTTTTTGTGATTCTTCCACTTTTACTACACATTTACATGTTCACTTTGCAGTGAATTTATGTTGACTCCACTTTGAGCAAGGAGCTTGCTTAAGATTCTCTCCTTCTTCCTCTGCTCCTTTTCTACCCCTTCCTCTCTCTCTCTCCCTCAAAAAAAAAAAAAAAAAATTCTTTGAAAAGATCAACAAGAAATTGCAAGCTTTTAAGTAGGTTGATTAATAAAAAAATAAAATACTCAGATTACTAAAATAAGAAATGAGGGGCACCTGAGTGACTCAGTCAGTTAAGTGACCAACTCTTGGTTTCAGCTCAGGGCATGATCTCCCAGTTGTGGGATCCAGCCCTACATCAGGCTCCACTTTGAGCACAGAGTCTGTCTGCTTCAAATTTTCTCTTCCTCTCTCTGCTTTCCCCCTCCCTCTCTAACTCAAATAAATAAATAAATCTTAAAAATAAATAAATAAGAAATGAATTGGGAATATTACTATTGACTTTACAGATACAAAAAGGATTATAAGAGAATATTATGATCAATTAGATGACAACAAATTAATTAAACCTAGATGAAATTGACAGATTCCTAGAGAAACACACATTACCAAACCAACTCAAGAAAATAGAAAATATGAGCAGAACTATCAAATTAAAACATCTGCGGGCGCCTGGGTGGCTCAGTGGTTTAAGCCGCTGCCTTCGGCTCAGGTCATGATCTCAGGGTCCTGGGATTGAGTCCCAGGTCGGGCTCTCTGCACTGAAGGGAGCCTGCTTCCCTCTCACTCTCTCTGCCTGCCTCTCTGCCTACTTGTGATCTCTCTCTGTCAAAATTAATAAATAAAATCTTAAAAAAAAAAAATCTGCACTCAAAAACCTCCCAACAAAGGAAAGTTCAAGTCCACATGGGCTCACTGGTAAATTCTACCAATCACTTCAAAAAAGAATTAATAATTATCCTTTTCAATTTCTTCCCAAAAAAGAAGAGGAAGGACCACTTCAAACTCATTCTTATAAGGCCATCATTACCTTAATAGCAAAGCCAGACAAAATTCCAAGAAAAGAAAACTACAAACCAATATGTCTTATCAATATACAAGTGAATACCCTCAACAGCACGCAAGCTAACTGACCCCAGGCATTATATTTAGAGGATTGTATAGCATGACCAGATGGAACTTGTCACAGGAATGCAAGGTTATTTCAACATACCAAAAAAAATCAATGTAATATAGCATATTAATAAAATAAGGGGGGGAACCCACACAGATTATCTCAATTGATGTAGAAAACAATTTTGAAAAAATTCAACACCCTTTCTTGATAAAAATCTTTAATGAATTAAGAATTAAAAGGAACCTCCAAAACTCAAAAAAGGACATTTGTAAAAAACCCACAGCTCATATTTACAATTATGCAAGACTGAAAATCTTAACCTAGGATCAAGAACATTGCAAGAATGCCTAATGGGACACTTTTATACAACCTTGTACTGGAACTTTGAGCTGGAGCAATTAAATTAGAAAAAGAAATAGGGTGCCTGGGTGGTTCAGATGGTTAAGCGTCTGCCTTTGGCTTAGGTCATGATCTCAGGGTCCTTGGATGGGCTCTCGCATTGGGGTCCTGCATTGGGCTCCCAGCTCAGCATATAGTCTGCTTTTCTCTCTCCCTCTGTGTCTCCCCCTGCTTGTGCTCTCTCTCTCTCTTTCTCTGTATCTTTCTGTCTCAGATGAATAAATAAGATCTTTTGAAAAAAGAAAAAGAAATAAAAAGTATTCAAATTGGAAAAGATAAAATTAGAGCATCCCAATTTGAGGTGGCATAATTTAATATAGAGAAAATCCTAAAGAATTCATACAGACACACAAATATTTAGAGCTAATAAAAGTCAGTAAAGTTCAGGATACAACATAAACACACAAAAATCAGTTGTGTTTCTATAAAAATAGCCATAATAATACAAAAAAATTGAAATTAAATATCATTTATAATATTATTCAAAATAATAAAATACTTCAGAATAAATTTAACAAAAATGCAGAATTTAAAGTCTGAAAAATATGACATTTATGAAAGATATTAAATATCTGAATAGATAGATTCCCATAGTCATAGATTAGAAGATAATATTTTTTAAGTAGAATTATGGCCCAAATTAATCTAATCTACTACATTCAGCATAATCCCTATCAGACTTCCATGATCCTTCTTTATAGGAATTGATTTGCTTGTCCTAAAATTTCTGTGGAAGATCAGGGGACACTGAAAACCCAAAATAGTCTTAAGAAGAACAAATTAGGATGATTCATTTTTCCTGGCTTCAAAAGTTACTACAAGCTATAGTAATTAAAATAATGTGGTACAGGCACATGGATAAAAACATAGATCAGTGAGATAGAAATAAACCCATGCATTGCATCTGTGGTCAACTGATTTTTGACAAAGGAACCAAAACCATTTGCCTTGGGATAGAATGATCTTTTCAACATGTGGTGCTAAGACAACTGGAAATCCACCTGCAAAAGAATGGAGTTGATACCTTATTTTATACCATGTATGAAGACCTAAATGTGAGATCCCAAACTATAAAACTCTTAGAAGAAAACCTAGGAATAGATATTTGTGACCTTGGACTTGGCAAGGGTTCTTAGATACGACAGCAAAAGCAAAAGGAAGAAAATGAAAAAAATAAAGCATAGCTCTTTGAAATTAAAAACTTCTATGCATCAAAGAATATTACCAAGAAAGTGAAAAGACACTTAAAGAAAGGCAGAAAATATTTGCAAATTATATAACTGATAAGAATATTTAAAGAATTCTTGTTAAAATACAAATGATTAAAAACATGCAAAGTTTATGAATAAACATCTCTCAAAAAAAGATAGATGAATGGCTACCAAGCATATAAGAAGATGCTCAACATAATTAGTCATTAGGGAAATGCAAATCGAAACCACAGTGAGACTCCACTTCTAGCCCAATAGAATGAAAATGCTGTATAAAAAGTGTCAAGGATGTGGATGTGGAAAAGTCAAAACTTTCATAGATTGTTGGTGGAAATAAAAATGGTGCAGTCACTTTGGAGAACAATCCAGAAGTTATTCAGATTTTAAACATAGTGTTCCCAATTGACCCAACAATTTCACACTACATATATATCAAAGAGAAATGAAAATAAGTGTGCATATAATTTGCACACATGTTGACAGCAGCAATATTTATAATTACCAAAGAAGTGGGAACAACCGAAATTTTCATTAACTGATGAATGGATAAACAAAATTGTGGTGTACCCCACAGTGCAATATGATTTGGCCATAAAAAGATTGAAGTGCTGATACATGCTATACCATGTACGAATCTTGTAAACATGTTAAATGAAGGAAGCCAGTTGCACATGACCACATATTATTTCATATATAAAAGGACAAAAATAAGCAAATCTATAAAGACTGAGAGTAGATTGGTGTTTATTTAGGGCTAAAGAAGATTAAGGTGTTGGGTGGTGGTATCTAGAGTATGGTTTTTCATTCTGAGGTGTTGAAAATGTTCTAAATTTGGTTGTGTTTATGGTTGTGCAATTATGTCAACATACTAAATGTAACTGAATTGTACACTTTAAGCTGGTGAATTTCATGGCATATGAATTACAGTGTAATAAAACTATTACGAAGATTAGTTGCCTATATGTGTGTCAGCGTGTTTCTAGATTTTCTCTTCTTTTCCATTGATCTATTTCTGTATCTTGATGTGAAAATGACACTGTCATAATTCTGTAGATTTATAATGAGTTATAAAATCATGTTAGCCCTTTGACTTTGTCCTTATGTTTTGAAAGTTATTTGGCAATTATAGGTCCTTGGCATTTCTGAATGAATTTAGAAACAGCATGTCAATTTCTATAAAAAGACCACTGAGATTTTAATAGGTATTTCATTTATCATTTATTTTAGAGAGATTTCACCCCTTCATAGTATTAAAACTTCTGAGATGTGACGAAGTTACCTGTCTCCTTTTATTTAAGCCTTCTTTAATTGCTTAATGGCAATCAGTAATGATTTTAGTTCTCATTGTGCAGGTCTTGAACATTTTCTTTAAAATTTATCATACATTTGATATCATTATAAATGTTATTTTTTTAAAGATTTTTATTCATTTACTTGACAGACAGAGATCACAGTAGGCAAAGAGGCAGGCAGAGAGAGAGAAAAGGAAGCAGGCTCCATGCCGAGCAGAGAGCCTGACGCAGGGCTCAATCCCAGGACCCTGGGATCATGACCTGAGCTGAAGGCAGATACTGAACCCACTGAGCTACCCGGATGCCCCCATAAATGTTATTTTTATGTTAATTTCAGGTAGTTTGTAACTAGTATAGAAATACATATTCATGTTATATTCCACAACCTTTTTATATTCATATATTAGTTTTAGAAACATTTCTGTAAATCCATCATATTCTCTACATAGATGATCATGTTGTCTGCAAAGTAAGATAGTTTTACTTCTTCCTTTCTGTTCTGGATACTTTTTTCCCCCCATATCTTGTTACACTTATTAAAACCACCAACACCATATTAAATAGAAGTTGTGAATGGACATACTTTTCTTTTTCCTAATTTTACAGGGAAATAATTTAGTTGTTTGCTATAGAGTTGATGTAGATGCTTCTATCAGACTGAAGAAATTCCCTTTTTCTCTTAGTTTGCTGAAAGTTTTATCACGAGTGCATTTTGGACTGTATTCAATCTCTCCTGCATATATTTAGATGACCGATATTGACTGTGACTAATCATAAACAATCTCTGGAGCTGGATATGGAACCATTTTGACCTCAGTCACATGTTAAAGGAGTGGGCACCTGAACAAAATTAATGCAGGCATTGGATTTGGGGTAGGAACCAATAGCAGCCAGTCGTCTGACTTTAGTTAAAGCCGCTTTCTTTTATTCCCCCAAACCTGTCATCCTGCTGGAATTTAAGTGTCCAGAATATATTCTTTTAGACTTCTGCTTTTATACATTTCCAGTTTACATTCTTAATATCTCACTGTGCATGATGTACTTACAATCATACTTTAAGTCTTAAAAGATATGTTAAATTCATTAGAAAAATGTTTATATAGAGTTAGTGATTTACTTTTCAGGTTTCTTTGTTGTACTTCTTAAGATAGAACATTAATACTAAAATATGGATAGTATTTAGGGAGTTAGGGACATTGCATCGTAGCGCCAACTGGAAACTATGTAATATTTTTCAAGGTGTTTAGAAATTTTCCATTTCCCTGGGAATCACACTATGCCAGGTCATTCAAAACTATATTTTGGATAAGAATATACTTCATTAAATTTTACTTCCAATCTAATTTATGGAGAATACAATCATTTTTTTCTTGGTTTAAATATTGAATGAAATATAGTCATCAGAGTAATGATAACTATCTACTAGAGAGAATTTACCTGTAGATAATAAGCTTGACTTCAGGAATTAGATTTTTGTTGTCTTTTATTTACAGCCTTTCCAAATGTGTAGGGATGCCTGGGTGGCTCAGTTGGTTAAGCGACTGCCTTAAGCTCAGGTCATGATCCCAGGGTCCTGGGATTGAGTCCCACGTTGGGCTCCCTGCTCAGCGGGGAGCCTGCTTCTCCCTCCCCCTCTGTCTACTGCTCTCCCTGCTTGTGCTCACTCACTCTTTCTCTCTGACAAATAAATAAAAATAAAATCTTAAAAAAAACCCTTTCAAAATATCTAAAAGAAGGAATTAATAGTGTAATGATGTGCTGATAATGTGATTTGAAAATAAAATTTCTAAGGAAAATAAAATCACAATTGAATGTGAAATAAAATCATGGATTTTAGATACCATTTTTGTGACTAATCTATGGATATTAGAAATGACAATAAATGAAAGCCTTAGTTTAACTAAAATATTCCATAAAGAAAAGTGATGTAGCACAGTCAACAAAAGAAAGAAAATCCACAAATGTAATAGTAAATACAAAATGAAGAGACATCCCATACTCAGCATGTAAATTGATATCATCATTGATGGGACTGCAGCTGCAATATTGTGTCAATTCTGGGGCACTCCAATACCATATGTAGTAATGTTGGAAAGAGTCCAGGAAGAAAACAACTGAATAATGAGAAGGGAAGACTGATTTATGCGGGGACATTAAAGCAACATAATATTTATAGCGGGGCAAAGGGAATATGAAAACGATCTGTAAATATTTGAAAGATCTAAATAACAAGTAGAAAAGGAATTCTTGAGGAGGAAGCAGAATTAGAGGCAATGCAATCTGAATGAAAAGTGGCAGGGTTATTTATGCCAAGTAAAGATTAAAACACACACATAACTTCCTGACTGGACTACTAAGCAGAACAGTCTCTCTTCTTAAGCATTAAATGCCCGCCTGCACAAAACACTAAAATGTATTATTTTATGGATTACTCATGAATTGAAAGGCAGATAGCATGAATTATTTTATCAAAACCTGGATGAAAAGATAGAGGATATGTTGCCTGACTCACTCTCTCAATTTACTGAGTAGGAATCCATTTTTTGTTTGTTTCTTTGTTTTGCTTTGTTTTGCTTTTGCTGAGGAATGTAAAGTCTTACTGTTTTTAAAATTCTTCACATAAGACGGTATTTATAATGACTGGGAATGGCTCATCAGTAAAATGAGAAGCAAGCAAGGAGAATTTATATAGAAAAGCTGTGCCAAGATCCTAGTCCAAGAGAAGAGGATGAATGATTGGCATTTAAGTAGACCTACAGATGGTTAGCTTCTCCAGTGTAGTGTTTCAGTGCTGCAACTATGAATCCGGCCTCTTAATTCCTTGAATTTCTCTTCTCCAATTACCTTATCTAACACATGACTTGGTAACACAGTCCTGTATTTATTCCTTCGAACTTCTCACTATTACTTACTTATCTAAAACAAACAAACAAACAAACAAACAAAAAAAAACCCCTTGATTTAAGGTATTCCACCCATTTAAAGTCAATTCCCACAGCCACAACCACTTCTGTAAAAAGGTGTTTCTCAGCATTTTTTCAGTAACCCTCAGCAGTAGCCCCCACTTCATATCTTTATTTCACTTTTCCCAAAGCTTGGATTCCCTTGCCCAATATTATAATCACAACTTTGCCAAGACCCTGAAATTCTTTGGATATTGCTCCCTTCCTTGTAGTCTCTTGGAAAATAAAGCTCTCTTTATATCCAAACATTCTTGACTTCACACCTGAATGTGCATATGCTGAACGTTTTTTCAAAGTTTGCTATATATGGAAGACATTAGTATAGTCCATTATCTCCATCTTCTGCAATAGATGCATGTCCGGATAGATGGACTTTCCACCATCTTACACCATTATGGCAGGCTGTGCTTACATCACTAATTTTTCTCCAGTTCAGTGTTAGCAGAAGTGGTGTTTTCATACTTTGTCTTTTTTTTTTAACTTATAAAAATTTTTAAGCAAATGATCTTGCTCTCTTTCCCACAGCCCAGAATAAATTTATGAGCTATACTCAAACATGCAGATAAAGTCAGCCCTGGAGAAAAGCCAGGATCAAGTTAGGGAAGAAACTAGGGCATTGAATGACTATCAGAAGCAGAAGTAGAATTCCCTACTAACCTGGGGCAATCACCTCAGATCTGTTAATGGAAACAGCAATAAACTTACAGCTTTTTAAGCCACTTTATTTTCAGGATCTCTCAACTAAAGTTGCTTAACTTAAATTTTTCAGCGGAATCACATTATGTCCACTATCAGCCTCCTCAACATATCCTTACTGTTGCCAAGCCATTTTTCTATATCCATCCAATTCCTTCATCTTTCCACTGCCTGCGCGATGATTTCAGACATTGTTTTTGCTCCTCAGGCACCCAGCAATCTTTCTCCATCCTCCCATTTATTTTATAACTTTGCATTTTATTTCACTGAAGAAAAAGAATCAATCAAAAGAGAACTTCTAAAATTCTACATCACCATATCCTACCACCTATTACAGTGTCTTATAATGGGTTGGTTTTGTTTAAGCTTATTTGTTTAAGCTTATTTCACAGATAATCAATCTAGTGATTGATCTAGTTTAAGCCAATTTCACAGATAATCAATCTAGTGGTTTTCTCCTATACTATATTATTTCTTCAAATGTTTGCCTAATTCCAATCAGTATGAATATCTGCAGTTAGATAACTCATCAGAAATAAAACAACTTTATTAATGACCTCTTTTTTCTCTATTAGTTTCTCTATATTTCTCTTTTTCAGAGATATTCCATTGCTTAAATTAGAGTTAAGAAGGTATATAAAGTTCTTTCATATGTTGAATTTTCTTAATATATGACAAGTTCTTTAACTTATCCAGAGGAAAGTAAAAATTGAATAATGGCTATTATTATTATTATTTTGAACTTATACACTACACTGAAATAAGTAAAAATGACATATTTTCCAATTAATACAAAGGTAAATCCTAAATAATATCATAGAGCAAATACATTCTTTGTAGATAAATTGGAAAACCCCTTTTATCATTCCATTCCAAGGAATAAAATCCAAATTTTGTGAAATGGCAGTTCTGGTCATTAATAATCTAAAACTCTCCTTATTTTATATCTGTATCCCTCATTAGTCACCAAAATGAAAACCTTTCCCTTATTGTTGTTGTTGTTGTTCAGACTTTCCTCTATGTTGTGCTTGCAAAGGCTATATGCACACCTCACCTAACCATTTCTCTGTCTTCTCCAATACCTAGAATACTGTCTCCTTCCTTTTACCTTCTGCACATCTCCCAAGTCAACCACAAAAAATGTGCTCACTATTCTATTAGTCTGTGTTACCAATTGCATGCTTATTTCACACTTGAGTATAAATTAAAGTGTGGCATCTTTGTTGTTTCATTTGTATAAATGTATATTATTTTCACAACAAGTTTTGAAGTCAGGGGAGTATCCAAATATGAAATTAAGGATAATCAAGAGACATAAAATATGTAAGGTCAATTGTGATATAAATCAAATAGAAGATGCTTCAAAACTTCTAATAGCAAATTAAGTTAGGACCCTATATTCCCTTAGAAGACAGACATTTGCTGGTGATTTTGGGTGGAGAATGACATGATTAATGTTGATTATTGATAATATTATTTTGAAAAATACTTGTATAGCAAAAGGAAAGTGCAAAGTGGAATGTGGAAAGTGACCATTGGAGAATAAAAGAAAATGCAACTGGAATGGAATTTAAAAATAGGAAGGAAAGCATCCTGAATGCAATGGAACAATAATTAGAACCTCTCTTCAAGGCTGAGGTACTTGCTTTCCTAACCATGAGGACTGTTGGCTGTTAATGGCACAAAGCTGATTCCCTCAAGTGGAATAATCATATTCTAAAGGAAGCTGCTTATCTCAAAGTTACATCTTCTTCCTGAGAGTAGAGATCACCTGCCAGTCTAACCCTATCACTGTGTCAGATAATAATCTCTGGCCAACTTTAGCCAGGAATGCAAAACGCTTCTATTAAAATGTTACTAATGCTATGATTGGATAAGATACTGGTAGATGTGAATACACAAAAGGAGACAGCTCTCAGGTAGTTGATTCTAAAGGAATAGTAATTTTAAACATGGAAATTAGATGATTCCAGCTAGATTTAATCAATACATTAGAGAATGACAATAGAAGCTCAAGGATAAAGAGGATTGACCAAAAAAGAGCATGTTGATGATTCTGTGAGAGTAGGTACAGAGTGGGTAAAGATATTTGTATTACTTTCTAACACCACACAGTGTTGACTACAAAACAGTCTCTAAGTAATGAGTGAACAGAAAGATTTAGTGAGTGATATTATTAGAGTTTTTACATGAGACATCCCAGCAAAGCATGATGACAGAGTTGCAATGGTGGCAAGAAAGTAGGCTTTTCACTGACCCCACAGCTGTGATCCCATACATAAGGGAAGTCCACAGCAAATATGTAACTAGTCAGCAAGAATGATCAATGTTGAGTCTACAGTATAGCATCATCTCTTGAGAAGATCAACCACTTATTTCATGTTGAGATTGTTGAATTGGAAGCCTTTCTTCAGTTCATCTTGATTGGAACCCGTATATATTTCAGTTACGGCATATCACTATTTTTCAGAGGGCCTTAACCAGAAATTATCTGAGGGCTAACTATTTGATTCACTGATAGGGAATCACACATAACATTGCCCCAAAACAAAAGTCTAATTTCCAAAATAGTAGCCACTCTGGAAAACAGTATGGAGGTTCCTCAAAAAGTTAAAAATCAAACTACCCTACAATTCAACAATTGCACTACTAGGTATTTACTCAAATAATACAAAAATACTAACTCAAAGGGATATACACACCCCAATGTTTATAGCAGCATTATCTACAATAGCCAAATTATGGAAACTGCTCATGCATCCATCAGCCGATGAGTGTATAAAGAAGATGTGGGTGTGTATGTATGTATTATTCAGCCATAAAAAAGAATGAAATTTGCCATTTGCAGCAAAATGGATGGAGCTAGAGAGTATTATGCTAAGTGAAAGAAGTCAGAGAAAGACAAATACCATGTCATTTCACTCATATGTGAAATTTAAGAAACAAAACAAATGAGCAAAAGGAAAAAAAAAAGGGTTTTGAAACCAAGAGACAGACTCTTTACTATAGAGGACAAACTGATGGGTACCAAAGGGGAGGTGTGTTAGGGGATAAGTTACATAAGTAACGAGGATTAAGGAGTGCACTTGTCTTGAGCACTGGATGGTGTATGGAAGTGCTGAATCACTAAAATGTGTATTTGAAACTAATATTACACTCTATGTTAACTAACTGGAATTTAAATAAAAAGTTTAAAAAAAAACCAGCAAAATGCAATGTGGCCGTGGACACATGATCATGGAAACACTGGTTTGCTGAACTACTCCCAGCTCCCAGCTTTATAGAGTAAACAGCCTTTGCATCAGCCTTGAAAGTGCATCTAAGTCATTATCTTGGAGATCACCATTAAGGACAGGAAAAATTTACCCTATAAATTAATAATTATTATATCTTTAATCCCCAAAAGATAGACTCCAAAATGGTAGCATTTGGAAGTATTAGTGAGACCCATTTACCATCATTCCCAGTTGGACACTTCAGGCATTTTTGCCTTCTTTTACCATACCCTTGGGTTCCATGTTACTAGAGTCTGTGTTTCAGGTAGGGGAAGCTTCCACCAGTAGCAAGAGTTAAGAATACCTGGGCACTTCAATATATAAATAGGATAGTCAAGTATCTATGAAGTAAATGGGAATAGGGAAATTAAATGAAGAATTAAATAACACAAAAGATGCAGATTAATCATTAACAAAAAAGTGGTAAATGAAACTATAGTTTTGAATGTCAAGAAGTTTGAAAAATATTATAAAATCAATGGTTAAAAGACTACCAAGGCTTAGAATAAGATTATCATAATTGTTTAAAGTGACTACAAGGAAGCAGTGAGGGAATCAGTGCTTAGTTTATACAGAGAGAGTTATGGAGTGAGGGATCATGGGCCAAAGTGCATTCCCACTGCAGAAAGCAAGAAAGGACCTGAAGAATAAAATTATGCCTCTGATGCAGGCAACTGTAACCACAGAGATAGAAACTTGGATTTTATAAAATAGAAATGTTCATATAATAGGGAGTAATAAAAACAATAAAATAGAGAGGCTAATGTTCAATAACCCACATTCCTTCAACAAATATCTTGATTATCTATGTATTATGGTATTTTTATGTATTAAAATGTATGAACAGATCTTAAATTCCAGGAGAGGAGACTGGTAATATGCATTAATCATGTTATTGTAAGTCAGAAACATAGGATTATATTAAAATTACAAATAATAAAGCATGATTATTCAGAAAAGCAAAACAATTATTTTCAACTCAAAAACCAGGGAAAATGCAAGAGAGAAAAATGTGACTATACGATACTTAACCTGGTGACATTTTCACAGTAGTAGCTCAATAAATATTTGTGAATCAATGAATAAAAATATATACACTTAACTACAGTGAACAAACTGGTGATTCCCAGAGGGGAGGTGAGTGAGAGGGATGGGTTAAATAGGTGATGGGGATTAAGGAGGACAATGTGATGAATCACTAAATTGTACACCTGAAACTAATATTATACTGTATGTTAACTAACTGGAATTTAAATACAAATATTTTTTAATTTATAAAAAAGGAAAGAATATATATATACAAAGAACAGAAAAATTTTAAAACTGAAGCAACAGTTTTCATAAAATATTTTAATTAGCAATAATCGCGCCTTGGATAAACCTCATTGGCTACGATACTGCCAACTGCGCAAAGCTTCATAAAATATTTTAAAACCCAGATTGTATTAAATTATAATTCCAGGTTAATAAGTTTGCACTTTTGATTAGGAGAACTACTGATCACATTACTAGAACAATGAAAAGAGTAGGGCTTTTTCATTAATTAGGCCTCTTTTGCTGCAGGCAACAAAAACCAATTTGAGGGAAAATAACTAATAATTCAATAAATTAGAGAAGGCTTTCTACAAATAGAGCTGTGTTTCACAGAAACCCAAAGTCAGAATGAAGGTGGATATTTGAACTCCAACAGCATCTCTACTTCTTTCTGTGGGTTTGCTCTTGTTCTTTGTGAACCATTTATGTTGGTTGTCAGTCCACAAGAAATACTATAATCACTGTAGCATCCAGGTGTTCATGTGAAAATTTATATAAGGAAAATAATCCACAGCAATGGATTCTAAATCTGGCATGAAAGAAACATTTTGGTCTAATTTATTATGGCTAGAGGTGGACAGTAGGCATAATTTATTATGAATAGAAACAGACACTTGTAAATTAAAAATTAAAAATTCCAGTAACCCAAAAAATTTTTAAAAAGTCAAAACTGGTTGTTGACTCACGGACAAACACCCCAAAACCTGAATACTATAGTTCAAAATTTACTTTCTTAACAGCAAATGCCAGATTTAAAAGTGTTTAAAAGCAGGGTAAGTTTATTTGAAATTACACAACATAAAATATAAAAAGAAATAAATTGACTGTTAAAATATTTTTGCCTATGTTAAGGAAATATTAAATACACTGTATTTTTCTAATGACTTTAGGTAGATTTTGAGAACTTTTTTCCACCTTTCAAAATTATACTAACATCTTGAATGCCTTTTAGAAATATAATATCATTCATTAACTTAAGACTTATGAATGCATCCTTGAATGTAAAGAGAAACCTATTTAAGAAAATAAAAGATACTTAAAATAAAAGATTATTTTTCCCAGAAAGTAGATATTGTGATTGGTCATAATTTGTCAGGGAAAATATAGTTTTTAATTTATCTGTGAGTTAATTATAATTGTAGCTTGATTTTTCAGATAGAAAAAAAGGTTCTCATATATTTATTCAAAGGGACTTTAACTTGAGAAATTAACCAATTTCTTAAGGATGGAAAAAATTAAAGTACCAGTTTTCCACTGCTTTGGGTTATAACCTTGGTGCTCCAAAGCTTTTGCTTAGAAAAATTACTTAATAACATTCACTCAACAAACAAGCACCCAAATAGCATATTTGTCTCTGTATTGGCAAAATATTTAAAAGAAAATCATGTCATTAGTAAAGTCCATTTGAAATTTCAGTAACATATTTAGAGACAAAAGAGCTTATGGGGCATCATTCTTCTCTTTGTTCAGATACAATTTATTTGCATTTTATGTCATGTTCACTTATTCCAATACTCTGAATATTATTCCTGCTATTTGAATCTGTGATATTCTTTATCTTTATTTGAACATTTTCAAACATAAATGGACAGAGTATCTTTTATATTATGTATTATTTATGTCATGTACTTGTCAATATAAAATCTGAAATATTAGTTTTAGATAATTTTAACAATGTTGTCATGTGGGGAAAAATATTTAAAAAAATATAGATCTGTTCATTCAGGTGTTCAAAAGAAAAATACATAGTAAAATGGTATTAAAACATATTATATTCCCAGTTAAAGTAATTATTTGTCATGTCTGTAGTAAAAGGGATTTATTTTGCACATGAATCCTTGGGTGTTCAAAGGCAAATCTATCTCTTAGTAGAGTTTTGTTATTGTCGTCCTGTTTTTGTCTTCTAATGCATACAGACGTGTGGATAAAATGCCATTAAACTGGATTAATGGCTTTCAGTGACATGGAATATATTGCTTGAGATAAATTTCACCAGAAGAGGAAGAGATCAAAGTTGGATAGAAACTGACTGGTAATAAAGCTCTTACCAAAACCAGAGTTGATTTTATATGTGGCTGGATATCAGTAAGTGCAATACTTGGACAAGCATATCAATCTAGAATAACATATTGCTTATGTTATTGCATTGTCTGAATGACAATGTTAATATGTGTGTACAAAAAGACACCATATACAAAGATCATGCTGAAGTCCGCTAAAGATTGGTACTGTTGTAAATTACATTTATTCAACACTTAAGTACTTACTGTGTACCAGGTATCAGACACCATACTAGGAATGAGTATAGGAAAGGCACACAATCTTTGGTCTCATGGATACTAAATTCTAATGAATTACGTTCTCTCTGACTAATTTGTTCTCATCTGACAGTCAGCAGACATTTTTGGGGAATAGGCCCAATAATAAATATTTTGAGGTTTGCTCACCACATAAGATATTGGTCATCTTCTTTTACACTTTTTCTTACCACTTTAAAAATGTAAAAAATACATTTTTAGCTCATGTACATTACAAAAACAGGCCACAAATGGTAGTTTACCAGCCCCTGATCAAAAATATAATTCAGGTCCACCTGGGTGGCTCAGTGGGTTAAAGCCTTTGCCTTCAGGTCATGATCCCAGGATCCTAGGATCGAGCCCCACATCGGGCTTTCTGCTCAGCAGGGAGACTGCTTCCTCCTCTCTCTGCCTGCCTCTCTGCCTACTTGTGAACTCTGTCTGTCAAATAAATAAATTAAATCATATATATATATACATATATATATATTCATGTATTTGATTAATAATACCAGTAGGTTTAATTCTTCTCATTATCTGAAAAATTTGGATGCTAACTCACACTCTTTTCCATTCCAAGGATAGTCATCATTTTGTAATCTTACAATTCTTCCCATTCAATATGCTGACCTTTAAGTTGGACTGGATATAACTGATTTCAAGCCCCTTCCAGTTTTCTTTCCTATGTTGCAGAGGTAAGACATTTCTTTTAGTTTCCCTTGACGTTAATTAGGTTCTAGATTGTATCTAAGTTTCAAAATTTTAAGGCTTTCCAAAATTAGAAAGACAGCAGTTAAGCAGAGGCCAACTACCTGCTACATTAGGTTGTTGGGCAAGGTCGTGGATGTCACAATGATGAGTCGCTCTGTAGATTTTGTAAGGTGGTGCAGTACCAAAAGCTGCTGGGTTTCACTTTCCAGTGTCCATGACATTGTGGAAATTCTGGTTCTAATTTCCTGATTCTGGGTTCCTGAATTCCAGGTAAAGCATGCAGAGTTGACCCTAGTAGTTGCAGCAATGACCGTTTTGTTTTCTGTGCTCACAACTGTGGCAGAGATGACAACAGAGGCCTGTTCTCTTGTTTTCTGGCAATCATTTGAGAAGCCCAAGCCAGAAGCTAACTTCTTTAAAACCTCTAATAATTTTATAAGCATCCATTTTCCTGTTTTAAGTAACTGCTGTAATACCTAAAATAATTTATCTTCCTTTCCATATATCTTTAATGACAATCTGTGGTATAACTGGAAATGGTAGTGGGTAAATATGACTCAAAGATGGGAAACTGAGATTGATTATCTGACATTCTTGGGGTTTCAGTGAGACTCAATTATCATTAGGAAATAGAACATTAGTAATTCATGAAATGCAACAGGAAAATACTTAAATTATTATTCATAGTCACGTGGAATGAAATACTAAAGTGATTGGCCATTTTATTGCAAATAAACAACGCAAGCTACATGAAGAAGGGTGGCAGTTCCTGTCCGAATTGGAGAAGTAGAAGGAAAAAGAGGCAAGCTCAGAACATTAAAGTCCTGGTTTAAAACATGATGAAGAACTAAAAAGATTTTATTATTGTCCCCCTGAAATAATTTCTTTGACATTAGCCACAGGAGTGACATACTTAAAATTACATGCAAATCTGATGGCATGAGTTGCTGAGTTAGAACATGAGTTGAATTTACAATTATGTCTGGGTATCCCACAGGAAAAAAAGTCAGGCACAGATTTGGAAACAATAAAACTCCAATCACTAGAGTTGCAGAGACAGGACATTTCTTTCAGTCATTTTTAGGTCAATTCAGTTGATACTAAATGCCCAACACAATTGCCAGCATATGCAGCCTTACAGAAGATCCTTGAATAGGGCACCTGGCTTGCCTAGAAACCCTGTAATTACCTCACTTGAACTAGTGACTTAACAAAAGACATTTTACTCATGTTGCTCCCACTCCTCTTTTACATATGAGTTAGATCTCAGAAAATCTATGAAATGTTCCTTAAAATGAAATGAGGTTTTGTTTATTTCTTAGGT
Organism: Meles meles; assembly: GCF_922984935.1. Lineage (NCBI taxonomy): Eukaryota > Metazoa > Chordata > Mammalia > Carnivora > Mustelidae > Meles > Meles meles. Next base: position 126,475,817 of record NC_060066.1, read on the forward strand.
TGAATCATATGAAATTATATTTCACCATTTTTTAAAATTTTTTATTTACTTCTTATTTTTTTAAAATATATAATGTATTTTTATCCCCAGGGGTACAGGTCTGTGAATTGCCAGGTTTACACACTTCACAGCACTCACCATAGCACATACCCTCCTCAGTGTCCATAACCCCCCTCCCCCTCTCCCAACCACCCTTCCCCACAGCAACCCTCAGTTTGTTCTGTGAGATTAGGAGTCACTTATAGTTTGTCTCCCTCCCAATCCCATCTTGTTTCATTCATTCTTCTTCTATCTCCCTAACCCCCGATGTTGCATCTCCATGTCCTCATATCAGGGAGATCATATGATAGTTGTTTTTCTCCTAATGACTTATTTCACTAAGCATGATACCCTCTAGCTCCATCCACGTCATCGCAAATGGCAGATTTCATTTCTTTTGATGGCTGCATAATATTCCATTGTGTATATATACCACTTCTTCTTTATCCACTCATCTGTTGATGGATATCTAGGTTCTTTCCGTAGTTTGGCTATTGTAGACATTGCTGCTATAAACATTCGGGTGCACGTGCCCCTTCAGATCACTATGTTTGTATCTTTAGGGTAAATACCGAGTAGTGCAATTGCTGGGTCATAGGGTAGTTCTATTTTCAACATTTTGAGGAACCTCCATGCTGTTTTCCAGAGTGGTTGCACCAGCTTGCATTCCCACCAACAGTGGAGGAGGGTTCCCCTTTCTCCGCATCCTCGCCAGCATCTGTCATTTCCTGACTTGTTAATTTTAGCCATTCTGACTGGTGTGAGGTGATATCTCACTGTGGCTTTGATTTGTATTTCCCTGATGCCGAGTGATGTGGAACACTTTTTCATGTGTCTTTGGCCATCTGGATGTCTTCTTTGCAGAAATGTCTGTTCATGTCCTCTGCCCATTTCTTGATTGGATAGTTTGTTCTTTGGGTGTTGAGTTTGCTAAGTTCCTTATAGATTTTGGATACTAGCCCTTTATCTGATATGTCATTTGCAAATATCTTCTCCCATTCTGTCAGTTGTCTTTTGGTTTTGTTAACTGTTTCCTTTGCTGTGCAAAAGCTTTTGATCTTGAGGAAATCCCAATAGTTCATTTTTGCCCTTGCTTCCCTTGCCTTTGGCGATGTTCCTAGGAAGATGTTGTTGCAGCTGAGTTCAAGGAGGTTGCTGCCTGCGTTCTCCTCAAGGATTTTGATGGATTCCTTTCTCACATTGAGGTCCTTCATCCATTTTGAGTCTATTTTCGTGTGTGGTGTAAGGAAGTGGTCCAATTTCATTTTTCTGCATGTGGCTTTCCAATTTTCCCAGCACCATTTATTGAAGAGGCTGTCTTTTTTCCATTGGACATTCATTCCTGCTTTGTCGAAGATTAGTTGACCATAGAGTTGAGGGTCTATTTCTGGGCTCTCTATTCTGTTCCATTGATCTATGTGTCTGTTTTTGTGCCAGTACCATGCTGTCTTGATGATGACAGCTTTGTAATAGAACTTGAAGTCCGGAATTGTGATGCCACCAACTTTGGCTTTCTTTTTCAATATTCCTTTGGCTATTCGAGGTCTTTTCTGGTTCCATATAAATTTTAGGATTATTTGTTCCATTTCTTTGAGAAAAATGGGTGGGATTTTGATAGGGATTACATTAAATGTGTAGATTGCTTTAGGCAGCATGGACATTTTCACAATATTTATTCTTCCAATCCAGGAGCATGGAACATTTTTCCATTTCTTTGTGTCTTCCTCAATTTCTTTCATGAGTACTTTATAGTTTTCTGCATATAGATTCTTAGCCTCATTGTTTAGGTTTATTCCTAGGTATCTTATAGTTTGGGGTGCAATTGTAAATGGGATTGACTCCTTAATTTCTATTTCTTCTGTCTTGTTGTTAGTGTACAGAAATGCAACGGACTTCTGTGCATTGATTTTATATCCTGACACTTGACTGAATTCCTGTACAAATTCTAGCAGTTTTGGAGTGGAGTCTTTTGGGTTTTCCACATATAGTATCATATCATCTGTGAAGAGTGATAGTTTGAATTCTTCTTTGCTGATTTGGATGCCTTTAATTTCCTTTTGTTGTCTGATTGCTGAGGCTAGGACTTCTAGTACTATGTTGAATAGCAGTGGTGATAATGGACATCCCTGCCATGTTCCTGACCTTAACAGAAAAGCTTTCAGTTTTTCTCCATTGAGAATGATATTTGCGGTGGGTTTTTCATAGATGGCTTTGATAATATTGAGGTATGTGCCCTCTATCCCTACACTTTGAAGAGTTTTGATCAGGAAGGGATGCTGTACTTTGTCAAATGCTTTTTCAGCATCTATGGAGAGTATCATATGGTTCTTGTTCTTTCTTTTATTAATGTGTTGTATCACATTGATTGATTTGTGGATGTTGAACCAACCTTGCAGCCCTGGAATAAATCGCACTTGGTCATGGTGAATAATCCTTTTAATGTACTGTTGAATCCTATTGGCTAGTATTTTGGTGAGAATTTTTGCATCTATGTTCATCAAGATATTGGTCTGTAGTTCTCTTTTTTGGTGGGATCCTGTCTGGTTTTGGGATCAAGGTGATGCTGGCCTCATAAAATGAGTTTGGAAGTTTTCCTTCCATTTCTATTTTTTGGAACAGTTTCAGGAGAATAGGAATTAGTTCTTTTAAATGTTTGGTAGAATTCCCCTGGGAAGCTGTCTGACCCTGGGCTTTTGTTTGTTTGGAGATTTTTGATGACTGTTTTAATCTCCTTACTGGTTATGGGCTTTTCTATTTCTTCCTGGTTCAGTTGTGGTAGTTTATATGTCTCTAGGAATGCATCCATTTCTTCCTGATTGTCAAATTTGTTGGCATAGAGTAGCTCATAGTATGTTCTCGTAATTGTCTGTATTTCTTTGGTGTTAGTTGTGATCTCTCCTCTTTCATTCATGATTTTACTTATTTGGGTCCTTTCTCTTTTCTTTTTGATAATTCTGGCCAGGGGTTTATCAATCTTATTAATTCTTTCAAAGAACCAGCTCCTAGTTTCATTGATTTGTTCTATTGTTTTTTGTTTCTATTTCATTGATTTCTGCTTTGATCTTTATGCTTTCTCTTCTCCTGCTGGGTTTAGGGTTTCTTTCTTGTTCTTTCTCCAGCTCCTTTAGGTGTAGGGTTAGGTTTTGTACTTGAGACCTTTCTTGTTTCTTGAGAAAGGCTTGTACCGCTATATATTTTCCCCTCAGGACAGCCTTTCTGTGTCCCACAGATTTTGAACCATTGTGTTTTCATTATCATTTGTTTCCATGAATTTTTTCCATTCATTCTTTAGAAGGATGCTGTTTAGTCTCCATGTATTTGGGTTCTTTCCAAATTTCCTCTTGTGATTGAGTTCTAGCTTCAGAGCATTGTGGTCTGAAAACATGCAGGGAATGATCCCAATCTTTTGATACTGGTTGAGACCTGATTTAGGACCCAGAATGTGATCTATTCTGCAGAATGTTCCATGTGCACTAGAGAAGAATGTGTATTCTGTTGCTTTGGGTTGAAATGTTCTGAATATATCTGTGATGTCCATCTGGTGCAGTGTGTCATTGAAGGCCTTTATTTCCTTGTTGATCTTTTGCTTGGATGATCTGTCCATTTCAGTGAGGGGAGTGTTCAAGTCCCCTACTATTATTGTATTATTATTGATGTGTTTCTTTGATTTTGTTATTGATTGGTTGATATAGTTGGCTCCTCCCACGTTAGGGGCATAGATATTTAAAATTGTTAGGTCTTCTTGTTGGGCAGACCCTTTGAGTAGGATATTGTGTTCTTCCTTATCTCTTATTATAGTCTTTGGCTTAAAATCTAATTGATCTAATATAAGGATTGCCACCCCAGCATTCATCTGATGCCCATTAGCATGGTAAATTGTTTTCCACGCCCTCACTTTAAATCTGGAGGTGTCTTTGCATCTAAAGTGAATTTCTTGTAAGCAACATATAAATGGGTTTTGTTTTTTTATCCATTCTGATACTCTGTGTCTTTTGATTGGGGTATTTAGCCCATTAACATTCAGGGTAACTATTGAGAGATATGAATTTAGTGCCATTGTATTGCCTGTAAGGTGACTTTTACTGTACATTGTCTCTGTACCTTTCTGATCTACTATTTTTAGGCTCTCTCTTTGCTTAGAGGAACCCTTTCAATATTTCCTGTAGAGCTGGTTTGGTGTTTGCAAATTCTTTCAGTTTTTGTTTGTCCTGGAAGCTTTTCCTCTCTCCTTCTATTTTCAGTGATAGCCTAGCTGGATATAGTATTCTTGGCTGCATGTTTTTCTCATTCAGTGCTCTGAATATATCATGCCAGTTCTTTCTGTCCTGCCAGGTCTGTGTGGTTAAGTCTGCGTCCAATCTAATATTTTTACCATTGTATGTTACAGACGTCTTTTCCCGGGCTGCTTTCAGGATTTTCTCTTTGTCACTAAGACTTGTAAATTTTACTATTAGGTGACAGGGTGTGGACCTATTCTTGTTGATTTTGAGGGGGGTTCTCTGCACTTCCTGGACTTTGATGCTTGTTCCCTTTGCCATATTGGGGAAATTCTCTCCAATAATTCTATCCAATATACCTTCTGCTCCCCTCTCTCTTTCTTCTTCTTCTTGAATCCCAATTATTCTAATGTTGTTTCGTCTTATGGTGTCAAATATCTCTCGAATCCTCCCCTCGTGGTCCAGTAGCTGTTTGTCCCTCTTTTGCTCGGCTTCTTTATTCTCTGTCATTTCGTCTTCTATATCACTAATTCTTTCTTCTGCCTCATTTATCCTAGCAGTGAGAGCCTCCATTTTTGATTGCACCTCATTAGTAGCTTTTTTGATTTCAACTTAGTTAGATTTTAGTTCTTTTATTTCTGCAGAAAGGGCTTTTATATCTCCAGAGAGGGTTTCTCTAATATCTTCCATGCCTTTCTCGAGCCCGGCTAGAACCTTCAGAATTGTTATTCTGAACTCTAGATCTGACATATTACCAATGTCTGTGTTGATTAGGTCCCTAGCCTTCGGTACTGCCTCTTGTTCTTTTTTTTGTGCTGAATTTTTCTGCCTTGTCATTTTGTCCAGAGAAGAGTATATGAAGGAGCAATTAAAATACTAAAAGGGTGGCAAGACCCCAGAAAAATGTGCTTTAACCAAATCAGAAGAGGCCCCAAATTGTGGGGGGGGGGGGGAGAAAGGGGATAAAAAGTGGTTCAGAAAAAAAAAAAGAAAAAAATTTAAAAAAAAACAAATAAAGAAAAAATATAAAAAAGAAAGAAAAAATATATCTTTTAGATAAACTAGTTAAAAAAAACTTTAAAAAAGAAAAGGGTAAAAGTTTAAAAAAATTTAACAGAAGAAGAAATAAAAATTGAAAAAAAAATTAAATTAACTGCAAGACTAAAGTATCATGGGGAGAAAGCCATGAGTTCCATGCTTTGCTTTCTCCTCCTCTGGAATTCTGCTGCTTTCCTTGGTAGATGAACTTTGTCCTGGCTGGATTTTTGTTGATCTTCTGGGGGAGGGTCCTGTTGTAGTGACTCTCACTGTCTTTGCCCAAGGCGGAATTGCACCACCCTTACCAGGGGCCGGACTAAGTAATCCGCTCGGGTTCGGTTTCAGGAGATTTTGTTCCCTGAGCTCTTTCCATAGAGTTCTGGAGGACAGGAATGAAAATGGCAGCCTCCCAGTCTCTGGCCTGGAGGAGTCAAGAGCCCGGGGCCCCACTCCTCAGTGCGCCCCCAGAGAACAGTGCCCAATCACTCCCGTATCCCCTGCCTCCAGCCGCGCTCTGTACTCATCCAGCCTGCGACCGGTTCAAGGTAACCCCGAGCTGAGAGCTCAGTCCTCAGCTGTGTCTGTGTAGCCGGCTTCCCCTTTCTAATGCCTGTGAGCTCTGCAACACTCTGACACCCCCGATCCTTCTGTGACCCTACGGGACCTGGGGCCACGCTGACCTCGCGTGGGCTTCACCCCGGTTTAGCCTCTGGAGCATTGTCCCTCAGTGGATCAGTGGATTTAAAATTCCTGATTTTGTGCTTCATTGCTCCGCCACTTGCTGGGAGTCGGCCCTTCTCCCCGTGGTCTATCTTCCCGGCATTTTGGATTCACTTCTCTGCCAGTCCTACCTTTCAGAAAGTGGTTGATTTTCTGTTTCTAGAATTGCTGTTCTTCTTCTCTTCGATCTCCCATTGGATTTATAGGTGTGTAATGTTTACATAAGCTATCTAGCTGATCTCCTGCTACCTGATGTAGTCTCAGCCTGCTACTTCTCCGCCATCTTGACTCCTCCTATTTCACCATTTTTTTTTTAAAGATTTTATTTATTTATTTGACAGACAGAGATCACAAGTAGGCAGAGAGGCAGGCAGAGAGAGAGAGGAGGAAGCAGGCTCCCTGCTGATCAGAGAGCCCAATGCGGGACTCGATCCCAGGACCTGAACCTGGACCATGACCTGAGCCGAGGGCAGAGGCTTAACCCACTGAGCCACCCAGGCGCCCACTCTTTCACCATTTTTGACCTGTAAATATGACATTGTATATGTTTCTCTCTAAAAATTAACATATGCATTAGTAATACATGTAAAATATCCAGTAAGTAAAGATAGAACAGTTAGTATGGATTCTAGCTTTAGTTTGACATAATTATTGATGTAAGTATTGATATAATGTATTGATATATAGTTTCTGAATGTAGTGTATTAGTTTAATCAAACAATCAGTTGATAGTTTGAAATCTCAGTTCAAGAATGATTCATACTAAAAAGTATTTGGAGGTCAAAGGTGCCATGGTTTAATGTTGAGGAAGAAATTCAAACAGGCATACAGAAAATTTCTATAGTATGACTTCACACAACTTTTCTTATCTGAGAGGACACTGAAAATAAATTTTCAACAAGGCAGTAGGATTAGCGAATCACCAACACTTTTTCAAAACCCTCGAGTAGCTTTCCTTTGTAGATTGGAGATAAGAGTAGGAGAAGCTTCCATGGAAAATGGGCTCCCTGAATCAAAGGATCAGATATGTTGGGTGGCAGAGTCAAATGGCAGCATCTAACCAGCCAAATAAAAGTTAGAATGGGTATAATAATAGGTAATATAACTAGAGAGGTAATTGGAAGATTGCACCAGAAGAACCATTGGTGATGTTGAATTGATCTCCAGGTACCTATAAAAGATATAGCTGGGCAATGAACAAAAGTTCTAACATATCTACAAAATAGCTACAACAAAATCTAAATGTGATAAAGGGAAGCTTGAATCATTACCATGATGAAGATCCATGAAACCACCCTAAAGCATTTTGAATGGTACCACCATAAGTTTTCACTAAAATTATTCCACCCTGGCTTCTTCAAAGGCACATATATACAGGAGTGATTGTTTTTGAGGGAGAGTGACATGGGTAAAGACTATATCCTGGATTTGAGATATTACTAATATTTTATTTTCTTTTTAAAAGATTTTATTTATTTATTTGTCAGAGAGAGAGAGAAAGAGCAAGAGAGTGAGCACAGGCAGACAGAGTGGCAGGCAGAGGCAGAGGGAGAAGCAGGCTCCCTGCTGAGCAAGGAGCCCGAGTGGGACTCGATCACAGTGTGCTGGGATCATGACCTGAGCTGAAGGCAGCTTAACCAAGCAGACGCCACCCAGGCGTCCTGGTATTACTAATATTTTATAATGTAGGAAACCAAAATGAGCCTTCAGTTCAAATAGGTATCATGGAATTCAGAAAATGAATGGAATTTGGACATAAGTCCATCTTGCAGTGTACTCTGGGAGTGAAGATATTGAAACTCACCCATTCTGGATGTTCTCCTAACTCTGAGGTGTGTGTCAGAAGAGAATGTTCCTGACATTAAAATCTACTTTACTTGTTTGTATGACCTATGAGGAAAACAGATGAATCTTGTAAAAATAGCAATATTATCATCAATGTAATTAGATGGTACAACCAACAGAAGAAGATTCTCTTGGCATCTCTTATTTATTGGAGCAAGTTAGTCTGTATCCTTTCATGGGGTTCACTACCGCTGAGCCAGCTAGTGTTGTTTGACTTCAAACTGGAAGGGAAAGGAACACAATCTAATTATTTGTCATTAAGTCCACAATTATGTGGTTCCATTATAATTTAGTTCCACACTTTCTCATTCTTGCCTCTATACTGAAAACACCAAGATAATGTGACCTGAGGAACAAGGAGTAAAAAGTACCTTAGAAGTCTCAGTAATATCTATATATGTTAGAAGGGGGAGAGAGGTATCAAACAATTTTGAAGACCTATAATGCAGTGTAGTTTTGGGGAGACAGAAGTATTGAGCATGTCAGAATACTTCTAAAATGGAAAAAAAGAAAGAAAGAGAATTTGCTGCTCTTGTACATGTCATAGAAAAATTTATAAGGTCTCCACTGAATTCTATATGCTATACATATCACTTTCTGTGTACTGATCTCTCTCAGGAGGGAGGAAGTGTGTGTCTTGGAAAAATTCCTAGAGGAGAATAATTCTATCCATCACCTTATGGCATGGTGGAAGCAGTTCTGACCTTGAGCAGATCAAATATTGCTTGAAGTGTCTGTGGCAGATCAGGATGCTCTTTGGAGACTGAAGCAATTTCTGAAAGGAGAGTCATAAAATGTGCTTCTAGGGTACTAGAGCATACCGTATTTGGAGACTTATTTTCCTGTTGAGAAACAGCTCTTACATTGTTATTGAGAGGAACTGATCACCAAACAATGGAACCACAGAACCCATGCTGACTGACCTGCTTATCATGGCCTAAATGTTACCTGACCTAATAAATCATGAAACTGAATACGCGCAATAACATCCCTTCTTCATTGGAAGTGTATTGAAGATCAGACCTAAGTTCCTGAAAACATAAGTAATGTTCATGAATATGGAGCTTATTCACCTAGTTCACTTATTTCCATAATAATTCCACATTTCCTTCATCTACATACCCATAGAATTGTTACAAATATTTAATTTCCTAAGGAAGGGGGAGAAATTTGGTTTGTAGGTGGTTCCATGTGACATCCCTGCAATAAGTGGAAGGAATCAGCCACACAGCACAGAGCCACCTCACGTATGGCTCTAGGTAAAAATCTGGATAGATATCCTTACAATGAAAAGAATTTCAGACCTTAAAGTAAGGATAGGAATAAGCTTTCTATATTTTTTATTTAGGCAAAATACAAGTTGATATCTATAAACCACTTATTTTAAACTTGGATTCACACTTGGATTTAAACTTGAAAAATAATGTCTTAAATGAAGATTTAAATTTTGTTTACATTAGTATTTAGAGATGTGTGGCCTTGGAAGAAGGCCATATAACTGAACAAATGTTGTTCAAAGCTGATTCATGTAGTTTATGAGACAAATTAGCAATAGTTACATAAAAAAAGAGTAAACCAATGAAAGAATTATTCATTTTAGAGCAAATGCTGTGCAGGAAATAAAATATAAGTGTAAACTGTATGTGGATCAGAAAACTCAAAGCCATAATGATTTTCTTACCAAATAGACCTATAGATTCAAATAAATCCAGAAGACATCTTTGTAGCATTCAGCAAATTTATTCTAATTTTTTATGCAAATAAAAATGTTGTAGAAGATACAAAACAGTATTGAAAAAGAATAAATTCAGATAGTATACATTGCTTGAGTGTAAGTATGATAAAGTAGACAGAATAAATAAAATTGCCAACAGCAGAAATCAGAAAAATGCAGTAAATGCCTAGAAAATCTTAAAGATTACAATAAACTTCTTATCAAGTGTACATGGACTCGAGTGTCTTAGGCCCTAAAAAGAGCTTCTGCAAGTTTCAAATGACTAAAATCATTCACAATAATCTCTCCTGAGTGTGATAGAATTAAACTGGAAAACCGTAATGAAATATATATATAAAATCTCTTACTGCCTGGAATTCAAACAGTTAAACAACTTTAAGTAATGTATCATTTTCAGAGACAGCCAAATCTTAGAAATGAACTATAATAAATCTGGCATGTCAAAACTGGACAGTTGCTGCTAAAGTAGTACCCAAAGAAATATTTATTGCATTAGATCCATATATATGAATAAAAAATCTTAAAATCAATGATTTCAACTTAGTTCTCAAAAAAGCTAGAAACCTTATACCAACTATAACTCAGAAATGTAGAAGTGATGTCAGCATTCATGGTGAGAGAAGACATCCCTCATTTTTGTCCCTCCTTTAACAACTAAAATTTGACATTCATTTATAAAGAAAAGTGCCCCTTTAGGACTTGTGGATTCCAATGTTATAGGCCAAGGGACTGGGAGGCATCTCACTCAGCTGTGCAATGGAAAACAGGCAGAGAGACCTCAGTAGAGACTGTGGTATATACTGGAGCCTGTGAACTGGCTTCAGCTCCTCTTGGACAGGTATGGGAACACCTGGGAAAGCCTAACTTACGCAGACACCTGCAGACTAGAGCCTGGTAGAAGTCCAGATTTTCAGAAGAGACATTTCAGCACACTCTGTTGGAGTGTGTGTGTGTGTGTGTGTGTGTGTGTGTGTGTATGTATGTGTGTGAATTTGGATACATTGGAGTGGGTAAGAGGAAATTCGCCAAAATCACCATTCTTACCAGATATATGTGACTTTTCCTTTCACTTGAAATTTTATAGGCAATTGTAGAGTTATTAATTGGCCTGATTTCAATATTGTATCTCATGGAGTAGGGAAGCTTGAAGAGAGGGAGAGATAAGGGGTTAGCCAGTCAATGGAGTAGTCAGAACACACCCAACATTTATGGAATAAGTTTGCTGTCTTATATGGATGTGGTTGATGGCACCCAAGTTACAGTAGCAACATCAAAAATCACTGATCACAGATCACCATAACAAATATAATAATAATAAGACTGTTTGAGATATTGTGAAAATTACCAAAATGTGATGCAGAGAAACAGTGAGTAAATGTTGTTGGAAAAAAATGGCACTGATAGAATAGAAGAATGGTGATGCTGGCAAAGTTTTCTCTTACCTACTCCAATGTAGCCAAATTCACACACACACACACACACACACACTCCAGTAGAGTATGCTGAAATGTCTCTTCTGAAAATCTGGACTTCTACACAGGCTCTAGTCTGCGGGTGTCTGTGTAAGTTAAGCTTTCCCTGGTGTTCCCACACCTGTACAAGAGGAGCTGAAGCCAGTTCACAGGCTCCAGTATATACCACAGTCTATACTGAGGTCTCTCTGCCTATTATTATCCTCAACACAGGGTTGCCACAAATCTTTATTTTGTTTAAAAACAAAAGAACTATGGCAAAGCACAGTAGAGTACAGTAAAATGAGATATGCCCATATTAAATAATTAATAATGAACTAACATCTCAAAAATAATGTGATCTTGTCTTTAAGGAAAAATTCAGAGAATTTTGATGGGATAGACAACTTCTTCGAAAAACACTAATGATTAATATTACTAAAAATTTGTATAGATATATTTCTGTGAAATTGGTTAGTAATTAATATAGTCCCATGATCATTTTCTCAAGTCTATCCCATCTAATATGTTATATTTACTAGCATAATGTTGGCTTGTGTTTTTATTATCTTTTAAATTCTGTAAGCTATCTAGTGACAATCCTCTTTTTTCTGAAATTGATAAATGGTCTTTTCCTTCTCTCTCTCTTGATCAATTGCATTCAAAGGTTTCTAGGGCTTCTTGATGAATTGACACTTTTGTCATTATGAAATATCCTTCTCTATCACTAATGGAACATAATTTGTTTAATATTAATATAGCCTCCTTTTAGTTAATGTCTGCCTGATGTACCTTGTCACATTCTTTAACTTTTAATCCATCTTTCTCTTGTTATATAAAGTGCATTTCCTCTAGCAGAATATAATTGATTTTTTAAATTTTTTTAAAGATTTTATTTAGTTATTTGAGAGAGAATGAAAGTGAGAGAGATCACAGAAAAGGGGAAGCAGACTTGCCGCTGAGTGGAGAGCCTGATGTGGGGCTCGATCCCAGGATCAGGGATCATGACCTGAGCTGAAGGCAGTCACTTAACCGACTGAGCCACACAGGCACCCCTAATTGATTCTTTTAAAAAAATATAGTCTGACAACCTCTGCCTTATAATTGGTATGTTTAACCTCTTTATATTTAATGCAGTCACCATCTTGGTTGGATTTAAATATATCATTTTGCTCTTTGTTTTTGTCCCATTTCCCCCCAACCTGCTCTTTATTTTCCCTTTTCCTTGTCTTCTTTTGTATTAGTTGACATTTCAAAGAAGAACCAAATTTTTTTCTAGTCATACAGTATTCCATTCTTTTTTGGAATAGCTGTCATATTTTTAACCAGATCCTCCCAGAATGCTATTCTTGAAATCCTTCTTCTTTGATACTGTGGAATTATTGCCTAAGCAAAAAGTAAGTCTCTACCTATAAGCCCTATTGGTAGAAAAATTTCAATCAATGCCTCAGGAGTTCTGCACTTGCAATTTTTGGACATAACATGAGAAAGGAGGTCAGAATTTTGAAAAATTTTTAATAGTATACAAGGTTTTATATGTTCTCTTGATATTTCATTGTTTGTTCATGTTCCTTTTATATTATCTTTTAAGTCATAAACAAAATATTAAAACTGTAATTTAGGACTTTATTATAATTCATGACATACTTTTAATGTCATGACATACATAAAAATCTTTAGTAATTATCCAAATGACTAAGTTCGTATATGTTAAATTTATGTCGTAAGTAACTTTAAGAAACATCTGAATGCTATAGAATACATTTTACTCTTTAAAAAAAAAAAGCATTCAGCTGAATCATAGCTTGATTTAAGATTTTACTTAAATTTTGACTTGGGTCATAAATAAACATGATTTAAAGGAATCAAGTTTCTCTTATAGTAGAACACATTATGGTTAGTGTGTTGAAGTTGGTGGCTATGAATGTGTTTTTAGTCCCAAAAGACTGTTATTACTTAAATTTCTTTTTAAAGAATGACGCTACATGTGAACAATTACACATTATGATAGGACTTACTTTATGGCTGTTAGTTCTTCCTTTTTTTACACTGGGTTTGTTACAGCTTTGGGCCTCTGTTTTCTTTTGATGAAATTTGATGATATAATCCATGTAAAGACAACAAGTAGAATACTGTGGTTTTTGTAGGCCTTCAGTAAATGACAGCTACTTTTATATTTTATCTCTTCCAAACTTTTTTTTCACGTTTTAGAATATCGAAAGCTGAGATGGTTATTATAATTGATGTTTATGATGCACCTTGAAATGATACTGTTGATGCTAAATACACTAAAAAGGTCAAGATGTGTGCATGTATTAGTGTTAAGTGTCATATCATTCTAAATACTCTGTCAGATATGTCAAAAGAATTCTTTCAATAATTACAAAATAAAAAATTGACAAAATCATTTTATAATTAAATTGACAATTCCTTTTTAGTGGTACATAAAATAGTGGTGTGGATTATATTTGATGGCAACTTCAATTAGATGAAATACAGTATTACTGATAATTACAGTTATACTACAATGTGCAAAAAACCTCTTGTTCTGTCAGAAAATACTAATCTTGGTAAGCAGTTGATGGACATTAACTGTATCTAATAGTATGCTGGGCTTTGACTGACAGTTTATCATAGTGGCTAGAGCCAGACAATCTGTATTGACATCTCCCTCCGTTTCATAGCTGTGTGACCTGGGATGTTGTACTTAACCTCTGTGCATCAGTTCTTGATCTGTTAGAAAATAGATGATAATTTTACTCACCATGAAGAGTTATGGTAAGATTAAATAAGTAAACCTATGAATAGGAAGAGGAATAGTTATATCTCATATTTACTACACAACAAATGTTAGTTATATATGTCATCCATTAGGGTAGTGATTTTTAAATACATAGTTTCTCTTAAACTTTATTCTCCGTCCATCTTGGATAAAACTCTGATGCCTTAATATTATCCTTGAGAAATGAAGCTTTTATACTTTTATTCTGTTGCTAGTGCTTGGTCAATATTAGTTGAATAATGTGTCCTTCTTCAGTACAGTGGAATCAAAAGAAGGCACCTGTCTTTGGATAAAAAGATAATTGTGTACTAGAAAAAATATTTGGTTAATGCTGGAATATTTTACTGGCATATCTTTGAATCTATAATCTCTGAAAGGTGCATACAGTTGGATTAAAGTAATGTTCTACTTCATTAGTTAAAGTTGAAACTTGGGGATTTCATTTGGGTAAAATATTTTATATTATCATTAATTATTATATTAATATATTAATTAAATTTTATTAAACATAATTTATTTAAAATAAAATTAATATATTAAAATATTTTATATGATTATATCAGGAAAAGAGTATTAAATATGTGCTCCATATCTGCAAAGTTTGTTTTAAGTTTTACTTTTTAAGGGAAAAGAATACATGAAACAGGCAGATTCTATTACTTTTGTTTCTTTAGTTTTTTCATAGCACAGTAAATGAGAAATCTGTTTTGGGCTATTATTACTGAAATGGAATGGAATAATACATGTATTTTGATTTATAAAGTCATCAAAGTCTGTGAATTTTAAGAATATTTGGAGGGGGATTTATCTTGTCATATTTATTTTAGTAGCTAAACATGCATCCATAAAAAATAAGGAATAACATAGTGTAGTGAAAATGAGTATTGTATCCTGGTTAAGAGGACTGTCAAAACATCCCTGTTTTTATGAATCCATCTAGACAAAGAAAGTACACCATCGTATCATAGCTGTTTTGATAGGACTATTGTAACATGTTAGATGTTTTGACAGTCCTTATAATAATGTAAAACACGGTATTTTATTACCAAATAGTCAACATCTCTGACACATTGTCCCTGAAACTTGTTCTTTTCTGAATTTTAATCCATGCAATAATCCAGAGAAATTAGGTTATAATATAAATGAATAAGGGATATAAAATTGCAGAAACAAAAAAAAGTATTTTGCAGATAATATATGTTTTAATATAAGCAAGAAAGAGAAATATGCATGCATGTATATGTATGTATAAATGTAGTAATTATAATTGTTGACTTACTCTGAAGAAAATATATTGGTCAGAGATCAGGTTTAGGGAAATTGTTTACATGGGCACCAGCATAAGAACAAATGTGCTCCCACCATTTCCTGCCATGCTTGTATTTGTCCAATCTAGATTCAGAATCCTAAGGAAATGATCTGATAAATCTACCTTGGGTCTCCCAAGACACCTAGTTTATAGAACCACAAATTCTATAAATAAGAATACATGGGGCACCTGGGTGGCTCAGTGGGTTGAGCATCTGCCTTCAGCTCAGGTCGTGGTTTCAGGGTCCTGGGATCCAGCCCCATGTCGAGCTCTCTACTCAGCGGGGAGCCTGCTTCCCTCTCTCTCTGCCTGCCTCCCTGCCTACTTGTGATCTCTCTCTGTCAAATAAATAAATAAATAATCTTAAAAAAAAAAAAAAAAGAATTCATGCCCCCGAAGTTAGTTGTGGTTGCTATAGGAAGAGGAATTTGATTCTAGGTAAAAAAAAAATAAAACAAAAATAGCAAAATATCACTGAAGTTTCTCAGCTTGACCACAAATTAAAAAGCATACTTAAAATGAATGATAGATATAACAAATCTAGCCAAAATAAAATAATAATAATCAGCATAGTAGTTAATAACCATACTAGGGCTTTCACAATTCAGAAAAGGAAACAAATGAACAACCACAAAAAATGTAAAAAAAAATCCCACAGTGTTCAAAACTAAGACACTATGTGGTTCTTTTGTATTCTTTCTGAGCAAATGGCCTTGCTTCTTACTTCAGTAAAAATGTAGGGCTATAGGCTGTTCATTATCTCAATGTCCTGTAACCAGAGCATTAAACTAACTTACATCCCCACCAATCCTTTTACTCTTTCTGTCCTTTTAAATGTCCTGTCTAATGGGAGGTAGCTCCTAAACCACCTTGATTCTTCACTCTGTCGATTTCTCCTCTTCCCCCTTTCCTTTCTCATTTCCCTCTGTCAGTGTTTTATTAACACTAAAATATATTTAAATAGTGAGACTTCTGGAAAGCTAAATGATGGGATAGCAAACTCTCCAAACTAGACCTTCCAAACCAAAGAATGAGCAGAATACAAATAAAAGTAAGAGAAAAACTACAGAAACTGAGAAATAGAGCAAACTACATATTATGAACTCTAATAAGACATTTTGTCAATGAATGGAGGCTGAATAATGAAAGGATGACACTAGGAGCCAAAAGTTAATTCTCATTTCCAAAAATCATTAATAAAGGATTTTGCATAATAAGCCTTGTCACAACCAACAAACGCAACATAATTGAGAGGGTTGGTAGGAGTCACTGGTCCCCTCCTGGCGGTGTCATGGTATTCCAAGTGGAGATTCTTTTTCCACTCTGGTTGCACAGCAATCCTTGGGACATGGAGGAAAATTTGTAACATTTTTCTGATCTAACTTGCTAAGAAACAGGGTGTTCACTTTTTTTGAAATTACATAACAGGAAATGATATTAAGATGAATAATAAAACATAGAAGGGTAAGGTCTGGAGGAAGGATCAGGCTGCAGTAGAGACAACTGTCATTGGATGTGTATTTTCTTTCCATGAGATAATTGTCTATTACTTAATGGAATAAATGCTAAATCAGTAAAAAGAACTCCTTTGGGGTTTGTTAGATAAAAAATAACACTTGTTTCTGCTGTTTGGTCATGCTGTCTGCAGTTTGTCACTTGCCAACAGCAGTGCAGAAAAAAACTAAAAATGTGAGTAGGCCATCATGTCTCTTGAATCTCTAATCAATTACTATGAGTTCCTATTTTAAGAGACAATATGCCACCTCCAATCCAATTTTATTGCTAATTCATAAAGTGTCACTGAAAAATTTGGTCTTGGAATAATTTTAGAAATACTTGATGAGGAGTAGAGAAGTCAAATAAACCTGGCCTGTACAAAAGGTATCAAGTGGGACAAATGGTTTTGAAATAGCCTCTTGTTTACCTACGGATGATTTAAATATTGAAACCCCTCTTATCTAGACTTTGACAGATATCTGTTTTTCTTATCAGAGATTGATTGATTGATTGATTGATTTCCCAGCTTTATTGAAATATAATTGATGGATAAAATTGTACATACCTTAAGTATACAACATGATGATTTGATAGAAGTATACAGTGTGATCACTTCAAGCAAGTTAAAAAACAGATACATCACCTCCCATTGCTATTTTTTTACCCCTTTGTGGTGAGAATGTTTAAAATCCATTTTCTTAGCAACTTTTAAGTATGTAATACAGTATTATTAATGATGGTCACCATTCTATATGTTAGATCCTCAGAATTTACTCATCTTATCACTGGAAAGTCGTATCCTTTGACCAATATTTGTTTCCCCCACACTCCAGTATCTGACAACCACCATTCTACTGTTTGCTTCCGAGTTTGGCTTTTTTTTTTTTTTTTTGGATTCCATACATAATATTTCCAGTAATAAGTGTTATCATAACTTTACCTCTTATGTTTTGATTATTTCAATGGGAAAATGAGAAGCACAAAATCAGATTGTTATTTGTCATTTATTACAAAAATAGCCCTTTCAAAAGTAATTTGTGTCTTTTATTTTCAAGTGCTGTATCCTTGTAACCTTTCATATTACCAGTTTTCAGATATTATTTTATTTCATTTAGTTATCTTCAACTTTGATTGATTATTATAATTTATTATAATTTCAAGTTTAATAATTTTCATTGTAACAAATTAAGCAATGCGGATTGTACACAAATGAAAAAACATTAATCTCTCTCATACTTCCCCCAATACCACTCTTTAGACAGTCTATATTTATATATATTATTTAGATATGTGTTATATATGTTATAAAAGTTATGTATATTCAGATATAAATGTTTTATTAGATTATTATATATATTTATAAAAGTATGCTATGTAATCATTTATAATTTTTCTGTGCTTATCAAAAAAACACATGCATATGTATATATGTGTTTCTGTGAATGTGTGTAGGGAAAGAGGGACAGAGGAGGTGGGACAGAATGAGAAGAGAGAGAAAGAGAGATATTTTCTTTTTAAAAGATATTGGAAAATACTATGTTGATTACAATATTTTAAACTTCATATATCATTGATCTCTTTCTGATAAAATACATGCTGACCTAACTCAATCTTTTTAGCAGTAGCTTATCATATAAAAATGAGAATATGCCATAAGATACATATTCTTTCCCTGTGATAAACGTGAAGTTGTTAATATTTTCTTTGTTGTTTTGTTTTGCCAAAACAAATATTGCTACAGTAAACATCTTGCCCATGTATCTTTATAAATATTGCTTTTATTTTGGTGGAGTATAGGCTTCAAACTATAATTATGGAATAATAGGTCAGGGACATTTAAAATGTAGATAGTAATGATCAGAAAATTTTATAAATCTTTGTAATTTACTTACTGCCGTAACAGAATTGAATGTATATAAACATTTCTCCACGTTTTTGCAATCGCTTGCATTTCACCAGCCTGTTTACTGAACTCATCCAGTAGTTTAAAATGTTACCTTACTATAATATGTTTTTGGACAGCATTGTAGACAATGCTAGTTATATCTGTTCTAAAAGCCTTTCATTTTTTAATAGACTGAACCTATAGTTAGCACCACCAAAGACTAAAGTTGTCCTGTAAGTTAGAATTCAGGAGTAGATTTCACTTTCCTGAATTCATTTACTAAAATCAACACCAATTATATGGACGGAGAAGCAGTTTCTTCCTTGATTGCCAGTAAAGGGAATTGTTCAGGGGGTACCTGGGTGGCTCAGCGGGTTAAGCCTCTGCCTTCAGCTCAGGTCATGATCTCAGAGTCCTGGGATCGAGACCCGCATCAGGCTTTCTGCTCAGCGGGAAGCCTGCTTCCCTCCCTCTCTCTCTCTCTGCCTGCTTCTCTGTCTACTTGTGATCTCTCTGTCAAATAAATAAATAAAATCTTAAAAAAAAAAAAAAAGGAAATGTTCAGGAGTTGAAGGGATTATTTAAGGAATCACTTGCGTATAATGGAGACCAGAGACAAGATTTAAAGAGAAAATTCAGGCAGGTGGTAAAATCCTTACAGGTGTATCCTATTTACACACTAATGTGTTAGTAGAGA
The DNA here is from genome assembly GCF_922984935.1 of Meles meles. Lineage (NCBI taxonomy): Eukaryota > Metazoa > Chordata > Mammalia > Carnivora > Mustelidae > Meles > Meles meles. Next base: position 126,495,032 of record NC_060066.1, read on the forward strand.
TTATGAGGTCATGGAAGAAGACCCTGAAAGCTCTTCAGGCAGACACTACCTACAACTTCTTTCTAGATATCCCTTGCAATATCAGAAGAAAAAATAAAAGATTAAAGCATATAATGCTGTAGTGATACATGGCAGAAGAGAGTGAAGGTTCAGTTATTGCAGATTTGCCTCAAAAGGACTTAAAGAAACAAAATAGTACCTCACCTAAGTTGCTGTGTTCTGAATGACTGTGCCTGGTCCCAGCCCCCCAATTTCTATGTTGAAAACCTAATGCCAAAGGTGACAGTATTTGGAGGTTGGACTTTTGGAAATGATTAGGTCATGATGGTGGAGTCCTCATGAATGGCATCGGTGCCCTCACAAAAAGGCTCCAGAGAGCTAGCTTGCCATTTCCACCGTGTGAGGACAGAGAAGTCTTTGACCTAGAAGGAGGCCCTTGCCCAGCAATGCTAGCACCCTGATCTTTTGTAAAAATCTTCTAGATTTTTAACCCACTGAGCCACCCAGGCACCCCCGAACAATTCCCTTTACTGGCAATCAAGGAAGAAACTGCTTCTCCGTCCATATAATTGGTGTTGATTTTAGTAAATGAGTTCAGGAAAGTGAAATCTACTCCTGAATTCTAACTTACAGGACAACTTTAGTCTTTGGTGGTGCTAACTGTATGTTCAGTCTATTAAAAAATGAAAGAATAAATGAAACAAGATGGGATTGGGAGGGAGACAAACCATAAATGACTCTTAATCTCACAAAACAAACTGGGGGTTGCTGGGGGGAGGTGGGATTGGGAGAGGGGGAGGGGGCTATGGACATTGGGGAGGGTAAGTGCTATCGTGAGTGCTGTGAAGTGTGTAAACCTGGCGATTCACAGACCTGTACCCCTGGGGATAAAAATACATTATATGTTTATTAAAAAAAAAAAAAAAATTTGGAAGGGGAGGCAAACCATAAGAGACTATGGACTCTGAAAAACAACCTGAGGGTTTTGAAGGGTCAGGGCTGGGAGGTTGGGGGAACAGGTGGTGGGTAATGGGGAGGGCACGTTTTGCATGGAGCACTGGGTGTTGTGCAAAAAGAATAAATACAGTTACGCTGAAAAAATAAATAAAATGGAAAAAATAAATAAATAAATATTTTAATAAAATTAAAAAAAATGAAAGTGAAATGAAATTCGCCTCTAGAATTGTGAGAAAAAAACTGTGTAGTTTATAAGTGATCTAGTCTGTGGTATTTTGTTATAGCTACCCAAGACATAATGCAATTTTATCCTTAGAAATAAATGAAGCATGAAAACCCCCTGTTGATACAAAAGCAAAATTTCACGACCTGGCCATTAATAAAAGGGAAACATTCAACTTCTGGTATGAAGTTAAAGTAGAGAAGCTTATTGTCAGTCTGGGTGTGCCGACTAAATAATTACATTCTGCATTAAATGTAGAATGAGTGTTCCTTATGCTTCTTAACAAAACCATTCTGTTCCCCATGAGTACACTTAAAATAATTTAAAAATAGCGTAAGTACCAAAGAAATTAATTTAAATGGGTTATTCAGAGAGTGCCATCTGCTGATACAATACTGAGAAATTCAGATAAGAGGAAAGTGTGTAAGATTCATTGATTTTTCTGGTATATGAGAATTTAGGATATATTCCCAAGAAAGTAAGTAAACATTTGGGAACATATCTGTCCCACAATTGAAATTCTCCAACAAATCTATTTTAGAGAAAGTTGCACTTTGAATTTAAAAAAAATCGCATTTTGGAGAAAGTATTTTGAGTGGAAGAAAATCACATATTTCTACTACAATACCATTTTCCTCTCTCATCATAGCTACAAATCTTCTAAAATTATTATCATCAATCTTTTATTTCATTAATATTTCTATGTGTACATTAAATTCATAGTTTCTACAAGGTAACAAAGAAGAGAATAAAAATAATTCCAACATGCAATGTAATGTAGCATTTAATTGGACAGATGAGTCAGACAAATCTGAAATGGAAACAAAAGGATTAACTTAGAGATTAAAAAGCAAAATATAAGTTCCAAGTGAATTTAAAATGGATGTGTATAAAATCAATCAGAGGACTTCACATCCTGGCATGCATATGTACTCCTAAAGAAGATAGGAGAATCTCAAAAGTTAATATTGTATAATAGTTTTACAATGATGTACAAACCTGGAAAGACCCCGGTCAATCTCATGATAAATCTCTGAAGTCAGCATGCAGATGCTACTTTCCACTGATCAGCTCAAGTCCTATTGGATGGATAGACCAAAGAATTACATGTATGTATGAAATGTATCTGTCCTCATTTATATTTGACTAATGAACACCTAAAGTTCCACAATTTTTTTAAAACTTTGATATCAGCCTTTGTTTAGTGTTAAATCACAAACACTGTGGCACTTATTTCTCTCTTACATGAATAAATTAAACATAATATGAATTTTGTCAGAGAAGAGTAAAGAACACATAAAGGTGATGGATAGGGGAGGTGTATTTGTTGCCAAAGGTGCTTTGAATACTGAGTTTATTAAAAAAAAAAAAGCTAAAAGGATACACTTTAGGAAATTAAACAAGCCCCCATCTATCTATATTGATTAAGCATAGCTTATTCTTGAATCAATATTATTCTTGAATAAATTCAAGAATTTTAAATGAGATTCAGGGAATAGGACATGAATGACCATTACATGTAATTGTGATTAAATATATGTTCTATTTTTTTTTTTGGTAATGATTTTTTTTTCCATTTTATTTATTTTTTCAGCGTAACAGTATTCATTCTTTTTGCACAACACCCAGTGCTCCATGCAAAAAAAAAAAAAAAATATATATATATATATATATATGTTCTATACATTCTAGAAAGAAATTTCTTATTCACCATCCACTGAATGAAGGGTTTCTGATAAAGGAAGATTAAGAATCACTGGGGCTCCTGGGTGGCTCGGTTGGTTAAGTGTCTTTCTTTAGCTCATGTCATGATCCTGGGGTCCTGGGATCAAGAGTCCTGGGATCCAGCCCCATGTTGTTGGGCTCCCTGCTGAGCAGGGAGTCCGCTTCCCCCCTGCCCCTCCCTGCTGCTTGTGCATTTTCTCAATCTCTCTCTCTCAAATAAATAAATAAAATCTTAAAAAAAAATAAACCACTGGTTAGAGGTTTTGCAAGAATCAAAATATTACATGAATTTTACTCAAAAATATAAAGCTTAAATGTGAAATACTATCAAAGTATAATTTTTAAATGTTAAAGATTCTAAAAATGACACTTTATACAAACATAAAATGAACACATTTATTGCCTCATTAATGAACGAACATGTAAGATTGTAAGTAAACAGGTGAAGGGGGTATTAGATGAAGTTATAGATCTCATCAGGAAACACATTTCAAGTTGGAGACAGATCTGGTTAATGTGCTGCCAGCGAAGATGACAGTAATCTACAAAATTGTTTTTGTACCTGGCCAAAATTATTTGTATTTTTGCAGTACCCAATGTATAAGTAACTAGGCAAACTCACAGAATGAGGGTATTCAGTTGAAGTAAAACAAAATTTAATTTCCCTAGATAATTAAGTAGATATTTTAGAGAATGTTTAAATAGAAAATTCAACAATGCCCAGTATGAGAGTAGAAGTACTGGTTGCATTCTTTTTTGCATTATCTGCAAGTTTGGGGTAGGTTTTATTAACAGTATTTTCTTTGATTCTTCTTTTTTTTTTAAGATTTTATTTATTTATTTGACAGACAGAGATCACAAGTGGGCAGAGAAGCAGGCAGAGAGAGAGGAGGAAGCAGGCTCCCCACTGAGCAGAGAGCCCAATGAGGGGCTAAATTCCAGGACCCTGAAATCATGACCTGAGCCGAAACAAAGGCTTTAACCCACTGAGCCACCCAGGTGCCCCTTCTTTGCTTCTTCTTAATAAAAAAATACTCTGGACAATGTTTAGTCTAAATAAAACTTGCCACATTTGTTATTTTTAAGAACATAGCTTATTTTATTGATTTTGAATGAAACTATTTTCACATTATAACATTAACTTCTTTAGGTTGAGCAGCTTATATACTTATACTCAATATGTATCATCCAGGATCAGCAAACTATGACCCTAATTGGCCACCTGTATTTATAAATAAAGTTTTATTGAAACATAGCTGTGACCATTCATTTACATATTGTCTATAACTACCTTGGAGTAGTCAGTCAAGAGTAGATTCCAATAGTTACAACAGAAACTGTAGGCATACATGCCTAAAAGATGTATTATCTAGGCCTTAGGAAAATACTGACCAATTGCTTAAAGAATAGGTCTATGAGATTTTGCATATCAAAACTTACTCAGTTAAAAAATAAAGCAATACCTAAAACTTTCTACCAAAACTCTGAAGGAAGTAAAAAGTAATTCAGACATTTTGAGAGAATGAAACTTGTCAGCTTTAGATGACTTTTTATGGAGAGTTTTACAAGTTATTCCACATAGAACCTCATAGAATATATGATCGTAGGGTTTTTTGGGCTCAGGTTCTAATTCTAAATTGTTCAGTTTTAGATATCCAATTTTTTTAGTATTACATCCAAACAGTTTTCTAATTAGAAAACCCAGATTTTACCCTTGATTCATTTTTCTCATTCTATACCATAGTTACCCTCTAAAACCAGATCAAAAGGTACAAGACATAGATTTGTCATTTTGAGCTTTCTGAACTTAAGCAAACTATTCATTTTCTTTTAAAAATTTTAGTTTATTAAGCTACATATTATGAATTAGATGTCTATATAAAGCATTACAGTGATGTTCAAAATTTAAAAGTAAAGCACTTATACAGTGAATCACAGGAAACAGTAGTTAATGCTCATTATTCATTGTTTTTATTTAATTATCCTGTCAAATGTGAAACTATGACTGCTATTAAAGATATCTTTTAAATATCTCGAAGTTATCTGAATCTTAAATCTCATAGATACTGCCTTACATAAAGGATCCACCTTGTTTACTTGGGTTACCATAATCTTTTTAAAACTTCAATCTTATAGTATATTTTTTAAAGATTTATTTATTTATTTGACAGCGAGAAAGAGTGTGTGTGAGAGAGAGACTGAGTGAACATGACAGGAGGAGTGACAGACAGAGAGACAGGGAGAAGCAGGTTCCCTACTGAACAGAGAGCCCTACACAGGACTCTGGGATCATGACCTGGGCAGAAGGCAGACACTTAACTGAATGAGTCAACCAGGCTCCCTAGGCATACAGTTTTTAAATTATTATATCTTGATGAATTAAGTCTTATTGTACAGTGGCCTCTTTATCTCTACTTATGGTATTTTCATTGAAATCTATTTTTCTGATATTAATATAGCTATATTGGCTTTCTTTTAGTTGATTTTTTTCTTGTTATATCTTCTCCCACGTTTCATAGTATTTTTTTTAATATCTACAATCTATTCAATACTCTGCAGACATAGTATTTTTTTTTCCATTTTATTTATTTTTTCAGCGTAACAGTATTCATTCTTTTTGCACAACACCCAGTGCTCCATGCAAAACGTGCCCTCCCCATTACACACCACCTGTTCCCCCAACCTCCCACCCCTGACCCTTCAAAACCCTCAGGTTGTTTTTCAGAGTCCATAGTCTCTTATGGTTCGCCTCCCCTTCCAATTTTTTTTTTTTTAATAAACATATAATGTATTTTTATCCCCAGGGGTACAGGTCTGTGAATCGCCAGGTTTACACACTTCACAGCACTCACGATAGCACTTACCCTCCCCAATGTCCATAGCCCCCTCCCCCTCTCCCAATCCCACCTCCCCCCCAGCAACCCCCAGTTTGTTTTGTGAGATTAAGAGTCATTTATGGTTTGTCTCCCTCCCAATCCCATCTTGTTTCATTTATTCTTCTCCTATCCCCCTAACCCCCCCATGTTGCTTCTCCATGTCCTCATATCAGGGAGATCATATGATAGTTGTCTTTCTCTGATTGACTTATTTCACTAAGCATGATACCCTCTAGTTCCATCCACGTCGTCGCAAATGGCAAGATTTCATTTCTTTTGATGGCTGCATAGTATTTCATTGTGTATATATACCACTCTTCTTTATCAGTTCAACTGTTGATGGACATCTAGGTTCTTTCCATAGTTTGGCTACTGTAGACATTGCTGCTATAAACATTTGGGTACACGTGCCCCTTCGGATCACTATGTTTGTATCTTTAGGGTAAATACCCAGTAGTGCAATTGCTGGGTCATAGGGTAGTTCATTTTCAACATTTTGAGGAACCTCCATGCTGTTTTCCAGAGTGGTTGCACCAGCTTGCATTCCCACCAACAGTGGAGGAGGGTTCCCGTTTCTCCACATCCTCTCCAGCATCTGTCATTTCCTGACTTGTTAATTAGTATTTTTAAATACACATATTTCCTGCATAATGGCTTAAAAGATTTACCTAATGGTCTCCACTTAATTCTTATTGTTCCTAAGCTGGTATCCAAAGAATTGAATATGCTTACAAAGCTGCTCAATTATATAAATTATATCTCAAATGTATATTTCTAATTCTTTAGGAGTTATTTCCTACAACTCTCCAAGTTCCACATAGAATAATCAGCTAAGTTCTTTTTCTGGCCCATAGCACTTTTCAAATTTACTAAAAACCATGTGAGTTTCTATAAACTGGGCTTTGTTTTTTGAAAAGTTAGAGACTTTGAGGGGTGCCTGGGTGGCTCAGTGCGTTAAGCCTCTGCCTTCTGCTCAGGTCATGATCTCAGGGTCCTGGGATCGAATCCCACATCGGGATCTCTGCTCAGTGGAGAGCCTGCTTCCCTCTCTCTCTCTGCCTGCCTCTCTGTCTACTTGTGACTTCTCTCTCTGTGTGTCAAATAAATAAATAAAATATTAAAAAGAAAAAGAAAAGTTAGAGACTTTGAAAAGCCTGGTAAATCTAGAAGCCTGTCCTCTTGTTATTTTTCTCCCTAATAGTCTTCTGTCTAGCTTTGTCCCAACTTGCGCCTCAGGGTCTTTTAAGCAATGAGTCCAAGTCTAAGCAGTTAGATGACTGAAGAAACACATTCATTATTAACTATTTTCAGTAGTCATATATATATCATTGCTAATCAATCCTAGTAAAATATACTATACTAGATCTTATACCATGGCAAAGGGAACCATTTCTGGAGGAATATGAACCACATAAATTTTAATCTAACTGAATGTTGAATTTTCTTGACTTGACAGTGACATGGATCAGATAACCAACAGATAAAATAAAAATTTTAAAAATCACTTTTATGTTGCTGATACGAACAAACATAAAGTTTTGTGTTGTTTTTTTTTTTTTTATACACTCCCTCTCACTCATTCACTGCATCTAACTAATCACCAGTCCTTTTCAGGTTGTGCTCCAATGTATATCAACTTTGCTCAGGTCTTCCCATTCCCAATGCTATCCTCTGTGTGACTGTTCTTCCACATTCCCATCTCCTTTTTTTTTTTTTTTTGGTTTTTCTTTAAATAGTTATTTACAAAAGAAAAAGAGTGGGTTGTTTTTGTTTCAAGTGCAGATGCAAACATTTGAGTCTCCTCTTTAAAACCTTCTAGTGGTCCTCAGCTGGACATATAACAAAATCCCACATCCTTAATATGACCAATGAAACCAGGCATATTCTGACCTATAAATTCTCCAGATTGAGCTGAAGCCACTTTTGCCCTTATAACAATTCAGTCACACCAGACTCATATGCTTCCATAACCATCAAACTCCTTTCGCTTCAGAGCTTTTTCAAATTGTGCTTCTGCTCTAGAATGCTTCTCAACTCCAGCACACATTTTCTGCCCAATTCATACCCATCCTTCCAGACTCAGCTTAAATGTCATTTCATCAGAAAAGTTTTTTATGAATCCCTCTTCTAAATTATGTCCACTTGTAATACCCTCTCAAAGTACATTGAATATTTTAGCACTTTATTATGATGCTTTTGTTTTATATTTTCTTAACACTCTAAAAAAATTAAAACCTACTTCCCCCCCAATATTGGAGAATAAGCTCAAAGAGATCAAGTACCCTATTTCTATTTTATTGTATGGCAAACTAACGATTATAATCTATACATTTAGTGTGTATTGGGAGCTGGAGACATTTACAAATGACATTAAGTTAATCTTAAATGCTCTGTATGTTATTTTCAGATCAAGACTGCTATGTGATTTATTTATTTATTTATTTTTTGCTATGTGATTTATAATAAGAATTATGTGTTGGTCTCTGCCTGTGGCTGCTGACACAGGGCTCCTAAAACCCCTATATTTTCTTAAGTGATAATAACATGAGGAACATCTCTTGTTCTAAAATTTGGTCTTTGACTCATTGCTGACACTAGCCTCCTGAAACCATTATAATTTCCTGGGTGATAGGAGTGTCTTTTATTCTAATGAGGTGACTCTTGCTGGGATCCTAATGGCTCCTGAATGCGGCTGGTCACAGAAGAGAACAAGCCATAAGTGGGAATTTTTAGTCCCACATCCCAATCTCTCCAGAAGGGAGAAAGACTGAAAATGAAGTTAATGATTGATCATGACTACATGAGGAAGTGTCTATTAAATCCGGGAAGTACAGGGTTCAGAGAGCTTCCACTTTGATAAACACATCCATATCAGGAAGGTGAAACACCCTGACTTCACAAGGGCGGAATGTCCTGTGCTCTGGACCCTCCCAGACTTCACCCTATGTATCTCTCCATCTGGCTGTTGATCTGTCATCTTTATCATGTCCTTTATCATGTCCTTTAATAAATTGATAAACATAAGTAAATGTTTTCTTGAGTGCTGTGAACCAACTCTAACAAGTTAATTGAGGCTGAATAGGGGAACCTCCATAATTACCTCCAACTGGAGATTATATTTATAGCCAAATTGGACAGACGCTGTGGGTAAACTGGAGACCTAACTTGAGATTTGGCCTCTGAAGTGGGGTGGGAGCAGTCTTGATTGACTGAGCCCTTAACCTGTGGAATCTGACATTATATCCAGGTAGATAGTGTCAGAACTGAGCTGAATTTGAAGACACTCAGATGGAATCACAAAGATTGCTTGGTGTGGGGAAAAACCTCCATGTGTTTGGTAACTAGAAACATCAGTGAAGTGCTCTTTGTGAGTAGTCTTATATTTTGAGCAGTAAAGAGGCACACAGGAAAGTAACACAAATTAGGGAAAACTTTCCCTCTACAGGAAGTGGAAAACTAAGTTTTTCTAAATTTAAAGAGGTTAAAATAATCCACAAAAGTAACTTAAACACTATGCGGAAGAGATATTGTGACATTTAAATTTTTATTATTTCCCAAAAATAAATGTAATGAAAACTGTCAACCTTGTATATTCAAAAGTTCATTTCATCATCCTTGGGGAGAAAATCTAATTACGAATGATCCAATTAATAAATATTCTCTCAATTTAGTTTCTATCCAGATGTGAGCAATAGGAGATACATGTGTATGTGTGTGTGTGTGTCTATATATATATATATATATATATATATATATATATGCCCGAAACACTGTTGCTTTAAGACTGTAAGGTCTTTTCAAATGTGCAAATTTCCGCCTGTACATATTGCTCAAATATGCATGATTTTGAGAATAACGTTTTTTTGTTTTAATAATTGCACATTTTCAGTGAAATGGTCTGCCTTTAAAACCACTTTTATGGTGTGCCTGGGTGGCTTAGTAGGTTAAAGCCTCTGCCTTCAGCTCAGGTCATGATCTCAGGTTCCTGGGATCTAGCCCAGCATCAGGCTCTCTGCTCCGCAGGGAGCCTACTTCCTCCTCTCTCTGCCTGCCTTTCTGCCTACTTGTGATCTCTGTCTATCAAATAAATAAATACAATCTTAAAAAAAAATACTTTTATTATAAGAGAAATAGGTTCTGGGTCACAGCAAGTTACCAGGACAATATCAAATTCAATTAAAAAATTTACATAAATAAGTTGTAAATTTCTTTTCACATGGATGTTAAGCAGAATAGCACTAAACAACTGAAAAACCCCCTTTTAAATGATATTATGTTATATGTAGGTCCTAAAATCAATATTCTTGCAAGGGAAATAAATCTCATTCATTCCCCAGACTTATTGAAAGTTAAATAAGGGTCATATAAAAGGACAATAAAGGTAATTTAGAGTCATTATGGCATCCACAATTGTAACAAAGATGTTTTCTACCTCCCACAGTTTTTTTTTCCCCATTTTATTTATTTTTTTCAGCGTAACAGTATTCATTGTTTTTGCACAACACCCAGTGCTCCATGCAAAACGTGCCCTCCCTATTACCCACCACCTGTTCGCGCAACCTCCCACCCCTGACCCTTCAAAACCCTCAGGTTGTGTGCTCGCTTCGGCAGCACATATACAAAACCCTCAGGTTGTTTTTCAGAGTCCATAGTCTCTTATGTCAATCGGAGAAAGACAACTATCCTATGATCTCCCTGATATGAGGACATGGAGAAGCGACATGGGGGGTTAGGGGGATAGGAGAAGAATAAATGAAACAAGATGGGATTGGGAGGGAGACAAACCATAAATGACTCTTAATCTCACAAAACAAACTGGGGGTTGCTGGGGGGAGGTGGGATTGGGAGAGGGGGAGGGGGCTATGGACATTGGGGAGGGGAGGCGAACCATAAGAGACTACCTCCCACAGTTTTAAATGACTTAATACATGTAAAGAATTTGAGCACCCTAATAAGCACCTACTAATTGTTAACTACTTCAGAAGTATTATTCTAGATATTCTCTTTCTGTTCTTCTTAGTACTCTATTACCGGATTGCTCTTAAAATTTTTGTCAATAACGGGGCGCCTGGGTGGCTCAGTGGGTTAAGCCTCTGCCTTCAGCTCAGGTCATGATCTCAGGGTCCTGGGATCAAGCCCCGCATTGGGCTCTCTGCTCAGCAGGAAGCCTGCTTCCTCCTCTCTGCCTGCCTCTCTACCTACTTGTGATCTCTATCAAATAAATAAATAAATAAATAAATAAATTTTTGTCAATAACAACAACCAAGAAGCATTCCTTTATCCTATTGACAACATACAGAGAAAGAGTGGCTATTTTATTTTATTTTTCAAAGATTTTATTTATTTATTTGAGAGTGAGAGACAAGGGGAACACAAGCAGGGGGAGAGGCAGAGGGAAAGGGAGAAGCAGACTACCCACTGAGCAAGGAGCCCAATGTAGGGGATCATGACCCGAGCCAAAGGCAGACGCTTAACTCTCTGAGCTACCCAGCTGCCCCAAGAGTGACCATTTTAGAGACTAGGATGACAGTCTTAGCATTCTTGGAGATCATTCAAATTTCTGTGGTTAGAATTGATAGTATGATATAAGAATTTTTGAAAGATAAAGGAAACTATGCAAAAATATAAAAAATTTACTTGTGAATGGATGAACAGTATGAAAAGTGACTTCAACTGATTCCTTCTTCAGGTCTATGGCCTTCCCTCTTTCTTCTTAACAATACTCCTTTAAAAACAAGATAATGGCCCAAAATGGAGTCAATTATGCTAAGCTTCATGTCACTAAACTGAGACTTAATACTTCATTTAATGGTTTGGCCTATCCCAGGAAGGAATCTTAAACCAGTCAATCAGGAGTTACCTGGTCAGCACTAGTGAGGTAAGCTGCCTGATAGAGAATTTTACTGCCCCCATGGAAGGTGATCTTGTCAAAACCAATTTGTTTTTTGCTAGTATATCTCCCTTGCCCTTTTGCCTATAAAAGCCTTTCATTCTGTATAGCTCCTCAGAGTTCCTTTCTAATAGCTAGATGGGATGCTGTCCAATTCATGAATTGTTGAATAAAGCCAATAAGATCTTTACAATTTATTCAGTTGAATTTTGTTTTTAAACATTTCTTATACCAAGATTATTAGGCTCACAGCAGGCTGCAACTCTGTCTGCCTAATGCCTCCTGTGTGTTCAGTTGAGTTTAATTAGTGCCTTTGAGTGGTAATGGTACTTTGCAAGGTAGGAAAAAAAATAAGTTGCTAAATCAATCCCTGGTGTTTTGAAAAGTAACTATATTATCAAACCATAGAAAGGAAATCTAACTAAAGTAGTTCCCCTTATGTATGGAGGTCATTCCAAGACCCCCAGTGGATGCCTAAAACCACAGATGGTACTTAAAATTCTGTACGTTATAATTTCCCCTATACATACGTACCTATGATAAGTTTAATTAATAAATTGGGCAAAGTAAAATATTAACAATAACTGATAGTAAAATAGAAAAATTTTAACTATAATGAAAGTTACATGAATATGGTCTCTCACAAAATATGTTATACTGTACTCACCCTTCTTATTGTGATGATATGAGGTGCTAAAAGGCCTAACTGATCAGATGAAGTGTGGTGAATGATGTATCTTCTGATGATGGGACTGATCTTGTGATGATACATCAGGAGAATCATCTACTTCCAGACCACTGTTGACCCCAGGTAACTGGAACTGGAAAGTGAAACCATGGATAAAGGGGCACTACTGTAGTTATTCAAAGTACTGAATTTTTTCCAAAGAGATTGTTACTTGAAAGATAAATTATTCTTGAATGTAAAGGGCTGCTACATGGCTCATCATGAGATTTATTCACTTGTTTTTTCTACACATACTGATCAAGCACCTGACAAAAAGGATGTTCCTCTCATCACCTCAGGGAGATTAAAAACAAGGAGAAGAGAAAAAATTTGTGCATTAATGACCAAAAAATAAAACACTTTTGTGGTACTAAAATAACAATTGTAAAACCAAGATAAGATAATAAAATATCACCTTATTATTTATAAATAAGAAATATTAAAAGTATAATTTTCATATTAAAAAACCAAAGTGTACTTTGAAGAATAATATAAAATAAAAAGAATTTATAAGAAAAAATTAATGGAGGTGCCTGGGTGGCTCAGTGGGTTAAGTCTCTGCCTTTGGCTCAGGTCATGGTTTCAGGGTCTGGGGATCGAGACCCACATCGGGCTCTCTGGTCAGTGGGGAGCCTGCTTCCCCCACACTCTCTACCTGCCTCTCTGCCTACTTGTGATCTCTCTCTCTCTCTCTGTCAAATAAATAAAATCTTTAAAAAAAAAAAGAAAAGAAAAAATTAATATCCACAAAATCATGCATATACCCATTATCCAGGAATAACTTCTATCAATGAAATGACAAATAAATTCACAAATTCACATATATTTTCTATGTTTTTGTATGTATTTTAGAGAAAACAATAACAAATACATGTTTATGCTATATAACTAGGTTATATATATAAAAATACATATTTTATATAAATAGAAAACTGGGATTTTGTCATGTGTTATTTAGAATAGTAATTATGGGTGCCCGGGTGGCTCAGTGGGTTAAAGCCTCTGCCTTCAGCTCAGGTCATGATCCCAGGGTCCTGGGATCGAGCCCCACATCGGGCTCTCTGCTCGGCAGGGAGCCTGCTTCCTCCTCTCTCTCTGCCTGCCTCTCTGCCTGCTTGTGATCTCTGTCTGTCAAATAAATAAATAAAACTTTTTAGAATAGTAATTCATTTTCCTTATATTTTCTGTACTTGCTAGCCAATGTTGTCATAAGTACCAAATATTTTCTGAGTTTTTAACCTTGTCAGGAATTGTATAAATGTGTATCCAATATAGATTTTATCAATAGAACATGAAAATATTTGATCCTCTGCATTCATGTCAAGAGGGGTGGTATTATGCATATAGACATAGAGATTACCAACATTTGTAAAAATTATAGTAAGTATACATGCAGAAAGAAATTAAGTGTAAATGTGTCAAACTAAGCTTTATAAATAACAAAATAATGGAAACATAAAGTATATAAATGCATGTATTAATGCTTTATACATGCTATGATTTTATGCTGTAAATGAACAATGACATCTGTTCACTGTTAGTTGTATTTTTAATGTTTTTGAACATTTTGGTGATGTTATCCTGCTATAGATGCATCAGTCTTCTGCTGCATAAACACAAAATTAGCATCTTAAAACAACATACACTTATTATATCACAGTTTTTGTGAGTCTAACATCTAGGCATGGCTTAGTTGAATCCTCTTCTTACCAGGCTGAAATAAAGGTTTTTTGGTTTTGGGGGGTATTTTTTAGATTTATTTTATTTATTTGAGAGAGAGAGAGAGAACATGAGAGTGGAGAAGGTCAGAGGGAGAAGCAGACTCCCCGCCAAGCAGGGAGCCTGAAGAGGGACTTGAACCTGGGACTCCAGGATCATGACCTGAGCCGAAGGCAGTTGCCCAACCAACTGAGACACCCAGGTGTCCTGAAGTAAAGGTTTTATCAGGTCTGTATACCTTTCTAAAGCTTGGGGTCCTTTTCCAAGCTGACATAGTTGTTGTCAGAAGTTGTATCATACATAGTTCAGTTCAGTGAAGAAACCCTGTGTTTTTGAAGCTAATAGCAAGGCCTACTCTTAACCCCAAAGGCTGCTCCCGGTCCTTGCCATGAAGTCCTTTCATGGGCCTTGTCACAATGTGGGGTTTCCTTCTTCAAAGTCAACAAGGCAGTCTATCTCCAGTTGGCTAAGATAAACTCACACGTGTGATTATTTCATCACCTTTGTTTCATAACCTAGAAGCAGTCACAAGTTTAGCCATCATCCAAGGAGCCATTATGGATCACATAAGAGTATGACTCATTTAGAGTCATCTTAAATTCTGCTTACCACAATGGCTGACCTAATGATATATTTTCTGTCTGTTTTTCTTAGGTTTTGGTTTTGGTTTATAATAATTTCAGAAAATGCGATTATAGACTTTTACCATTTAATTTAATTTTCATTCTAGTTTTCATTTTATGATTTATTATGTTTTGTTTTGTGTTTGTTTTTGTCTTTTTACTTCAAGACACTATTTTTTCTTCATAGGTTTTACTTTTGGTGTTATACTAATAAAGTTTATTTCCCACCCATATATATTTAACCATCTAATAAGTTGATTTTTTAAAATATTTTATTTATTTATTTGACAAACAGAAAGAGACATAGAGCACAACCAGTGGGAGTGGCAGGCAGAGGGAGAGGGAGAAGCATGCTCTCCTCTAAGCAAGGAGCCCAATTCAAGGCTTGATCCCAGAACCCACAGATCATGACCTGAGCCAAAGAAGAAGTTTAACCAACAGACACCCAGGTGCCTCTGATATGTTCAGTTTTTACAAATAAACATAATTTGCATATTATTGCTTATTTTTGTATTTATGTGAGATAAAAATATGTTACCTCAGAGTAAGACAGTTATAATATGTTTTCACTCATACACGGGATATAAGGAATAGCATAGAGGACCATAGGGGAAGGGAGGGAAAACTGAATGGGAAGAAGTCAGAGAGGGAGACAAACTATGAGAGACTCTGGACTCAGGAAAACAGAGGGTTACAGAAGGGAGGGTGTTTGGAGGATAAGGTAGCCAGTTCATGGGTATTAAGGAGGGCATGTGTTGTGATGAGCACTGGGTGTTACACATGACTAATGAATCATTGAACACTACATCAAAAACTAATGATGTACTATGTGTTGACTAACTGAACATAATAAAAAGAAATCTGTTATCTAACACCCTGTGGCTCTAGGGTGTGGTAAGATTTCTCACATAGGATGCTGGAACAGATAGGAAAAAAAAAAAACAGAAAAATAACAGCAACATGGTATATTTAAATACAGCTGTAATGATAACGACATTACATGTAAATGGTTAAAAGTAGAGATTGTCAGACTTGATTTAAAAAAAAAAGAAGCAAGACACAACTATATGCTGTCTTCAAGAAACTCACTTTTCATATAAGGACATAGATAGCTTAAATGTACAAGAAATGAAAAAGATGTACCATTTTAGCACCAGTCAAAAGAAAGATTAAGTGGCTACATTAATTTCAGAAAAAAAATAGATAAGGAAATGATATGACCAGGAATAGAGAAGTTCATTTAATGATGATTAATAGGTCAATTCATCCAGATGACATAACAATACTACAAGTTTATGTATGTAATAATAAAGCTTAAAAATACTTGAATTTAAAACTGAAAAGAGAAATAGACAAATCCACAATTCTAGTAGGAGATTTCAACGCTCCTCACTCAATAAGTGAGACAAGTAAAAATCAGAAAAAAATATAGAACACTTGAACACTAATAACCAACTTGACTGAATTGACATTTATAGAACATTTCACCTAATAGATAAATAGACACTTCTTTTCAAGTTTACATAAAAAATATAGTAAGACTGTATTCTGGACCACAAAACAAATATATTTTTTTAAATTTTTAACTTATTATTTTAGGGGCCCCTGTGTGGCGCAGTCGATAAAGCATCTACCTTCAGCTCAGATCATTACTTGAGGTCATGGTCCTGGGATCTCAAGGTCCTGGGATCAAGCCATACATCAGGCTCATGCTTTCTAAATAAATAAATAAATAAATATCTTTTTAAAAAGTTATTATTTTAATACAGTTGGTTAACATATAACATGAAACAAATATTAATACATTTTTAAAATTGAATGTGTTCTGAGGATAAAGTCATTACATCTTAAATAAAAGACAGAGTGATACTTGGGAAATACCCAAATATCTCAAAAGTAAAAAACACCTATTCAGGGAATCAACATCCATCATGACACCATGAGGGGATGTAATGAGCCACTTCCCAGTAAAACTAGTAAGAACTATTTAAAAAGATCAACTCAAAAATGGCCTCTGGAAATTGCCTTATGGTGATCAGCAAATGAAAAAAAAATCTTTTTAGAAAGCATTTATGAAAATTCAGTAGGAGTGGCAAGAGTCTGTAATATTTGAACCAAGACCACTCAGGATTTTGTTGAAAATAATAGAGCAATCAGTTGCAATTAGTCAGGTTTAAGAGGTATGGCATGGAAAAGAGAAGAAGACAGCCCTACCAAAACCACTACCATCCCATGGTGACTCTGGAATGCCCAAAGCTGCACCTCCCAATGGAGTATCAGAGTCTGAAGATTGTGAGAGGGAAATAGATTTTACTAAAATAATTCAGTCAGTGACTAAATAAACGACATGCTCCAGGGGGGCAGGGCAGTCCCAAGTTGCTGTAATATATAAAATATCCAATAAAAAGTGATACATGCAAAGAAACAATAAAATATGACCAATATACTTGGGGAGAAAAAAGCAGGCAACATAAATTACCTGTGAGAGGGGCCAGATGTCAGCGTTATCTGAAAAATAAACACTTTAAAGTAACCATAATAAACACATTCACAGACCTAAAAGAAAGCATGACTTACGGACATTGGGGAGGGGAGGCGAACCATAAGAGACTATGTACTCTGAAAAACAACCTGAGGGTTTTGAAGGGTCAGGGGTGGGAGGTTGGGGCAACCTGAGGGTTTTGAAGGGTCAGGGGTGGGAGGTTGGGGGAACAGGTGGTGGGTAATGGGGAGGGCACGTTTTGCATGGAGCACTGGGTGTTGTGCAAAAAGAATGAATATTGTTACACTGAAAAAATAAATAAAATGAAAAAAAAAAGAAAGCATGACTTAAAAAAAAAAAAGGAAGGTATAATACTGATGTCACATCAAGTAAAAAATACCAACAAATAGTAATTACGAATAAGAATCAACTGAAAATTCTGGAGTTGAAAAGTACAGCTGAAGAGACTCATGACAGGGGCTTAACAGACATTTGAACTGGCAGAAGAAAGAACATGCAAAATCAAAGATAGATGAATAGAGATTATGAATGTTGAAGAACAAAGAGAAGAAAGAACGAAGAAAAACTGAAATGAGCATCAGAATGTGGGACACTGGGTGCCTGGGTGGCTCAGTCAGTTAAACATCTGCCTTTCGCTCAGGTCATGATCCTAGGGTTCTGCCCTAGGGAGAACTGCTTCTCTTTCTTCCTCTGCCTCTTCCCTCTGCTTGTTCTCTCTCTCTCTCTCTAATAAATAAATAAAATCTTAAAAAAAAAGGGGGGGGGAAGAAATGTGGGACACCATTAAGTGCATCAACACAGGCTTACTGGAAATACCAGAAAGGTAATCTTCCTTTTTAAGATGTTGGAGAAAAAAGAGCAAACCAAAACTAAAGCAAGCAGAAGGAAAGAAATAATAAAGTTTATAATGGAAGTTAATTAAATTATAGTATAAAAAAATCAATAGAGAAAATTAATGGAACCCAAAGCTGCTTCTATTAAAAAACAAAAAACAAAAAACAAAACTGACAAACATTTAGCTAGATTGACTAAAGAAAAGAGAGAAGACTCAAATTTCTAGAATCTGAAATGAAATAAAAGACATTGCCCTTGATTCTACAGATATACAAAGGATTATATATGGAATCCTATGGACTCCATGAAATTAGATCACTTAGATGAAAAGGACAAATTCCTAAGAACACACAAACTATGATAGCTGATGTGTGAAAAAATTGACAATCTTAATGGAACTATAAGAAGTGAAGTGAATGAATCAGTAATCAAAAGCTATCCATATAAGAAAGAAGAAGAAGAGAGAAGCCAAAAAACAGACTCTATACTATAGAGAACAAGCAGGTGGTTACCAGAGGGAAGGGGGTGGGAGGTATGAATAGGTGAAGGGAATTAAGGAGTGCAGTTATCATGATAAGTGCTGTGTAATATATGGAATTGTTGAATCACTATATTGTACAATTAAAATGAATAGAACACTGTATGTTTACTACACTGGAATTAAACAAACAGAAAGTACCAGATTCAGATGGCTTCACGATTCGATTCTACCAAACATTTTTTTTTTATTTTTTTTTTTTATTTTTTTTTTAATTTATTTATTTGATACAGAGAGAGAGAGATCACAAGTAGAGCAGCAGGCAGAGAGAGAGGGGGAAGCAGGCTCCCTGCAGAGCAGAGAGCCCGATGCGGGGCTCGATCCCAGGACCCTGAGACCATGACCTGAGCCGAAGGCAGTGGCTTAACCCACTGAGCCACCGAGGCGCCCCCAAACATTTATTTTTATTTAAAGATTTTTATTTATT